>NC_064621.1:349147235-349785806 GCF_023898315.1 Schistocerca nitens | reverse complement strand
CGCATGTGCAATGATTTGAAGATAGATGTTGACTTACTCAAACCGAAAATTGCAGAGCTGCTCTCCTGCATGTGTGCTGTACGCTGCGTTTACTAACAGTACGACCAGACGTTACTCACAAAAGACTGTACTAGACCAATGTTATGACGGGTTTGTTATCGAAAAATCTTGATTTTTGCATCGTGATTTAATAGCAGCCAATGCAGGGTTCCGGGCTGTGCTCAGTTGAAATCTCACATCCCTGTTGATGAGATGATCAGGTGTACAGGTATGTATTGCTTCCTTAGTGACGCAATTCCAGAAAGATGATGCTCGGGGTTAAACTTTTATCTTTTCATATATCATGCGATGTCCAGTATTCAGACAATGTTCCACAATTGCGGACTTTTCTGGTTGATGAAGGCATGTATGACGCTGATATTCATTGCAGCGTTCTTGTTCTGTGCAACATGTCTGGCCTATATATGCTGCCCCACATTGACAAGGAATCTTGTATACACGACATTTCCTCAGGCCAAGATCATCCTTAACCGAACCCAACAGGTTTTGCAGTTTTGAAGATGGTTGAAAAACACACTTAATGCCAAATCTTCCAAGGACTCTTCCAATTCTTGACGACATGGCACCAAAATACGGCAAAAAGGCCAAAGTAGTGGGTGTCTCCGTATCTTCTTTCTGCTCCATAGGTTGAACTCGCCTGGACCTGAATGCATTACCAAGGGTTGGAATGTAAATAGTGGCAACTATTTATTCACAACCAACACAAAAGAGTTACATGTTTGCATCTGTTACAGTCCTTCAAAGCAGTCACCAGGGTTGTGTAGAACCCGTTGCCAGCAATGTGGAAGGCGTAGTGTACCGTAGTTGGAATTTCCATCTTACTCTCTATCTTGAGGTTATCAGATTTGCGTAAAAAACTCCAATGAATTTTAGTATTACTGGTTTGAATGTTGTATGTCTTTACTTATCTTCCAAACATTTGTATCAGTCATTTTGGTTTCCCTAGGAATTTCAGTGTTTATGATTTTCCTTATTTTATGGATGTACATGAGTAAATGATAGTGAGATTGTGCTTTTCATCTTTCTTGATTTTTTGTTTTCAGGTTTCATCTTTTCTTTCTCTGCTCATATGTATTGTCGCCTCTTTTCTTTTGCTTTTCTTTTCTTTAGTCAGCAGTTTCAAGTATTAATTTCTGTGTTATGTGCAATTCCTTTCTATACATGAAATTCCTCTAATGGCCAATGGTTATGAAACAAATACAAAAAATAAGACCTTAACAATATTGACCTTTTAAAATTTTTAAATTAAACAATTTTAAATGAATCAGCCAATTAAAATAATTTAAACAGTTCTAGATAAATTTCTTTAAGACATTAGGCAAACCTCCAAAATGTTTTCACCAAAAAAAAATTACAATAAAGCTTAGAACAAGGGTAGAATATGTATTAAATATTAAAGGGAAAATTTCTTGTGTGAAGCCAATTAATCAAAGGCCTCTTAGCCGACAACAAAATTTCGTTTACAGTGCAAGTCAGATAACATAAGATAATCTGCTTCAGCACACACATCCAGGATGCAAGGCTGCAAAACTATAGCAAGCCGTGCTAGGAAATGCTCGAGAGCTGTGCACATGGCCACAAATAAGCCAGGCCGATGCGGAAAAAAATCATCAATATGGGACTCTCTCCCAGCAACTTAGTAAGTGCTGTTAACAAGCAAGAAATACAAGTCTCTGACTGGATTATACTACAAGAAAAGTTACGGTTTAATCATGAGTGCACTTACAGGACCTTTCTAGTAAGTTGATATGCCCTAGGAAATAAGCTTTGCTTACAGAGCACTGCAGAAAGGGAGCTGTTATTTCTTCCAGGAAGGAATATAATAAAAAACTCGCTAGAGTCGTACCATTAGCTGGAGCTCACAACATGCTTTAAAGGACTAGATAGGTACCAGAGCACCCACCATCTTCTGAAACATTGTGAAAGCAAACATTAAAATTTAGGAACGGCTGGTTCTCTTGCATAAGATTAATTTTTTTTTTCATAAAAAAAACTACATAATGCTTAGGCCCCTGATATAGCTGTGCATGGCAACTGGACACATTACATAACTGCAACAACATTAACTGTGGCAAATTTTTTGAGAAAAATGCTGGCCAGCAGATGAAGACAAGTTACTTCAAAATCACACAGAGCAGACAGAGCAATACACTAATCCTAGAATCACAGAGCAAAATAATAAGGTGTGCACGATGACTCAATGAACATAAACACGAACATCTAATGAAACAGCTTGCGGAATGGGAAATAGGTGCACAAAAGTGAACAACTAGTTGCGCACAATGTAAGCGAACCAGATTTTTGCCTTCTGCCCAGTTCTGTCAAAAAAGAGTGAATGATGACCTGTAAAATATGTCATGCTGATCAGCACTGCATGTCTGTTGCTCCAAGTACTTCTGCTGCCCGCGGCTCCATGCTGTGCAAAAACTACCCATCAGCTTCCTGCACCACGCTTTTCAGAGCCTCTCCCTAGAAGTGCCTCTAGGGGCCGCTTATGAAGACTAGGCAAGGCAGCAATAACCACATGAGGGAGTAACGTGTGCTCTATGGTGAGATCCCAGCTAAAAGTTATCGATGGTTGGAAGGAGAAATGAGCTGCCACGGCTCATTCAGTAGATTGTAAGAGCTTGGTATATAATATTTTATTCATAAAACAGTTTGCTGTATGTTTCAATTAAATATCAATACAGCCTTATAAATTGTACAATTTAGAAAAGAACATAATTAAAAAAATTGTACCTAGTACTTTTATTGTTAAGTTTCTATTTGTTTAATGAATGCTGATGACAAATATGTAGAGACTGCATAGATGAGACACACGTTGGTGTGTTGAAAACTGAAAACTACAAAGGTTTTTAAAAAATCATGCACAAAATTGTATTTCTGTGAACATGTGTGTTGTTGTTGTTGTGGTCTTCAGTCCTCAGACTGGTTTGATGCAGCTCTCCATGCTACTCTATCCTGTGCAAGCTTCATCATCTCCCACTACTTACTGCAACCTACATCCTTCTGAATCTGCTTAATATATTCATCTCTTGGTCTCCCTATACGATTTTTACCCTCCACGCTGCCCTCCAATGTAAATTTGTGATCCCTTGATGCCTCAGAACATGCCCTACCAACCAGTCCCTTCTTCTTGTCAAGTTGTGCCACAAACTCCTCTTCTCCCCTATTCTATTCAATACCTCCTCATTAGTTACGTGATCTACCCATCTAAACTTCAGCATTCTTCTGTAGCACCACATTTTGATAGCTTCTATTCTCTCCTTGTCTAAACTATTTATCGTCCATGTTTCACTTCCATACATTGCTGCACTCCATACAAATACTTTCAGAAACGACTTCCTGACACTTAAATCTATACTCGATGTTAACAAATTTCTCTTCTTCAGAAATGCTCTCCTTGCCATTGCCAGTCTACATTTTGTATCCACTCTACTTCGACCATCATCAGTTATTTTGCTCCCCAAATAGCAAAACTCCTTTACTACTTGAAGTGGCTCATTTCCTAATCTAATTCCCTCAGCATCACCCAACTTAATTCGACTACATTCCATGATCCTCGTTTTGCTTTTGTTGATGTTCATCTTATATCCTCCTTTCAAGACACTGTCCATTCCGTTCAACTGCTCTTCCAAGTCCTTTGCTGTCTCTGACAGAATTACAATGTCATCGGCGAACCTCGAAGTTTTCATTTCTTCTGCATGGATTTTAATACTATACTCCGAATTATTCTTTTGTTTCCTTTACTGCTTGCTCAATATACAGATTGAATAACATCGGGGAGAGGCTAAAACCCTGTCTCACTCTCTTCCCAACCACTACTTCCCTTTCATGTCCCTCAACTCTTATAACTGCCATCTGATTCCTGTACAAATTGTAAATAGCCTTTCACTCCCCTGCCACCTTTAGAATTTGAAAGAGTATTCCAGTCAACATTGTCAATAGCTTTCTCTATGTCTACAAATGCTAGAAACGTAGGTTTGCGTTTTCTTAATCTATCTTCTAAGATAAGTCGTAAGGTCAGTATTGCCTCACGTGTTCCAACATTTCTACGGAATCCAAACTGATCTTCCCCAAGGTTGACTTCTACCAGTTTTTCCATTCGTCGGTAAAGAATTCGCGTTAGTATTTTGCAACTGTGACTTATTAAACTGATAGTTCGGTAATTTTCACATCTGTCAACACCTGCTTTCTTTGGGATTGGAATTATTATATTCTTCTTGAAGCCTGAGGGTATTTTGCCTGTCTCATACATCTTGCTCACCAGATGGTAGAGTTTTGTTGTGACTGTTTAATATTTTTTTTGTGGGATCTAAAATTTAAAAAACCTCTCTCACACCGGCCTGATTTAGCTTCACTGATCAGGATAGTAAAAAACATGCATATTAAGGGAATTTTCATTCACAAAGCAGGCTTATCACAGTCACACAGTTCAATACTGTTCTATCCTGATTAAATTGAACTTAACTTAAATTCCATAAGGCAGTGAAGCAATTTCGAAGTCTCGGTGCGACGAAAATTGTCAGTCGATCTCCTGAAAACATTTGTAATAATTATTAACTTTCAGTGATCACATGGGGAAGACCAGAGATCTGCTGGTAAGACTGTGTTAGCCTATTTTTAGGAAGTAATAAACTGGATATCTTGAGCATACAAAATGGCAGGTTCGTCCAGTGTAAATCAGAAGTTCCCCACTGATCCCGTGCAACACAGCGTAGTAAGCAGACACTGTCAATAATAATCAGTTAAATAATACGTGAACACACTTACTTTAGTTTAGTTCATGTATTAAATTCCTTCTCATACAGAATTCATCAAGATGACGGACTCGCTCAACAATACATACATATACATCTTCCTTCTTTCATGGCTAATCGGCAAGATCTCCTTCATTCTTTTCACAAGAGAAAACATAACAGAGAAGCTATTCCATGGAGTAAATGGACGCTCCAAGGAATAATAGGGCTTGAAACTACTTTGCATTGATAATCATCGTATATTAAAGTTTAGGAATCGGTAAGATAAGAAGAGATATTTTGAGATATGTACTAAGTTATATAATTTATAAAATTTCTGAAAATATCACGGAGAGATCGCTGCAAGAGACATTACGTCGCCCCTCGCAGCGAGCAAAGTTGATATGTATCCACTTTGCGAGCTAACTATTGGCTTAGCTAACTCGTTAGAATTTGTGGAACATATGTTCCTATAAATTTTAAGAAGTTGGTAAGATTTTTTGATTACAAGAATTGAAAGAGATTTGGTATAGGTAACACCGATCTTCGTTACCTAGATAGCTAGTTGTTGCTTTCACGTGTACTAGGGCATACCCACATCCCACGTACACAACCAGGGAAGATGGACTTACACAGTTGTTAATCAGGTCTGCCTTTTCAGGAACTGGCCTTCACAGGGAAACCCTGGAAAACCTGGAGGCTTAGACCCCAACTAGGTATCACAGATGATAGGAAAGACAGAATACTTTAGAAATTTGAGAGATATTCTAAAATTCACACGAAAGATAAAATCTGCCTCATAGCCAAAAAAAATCTTTACACATGCAAATTTTTACAATCTTCGAAAAATTTTCTTCATCGATGTCTTGCTGAACTGCGGTGAAACTGATCGAACAGGAACATTGGACACGGCACCGAGGACAGGCTTTGCATTGGCGTACCGGACAGGAGACGTAACGGATTTGAGAGACCAGAGGGAACCTCAGGAACAGGTACTCAGGATTGTGGCATGAAACAATCGAAATTCGTCTAAGGAATGGTCAACTATTAAAGATTCCTGGAAGAGAAGGGTTAGTCGAATTTCTCCAGATTCATTTTGAACTCAAATATGGACCTGATCCATCCAATCTTCCATCTGAAGAATGGGAATATCCATTCGTCTTATACTTTCCACACCTAGGTGTCGTAATCGATACTGTAGTTGCACAATATCACAACTCCAGATCCGAAAACAATTTTGAAAACGTGGATGATTTCATCCATTTTCTTTTGTGTGTGTGTGTGTGTGTGTGTGTGTGTGTGTGTGTGTGTGTGTGTGTTTCGTTGACTTTTCCAGGTGGAAGTAGATCTGAATCTTTCCTAATTTGGTTCCAAGTACGAATGTGGATAGCATGTCAGAATATTAAAAACTTTATTATTTGAGACAATTTAAAAAAAAAAAAATTATATCTTATTCATACATGATTACAATGAAATTTTGCTGAAAGAGAACGTTTAATTAAGTCTTGCAGCATGACCTCTCCAGCTGAAATTAATCTTTGTTGGTAGTGACTGACGATCAAATTTTTCTCTTTTATACTCCGATTGCCGCCATTTTCTCATGAACATATATGAATGCAATATAACAATAAACAAATCCTATTGGAAAATGACACATTATTATAAATTCAATGAAGAACTTTCTTATTAACTCTTATTTTATAAACACACACTAAGCTAGTTAATTAAATTCTCTTGAATAGAATTTAGCTCGCGCCAAAAAAAAAAAAAAAACAGCGAGTCTTTACGTCTGTGGACAGTTGCAATCGATTCTAATTTTCTAATGCGGTTCATTTGTTCTCCTGTGAACTGTCAGTTTACAAACACTAACTTCACACGCAAGCGCCGTATTCGATCATATAGTTTCAGTAAACTTATTATCACTGGAGATTAACACTCCCTGAATGTATATTATTTCACACGCACAAGCTTCTTTGGTGATCATCGCGTAGACAGATAACCCGTAAGTCTTCACAGTAGCAATAGCTACAGTTCCACTTACTTTTCTAAATATTGCTATTCTATCACAGAAGCAATCGCTTATTGTTCATTAAACTATCACAGATGCTTGGCATGCTGTCAATTAACCTATCATAGTAGCTGAGGCATACTGTCCTTCGCACTTCAATTTTTTTTTTTAACACCCAAATACTTCATACAGACTTTTCATTTAATTTGAAACACTTTCCTTAAAATTACCTCTTTAGGTCTACATGGGAAAATAATCCTTTTATTCTTCCAGAATCTGGATATGCTAATAAATACGCACCAGGATTCGGTATATCAACTATTATATATGGACCTGTATAAATTAGATTCCATTTTCTGGTGGTCTTCTTCAACCTTGATGACTTGATGTGTCTTCTTAAAAGAATTTTCTGTCCGATATTGAAAGTCTGAATCCGTTTGACGTTTCTATCATGGATTTCCTTTCACTGTCTTGCTTTCTCCGTAATATTAATGAGAGCATTGCGAATTTTTTCTTCCCATGACATTTTGGTGTCCTCGAGTTTAGGCAAGTTATCTACCTAAAAGTTTCTTTCGTTATCTCTGAACATCAGTTCATTCGGGGTAAAGTTTGTAGAATTATGTGGTAAATTGTTATAAATCTGCTCAAACTCGGTCAAATAGTTTATCCAGGTAGTTTGTTTACCACGACAGTACGTTCTCATGAATCTGTTTAGTTCTCGAAAAACCCGTTCAATTAAATTCTCTTGTGGATGGTAGCAAGATGTAAATATCTGTTTTATTCCTAGTTGTGATACTAATTTTCTCCATAAATATCCAGTAAATATCTTCGCATTGTCAGAGATTATAGATTTTGGAATCCCTGCATGAGGAATGTAGTCATTTACAAACTTTACTGTGGCAGCTCTTGCAGTTTCTGATTTTATAGGATATAGTTTAACATATTTCATAAACACATCACAGAATCCAATAATGTACTTCACACCATCTCTGGCTCTAGGAAGTGGTCCACAAATATCACATGATATAAGTGATCTTGGTGCTTCAGGTATTATTGAGTGAAGCGCAATTTTATTTCCCTTGTTGTCCGGCTTAGCCTTTTGACAGAGAACACATTTCTGTATGACTTTGTGCACTTTTCGCCTTATATTTGGGAAGTAACGATAATATCTAATCTTATTAACACACTTTACAACACCAACATGACCCCAGGTCAAAAGTGTAAACCAAATTAATCGTTATTCATATTCTTCGGGTATGCAGACACACCACTTTGGATTCTCAGTCTTCCTAGATTTAAAAAATAAAATATTATTCACAAGCCGGTAGTATTCCAAATTGACCGTAGGATTTTGTTGTTTGAATTGTCGTATTACAGCATTCCATCGCCGATCCTTCTTCTGAAGCTCAGCCATTGTCTTACATAAATGAATATAATATAACTTGTAATTATTTTCTTGAAGAAGAAGCACTGGAAATTCTGCCTTATTATTTACATCCATTTCAGGTGTTATTTCTTCTGGAGATCTTGACAACGCGTCAGCTATAATATTTTCTCTTCCGGCTGCATGAATAATTTGAAACTGATATTCTTGCAGGGCCAGCGTCCACCTTGACAAGCGAGGATGCAGCAACTTACAAGTTTGTAAAAAGGCTAGCGATTGGTGGTCACAATAAACGGTTATCCTTGAGCCATATACATAATAATTAAACCTTTTCAAAGACCAAATAACTGCTAAAGCCTCGAATTCCGTAGTGGTATATGCTCTTTCACAGGTGGATAAAACTCTGCTAGCAAATGCAATTGGACAAAAGGTTTTTACACCATCGATATACCTAATTTGAAATAAACAAGATCCTAATCCCACATCTGATGAATCAGTGGCTAAAGAGAATCTGACAGTCATATTAGGGTGGTATAATAATGGAGCATTTATCAGTTGATCCTTAATTTCACAAAAAGCCTTTTCACAATCATTAGACCATTGCAATGGTACATCTTTCCTCAGGAGCCGGTTTAGTGCTTCAGAGTTCATTGCATGAGTTTTAATAAATCGACAAAAAAATGAAGCCAAGCCTATAAAGCCTTTCAGTTGTCTTCTGTTTCTTGGAGTTCAAAAATTTTTTATTGCACTAATCTTCACTTCTGTTGGAAGAATGCCTTTTGCATTAATCATATGTCCTAAGAATTTAATTCTCTGTAGAGAAGATTGGGATTTTTTTAGATTTGCAGTTATACCAGTTTGTTTGAACACAGGAAAAATCCTCATAATAAGTTGTACATGTTCCTCCCAAGTTTTAGAGGCAATTAATAAATCGTCAACAAAAATTGTTATTAGACTACGTAGTTCTGGTCCAAGGGCATAGTCCAACGCAGAAATAAAAACTCCAGAGCTGATATTGAGACCAAACGGAACGACCTTGAACTGATGGCTTCTCCCTCCATATATAAAAGCAGTATATTTTCTTGAGTCCTTGTCTAACTGGACTTGCCAGAACGAACTTTTCAAATCAATACTGGTTAAATAGGATACATCTTGAAATTTCTGTATTAACTCATCGATGTTCTCCGGATGTGTGCGCACAGGTACTATAATTTTGTTAATTTCCCTTGCATCTAATACCAATCGAACTTTTCCTCCTGGCTTTGGTACAACAAGCAACGGAGAACAATATGGGCTGTTTGACGGTTCAATAAGATTCCAGTTTAACTTTTTTGTATCTCCTCCTGAACTGGTTGTTTTAATCGCCAGGGAATGGGATAGTGTGTGCGGCAAAATGTCTTATGGGGCTTAATCTGTAATGTACAAACATATCCTCTAATAATTCCGGGCTTTTCATCGAAAACTGACTCATATTCTGTTAATATATTGGATAATTGTTCCCTCTGACTATCCGTTAGGCAATCTGACTCGGCAATCTTCTGTTCGACTGTTTGTCTGAAATCCTCTACTTGAATCGACTTGATCGGTAGTCGGTGCATATTATTATTTTCAGCACAAATCAACTGCACAGCAGCACCATGGAAATATTGCTCATACACTGCCTCCTTTCTCAGTAAGATTAGTGTAACAAATTGATCTTCAATTTTAAAATGTACCTTTCCTTCTACCAAGTCCAACTTGCAATTGCAGGCTTGCAAAGTTCCAATGCCAAGAATACAATCTACTAACAACTTTTCCACTACAAGGAATGTGCATTGTTTAGCTACATTTCCCAATTTTATCTCTATAAGCGTTTGTATCTTGACGTTCCGGGATTTTGCTCCCACTGCACCTATAACTCGGCAATTTTGTACTGGTAGGACAGGGATTTTCTTAATTTTACTAATTCTGCAAAACAAAGTTCCGGATACTACGTCTGTAGATGAAGCTGTGTCCAATACAACATTGGTTAAAATTCCTCCCACTTCTGTGATGATCTCCGACACAGGAACCCTTTATCTTCGACTACACAGGCCTCTAAGTCTCTCGTCAGTTCATCTGTCATTAATTCGCCTTCATTATATCTCAACATTGCCACGGAATTAATTTCGTTTAAAACAGGTTTGCCCCTTTTGTATTCCCCAGCCGACTTTACGGAGCATAAAGCGGCCCTCTTCAGTTTAAATGTCTATTATTATTTCCTCTTGAATCATTTACTACTTCTGTTATGACTGGTTGTTGTTGATGACTGGTTGTGTTATTTGCTTCAAATCGAGGGTCAGAATTTCTCTACGCATTATTATTGTTTGAAAACTGCTGGTTCTGATAATCTCTTGCATTTCCAAACATTTGGTTGTATCTGCGGCGTGTTCTATTGTCTCTGAACCTGCCCCTCGCAGCACTGTTATTGAAGTTTCCATTTTGTTGCAATTGTTTCCGTTGAATCTCTGACTATTCCTAGTATAATAATTATTAAATCCGTTTCCGTTCCGGTTTGCGTTTGGCGCCTCAATCGTTCTCCTCTGCATAACCGGTTGTCTTGGCCGATGTTCATCTTCCTCGATCATATCTATAGTGTCAAGTGTAGTCATGAAAGAGTCAAGGTCATGCTCATTAATATACAGCATTCTATTTCTGATGCTGGCCGGAAGTTGAGATTTTAATATGCCAATCACGTCTTGTAGGGGCATAGGCTTATCCCAATACCGCAATTTGTTTATATATTTCTCAAAGTATTTCTTTAAAGACCCACGTGAAAAGGAAAAAGGTTCCGGGTATAATACCTCCTGCCTTAAACGTTCTTGTACTCCTTTGGACCAGTATTTGGATAAAAATGCTCGTTCAAAATCTTCATATGTGTCCCAAGTTGATATCATATCAGATGCCCATATAGTTCCTGACCCCTGAATATAACCGGTCACGAAACTCCTTTTGCCACTCACTCCAATTTTTTGGCACTACTCCCCTAAAACTTCTTATAAACACTATGGGATGAACATTTTTCTTGTCTGGGTTGTAGATCTGGAATTGATGTTGTTTCAGCATTTTCTCCTCAGTATTGCTTTTTTACAATTACAGTCATTATGACTACCCTCATAGTGTTGTGGTTGATGTTGATTGCAAAAACGAACGTGTGCATTAATGTCCCTTTCTGTACTTGATCGGTTAAATAATGTAGCTTCATTGATAGATCTTGTTATGGGTTCATTTCCTTGCGTGGAACACAAATCTTCTCAAGATAGATTCAAAGATCTCTCAGTGTTTTCTTTCCATTGTTTAAGTTCTTCGCCTAGTTGTTCTCTGGCTTCTCGCAAACCTTTATTAAATAAATTTTCTTCAGAACTCTCGGTCATAGATTATATAGCGGTTCTGACCGTTTGTTCAATATTGTCTGAAGAAATGCTTTGCCTTTCCAAACTTAACTGCAAGAATTTTCCCGCGAGAATGTTTACCTTATTATCAACCTCGTCTTGTCTCTCCTTTATGTTATTTATGGATTTATCCAAATTTTGGATGTCCTTCGGAATCTTGTCTTGTGATTGTCTCAAATCTTGCATATCTACTGACATCTCATTTAATTATTGCTTTAATTCATCTTGAACTTCAACTAATACTGGAATTACTGCGATAGAACATTGCATCTGTTCTTGTGCTTGAACTATCTGTGGGATTGACTCGACCTGCTCTTTAATAGTATCAAGCTTAGTAGCAACATACTCAGTTAGCTCTAGGCGTAACTTCTTCGCATTTTCATTACACTGCTGAGTGACTTGCTCAATTTGAGCAGCTAATTTTAATTCTGTCTTTTCATTCTGAATTTTCAATTCTTCCGCAGTTTTATTTAATTTATCATCAAGTTTCTGGAAACACTCTACTAATTTCTTATTTAATTCCACTTTATTGGTTGCTAATTGTTCATTTATTTCCCTTTTAGTCTCTATTTGCACTTTAGTTAAGTCTGTTACATTTTTGGCTAACAGTGTTAACTGCTGCATGATTACAGTCAATGGGTTTATTTCATCCTGCTCAGATGACATCGAAACACTTAAGCTTTGTTGTGGGGCCTGATTAATGCTGCCGCTAGGCACTACTTCAGTTAAGCTAGCGTCTAATGTTTCACTAACCTCAGAAACAGCTGAGGACTGTTGTGATTCGCTCTGCTGTTGCATTGCCATTTTATAAGCCGCCCTAGTAAGAACCATTAATACATAGAACAACAAATATATAAAGTCACTCGCATCTGAGTTAATAATGTCACTGACCTAAACTTTGCATAATACTCACTTATAATAAACATTTCCTATCTAAAGTTCAACCCAACAGTCACTCAATCAATCTGATTCAAACGGATAGACATTTAAATAGTTATTCTAAATTTCTATCTACAAAAATTTAATTGTATATTGTCTGGCCTGAACGACGTTCTCGTAGATTGTGGCGAAATTGTGACTTCTGGAACAGGCCTCGTCTTCTTTTCTCTCGTGCACATGCAACTAAAATTCACACAATGTTTAAGTAATGCTCAAAAATGTGTCCTGTCACAAGAGACATTGCAGCTGGCTCTCCCAAGGCCGTCGGTAGTTCTAATGGTATGCTAATGGTATGTTGTCTACTCCCGGGGCCTTGTTTGGACTCAGGTCTTTCAGTGCTCTGTCAAACTCTTCACGCAGTATCGTATCTCCCATTTCATCTTCATCTACATCCTCTTCCATTTCCATAATATTGTCCTCAAGTACATCGCTCTTGTATAGACCCTCTATATACTCCTTCCACCTTTCTGCTTTCCCTTCTTTGCTTAGGACTGGGTTTCCATCTGAGCTCTTGATATTCATACAAGTTGTTCTCTTTTCTCCAAAGGTCTCTCTAATTTTCCTGTAGGCAGTATCTATCTTAGCCCTAGTGAGATAAGCCTCTACATCTTTACATTTGTCCTCTAGCCATCCCTGCTTAGCAGTTTTGCACTTCCTGTCGATCTCATTTTTGAGACGTTTGTACTCCTTTTTGCCTGCTTCATTTCCTGCATTTTTATATTTTCTCCTTTCATCAATTAAATTCAATATTTCTTCTGTTACCCAAGGATTTCTACCAGCCCTCGTCTTTTTACCTAGTTGATCGTATGCTGCCTTCACTACTTCGTCCCTCAGAGCTACCCGTTCTTCTTCTACTATATTTCTTTCCCCCATTCCTGTCAATTGTTCCCTTACGCTCTCCCTGAAACTCTCTACAACCTCTGGTTCTTTCAGTTTATCCAGGTCCCATCTCATTAAATTCCCACCTTTTTGCAGTTTCTTCAGTTTTAATCTACAGTTCATAACCAATAGATTGTGGTCAGAGTCCACATCTGCCCCTGGAAATGACTTACAATTTAAAACCTGGTTCTTAAATCTCTGTCTTACCATTATATAATCTATCTGATACCTTTCAGTATCTCCAGGGTTCTTCCATGTATACAACCTTCTTTCATGATTCTTGAACCAAGTGTTAGCTATGATTAATTTATGCTCTGTGCAAAATTCTACTAGACGGCTTCCTCTTTCATTTCTTACCCCCAATCCATATTCACCTACTATGTTTCCTTCTCTCCCTTTTCCTACTCTCGAATTCCAGTCACCCATGACTATTAAATTTTCATCTCCTTTCACTACCTGAATAATTTCTTTCATCTCATCATACATTTCATCAATTTCTTCTTAATCTGCAGAGCTAGTTGGCATATAAACTTCTACTACTGTAGTAGGCGTGGGCTTCGTGTTTATCTTGGCCACAATAATGCGTTCACTATGCTGTTTGTAGTAGCTTACCCGCACTCATATTTTTTATTCCTTATTAAACCTACTCCTGCAATACCCCTATTTGATTTTGTATTTATAACCCTGTATTCACCTGACCAAAAGTCTTGTTCCTCCTGCCACCGAACTTCACTAATTCCCACTATATCTAAATTTAACCTATCCATTTCCCTTTTTAAATTTTCTAACCTACCTGCCCGATTAAGGGATCTGACATTTCAAGCTCCAATCCATAGAACGCCAGTTTTCTTTCTCCTGATAACGACGCCCTCCTGAGTAGTCCCCGCCCGGAGATCCGAATGGTGGACTATTTTACCTCCGGAATATTTTACCCAAGAGGACGCCATCATCATTTAACCATACAGTAAAGCTGCATGCCCTCGGGAAAAATTACGGCTGTAGTTTCCCCTTGCTTTCAGCCGTTCACAGTACCAGCACAGCAAGGTCGTTTTGGTTAGTGTTACAAGGCCAGATCAGTCAATCATCGAGACTGTTGCCCCTGTAACTACTGAAAAGGCTGCTGCCCCTCTTCAGGAACCACACGTTTGTCTGGCCTCTCAACAGATACCCCTCCGTTGTGGTTGCATGTACGGTATGGCCATCTGTATTGCTGAGGCACGCAAGCCTCCCCGCCAACGGCAAGGTCCATGGTTCATGGGGGGAGGAACATGTGTATATACGTAAAATAAGGGAAAGGCAACAACTCACCTGAAGCAGATTGATGTGTGGAGGTCAGAAACACGTAACAGAAACAGCATTCACACTAGTTTTGGAGCACTTACTCTTTCTTTAGCAGAAGTACACACATTCACTCACACAACCACACAGAAACCCATACTGAGTCTTGCTGTGACCATGGGAGTGTATGCTGTGGTATGTGAAAGTGTGAACTTTCACAATTTAGGAAAAAACAGGCTGCTACTTGCTGTAAAAAAGATATGTTAAGTTGCTGACAGGCACAACTAAGACATTTACACAAAGGTTGCAACCATTGCCTTTATTGGCAAAAGAGAAAAACACACCATCCATACACACAAGCAAGCACATCTTACGACACATGACCGCCAACTCCGGCAGCTCGGGCCAGAATTTCGTCTGTTAGAAAAAGAGATAGTGTTTGAGAGCTAGTGTGAATGCTATTTTCTATTACGTTTCTATGCTCCACACTTCAATCTGTTATAAATGAGTGATTGCCTTTCCCTTATTTTACATGTTGCTCATACAGAAATTTTCATTATTGTTGAACGTGTCTATATTTTTGGCTATTGACAATCCTGGTGGGTGGATATAGTTTGAAGTTGTGGATGAACTTCTGCTCATGGCAGTTATTGTCATGATTATACTTTAGTAATGGTGCTGAAGATCCATCGGAGGTTCAAATGGTGGTGGTGGTTAGTGTTTAACGTCCCGTCGACAACGTGGTCATTAGAGACGGAGCGCAAGCTCGGGTTAGGGAAGGATTGGGAAGGAAATCGGCCGTGCCCTTTCAAAGGAACCATCCCGGCATTTGCCTGAAACGATTTAGGTAAAACACGGAAAACCTAAATCTGGATGGCTGGAGACGGGATTGAACCATCGTCCTCTCGGAGGTTCAAGTCCTCCCTCGGGCATGGGTGTGTGTGTGTGCTGTCCCTAGTGTAAGTTAGGTTAAGTTAAATTAAGTAGTGTGTAAGTCCAGGGACCAATTACCTCAGCAGTTTGGTCCCATAGAAACTTACCACATTTCCAAATTTTATAGATTTCTTTTGTTACGAGCTATTATTTGTTCTCTAATTTTTGAAAATATGCTGATTTTATTTCAATTTTTACATATTTTTCTTACAGCTGATAATTTTTTTAATCTCGCTTTCAGAATCTGTATTTGAATTTTGGAGAAATTGGGCAGACAATAAAGGCTTTGATGGAAGACTTCCAGAAAAAGGCAAAAAGTCACAAAAAAGTTGAAAGTATTGCAGATATGAAGAATTTTGTGGAAGCCTACCCCCAATTTAAGGCAAGTTTGCAAAGTGAGTGAATTAGTACTGTACTGTAAACTATAGTTCTGTTACAATGGTTGTATCTTCTCATTCTGTGTTTCTGTTCAATCTAGTATAGAGTATTTTGGTGTTCGTATTAAATGATGATACTACAAAACGAAGTATAGGCTATCCTAACTGTAACTGTCACCAAATATATGTAAAATTAAAGATGTAGCAATATTATGAGAAGGAAAGTTGCTACTCACCACATAGCGGAGATGCCGAGTCGCAGATAGGCACAACAAAAAGATTTTCACACTTAAAGCTTTTGGCCGATGTTCTTTGTCAACAATAGACACACACACGCACGCGCACACACACACGATTGCAATCTCGGGCAACTGGAACCACACTGCAGTTGCCCGAGGTGGCAGTCGTGTGTGAGAGTTGCGTTTGTGTGTGTGTGTGTGTGTGTGTGTGTGTGTGTGTGTATTGTTGACAAAGGCCATTGGCCGAAAGCTTTAAGTGTGAGACACTTTTTGTTGTGCCTATCTGTGACTCAGCATCTCCGCTATATGCTGAGTAGCAACTGTCCTTCTCATAATATTGTTACATTCTGTCCTGGATTTTCCATTGTTTAAAATTAAAGATGGAATCAGCAGCATTCAAAGTCAGCATTCATGTTCATAATGAAGCTTCAAAAACTCATAATACATCTTGGAAACAACAGTATCTATTGTCAGTTCATCCATTTCAGACTGCCTCTGTGCTCTGCCGTTTGACAACAAATTAAACTTGGGACAGTTGATTGTACTTGATGTCTCCTGTTCTCCCCACTCCTCTCCCCGATGAAGTAAAGAGCAACTGAGAAACACCAGCATTGCAGCTAAATGCATAGTGTGTAGAGAAATCAGTAAATGATGGGTTAGCAATGTGATGGTTGATTTGGGGTGTGACGTCTTGTGATTTCAAATGAAATTCCAAGATTTCTTCTCCTTTGAAAAGCAGTGAAATATAAGGAGAAAGACAAAGCAAAAAGAAGAGGATAAGGGTCAGGATGTATGCTCTTTCCCGTATTGTGCTATGAAATGTAATCATACTCTACTTTTGGATAATATGTGTCATGAGTACTGCACAATATTTCATTGTAATCTTGTTCTTTGTAGTGGTAGTATATTGTTGTATGTGACTGAAAGATAACGTAGTAGCATTTAGTTTTTCATTGTTTGTGTTAAATGTTTGTATATTGATTTGTTTCAGAAAATGTCTGGAACTGTTACCAAACATGTCACAGTAGTGGGTGAGCTGTCATCTTTGGTTAGCCGTCATAACCTGTTGGAGGTATCAGAACTTGAGCAAGAGCTGGCTTGCCAGAATGAACATTCCCAGCAGCTGCAAGTATGAAAAGGGTTGAATATTTAGCAGTTACTTTTTCAAATAGTTTATATTAAATTTATTTTATGTTCTGTTTATTTTAAGAGAATACGAAGACTGATTGACAGTGGCGGAGTAAGAGATTTTGATGCAGCTCGTCTAGTGATGTTATATGCGTTACGCTATGAGAAACATGCCAACAATGATATAAATGGGCTGGTGGTTGAACTGAGAAAACGACGTGTTCCAGATGAGTTAATAGAGGTGAGATATTATGTTATGTGGTATAAATGCTGTAGGGAAGTTCTTGCAGAATGTCAATGCTCAATGGGCAGACACAAAAGATGGAAAACTTCCTAGCTTTCGGAGCTATTCTATGACAAGCTAGAGTGCGCGCACGCGTGCACCCACCCACCCACACACACACACACACACACACACACACACACACACACCCCTGTGCTGCTACATAGTGCCAGCTAGACTGACGTTGCCAATGTATTTTGCAGCAGAGGGGCTAGTGTTTTGGGGTTAGTGTCAAGTGGGGTGGGTAGAGGGAGGTGGGAAGCAGGGAAAGGGATTGTGAGTTGATGGATTGTGGTTCAGAGGGAGGCTGATTTGCCTGTTGCCAATGTGTGAGGGAGAGGTGGCAGGTATAGTTGTAGCAGAGGATGGGAAGCAGCACATACTGAAGGTGATCTGGAGATATGAATTAGGAGGGGATGATGGGACAGAGGAAGGGGGACTGTTGGGTGGATGGTGCAGGGACAGTGGGTTATCTGAGATTGAGGTCAAATGATTACAGGAGCGAAAGATGTGTTGTAAGGATAACTCCCACCAGTGTAGTTCACAGAAGCTGGTGGTGGAATGAAAGATCCGTACAGTTTGCATTGTGAAGCAGCCAGTGAAATTGAACATGTTGTGCAACCTTGTGGTCAGCTATGTTCTTGACAACAGTTCAGTAGTGTATCTGTCATTGCTGCTTTTACATATGGCTCAGCCTCTGATGGGGCAGGATAAGGCTGTGACAGGACTTGAATAGGAGGTGCTGGGTGGGTGGATTGGGCAGGTCTTTTACCTTGGTCTCCCCCCTGGGCTATGATCCCTCTGCAAGGGATTGGGAGTGGGAATGGTGTAGGAATGGACTAGTATTAGTATGTTGTTGGGGGGGGGGGGGGTATTGCCTGTCTGTGAAGGTCTTTGTGTGTCCTTCAGCATACTGGACAGAGAAGTTCTCATCACTGCAGACATGTCATACATGGGTGGTGAGGCTGTATGGGAGGGATATTTTGGTGTGGAAGATATGGCAGTTGTGGAAATGCAGGTGCTGTTGGTGGTTAGATTTTAATGTGGTCAGAGGTCAGGATGGAGCCATAACAGAGATGGAGGTCAATGTACAGGAAGGTGTCACATTGGGTAGAGAGGGACCAGTAGAAGCGGATGGGAGAAAAGGTGTTGAGGTTGTGAAGAAATGTGGATAGGATGTCTGGGTCCTGCATCCACACCATAAAGATACAATTAGTGAACCTGAACCATACTATGGGTTGGGAGTTGTGGGAGGCTGGGAAGGTTTCCTCTAAATGGTGTCATGTGAGTGCCGATGACTGTGCTGTGAATTTGTTTGTAAACCTTCCCTTCAAAGGAAAAGTAGTTGTGGTTCAGGATATAGTTGCTAAAATGTATAAGGAATAAGGTGATGAGTTTGGAATCTGGACGAAGTTGGAAGAGATAGTGTTGGATAGCGGCAAGGCTGTGTGAGGAGGAATGTTGGTGTGTTGGGAGGTGGTATTAACAGTGACGAGTATGGATCTGGGAAGTAAAGATGTGCTTATATTGGAGGTGTTTGATGTGGGAGGTGACATTTTGGGCAATTGGTTGGAAGTGTTTGACAACAAGGGTGGAAATTCTTTTAGTGGGAGCACAATTGCCAGCTACAATAGGGTGTCCAGGATTATTGGGTTTGTGTATTTTCGGGAGCATGTAGAAGGTGAGTTTGTGGGGTCCTGTTGGGGTAAGGAGCTACGTGGACTTGGGCAAGAGGCTTTTGGAAGGGCTTATGTAGTTCTGTAGGGATTAGAGCATATGTTGGACTTCAGGAATTGAATCACTCTGGTGGAAGAGTCAGACAGTTGGTGGAGGCCTTCGTCAAGTAGTTACTGCAACCCATCACAACAATGGTGGAGCCTATGTCCCCAGGGATACTGATTAGTTCTGGATCTGTTTTCAGATTTTGTATGGCTGTCCTTCCTTCTGCCAAAAGGAATGGCCCTGGGGAAGGATGGTGAGGACCAGTTGTAGGTAAGGAATTCCTGGAAGCTGAGTAGGGAGTGGTCAAGTGGGAGGGGTGGGGTGGTGGTGGAAGGTCACATTTGGATGGTGGTATCAACTGTGAGAGACAGGGAGCGTTCAGTGTTGGGATTAGGTTGGTTTTGGTTGGAGGGATTGATGGCAAGGAAGTATTTGCATCGTGGGGATTGGGAGAAAGGGATTAGGAGGAGGAGAGTAGATCTCTGACGAGTCCAACATGGTTAAATTTGGGAGTAGAGCTGAAGGTTAGGCTTTCGGATAGGACTGAAACATCTATGGGACTGAGGTTTTTGATGGAGAGGTTAATAACAGTGTTTTGGGTTTGCTTGGGTTCTGGATGTTGTGGGGTGTTGAAAGGTAGTTCTGGAGGATGTATAAATTGAAGAGGTCAGCTGGGCAGAGTCTGAGTGCTATGAGAGGTTGACAATGGGGTTCACTGTGAGAAGAATGGATGTTGATGGATAGTGATGTCCCAAGGCAGTAGTAGGATGTCAACAGGTTGGATGGTTTATGGAGGTGGTGTCTGAATGCTTCTCGAGGTGTTGGAATGCAAAGGTTTCTAATTTGGATGTGATGTGTAGGTAATGAGGACTGCACAGTTACAGTATCTTGAGGAGGAAATAGAGATGGTTCAGGGATGTCTGTGCCAAGGAGAGCTGTTTTTGCAGTGCTAGACTCATGAGGGATGGGGACTGGCGAAATCTGAAAAGGTGAAAGTTGACTAACTCTGCTGTCAACACTGTACAGCCTTTTATGTTGGTATGAGTACCAATCACCTGTTCACCAGTATGAATGATCACGACCAAACTGTCCTCAAGAACAGAGTTGGCCAATTGGTGGCATGGCACCACATGCAGCTGACCACAGTATCTCAATTTCAATGGCTGCTTCACAACCCGAGTCATCTGCGTCATTATTTTAGGCACCAGCTTTTTTGAACCACACAGATGGAAGTTACCATTACAACTCATCCTGCATTTCCATAGACATCCTGGCCTCAATTTCAGGTAATCCAAAGTCCTCACACCCTCCTTCCAACAGTTCCTCCTTCCTCCGTCCTGTCAGCCCCTCCCACGAAATTCATGTCCCTACATCGCCTTCAGCATATGCCACTTCCCACAGGCTGCTACAACTATACCTGCCACTCCTCTCTCATGCATTGTCAGCCAGCAAACCGGCCTCCCTCCAACCTGCTAGCCACCTGCCAACAGTCCCTCTCCCTGCCCCCCAGCCCCCTCCCCCTCTTCACACTCCACCCTATACTACCCCCACCACAACCACCACATCTGTAGCAAAATATCATTCAATCTGCTGGCACCATACCTGGGGTATAGATGCATGTATGCATGCACACACATTCTGGTGTGTGTGTGTGTGTGTGTGTGTGTGTGTGTGTGTGTGTGTTTTAATGCAGGTTGTCAAAAGATAACTCTGGAAGCTAGCAAGTTTTCCTTCATTTGTGTGTGCCTATTGACAACTTAACATTTCTGCTTTTCATTGAGTGGTCTCCTTTAATCCTAAAGCACTGAGACATTACTGTCTGTAGTCTCCAAACTGGAACACTCTATGAATCTTTGATTATTGTTTGATCTTCGAGCCAACTGCATACGCATTCACATGTTTGTGCTGGTGATTCAGGTCTTGGAGATTATGATCCTACCATGGTCTTTCAATTTGTGAGACTTATCAAATTGCCTCTTCCACTTTTGTCTGCCCATAGCCAGTCTTTTCATTTCTGAATAGTTGTCCAAGGAGACAAATATTCAGAAATCAAAAGACTGGCTATGGACAGACAAAAGTGGAAGAGGCTTAACCAATGACAAGACCTGATGTAAGGCAGAATACCTACAGCAACAGCAGCAGCAGCAACAACAACAACAACTACTACTACCACTACCACTACCACTACCACTACCAACACCACCACCACCAAATTGTGGCGTCAGCCTTATATGTCTGAGACTTTTGTTTGTGCCATAGTTTTTTGTCATTACACTCGGCAAAACATAATCTTCAAATGACCATGCGAAAGACAGGAGTATTAACCCAAAATAAGGGATATATCCTAACAAACTCTCCTCACCAGTAATTTATTTTGCTATTTAATTTATATTTATTTTTTTGGCTTCAGTACCATATCAAAGTTCTTAACAATTGACCTACTCATCTATTTCAAGGTTGAGAGAATGTTATATAACTTTAACATTAGCACTCTGTGGACAGTATTCTGGGTACATAAAAATCTCTTTCAATAAACACAGAGGAAACAAAAGTAGAATTATGGTGGAGCTCATTACAAAAGGGTTTGCTTCCTTTTCCTGATGAACGTGAACTAACTGTTTTCATTTTATCTCTGCCTTCGTAATGTCATGTGTCCATTACCAAGTAACGTATGCAAGCACATTTGAACAGAAACTTGTGCAAGTTTACTCCTGAAAGTCTCACAGGCAAGCTAATTTCAGGAACTTGCTGCAAGTGCCTGTAGAAGTGTTCACAGTAGAGTTGCATTGTGAGATAGACAAGAGTAAGTTTACATTTTTGTTCTTAAAAACCAGAGGGGCCACCATCGTTGTTGCATTGTAGTTATTATTGAAGAAAAATTGCAATGAAAAACAGAAAGTTAAGAAAAAAGAAATGTTTGGCTGAAGAAACATATACAGAAAATAAGAGAGAGGCAGCCACTCACCCATAGAAGATTGAACCATGAGAACTTTAACATCTAAGAGAAAACAGCAATCGCACTAACATTTGAGCATTGCTCTTCTTCAAAAAAAAAAAAAAAAAAAAAAAAAAAAAAACACACACACACACACACACACACACACACACACACACACACACACGCGCGCGTGCGGCAACAGCTCGAAAGCTAATGTGCGTGTTGTTTTCTGTTATGTGTTATTGTGCTCCACGCATCAGTCTGCTGTAGGTGAGTGCCTTTCCCTTATTTTACGTACCACTCCATCCAGGAATTTTCATTATTGAAATAGATACAGAGGCATACATACTTATGTTATCGAGAAACACTGTTCAGTGAACTAAAATCAGGGGACTTCACTTACACTGAAAACTTGCTGATGAAGTTGTATGCAGGTTTCAAAAATATCTTTTTCTATTGTAGGCCTACAATTAAATATTTGACAATGTGGAAAGAAATTGCATTTCAATTATCTTCAATTTTTGAAAACAGTATTTATTACTGTTATTAGAAAGGTAGTGCTTATATGTTTATGCTAACATTTAAAAAATTAGGTAAAATTTAAAGACACCTTGACTGACATTCTACTTCCCTTTCTTGTGAAACAAAGTAAGCCATCAGTTCATGCAATTGATTACAATGTTTAGAAATTGAAATTGTACTTTTGTTACATCTGTTTTTCTGTACTCTGTTTCAACAATGACATTTTTGTACTGATATTGAACGCACCAAACTTCTGCAAGTTTGAGTAAAATTTCCAGCAACTGACAAATTCGTCAAGGTCTTGCAACAAGACGCAACAAACTGCATCCACTAACTTGTGGAAGCTACTTCTGGAAATTGACAAAACTGGGGAACTTGACTTGCTGAGAGTTTTTCCACATCAAACTCCGAATCTGAAATTTTATGGAAATTTACTTGCTGTAGTAGAGTCACATCTTAAAGAGTGAGGCAAAAGAACACACACAGAATAGAAATCTGTGTCATCCTTCATTTTAGGTGACAGCATCTATTTAATATAGTAATTCATATTGATATGAATATTGCTGTGTTAGAGGCATGAAAATAAAGGTAGTTTGAAGATGACCAAGAGTTACCTATCAACTCATTCTGTGGTCTCCACCATTCACGATCTTTTATTTGAAGTCTGCAGCACAGGAACCTTCGTGGTATTCCTCTGGATACTGATCCACATAGACATCCTAGGTAATTATCATGCTGATATATTAGCTATGGAAGCCTTTAAAATTGACATATTGCCAATATAAATCCCAGAAACTAACTTATGGGTGAGTCTCACATTCTATATCTTACAAAAGTGGGAGGAAAAGTTGATCAACTTCTGACCTATCCCACTCTGCATGGTAAGAACTACCATTTAGAATTCAAGGATGTAACTTTGCCCCTGTCAAAGAGAAGCTGCAGCCTTTCAGCATATTTGTATTAGTCATCTTTCAGTAACACTACACAATATCCTTGAAGCTAAAGCATGTCCACCGAGCGGGGTGGCGCAGTGGTTAGACACTGGACTCGCATTCGGGAGGACGACGGTTCAATCCCGCGTCCGGCCATCCTGATTTAGGTTTGCCGTGATTTCCCTAAATCACTCCAGGCAAATGCCGGGATGGTTCCTCTGAAAGGGCACGGCCGCCTTCCTTCCCCATCCTTCCCTAATCCGATGAGACTGATGACCACGCTGTCTGGTCTCCTTCCCCAAACCAACCAACCAACCTAAAGCATGTCTGGATGCACTTGATCTGTGGTATAGATTACATATTGGTTAGACATGGAATAGATTACATATTAATTAGTCACTACTATGGTTCTAGTTGACAATGCAATGAAAGCAGGCCATGGTCTTAATTATCCTAATGAAAAGTAGGTAATACCACTTGATTTAAAACACACCTTTATTGTGTTACCCCCTCCCGGTGCAGGGGGGGGGGAGGGGGGGTGGGAGGTCATGGGTTGTACCTTCCATCCCCACTCTTATTCTTGAGGAACCTTTACCTGCACACTTCCTCCCACAACTGTACTCCTTCATTTTCTTTTATTGATTTGCCCAGTTCACTGTTATGCGCAAATCATTTCTTGTGAAGCTCATTGCTTGTGAGGGTAAACGAGCTAGGAACCATGCTGTTGAGTCTCTTGAAAACCCCATTCATTATTGCTGTGAAGCCAGCAGCATGGTCTTTCATGCTGGTTTGGCAGAGTTTTTATACTTTTATTGCTATATTACTGTAAAAAAAATTTTCTATGTTCACATGTTTCAAGAACACTTTATAATTAATTCAGTCTAGTAAGTTAACAAGAAAAGTATAGGCATGTTTTTTCTCATGTCAAGAAAGTCATTTTTGATGAGTTTTTAATGTTGTGCCCTTTTGTGTGTGTGTGTGTGTGTGTGTGTGTGTGTGTGTGTGTGTGACAACTTATGTATGGTAAACTGTAATATGTATTATATTAATTCTGATTAGATTGTTGAATGAAAATTTTGTTTTAAAATTTTATAAATGATATGAACAAAAATTCCATTGTAATAAATTCACTCATTAGAGAATCTTGTTACTGTGTTAATAGGAAAGAAAACACTATGGCTATCATGAAATTGGAATTGTTTTTCTCAGTCGACTAAAACTGTTATAGTATTCCAGATTCTCGCACTGGATCTCGGACTCCCCAAAAATTGGTATTTCAAATATAAAACAACAATCAGATACAAATTCAATTTGTTTTTCGTCAGAGCTGGAGATTACTTACTATGGGGAAAAAAGAGAATACAAGACATATGACAGTTTAAGAATTTAAGTCGCCCTAAATTCAGGGTTAGAAAATATGCAACAGAACAGGGGAGGAGGGAAAATCAACAGTGAAATGATAAAAAACAGGTGTAAATAAAAAAACTTCTAAAGTTGGAAGAGAGCAGTAACATAAAAGATGAGGAAATGACATATTAAAAAAGGAGACTCAAATGAGTACAAAGTGATATGGACATGAGGGGAGGAGGGGGGGGGGGAGGAATCAAGAAGCAAGAAAAGAAAGATGAGAGAAACTACAAAGATATTTCTCTCTCCTCAGCCGCACAAAGGGTGGGCCCCTCTCAGTCTGTGGTAAGGGTGGCTTGTCCCTCTCTCCCAAGCCTTTCACTCTATTTCTCTCTGAGGAAGGACTAGCAGTTCTGAAATCTAGGAATGTTTTTGTCAGTTCTAAATATATGTACTTGCACTCCTGAATGTAAATATTGATTAGCCACTCTGTCTTGTAATTTTACGGAGTATGAAAAGAAAAGAAAAAATTTAGAATGAAGGAAGAAATGAGCAAGATGTCAGGTTAATGGCTAAACGAAAATAAAATAAATGTGAAATGTGAAACTCTGGCAGAATAAGACTATGCCAGACTGAGACTCGAACTTGGGACCTCTGCCTTCGGGGGCAAGTGCACTACCAACTTAGCTACCCAAGCATGACACATGACCTGTCTCCACAGCTTCAATTCTGCCAGTACCTCATCTCCTACCTTCCAAACTTCACAGAAGCTCTTCTGCGAAATTTGCAGAACTAGGTCTCCTGGAAGGAAGGATATTGCGGAGACATGGCTTAGCCACAGCGTGGGGGATGTTTCCAGAATGAAATTGTCACTCTGCAGTGGAGTGTGTGATGATATTAAAATTCCTGGCAGATTAAAACTGTGTGCTGCACTGAGACTCAAACTCTGGACCTTTGCCTTTTGCGGCCATGTGCTCTACCACAGGTGAGAGGACGAGTCATGCTTGGGTAGCTCAGTCGGTAGAGCATTTACCTGTGAAAGGCAAAGGCCCACAGTTCGAGTCTGGGCCTGGCAGACAGTTTTAACCTGCCAGGAAGTTTCATATCAGTGCACACTCCGCTGCAGAGTGAAAATTTCATTCTGGAAATGAGAAGGGTAATAAGCACCTTTTAGGCCCAGGTAGATGACGGGAACTAGGTACATGCCATAGGCCAAGTTCCCACCAGCAAAGTTCTGTTGTTGACCACAAGGTGAAACACACACTATGTTTAACACTACTGTCCTGCAGTATGTGGTGTGACTGCATATTGTGTTTCCAGGACTGGCTGAAGATACACTCTGCTGCTTGGGGTGCCAAGTTAGGAGGGGTGCCAAAAGCATCATGGCTGTAATCTATCCATACAGGACATTTGACAATTAGTAGTGACCACTTGGTGTGCCCAGCTGCACTATGTTGTTGTTGTTGTTGGATCTGATACCAGAAAATTTCTTCTGAATGAGCTAATAGTGTAATGAGAAAAGCCTAGGCACTGACAAGACTAGTCATTTGTGTTGCAAATAAATGTTAGAACAGGTAAATGTACTCAAAGATCATGACTGTAGGGAAAAATCAAATACTATTGCCTGCTTGTCAGTCCAAAATGTACTGAAATATGAAGCTAGTATCAAGGAGATGGATATAATTATAAATTTCAAGGAAAGAGGCTGATACTCAGGAAAAAGACAGTGAATTTTATCTGTGTTACTGAAATAGTCATGCAGGAGGGCAGTAGTTGATCTTCGTGATAGGTTTAATTGTAAAATATATCATTTATGTGTTTAGACTTGAGAACAGACTGACAGTTACTAAACTCCAATGAAGCCCTTTTTAAGTAAGCAGTGGAAAAGTGTACATTAAAGAAACTATGCTGGTTTCCAAAGCTATGCATCTGATCTACTTGTCTTGCACTCATGGGTTTAAATAATTTGTGGTGAATATGAAACAAATTAATGTGAGGAGCAAGTTAAAAGCAGCGGCCATGTAGGTGCTTGTCACAGAAATGTTCCTTAGCAGGCTGGCCATCCACATGGGAGGAGACAGTGATGAGTAGCAAGATGTGGAATGAGAGTTTGTCACATATTTTAGATAAAGATAAGCTAGTGACACTATTGGGCAGTTATGCCAGATGATGTTCCAAATAAGAAAAAGATATGCTCAGTTTATGTTTGTGTGATTTGAGTGTAGCAACTGTAGGGCAGCTGGTAATTTTAAGTTAGCCTATTTTTGAAAGATGAGAGACTGCCTTTCTTCACTCTTTCTTGTGCTGCCCAATTTTGGGTCTTTCATAGTTACGACTTGTGTTCATCGTTTTTTCTTCATCTGACTTAATGACCGCTCCTTCCCAGGTTTTACACTTTACTGTTAGCATTTTACAGTTGATTTCCCTTTTTCTCACTAGAATTCTGAATGACTTTCATACTTGATTCCTGGAATAGTCTTGTTTACTCCCAACACCTTGCCCTTTCGGCTGATCTGCCAATCGACTAACACCCCTAAGAGGTTCTCCTCTTACTTAAAATCAGCAAGTGGTTCAAATTCATCTGTTCAGTCACTCAGTGTCCATAGTCCATACAGACACTGAAATGCAAGATAACATAGAAAAGGCCAAAATACTGAATTCAGTCTTCCAAAATTGCTTCACTGTGGAAGATTGTAACTATCCCTCTTTCAGTCATTGTACAAACACTGAAATGGCAGATATTGAGATAACCAATTGTGGAATTGAAAAGCAACTAAAATCACATTGTAATGGAAAGACATCAGGACCAGATGTAAATGTCGTGTGACTAGGACCTTCCATCGGGCAGACTATTCGCCGGGTGCAAGTCTTTCGATTTGACACCTCTTTGGCAACTTGCATGTCGATGGGGATGAAGTGATGATGATTAGGACAACACAACACCCAGTCCCTGAGTGGAGAAAATCTCCTACCCAGCCACGATCAGGACCAGATGAGATGCCTGTAATATTCTACAAAGATTATGTGAAAAAACTTGCTCGCCTTATAGTTTGCTGGTGCAACAAAGGGTATCTAGTGACTGGAAAGAAGCACAGGTCGTTCCCATTTTCAGGAGTTGTGGGACATTTGTCCCACGTAATTATAGATCTATATTGTTGAATTATGGAAAATGTTTTATGCTATAAAATTATGACTTTTTGGAGCACAGAAATCTCCTCTACAAAAATCAACATGGATTCCACTAACAGAGATCTTGTGGAACTTGGCTCACTCTGTTCTTCCATGAAGTCAGCAGTGCTGTAGACAGTGGTGCTCAGATTTAACGCCAGTTTCCTTGACTTCAGGAAGGCATTTGACACTGTTTTACAGTGGCATTTAGTGAAAAAATACGAACTTATCTAGTATCAGATCAGATTTGCAACTAGATTCGAGACTTCCTTGCAGATAGAACTTAACAAGTTGCTCTTAATGGAACAAAATTAACAGATGTAAAGATAACTTCAGGAGTAGCCCAAGGAAGAGTGATAGGACTGTTACTATTTACAATTCTATAAATGATCTAGTGGAAAATGTTGGGAGCTCTTTAAGACTGTTCGCAGATGATGCCATTTTTCTGTATTGAGGTAGCCACTCCAAAATACAGTATCTAGTTGCAAAATTACCTATGGAGGATTCACCAGTGGTGCAGGCTCTGGCATTTGACCATGAATGTAAATAAATGTTACAAGTTGTGCATACATAGGAAAAGAAATACAGTACTGTACAACTACACTGTTGACGACAAACGGCTGGGAACATTATCTATGGTAAACATTTGTTAGTAAGTATCCTAAGTGACCTTAAGTGAAATATCCACATAAAATATATAGTTGGAAAAGCGGATGTGAGAATGAGAGATTCATAGGAAGGATCTTAAGGATATGTAATTCATCCGTCAAGGAAGTGGTTTACAAGTCACTTGTTCGACCAGTTCTTGAGTGTTGTTCATCAATCTGGTACCCATATCAAGTAGGACTTTATATATGAGAGAGAGAAGATACAATGAAGAGCAGCACATTTCATCACGGGATTGCTTAGGTGGTGCAAGAGCATTACAGAGCTGCTCAGCGAACTCCAGTGGCAGACACATCAAGATGTTGTGCATCAGGGAGGTGTTTATTATTGAAATTTTGAGTGAGCACTTTCTAGCAAGAATCAGACAACATACTATTTTCTCACATATACATTTCACAAAATGAGTGCAGTGAAAATTTGAGAAATTAGAGCTAATGCAGAGCCTTACTGACAACTTGCCCATTTAGGATCAAAGAAATGTTAATACAAAAACAGTGTTTTGAGATAATTCGGTTTAAAGGTTTTGTCCAAAAAACTGAGTACTTTCTGATAGTTTTTCACAAACCTTTCTATGGCAAATAAAAAGTATACTTCATTGACTGTTGTTTTCTACTAGGTGTTACATATTTTAGTTACTCAATGGACACTAATGAAATATTTAATGAAATTATGCATGCAGTTACGTTTCTCTGATCCTTAACTTAATGGCTGCTGCTGTATAACGTATGAACGTCAAAACAATAATATGCAGCTTTAAGCGATATTATCATATTAAAGATTACTGCAGTTGTGTTAATAATGTCTTTATAAATACAGATTACACGGAACAAGCTATGGGAATGTGTGTCAGTGCCTTCAATGAGTACTATAAGCACGATAACTGTTTCCCAGGAAGTTTATCATCAGTCTTTGATGGAGAATACATAAAAGCCATTATTATTTTCACTTTGCATTATTTGTCTGCATTATCATTGAACTTACAATAAATAATTTACAGGTAACAATAATGTTCTTGTTTCCTAATATTCACATAACAAACATAAGAAAAATCATTTTAACAAAACACAGTGCTCCCACACACCTGTTTTTCTGTTCATGGATTACTGTTTCAAAAATAATACAACACAGACATTTACATGAGCCAAAATTAGTGGTTTACATGAAATAGCTAAGGTGATGAGCTAGCAACAATAATAAAGGAGATAAAACCAGAAAATAAACAAGACCTCTATTCCTGTGATTCTTCCATGTTTTCCTCATTTTCTAAACCGTTAGCAGCATTGAGTCCTTGATACAATGTGTGATACCTAGGAGGTATAATATCCTTATTACATAAATCTATAAGATCTTTTTTTCTTTTCTTTACTTATGCAGAGAGGACTCTCATATGCTGGGCACAGAGTATTGTCTTCAGGTCCTAAATTCGAAGAATTTCGTAGGCTTGAAAGTCACGCTCATCTTAGGAATACTTGAAAAACATCATATCAGACTGATCTTTCCTATATTGCATTCAAACAATCTTAAGCCATTTCACAGATTCTTCATTCTCAGCAGTTTTCCTGTTCCGAATTATTTTCTTCTGAAGATGGTTGAAATATAAAATTTGAGTGTTATCCATTCCTGTCACTTTGTAACTTATTGGAAGTCATTCTTACAATTGTATACCAGTTAGTGGGATCAGAAACATCCACATGTTTACTTTTTCTTTCGATGCTCGCATGCACTGCGTCTACTTCCATTTGTGAATGTACAGGCTCAAAAAAGCATTGGTCGATAGTTGGAATGTCCAGTGCATTCACTGCATGCAAATACATTGTGCTCATGTTGGCATTCTTGTTCTGGCCCCCACATGTATCAGTAAACAAGGTTATTGATTTTCCTTGTGCATGAGTTTCCAAAAAATCCCACGGACATGAAGCGACCTCTATGGACCCCCTTTTTGCTGTTGTCTCGTCCCACATGTAGCAATCGGTTTTGTTTTCTCCTACACTAAGAATTGTGAGATTGTACATGGAGAGCCTTCTTTTATAGAATAATGCCTTTGCATTCACTTTAGGGCAGTAAAGCACAGTTTGTAAGTCAAATTCAGCTAGCAAAGATTCGCCCTTTCTTGTACTTTCTTTCTTATGTTCTTAAATTCCCTTGCCATTTCTTTCCTTTTCAGATGGTCTTCCTGTTCCCTTTTAAAATCTTTGTCTTCCTTTTTTTCAGCCGAAAGGTGTGAAAACTTTAAACATTTGTCACACATATCTTTTCGTGGCCTGTGGAATTTAAGATTAAATTCCTTTGTGAGTATCTCCCTATATAGCCATAATTTCTCGACTATCTTTCCTTCCTCATAGCATTGTTTCCGAGATAACTTATACATTACCTTAATACACATATCAGCTGGTAAATATACTGCTGTACACTCTTTCCTCTTGTAATGAGAAGGAAATGTAGACAAACTCTTAATGTGTTTCCTTATAACCTCTTTACTTTCTTTGGATCACTTTATACCTGGCTCATGATGTCCTCTTTGCTCTTTCTCAATTACATGATGTTAATCTCTTTTCTTTAACAGTATTTCTTACAAAGGTTTCAGAAATGTCAAATGTCTTGAGAAAAAACTGCATACTCACTTGAATTTTATCAGATCCCTTTATTAGATAGAATTTCTTGGTCCTCTTCCTTCGTGAGTTATCCGATTTTGTCCTCACACTTTGTTTCTCTTCTTCTTCCACTAACTTATTTAGGTACTGCCTTTGTAACTCAACTGACCCAAGATCCCAGTAGGCTCTATGTATATTCTGTCTTGCTCAGTAAACTTACTTGTGCACTGTCACGGACATTTAGAGCAATATTTTGGCTTCACATTTCTTGCAGGAACTTTGGAATTCTGGGTAGAAATATATGCCCTACCATGCTGTCGATTGATTTTTCTTTGATTTCTTTTCCATTACTCTTTAAATGCTACCCTTTTTCATTTTCTTGTTTTGTTACTACTCTCAGTATCAGCATTGTCACCTGCAATTTCCCCTTCCTGATGGTGATGATTTACTTGTGCACTAGTTGCATACTCAGCAGTTTTTATGTCATTCTTTACATGGGACATTCCATGTTCAATACTGCTGTCTGTAACAATAACATGACAGGTATTCAGAGGAAGAGAAAAGAAAATTAACTGGAACTGCTATAGTGTACAGTAATTGTTTGGCTACTCACGAGAATCTGTAGTGTTGTCCGGTTCATAGGAAGGATCATCATCTGTATCTGAACCAATGAATGTCCTGACCATCTCCACATCACGTTCTTCCTCAGCTATGAATATAAACAATAATAATGACAACAGCTGTAATAATAATAATAATAATTATTATTATTATTATTGTAGTACTTCCTACTGAAATATATACAAGAAGAACCAGGTTCTAATACTTATAAGATTCCATTAAATTCGGTTCCATCTCCAGGCACATTTGAACCATCCTTCTTCCTTTGGACTCCATAGCGCTGCTGTCCTCCCCTGGTAGCTGAGTGGTCAGGATGACAGAATGTCAATCCTAAGGACCCAGGTTCGATGCCCAGCTGGATTGGAGATTTTCTCCGCTCAGGGACTAGGTGTTGTGTTGTCCTAATCATCATCATTTCATTCCCATCGATGCGCAGGTCACCCAAGTGGCGTCAACTCGAAGGACCTGTACCCAGCGAATGGTCTACCCGACGGGAGGCCCTAGCCACACTACATTTACATAGCGCTCCTACTTGATAGTAAACCCATTCACAACTGAAACAATATTTATCTTCCTTGCCAGGAAGTAGTATTTCATTGTTGTCACAGAGCGACGGCGACAATGCTTCTAAAGAAAAGTAGTGGGAAAAGCAGCTTCTAACAGTTCTGTTAGGATCAGAGAAACGTAAGAGCTGTTTGTTTCACAAATTAACACTGCATCCAGTGGTCTAAAATCATATCAGCTCTTCTGTCTGTCTGATTCTTACTATTTTTCATAAAATGTAGATACGTTGATGACTAAAACGGAAACCACATAAGATAGAGTTACGCTTGTTTGATCGTAACGTAGGTCTTGATTTCGTGTACCTTGTGGTACTAACAACTCAAAAGTGGCAAAAATATAGTTATGTCTGTCTGATCCTAAATGGGCGAACTGTTCTTCCCGTGTGGAACGGGGAAATGGGGGGGGGGGGGGGGGTGCAGTCAGTGGAACTAGAAGTACCCTCTGTCACACACCTACCTGTCACTTACGGAGTATTGATGTAGACATAGGTGTAGGTGTAAGTGTAGATGCTGAAGAAGGAACTTCTGGTTTGGAAAGCCAGTGTTTCTGTCACGTTTCTGTATGTCTACTGCTATAAAAGATTTTTGTCTCCCTCCCTCCCTCCCCCTCCCCCTCTCCCTCTCCCTCTCCCTCTCCCTCTCCCTCTCCCTCTCCCTCTCCCTCTCCCTCTCCCTCTCCCTCTCCCTCTCCCTCTCCCTCTCCCTCTCCCTCTCCCTCTCCCTCTCCCTCTCCCTCTCCCTCTCCCTCTCCCTCTCCCTCTCCCTCTCCCTCTCCCTCTCCCTCTCCCTCTCCCTCTCCCTCTCCCTCTCTCTCTCCCCCTCCCTCCCCCCCCACATCTCCCCCTCTCTCTCTCCCGCCCCCCCCCCCCCCCCCGAAAAAAAAAAGAAAGTAGCAGATGAAATAAAGTTCTAAATTTATGTTTGAAAACTTAAAATTATTTCATTTGTCATTTTACACAGAGATAATTAAGCAGTTTTGTGTTTTATTGCTAGGCAGTGTTGAATATGAAGCATTATGGCGGAGCAAATGCAAGACAGAGTGATATTTTTGGTGCTCAAGATGCTGTCGTGAAGATCACGAAGAGAATCTTCAAAGTAAGTTAAAGTTGACATTTTAGTATGCAAAAACATGACCAGAGTGAGACAAATACTTGGATATTTTTTGCAGTGTTATTTTACTGGTGTGGAAAAAATGCCAGAAGAGAGGAAATACTGCAGTATGGGTGAGGTTGATTGTGTGTGCTACAGCCCAGCACCAGAATTACTACTTATTGTGTGTGTGTGTGTGTGTGTGTGTGTGTGTGTAAAAAGGAAGTTTAAGGAGGAAAAGAAAATATTTTAGGTGACACTGTAGTCTAATTTGAATAAAATGTTTACCCAATTTTTATTGTTTACAAAGGTACAGCTGTTAAAATGTAACCCCAACAAATGCTGATACAAAATGTTAAGCAAAGGCAAATGATGTAGTTCAAAGTTAATTTTCATGAATTCCACCTCAGACTTCAGTGTAGTTTAAAATTCTGTTGACAACACCACAGGAAGCTCTTCATCGCTTTCTTTTGAGGGCAGCAATCTTCATAATCTGATTGATCAGTATGTCTTTTGTGTTAATTTTTTTGTAGACTTGGCCATTTGACCATTACCACTAACAAAGTGTGAAAGGGGTCAGGTCGTCGGATCTTGGTGGCGAAGAAACATCATTTCTGCTGATCCCTTTAATACCATTTACTGGTGAAGCCACTTCACTTGTAACTGACATCAGTGATCTGATGAAAGCTCACGTGCCTTTGTGGAGACACATTTTTGGGAATACTTCTTTGTAAGCATGTTCTGTGATGTGATAGACAATCAGTTGATTCGGACTATTGTGTTAATGCATCGTCTTATAGGTCCCCATTACCCAGATTTTCCTGAAAACAAGCTTCCCGCACTGCTGGAAGTAGTTCCTTTGGCTACAATGATCGGTACGTTCTTGCAGCATGATGGGGCCCCTGCTCATTCTAGTCACCAGACGCCATATAATTTAATGTAAAATTCCTTCTTAGATAGATTTCCGGAGGAAATGGTCATATTTCTTTGGCACTAAAGTCCCCAGACCTTACCCCTGCAGATTTTTGCCTGTGGGATGGTTGAAAGGTGACATTTAAAAAGTAAATACAAGAGATGAACTGAGAGTTTGGATTAAGAATAGCTCTGCCTCATGAAAGAATGCCAAGTGAGCCTCACAAGGGCCATATGTGGTACAATAGGAAGTATCTCTGACTCGCAACTGCAGTCTTCTGGTTGTTCTTCACTGTGATACTAGGTGGCAAAGTTAAGTCTGATGGGGAGCTAAGACTTCCTACTATTCAATCTTGCTCATCTTATTATTTCAGCATACTTGCTAACCCCTTGTGATTGAACTTTATTTCTTGAAGTACCACAATTACTGCTGGAAGTTAAGAGTGCAAATCCAGCGTCCAATTCTCAGAATAAATACAATGCTTCTGACAATCAACGTGTTGATACTGTACTCTTGTTTACATTAATTATGTGATACAAGAGAGATTTATCATTTGGAACATCACAATGATATTGACAAGGACAAAGACCAAAAACTGTCTGTCTTATTTAAGTTTCCAATGGAGTCCATGTATATCCAGTTTTCTTTTGTCCCTGCGACATCATAGGCATCGTCATGGCCACTCTCCCTGTATGGTGTGCATTGTATCTTCAAGGCAAGAATCAACAACATAGAATAAACCACTTGACCAGCAGGCACTGAATGTGGTACAATGTTTATCATCGTCCTGGCTTGCAGTTACAGGACTCGCATTCGGGAGGACGACGGTTCAATCCTGCGTCCGGCCATCCTGATTTAGGTTTTTCGTGATTTCCCTAAATCACTCCAGGCAAATGCTGGGATGGTTCCTTTGAAAGGGCATGGCCGACTTCCTTCCCTAATCCGATGAGACTGATGACATCGCTGTCTGGTCTCCTTCCCCAAAACAACCCCAACCCATCCATTTCATGATACACTATGTGATCAAAAGTGTCTGGACACCTGACTGAAAATGACTTATAAGTTCGTGGTGCCCGTCCATCGGTAATGCTAGAATTCAATATGGTGTTGGCCCCTTAGCCTTGATGACAGCTTACACTCTCGCAGGCATACGTTCAGTCAGGTGCTGGAAGGATTCTTGGGGAATGGCTACCCATTCTTCACGGGGTGCTGAGGAGAGGTATCATTGTCAGTCGGTGAGTCCTGGCACAAAGTCAGCATTCCAAAACATCCCAAAAGTGTTCTGTATGATTCATGTCAGGCCTCTGTGCAGACCATTCCATTACAGGGATGTTTTTGTTGTGCAACCACTCTGCCACAGGCTGTGCATTATGAACACTTGCTCAATTGCCATCCCAGAATTGCTCTTCAACAGTGGGAAGCAAGAAGGTGCTTAAATCACAAATATAGGTCTGTGCTGTGATAGTGCCACACAAAACAACAAGGGGTGCAAGCCCCCTCCATGAAAAACACCACCACTCCGTGACACCACCACCTCCAAATTTTACTGTTGACACACGCTCAGGTGACATTCGCCATACCCACAGCCTGCCATCAGATCACCACATTGTGTACCGTGATTCATCACTCCACAAGTTTTTTACGTGTTCAATCATCCAATGTTTACACTCCTTACACCAAGCGAGGTGTCGTTTGGCATTTACTGGCGTGATGTGTGGCCTATGAGCAGCCGCTTGACCATGAAATCAAAGTTTTGTCACCTCCTCCTCTCATAGTACTTGCAGTGGATTCTGATGCAGTTTGGAATTCCTGTGTGATGGTCTGGATAGATGTCTGCCTATTACACATTATGACCCTCTTCAACTGTCGACTGTCTCTGTCAGTCAACAGATGAGGCTGGTCTGTGTGCTTTTGTGCTGTACGTGTCTCTTCAAGTTTTCACGTCACTATCATATCGGAAACAGTGGATGTAGAGATGTTTAGGAGCGTGGAAATCTCGCTTACAGACGTATGACACAAGTGACACCCAATCATCTGACCACATTTGAAGTCCGTGAGTTCTGCAGGGTGCCCCACTCTGCTCTCTCATGATGTCTAATGACTACTGAGGTCGCTGATACAGAGTACCTGGCAGTATGTGGCAGCACAATGCACCTAATATGAAAAAACATATGTTTTTGGGGGTGTCCTGATACTTTTGATCAAAGTGTAGATGCACATAAGTAAAACACATACCCAAACAGTATATTAACTAATTCATTACAAAAATTAACTTTTTATAATGGCAATCACCATTCATTGGCTCAAAAAAAAGCTTATGTAACACATCACTTCACCAAGGTGATACATTACACTCACAACCCACAGTGGGGTGCAGAGTGTAGAATTAGATGTAGAACCAGTGTAGAATTAGATGTAGAACCAATGCTGAATGGTCTGATCCACAGTATGATGAACAATTTTATGGCCTGTACTTCTATAAAGGGAATCATACCCTTTATTGATATCTTCTATGCTACAGGAGAGGGACACCTCAGGAGATAATTGCAAAGTGCACCCCCTCCCCTCCTCTGTGACCTATGGCCACCTCCCACATCTGTACCATTGTCACTAGTCACCATGTTGCCATAGCACCTTTCAGTGGACATACCTTACATACCTTACATTATAGCAGTGCTATTGAAGAACTGTAATCGTATGAAGGCTAGTGTACTTTGCTAAATGTGGTGATATTTTAAATGAGGCAATAATAAACAAGTTATTTTTATGTAGGATGAGGAAGATCATTGATAAGTGACTCTTCCCAAACAGTGACGAAATCTTCTCGAGTAATCAGCCAAGTGCTGGTGTCGTCCCGTGGCAGCGTTTTGTACCCATCATCTTCAAGATAAACAGTTTCCCACACTGCATCAGTATCTCATGTTATTGTCACATGCAGTATGGCCAGTGTAATCTAAGCCACTTAACTTTATGAATTCAAGAATTTAGATTAAACAATGTGGTATGGTTGGTAGGGGTTTGCTCTCACTCACTTCCAAAGAAATTAATAACTAGTCAGATGGTTGATATTATAGGCCAAGAAACATATCTGATTCTGTAAAACCAATTTATCAACAAAGTTGCTGTAGTCCTGGATGCATGGTAAAGACCATCAATTTGTTGAAAGAAAGGCACAGTATTTAGATAGATCATCATCTTTTGGTATAGAAGGCTTTTGTTAGCATGTTAACATATTCTAGTTAGTCGACTGTTAACAGCATCACCATCATCATCATCATCATCAATAATGTCAGTGTCATTTCTGAGACAGTCTTGAAAAATTAGAAGAATGTTCTAGCACATTGTATCATTATACTGAAAATGTGAACACTCGTTTCTTTTTCTTTGAGAATTCTTATATTAACAGCTTTTATAAGCTAGTATAAGGGAATCAACATCTTCTCTCAGTATGTTGCTTGTAGGATTTATGTATATATATGTATGTTGGTGTGTCTAGTAACAATGCACAGAAAGTGAATCTTTCACAATCAGTAACTTTAAGTGTGTTTGTCAAAATTGTATTGATTGTCTTGGCTTAATAATCATGAAAGAATGTTGTATACATGGAAGCGATCTGGAGGCACAGGAAGTTTACAGATAGATTATATAACAGTAAGACAGAGGTTTCATAACCAGATTTAAATGAAAGACATTTCCAGGGGCAGATTGGGACTCTCACCATAATTTATTGTTTATGTACTGTAGATTAAAACTGAAGAATTTGCAAAAAGATAGTAAATGAAGGAGATGGGATCTGCACAAGTTGAAAGAGTCAGATTGTTGAGAGTTTAAAGGGAAACATTAGGCAATGATTGCAGCAGGCGAAAGAAATATGGACAAGGCAAATGAGTAGCTTTGATAGATGAAGGCAGCAGAGGATCAAATAGATAGAAATACAAGGCTTAGTAGAAATTCTTGGATGTCACAGGAGGTGTTGAATTTAATTGATGAGGAAAAATGCAGCAAACAAAGCAGGCAAAAGAGACTACAAATGTCGTAAAAATGATATTGACAGGAAGTGCAAAATGGCTAAACAGGAATGACTAGAGGACAAAAGTAAGGATATAGAAGCGTATATGATTAGCGAAAGATAGATACTGCCTATGTGAAAATTGAAAAGGCCTTTGGAGAAAAGAGAAACAACTATATGAATATCGAGAGTCCATATGGAAAACCGTAACAAGTAAAGAAGGGAAAGGTGAAAGGTGGAAGGAGTGTACAGAGGGGCTACACAAAAGAAATAGCTTGAAGGCAGTATTATAGAAAGGGAAAAGGTTGTAGGTGAAGATGAGATAGAAGATACGAAACTTTGAGAAGAATTTGACAGAGCACTGAAAAACTTAAAGTGAAACAAGGCCCCCTGGAATAAACAGCATCCCTTCAGGAGTGCTGATATCCTTGGAAGAGCCAGCATGACAAAACTGTTCAACCTTGTGTGCAAGATACAAGAGGGGGAATACCCCCAGACTTAAAGAATGTAATAATTCCATTTCCAAAGAAACCAAATGTTGATATGGGTGAATATTACCAAAATATCAGTTTCATATTGTCATGATTGCAAAATGCTGATGCAGATTATTTACAGAATAATGGGAGAACTGGTAGAAGCCGACATTGGGAAAGATCAGTTTGGGTTCCAGAGAAGTGTTGAAACATGCAAGGCAATACTGATCCTATAACTTTACTTAGAAGATAGGTTAAAGAAATGAAAACTTACATTTATAACTTTTGTAGACTTAGAGAAACTTCTTGACAATGTTGACTAAAATACATGCATTGAAATTATGAAGGCAGCAGAGATAAAGTACAGGAAGTGAGAGGTGGTGTACAACTTATACAGAAACCAGATTGCAGTATATGTGTGGAAGACATTAAAGGGAAGCAATGTTGGAGATGAGAATGAAACAAGGCTGTAGACTATCCATGATATTATTCAGTCTCTACATTGAACAAGCAGTAAAGGAAGCCAAAGAAACAAATTGGGGGAAGGAATTAAAAGTTCAGGGAGCAGAAATAAAATCTTTCAGGTTTCTCGATGGCATTTTAATTCTTTCAGAGACAGCGAAGGACTTGGAAGTGCAATAGAAGGGAATGGACATTCTTGAAAGCAGAGTATAAGATGAACATCAACACAAGCGAAACAAGGGAAATGGAAAGTAGTCAAATTAAATCAGGTGGGTGGTGCTGAGGGAATTATATTAGGAAATTAGACATTAAGAGGAGTAGATTAGTTTTGCTATTTGTGCAGTAAAGTAAAATGATGGCTGAAGTAGAGAGGATATGAAATGTAGATTGACAATGGCAAGCAAAGTGTTCCTGAAGCAGAGAAATTGTTAACGTGGAATATAAATTTAAGTGTTAGGCAGTCCTTTCTGATGAATTTGTCTGGAGTGTATCCTTGTACAGAAGTGAAATGTGCACAGTAAGCTATTCAGCCAAGAATAGAAGAGAAGCTTTTGAAATGTTGTGCTATGGAGGAATGCTGAAGATTAGACTGGTAGGTCAAATAACTAGTGAGGAGGCACTGAATGAATAGACTTCTGGAGAGAAGGAATTTGTGGCATAACTTCTAAAAGAAGGGATTTGTTGATAGAACACATTCTGAGAAATCAAGGAATTGTCAGTTTAGTGTTGTAGGGAAGTGTGGTGATGAGGGAGACCAAAAGACAAGTATGGTAATCAGGATCAAATGGATGTGGGGTACAGTAGTTATTTGGAAATGGAGAGGCTTGCACAGGATACAGTAGCACAGAGAGTTGCATCAACCCGTCTTCAGATGAAGAGTGCATCATCATCATCATCATCTTTGTATAAAATCAAATCGTTACATTTTATTAAATTAAAATTGGAAATGCAAAGTAACAGCCTGTGAATATAAACTGTTAATGACAGTGTTTTCCAGTATGTGCCTGTGGTTCATTGTCAGTGCTTCTCATGACTGTAGAATGTGCTTCTTATATTCAGTGTGTAGTACATACAGGTAATAGGCAACAGTAATTCAGGACTCACAAAGTATTGAAATGTTTCTTAGTTTTCAAGTAACTGCTGCTGCTTGTATGGTATAGACTTCCAGTTTTCAGTGCAGTGTAGATTAATGTGAAAGTGAGTTCTAAAGAAATGAAAGGGGGGGGGGGGGGGGGGAAGAAATTTAACTGACAGTTTTGTTTCGAAGGATAGAATTTTTGGTTAGCTTAAGAGAAGTGACATACATGAAGATTCTACATTGCAGTTATTTGAAATGATAAATGTAAATACACAACTTACATTTTGAAACAGGGTTTTGTTTCTTAAGCAAAAAGTCGTGGAGCTGTTATTGTATTGCCTTCCAAATTAATTGGCTAATTTTCCCAAGGTTTCCAAAGGGAACTACTATATTATATGAGTGCAGTATTTGGGAAAGGTTTAATTTTTTTTGTGTATATTTATAAAATATTTTGTTGTAAATCACATGAAATTTTAGTGCCCTTCTGTTTTCATATGGATTTCCCACCTGTTCACAAATCTATAGAAAGCATTAACGAATAACCACATTCAGTGTTCAATTACTTAACTTTATTTAAGGTGTCATCTGCAGTATGTGTGTTGCCAAATCAAACAAAAGAAGAGTCGGAGAATGAATGTGTAACATAAATGTGTCCAGATGTGTACTGGTGATAGGATACAGCAAGTGTCCCATTGGAGATCTTTATCACACGTGAAGCTCCTCTGCTTCTTTACGGTGAAATTGAGTGGCAATGTAGAGTCTGATTGGGAGCTATGGCTACCTATTATTCAGTCCAGCTCACCTTGTTACTGCTGCACACTTGCCAATATCTTCTGATCAAACTTTGTTTCTCGAAGTGCTGCAATTACTGCAGGAAGTTAGAATACAATATCCAGTTCTTGAAATAAATACAATACTTCTCACAAACAACATATCGTATATTGTACTCTCGTTTACAGTGACCACACATTTCAAAATTACTCCCTTATTTGGAACATCACAAATACATTGATAAGGATTGCATCAAAAAATGGAGTGTCTTATTTAACTGATTATGGTTGAGTAACTAGATAACAAGTTTTCTCTTGTCCCTTGTACGTCCTAGGCATTGCTACAGATGCCCTGCCTCCATGGCTCGCAGCATATCTCCAAGACAGGGCCCGACGCCATCGAATAAACCACTCAACCAGCAGGTGCCACGAACGTGGTAAGGGATCTATTGTCGTTACAGCTTGCAGATATGTTGCGTCCATTCCATAATGCATGTACTTAAATAAAACATACCAAAACGTAGGTTATACTAATTCATTACCAAAATAAACTTTTTATAGTGGTGATCATCATTTGTAGTTTCGGTAAATGCTTCTGGAATACGTCAATTCACCAAACTGATATGTTAGACTACAGATTCCTCCTCTAATGCGAATGATGATGTCACTACTGTGAAACACCAACAAACAACAAACATTCAAAGTTTGAAGCCAAATTAAACCTTCTTAACTAAAAGTATCAATCCACATTTATTACATGTGGAATGCATCTCAGTGAATTATAAACTGTTAATCATAGGCATGTATTTGCCTTAACTGCACTTTAAGTTTCTTAACACTTTGATTAGGCAGTTGTTCTTTTGCTATGGATATGGAACCTTGGGTAAGCAATATTGATCATTGAACCATTTTAAAATATTTCTTCATTTTGTCACATGAATTATTCATTTCTAGGACCTACAATCCAGTAGCCATTTAGTCTAATAATCCAAATTTCATGTAATCTGATACATTTCTTCCAGAATTCAGGCTTGTATAGCCCAGCTCATACCCTTTTGTAAAACACTGGATGTGTGCTACACTTTTGGCAAGAGCGTGAATACGGGTTATAATAACAGATATAAGAAGGGTTGATAAAGAGGGAGGATAGCCAAGGTACTTTAGGAGGAGAAGAAAGAAAGGAAAAGAGAGACTAAGGATGTTAGAAAGTAAGAAAGAAAGAAGATAGATACCAAAGACTGATACCCATTCCCCCTCCCCATCCAAGGGATCCCACCCTAGGAGGTTCTTCACCTAAGGGTTGGAGACTGAAGATGTTTGTCAGTTCAGCAGAACAAGCTCCAACGGCTTCTCCTCACCAGGCCTCGAAAAGTGGTTCTAACACATTTCCATTGATGACAAGTTGAGGGAGTAGCAACAGGACACAGTAGTCACCTTTTCCTTCGTAAACTCCTCATTTAAATTAAACCAGTTCCATGGACTTAATCACACAAACCTACCACAGAAAATAAGTATAAACCTAACCTTATCACTTACAGAGATTCCTCTGAGAGGAATATATCAAACTCTACAAAACTTGGAAAGGTAAACTGGGATATTGCCCAGTGTAATTGTTAAAGAGAATGCATCATCTCTTGTTATGAAACCACTTTCCTAGTCAGACATTTTCGGCTTCTCTAAAACTGCCACCAAACCAAAAGAAGAATCAGTTTTGAACAATTTACAACCCTTTGTTGTCAGGCATTGTGTTATCAATTACCCATCTTTCCAACCCTGGAGAATAGCATACAAAGCTCTGACACTTGCCTCTTTCTTGTGTCATCTTTAAATTAGCATATGGAACAGATTAACAGACTCGAGTAAATTCATCTACTTTGCTGCTTTGGAGATACCTCAAAATGGTACCAACCTATGTACTAACCATCAAGATACACATCTTTCTGCAGAAAGATTATCTTAATGCCGTCTTTTAATTTTCCACAGAGATAGTCTCCCTACTTGTGTATCCTCCTTTTTCTATCAGATATAGATTATACTGTTCCTCTAGTTCCACCTATCCTGTTAATATTATTTACAATTGTACTTTCCCATCATGTACATACATATCAAGATAACCTACTCCAACGATAGTCCATATTCATACCTCGTCTTTATTCTGTCTTGTGTGCTGTATTTATTTTACTCCTCTGCAAATAATCACTCACTGCTGTAACTCTGAATGCCCTATAAGACGGTCCAACAATTGTACCTGGATGTTAGCCTGTAATGTTCACACTTAATACCTAAGGATATATACCTCCTGATTCCATCTGTCAAAAGTGATGAATCTAATATCCAGCACGACTTGGAAAAAGGGGGAAGGGGGGTCGGGTGGGGGGAGGTGGGACCTGATCTAGGTTCTGCACTGTGCTTTCTGGCTAATGTCTGATAATTTCTATTGTTTGGCACATGCTAATGCAACACTGTCAGTCATGTAGTATAGTACAATTACAATGAATTGCAGTTCTAAAAAGATAGGGAAAGAAGTAAGAGCCTGCTACATAGAAATATGGAGCTGAAGAAATATGACAGACATCTTGATGCCTAGTGAGCACCAGTTCACTAAATCTATACTGAATGTAAATTCATCTGAGGAGGACACATATATTTTGATCATGTTTATATTATAATTGGTCAGTGGGGTTATAAGTTCATGGATAAACCCTAATTCACACTGCTATAAAATACTATTCTCCAACCTACATATGTATCTTTCATATTCCCATTCGATGGATATTTCCTTCTTGTCAGTGATCATAAAATTCTCAGATGCTACCGTAACTTCTCCTGCTATCCTTTTTAATTTGTTCAGTACATCAGCTGACACTGGACAAAAATCCTGCCTGACACGACTCTCAGTAATGAAGCTTGAACTTTTCTGAATACCATTTCTCACAGTAAATAAAATGAACAAACAATACAGCTATATCATCTCATACATAAAAGAATAAGATAATGAAATCACACACACAAATAAATGCTATTCTAAACTTTTGTTAAACTGGAAGTTTCTGAAGTGTTGCGCCTGGTAACAGAAGAGAGAGACTGCATTAGTGATGCTTGATGGTGCTTGTATCCAAATTACTATATACTCATCCAGGATTAAGAGTCTAAATTACTCTTTAAATCTACTCCACAACTACTATTATAGTGCTGTGGGTTAACAAGCTCAAATGCCAATTTTTCCTTGAGTACTAGGAGACCAGTACTTCTTTGTAAACTTGTGCTGAAAATCGAGCCAGGACAAATCCTTCAACAAGAGCAGTTCCCCACTCCAATGAGTAACTTTCTAAATAACTTAATGGGAATTTGTTGTATCATCACATCGCTTGGGTTAAGATTTAGTAATACTCAAATTTGGGACAAACTTCCCCAGGCAGATGAAATTTAGGGAATTGTTTGGTTAAAGTATTTCAGTCCTGAGACTGGTTTGATGCAGCTCTATCCTGTGCAAGCTTCTTCATCTCCCAGTACCTACTGCAGCCTACATCCTTCTGAATCTGCTTAGTGTATTCATCTCTTGGTCTCCCTCTACGATTTTTACCCTCCACGCTGCCCTCCAGTACTAAATTGGTGATCCCTCGATGTCTCAGACCATGTCCTACCAACCGATCCCTTCTTCTAGTCAAGTTGTGTCACAAACTCCACTTCTCCCCAATTCTATTCAATACCTCTTCATTAGTTATGTGATCTATCTATCTAATCTTCAGCATTCTTCTTTAGCACCACATGTTGAAAGCTTCTATTCTCTTCTTGTCTAAACTATTTACCGTCCATGTTTCACTTCCATACATGGCTACACTCCATACAAATACTTTCAGAAACAACTTCCTGACACTTAAATCTATACTCGATGTTAACAAATTTCTCTTCTTCAGAAACACTTTCCTTGCCATTGCCAATCTACATTTTACATCTCTACTTCAACCATCATCAGTTATTTTGCTTCCCAAATAGCCAAACTCCTTTACTACTTTAAGCATCTCATTTCCTAATCTAATTCCCTCAGCATCACCCGACTTAATTCTACTATATTCCATTATCCTTGTTTTGCTTTTGTTGATGTTCATCTTATACCCTCCTTTCAAGACACTGTCCATTCCGTTCAACTGCTCTTCCAAGTCCTTTGCTGTTTCTGACAGAATTACAATGTCATCGGTGAACCTCAAAGTTTTTATTTCTTCTCCATGGATTTTAATACCTACTCCGAACTTTTCTTTTGTTTCCTTTACTGCTTGCTCAATATACAGATTGAATAGCATCGGGGAGAGGCTACAACCCTGTCTCACTCCCTTCTCAACCACTGCTTCCCTTTCATGTCCCTCGACTCTTATAACTGCCATCTGCTTTCTGTACCAATTGTAAATAGCCTTTCGCTCCCTGCCACCTTCAGAATTTGAAAGAGAGTATTCCAGTCAACATTGCCAAAAGCTTTCTCTAAGTCTACAAATGCTAGAAACGTAGGTTTGCCTTTCCTTAATCTTTCTTCTAAGATAAGTCGTAGGGTCAGTATTGCCTCACGTGTTCCAACATTTCTACAGAATCCAAACTGATCTTCCCCGATGTTGGCTTCTACCAGTTTTTCCATTCGTCTGTAAAGAATTCGCGTTAGTATTTTGCAACTGTGACTTATTAAACTGATAGTTCGGTAATTTTCACATCTGTCAACACTGCTTTCTTTGGGATTGGAATTATTATATTCTTCTTGAAGTCTGAGGGAATTTCACCTGTCTCATACATCTTGCTCACCAGATGGTAGAGTTTTGTCAGGACTGGCTCTCCCAAGGCTGTCAGTAGTTCTAATGGAATGTTGTCTACTCCCGGGGCTTTGTTTCGACTTAGGTCTTTCGGTGCTCTGTCAGACTCTTCACGCAGTATCGCATCTCCCATTTCGTCTTCATCTACATCCTCTTCCATTTCCATAATATTGTCCTCAAGCACATCACTCTTGTATAGCCCCTCTATATACTCCTTCCACCTTTCTGCTTTCCCTTCTTTGCTTAGAACTGGGTTTCCATCTGAGCTCTTGATATTCATGCAAGTGGTTCTCTTTTATCTAAAGGTCTCTTTAATTTTCCTGTAGGCAGTATCTATGTTACCCCTCATGAGATAAGCCTCTACATCCTTACATTTGTCCTCTAGCCATCCCTGCTTAGCCATTTTGCACTTCCTGTCGATCTCATTTTTGAGACGTTTGTATTCCGTTTTGCCTGCTTCATTTACTGCATTTTTGTATTTTCTCCTTTCATCAATTAAATTCAGTATTTCTTCGGTTACCCAAGGATTTCTACTAGCCCTCGTCTTTTTACCTAGTTGATCGTATGCTGCCTTCACTACTTCGTCCCTCAGAGCTACCCATTCTTCTTCTACTGTATTTCTTTCCCCCATTCCTGTCAATTGTTCCCTTATGCTCTCCCTGAAACTTTGTACAGCCTCTGGTTCTTTCAGTTTATTCAGGTCCCATCTCCTTAAATTCCCACCTTTTTGCAGTTTCTTCAGTTTTAACCTACAGTTCATAACCAATAGATTGTGGTCAAGAGTCCACATCTGCCCCTAGAAATGTCTTACAATTTAAAATCTGGTTCCTAAATCTCTGTCTTACTATTATAGATACCTTTTAGTATCTCCAGGGTTCTTCCATGTATACAACCTTCTTTCATGATTCTTGAACCAAGTGTTAGCTAGTATTAAGTTATGCTCTGTGCAAAATTCTATCAGGTGGCTTCCTCTTGCATTTCTTAGCCCCAATCCATATTCACCTACTACGTTTCCTTCTCTTCCTTTTCCTACTGTCGAATTCCAGTCACCCATGACTATTAAATTTTCGTCTCCTTTCACTACCTGAATAATTTATTTTATCTCATCATACATTTCATAAATTTCTTCATCTGCAGAGCTAGTTGGCTTATAAACTTGTACTACTGTAGTAGGCGTAGGCTTCGTGTCTATCTTGGCAACAATAATGCGTTCACTATGCTGTTGTAGTAGCTTACCTGCACTCCTATTTTTTATTCATTATTAAACCTACTCCTGCATTACCCCTATTTGATTTTGTATGTATAACCCTTAGTCTTGTTAATTTATCCCAAATTTTCAGTTGCTTGCGTCCTGTTCTAAAATTTTCAGTTGCTTGCGTCCTGTTCTATCCGTTTCTGCATTAGAAGTGTACCTACAGACAATGCTATCCTTTCTCATATGTTATTATCGACTAAGCCGACAATACGCTCCTTCAACCTAGGAAGTACAGAGCCTGAAATTATGGCCACATCTGAATCTTTGTTTTGTTCCAATACTTATAAGCCTACTTCAATGCCTGAGATTTAATCATGTATTGTGTTAGATTTCTGATCGGTTAATTTTTTAAATTCTTAAAGTTCTTGTCCACATCTTTCATTACAAACTAAGTTGCATTGTTTCAGTATTTCAGAACTTGCATTGTTTCAGTATTTCAGAACTTAGCTCCTCTGTTAAGGTGGAAAGCTCTGTAACCACAATATGTTACTTTGGATTTCTTGTTTTCCCTTCCACGACTTATTGATATGATGTTCAAGTTTGGTATTTATTTGCTCGAGTGTCATGTTTTTATTTCATATTTTAATTTGGTTTTAGTATTCTCTATATTAGCAGTTAATTCCTTTATGCCATTATCCAATTGTGCAATAAATGTTCTGAACCATATTAGCACGTCTGCATCCAGTCTCCTCATCACCACAGGTGTACACTGTCTGCAGTAACACAAATTAACTTCAACTTAATACTGTAACAAGGCAAGCTGTGTCTGCTGTGGTACACCGACAAACTCTTGTTGCATAACTATTTGCTGTGTACCCCACAAAATGAACACTACCACCAAAAACCTTTTTGCAACTAATTAACTTGATGTAGGCTCTTGGGATTAATACAGTCGAAGCCCTGTGTAATCATAATGGAAAATCTTCCAACTTGTGGACTAGTTAGTTTCTTCTCCATCGTAATTGTACTTGAAGGATTTAGTAATTGTCAAACTACTCAAACCTTTCAGAATTCTTATTTTGCAGTGCTCTTAATTGATTTTGCACTGCAGAATAATATTTGCTGTCGACCTTTGTTGCTACAGACAACAGATACCAACTCTACCAAATCTTCGAACCCAGAAATCACCAATTATCTTGAAAATTTCAGGTTTATTTTTACTATTCTTGTTCTTCAACAATTTTATATATTCCCAGTTCTACTTGTTCTGGTTATCACCAGTTGCCACATGCAGTGTTCCACTGTTTCTTTACCATGATATAACCTCTCATCAAACTTTGTTTCTCGAAGTGCTGCAGTTATAGCTGAAAGTTAAGAATCCAGTCCAACATGCAATTTTTGAAATAAATATGATGCTTCTCATAAACAAGGTATCATATATTGTACTATTGTTTGCACTGATCGTGCATTACGAAATTGATTCATTATTCGGAACATCACAGATATTTTGATAAGGACTTTATCCAAAGTTGGACTGTCTTATTTAACTGATTCCAATTGAATGGCTAGATAACAAAATTTCTCTTGTCCCTGTGACATCTTGGGCATTTTCATGGCTGCTCTTCCTCCATGGCTTGCACCATATCTCCAAGGCAAGACCCAATGACACAGAGCAAACCATCCAACCAGCATGTACCACGAACATGGTAAGGTGACTGTTGTTGTCCTGGCTTGCTGATATGCTGCATCCATCCATTCCATAATGATTATGCACAAATAAAACATGCAGCCAAACTGTACACTATACTAACTCATTACAGAAATAAACATGGCAAACATCTTGCAACAGTGCAGTAAATGCTTGTGTGACACATCACTTCAGCAAAGTGATATGTTACACTAACCAAGAGACGACAAAAAAAAAATTGCTAATGCAGAATAATAATTTCAAAATCAATATAAATATGGACTCAGCATAAACCATTTAGGTTTCTCCACGGTCATGACAGCCGAGTCCAGTGCAATCCCAATGGGGGTGGAACCAGTTCCTAGCTGAATGAGACATATTTGGATAGTACTTCCATCACAGACTGAATGATAATTCCCAAGACAGAAAGAATATTATATTGTATACTGAAAGAGTGGTATCTATTGGTTGAAATGAGCAGGCAAGGCTTACCCATATGTAATAGGAAAAATAACAGATTTTCTAGCATAAAAAAGTTAAATGAAAATACACTTTAAAGACAAAAAAATTCACTGTGGAGGAGTTATTCAAAGTGGTCATACAGGTATTGGCAGAACTGCAAAACTGTGAACTCTGGCGGCCAGCGGCCAAATGTGTGATGCTGCAGCACAAATTCATGGCTCAGATGGCAACGATAGTTAACAGGGGACAGCAGTGAATAAAGTTACTGCAAATTTCATTCTGTGTACCTAATTGGACAGTAACCATGCTGCGCAGACAGGTGTGTGAACAGTATATGCAGATGTCAGCATTTGATAGAGGATATGTAGTTGGGCTCAGTGAAGCTGGTTGGAGTAGTTGACGAATCACTCGACATTTGAATCAGAGGGATGCAACTTTTTGATGATGTTGGTAGGAGTGGGTGAAACATGACTGTATACAGTGTCAAGAAGGAAGTGGGCAACCTAGAGAGATGACAGACGAGCAATTCTGGTTTTATATTTCAGCAAGATAATGTCTCCCTGCACACGGCAAGTTTTCACTGCTTGTCTTCATTTTTGCCAAATCCTACCTGAGCCAGCAAGGTCACTGGATCTCTCGCCAATTGAGAAAATTTGCAGCATTATGGGCAGGGCCCCTCCCACCAGCTCGGGATGCAAATATATCAGTAAATGCGAAGCTGAATAACATCTTGCATAACAGTCAGAGGTGTATCAATACATAATTGACTTGCTCAATTTGTGAAGGTCTTACTTTTAAATACATTGTAATCATTTGTTTGTCTGTATACGTACATCATGGTCACGTCTACCGATTTCTGTCCCATTCGGATAATGCCTTTGTCTGTCTGCCTGCGTGCCTTTCACATCCTCCCCGTACCTGTCCTGTTACCCCCACCCAACCCTGCCTGACTTTGAGCAGTGTTTATTGTTGTTGATAATGAAACCTTCATTGGGAAGTGAAGTCACTTAAAATAAATGTGAAAATCGGTTGGGATCATTATTATGTGAGCTATGACAGAAACCTCTCCAGCTGCTGGATCTTGAGGACAGTAGCTTCAGTGACAATATTTCACATAGTTTTAATCTGCGAATGAGTAGGAGTACAAAGTTTTGGGCGATTCAGATTCCGTAGTAGTACTCTGATTAGAAATACACATTTCCTGTTTTCTGTAAAATGATGGCAAGCAAGAAAACGAAACAGCACATTGTTGTGCAATTTTTGTTTGAAATTATATGTAAGGAGAAAGAATATATATATGAGAAACAACTTATTTAATGGTTTATATGCTTTGCTATTGTAGTTGAAACTGCAAGAAAGAAAATGAAACCACACATTTTCACAGCACAGCATTTTGTTCCCGCAGTCAGTTTCAACAGAAAACATGTACATTATCATTTGTTGAACTTTAATAGGGAAGTAAATCGGTCAAGAACTTGGAGATTTTTACTAACATTTCCCATTTCTACATTAAATTTGTATTTATACATTACATGCATTAAAAATATATAGCCTGTGTCTGTCATGTTCATTAGAGTGTTATGTAAAAATTTGAAGTAAATCAGTCAAATACTTTTCAAGAAATTTGGTAGCAATGTTATCAGTGATTAGTCTTTATGTAGTAGTATAGATTGCAAGTATCACTAACATTATCAGGTAGTAACCCACCTAGATAGAACTTTTTATGGGGAGGAGACAGCCCCTGATCGAACCTGCCTTGCAGATTGGCGATGCAAGCTGGTGAACTGACCAGCCTGGATGTGGTTTCTAGGTGGAGAATGCTGGGCTGGTACCCACATCCCGCCTCAGATACACACTGTGCAACTACTTCCTTCCTGGAGGAGGGGGGGGGGGGGGGTGGCGGGGGCTCAAGAATGCATCTGGTCACCAAAGCCACTAACACACCAAAACTGATATATAACAATGCCAACCCCATTGAGATACAAGAAAAGGCAGGAAAAGAAGAATAATTAATTATAAGGTAGTCCGGATAATTCAGCGACTGATGAAGTCTGAACTGTTCTGACATTTGTCCACAGAATCGTGCAAAACTACCCCAATAGGCAAAATGTGAATATTTCTCATTGACTGTTAACTGCAAATGCCAGTTCATCAAAACAAATCCCCCTCTTGTCTATAAACACAACAATAACATAGAACCTTTGCCTCTTGTGAGCAAAAGCTGTACTGCAAGATATGCAGGTATTCCTCAGGAGTGGAAGGTAGGAGAGAGGTACTGTCAGGAGTAAAGCTGTGAGGGTGTAGTGTGAATCATACCTGGATAGCTCAGTTAAGTCTTTTCTTTGGGAATGCATGCCTCTTTCTCCCAAGTGTGGGTTGAGCTCTATAGTCTTCTGGACTGCCAGATACAGATGACTGTTCTTGGTCTCTTCCTTTGTGGTGGTATTTGTACCAGTGTGTCAGTCCTTGCCGAATATCTTTCAACTCACTTTGCACCTGGCTACCTTTCACTTATATAAAAAGTTTAATACATCTCCTTATCCTTTAGCTCCTATGTCCCCATTATTATATAATGAACGCAGCAAGTCCTCATCTGATTCACAATCAATTATCCAAAATCTGAATGTTAATCAAATACTCCATCTACTCTGGGTCTTCAACAATATTTGGCTAGAATGTTGTTTCCTTTTGAAATGATGAAACAGTATCATCATCTCAATTCTTAAACCAGGGAGAAACACAATGTCCATTGGACAGCTACAACTGATTAGCCTCACCAAAGTGCTGTCTGGACTGCTTGAGAGGATGGTAGCCCAACAAATATTCTGGGTTCTGAAATTGGGGACCGTTTTGTCCCTCTGTCAGTGTGGCTCCGAGGAGGGATGATCATAACTGGTTGGTAAGGTTGGAAACAGCAATAGGACAGGCATTTTCAAACACTGACATATTAGTGAAGTGTTTTTACACCTACACAGACATCACTTGGTGCCATCACATTTTACTTGCCCTTCATGAATGGGGCTTTTGAGGCTCCCTACTGGTCAATATTCATCAATTTTTATCCAACGAGTTGTCTCAGGTTAGAGCTGGTACACACCATCAATGTGCTAGTGACCTCTATGTTATCACTGCTCACTCCCATGCATATGATGATGAATTCTGGATTCAGTGTAGCTCCTAATCTGTAGCCTTGTCTCAAAGCCAGCTCCAAGGCACAATCCAAAGGGCCTCCACTTAGACCCTCTCCCACGGCTTCCAGTTCTCTCCGGCAGTGCATTTGTCGTAGTATCATGGCCCATCCTAACCCAAAACTGTTGTTGGTTCTGGTCTTGTCCTGATTGACCTATAATAGTCAGGTTTATGGCTCAGTTGCATCTTTATCTTCGAAATTGTTGGATCCAATCCATCATCATAGGTAGACCACAGACCCCTTCTGGACTAGGCCCATAGACCGTCTCCTTGCCCGACAGAGGATTTTCCCTCTTCAGTTACAATGGAACCAATTCTTAAACTCTTGCTGAATTATGCAATCACCATCTGAGAATTTCCAAATTACCCAGTGTACCAAATTATTTTTGCATACAAGGTGTTGAACCCCTCCTTCCAACAGCTGCTCTCAGGTAGGACTATCATTTGAACATACCTCAAGGCCTTCTGCCTACCTCGCAAGTTCTCCCAATTCCTCACCTCATGATTAATACCCAGACCATGAGTTGAGGCCGATATGTTTCAAGAACAGGTTTTGGCATCTGTTCCTTCAATTCTTCAAGAGTATCAGGGTGCTACTGTCATTTGCACTGACAGCTTTGAAACAATGGATAGGATGGGATATGCTTTTACATCTCCCACTGTTCAGGAACAGGATCTGTTACAGGGAACATGTAGTGTTTCTACAGCAGAGGTTGTAGTTAATAACAGAGCCCTGCATTTCTTTAAACAGACCTCCTTTGACTGTACTTGAATATGTAATGAGTCAATGAGCAGTCTGCAGGCTATAGATCAGTGTTACTCTTGTCAACATGTGGTATCCGCTATTCATGACTTTCTAACCTTAGTCATACATGACCATACCTCCTTTGTCAGCTCCTTTGGTCATTGTGGTGGTTCTCTTTTTTACGTATTGGTGTTGTTGATATTTATATATTATTTAAAGTTGGAGTTAGTATTATTCTGCTTGCTTCACAACTGAGAAATTATTTAGGTTATTGACTCTTATGGTACTTCTTGCAGTTAGTTTGCCCAACGAGCTGTTTTTATATCAAAAGACACTACCAACACACAATATTCCAGATTTACAGCTGCATAATTGCTTTTGTTAAATTGCAATGCTGAGAAGATTCTCGCAATCTCCGTTAAGCTGGGATCTAAAATCACGTTAAATGAATATGGTTCAATATTAGCAAAAATGACTACTACTACTGTTTCAAAAGAAGAACCACTAATCAAGAGAAATCTCCTACATTTACATTTATTTTTATTTATTTGTCACAATTAGCAAATATTAAAATATTTATTACGACTCTAGGCCGCTATCATCTAGAACAAGGCATTGACCTCCGCGCCTCCCCTATAAAATTTGCATAAATTGTTAATATATATCACTTCATGAGTATAGGAGTTGTTACAGTAAAACATTAGTGACACTTTTAAGTAATATTTGATTATATTTAGTCTAAATATTACATGAAGCTTACAAGTTTTCATGCCTCGTAACAAAATGGCTTCTTACACTACCAAGAAACAAAAGGGAAGTGAGGCAATCCTTTATCAAAAGGAACAGAGATTACAATAACAATTACAGATCATATTAGTTGATTACATAGTCTTTTTCGTTATGACATCAGTTTTGTTATGTTTGTGAAGTTCTTCAATTTTTTTTTGTCCCACATCATCCCTCTTTTTAGTGTTGCAATTGCTTTTAAACTGCTTGACACTTGCTAAGGAACAACAGCCAACTGCTGCAGAATACCCAACCAATGATAGTAAAAGGAAATATAGGGAGTGGGAAGTGTCAAATGCAGCAAAGCCTGTGCATGAACACACTGTATGCATTCGACTGTGCGCGCAGTATGGTGTTTGACGAAGGTTATTGCAGAACCGATGAGTGCGGTATTTCGTGTGGTACGGCGATATGTCTGCACAAGACATCATTTGAGTGCTTACAATCGTGGATGAGCAGATGGACGGCTCGAAGTCGGTCACTGTGTCACTACCGTGGCTACGGTACAGGGTTTTATGAAGCCCTAGTGGTGAAAAGAAACAGACATCTCATGCCTAGGAGCTTCCTGAGGATCTTGCAACCACTATCAGTACATGTCCCTGTGCCAGAACCATTTTGTGGGCATTAAATAAGGCCATTTTGTATGTTTGAAAGCTTGTTAAATGCATCCCACTTCAATCAAGCATGTTGAGAAAGAGTTCATTGGTGTTGGGAGCTTGTTAATTGGGGTCAGAAACAGCTGTCCAGTGTGTTCTCCAATGAGGCCCACTTCACTGTAACAAGTGATTCTGGCCACCAGTTAGTGTGGAGAGAGAGGGAAACATGTTAAGCACCACAGAATGTTCATGAAAGTCATTGTTATGGCTTAGGCACTACGGTGTGGGCAAACATTATTCACAGTGGCCGTACACTGCTGCATATCTTTGCACAAGGTACTATTATGGCACAGTGGTATTCTAGGGAGGTTATTCTGGATCATGTCTGTTTAGGGATGCAGTAGGTCCCGACTTTCTTTATATGGATGACAATAACGGCGCACACAGGACAGCTAAGGTGTGTGAAGTGAAGATATTGAACTTATGGAATGGCTAGCTTACTCCCCAGACATAAACCCTATAGTACACGCCTGGGATGCTGTTGGGAGACATGTTTCTCAACCAACTCTTCCTCCCTGAACTGTGCAGTAACTGAAAACTGCCTTCAGAGAGAAGTGGGACAGTATCACCAAGGACTCCTCAACAGCTTGAATAACATGTGCAAAATATGCATTAGTGCCTGAGGAGGTATATTCCTTACTATGAGTCCAATATCGACCTTTATGTTGGGTGACTCATGTTTGGGAAGCATTATTTATGTCTGTGATCCTGCTTTTGCATGTGGTAAAATCTGTACCATTTTTCGTTATAAATATACCTCTATTCAGTGGCGGATACGTATGGGGGGCATGTGCCCCCCCCCACCCCCCTCCGCCCTGCCCCCGTTGCCACCGTGCCGCCCTCGCCAATCAGCCTGCACACTATTCGTTTGTTTGTTTTGTCAGTCGACTCTCCTGAATTGAGTAGTTGTACTTTCCTATGTAGCAGGCACATCCACGCCGTCGTATTCTATACGTTTCTATCTGGCACATTGATAGCTGACACATACCTCCGAGAAAAGTCACGCCATTCTATTGATCTCGATAGGTTATGGAGGAGGATCGACTTAAAGGCTTAGCTCTGTTAAACACTCACCCTGACACTGATTGTCCTATTGACAATGTAATTAACAAATTTGCCAGGAAGAATAGGCACATAGAATTCATCATTTAAGGAAGAGAACCACAATTGTAACTTTTTTATATCATAAGATGTCATTGTCTTGTGTATGTGTATAATCAGTTTAAATAAAACTTTCTTAGACTTATTTTTTATTACTGTAAATGTAAAGATAGCTCAAGATATATTTAGCGCCCTCTCCTTGAGGTTTTTCTGTGCCTGCCACTAGGGCTATTCCTCTCTTTAACACTTTCACTGTAACAGGCTGTGGGTGCAACAGCTGTGGGCCAGACAGCCTCTGTCACATGGAGAGCTCCAGGGGACACTCGCTTGAATCCACCGACATACTGACCTGATCGTATTTTTTTTACCTTGTTTTGTTATTTTTGGTGTAACTGATGTCTTTTACGTTTTTGTGCCTTCTTTCTTTTACTATTGTGAATCTCCTGGCTATGAGCCATTCTTTGCTCTGTAACTGTCTTGGGTTGTGGAAGGTTTGGCTGCGAGTTGGGTTTTTCGTGCCACAGATGAGCCCTGGGAGACTCCTTGTCTGCTCTGATGTAGGTACTGGCCTGAGCTACAGACTTGTGTTTCTCTTTGAATTCTTGCTTGATGTGGTTAGTGGCAGGACTGTAGACAATTAGTGTATTGAGCATAAGCGACACACACACACACACACACACACACACACACACACACACACACGTAACACCATCCAAGTAAATCTGCTATTGCAGACCATTACCTTGGTACCGGTCATCCTGTGGAATGACATACACTTCCAGTTATTGGGATATTGTTATTAAGAAAGTAGTTGAGATTAAATTAGCAAGTGATTGTATACACAGATATGGAAGCTTTTACTTAAATTCTGTTTGGAGTCATGTTCTGTCCCTGTATATGTAGGTGAGTGCATGTTGTCTTTCGGATGTGCCATATTATGGTTCATAGCTGCATTTGTCCTGTCTACTCTCTCATTGCATTTGTGCCTTGGAAATGAGGGGTGTACGAATGTTGAAATATCTTTGGTTGTCAAAGACGTCACCTGGCTGCATTCCTCGAAGTTGTTTGAATGTTTTACATTCTAGGAGAAACTCAGGTTTTTTAGTTGTCAGCTAGTACAGATATATTCAGACTTTGTCTCCTGTTGTCATGTTGTGTACAAATTTTTCATTTCTGTGGCCGTAGTTTTTTGAGCATTTTTTCCACCAATTGACACTAGCCTGTTTTTAAGTCTCAGTTCAATTGTGCAGAATCCATCAGGGACAGATCTCTTTCCTGTTCATGCTGTGCCTAAGCATGCTTCTGTCTTACAGTAAGTCATTTGCTGATTCTGTATAATCGTGTTGTGCCCAGAATAGGTTTTTGTTTTTTTGGGAACAACAAATTTTGACATACCTTCATAAATTCTTATGGGTTCGAAAGGACAACCACACTGTAATATTCCAATTTCTGAAGGTGACAGACGACTGAAAGTTGAACTGTGAATTGTTACACTCGTTTCCAAAAATTTTAAAAAGCTCCCAGTTAAAACCTTCATGTATTGTTGCATTTTTTCACAATACTTGTTTCTTCATAAACTCACTGTAAACAAACTGCTCACTCAGTTTTGAGTTGTCATTGTTTTAATGACAGATGTCAAATGTTAAAACAATAGTGTCATATCTCAATAATGCACTGTAGTGGTAGTTTATAAAAACTTAAAAGGCAGTCCTTTTAGCTAGCTTTTGCTTAGTAATTTGTACCAACCATTATATTCCACCTCTGGCAATGACAGCACTACAATTAACAGCAAAAATAGAGCAACTAATGGTAGAAGTGGTAAGGCTGGATTTGAAAAATACTAAAACCTTTCATGTAGTAAACTTTTTGATAGAGTAAATGGAAGCATAACAGAAGAATTCAATATCTTTATCAGTTGTTTCCTTGTTTGCAAAGATGTTTGATTAATATTTGTAAGTTATTTATCCTGAGTGCCGAATGATATGTGCCATCGTACCTTTTCTTTGCACATACTACATTTTTAAAAGCTTATGTGAACCTACTAATCCTTTTTTGTTTGGCAGGATCTGAAAGGGGTTGAAAATGTATATACGCAGCATGTACCGTTACTTAAAGAAACTTTGGAAGACTTAGTGAAAGGCAAATTGAAAGAAAGTTCTTTTCCATATCTGGGAAAAGGGCAGATAAACAAAAGGTATGGAAAAGCTATTGCTGCTCTTTAATTTCTTTATTAAAATAACCATTTCATGTGTGAAGTATTCTTAGGGGGACAGCAAAATATTGATTCCTATAAATGAAGAATAAAATGGGGAACTGCAAAAGATGTCGTATGTGATGAACTTTGGAAGGAGAAGTTCTCAGGAGTGGAATCGACTCAGAAATCATATACAGTAATGTCCTGACTTACGCTCCCCCTTTTACAGAAATCTGGAGCTATATGCTATTTGTCGTTTGAGCATCACACACCTGTAAATATCCACTCCGCACACACAATGTTTGGATTATGATAGGTTTGGTTATTTGGGTATCTGGCTTGATTGATAGATTGTGTGTCATCCAAACAAAGCATGACTGCTTCAGTTGCATCAGACACGAAAAGAAAATTATCATTGGAATGTAAACTTAATATTATCAAAGGCTTCAATTATAGTTTGATCTATTTGATTCTATAGTCAGAACAATTATAATAGGTAAACAAAAAATGCTCACAGCTGTGAAAAATGCTCAATCTTTAAAATAAAGTATCATTCACAAATGTCATAGTATTATTGCTGAGGTGGAAAAAAAGTTAAAACTATGGCGTGATAATCAAAAAAGAGTGAGCTCTCAAGCTAAGCTGATTTTTGAGAGAGTGAAAGAAGCAGGTGCAGAGGCAGCCAAAGATGAAATGTTTAAAACTAGAAACAGTTGGTTTAGCCAATTCAAAAGTAATCTTAATTGGCATATCATCACAGAAAGTGGAGCAGTGGTGGCAAGCACTTGCAGAGACTGCTTTGCTCTATCCAGAGAAACTCAAGGCAATGATACAAGAGCCAAACCACATTCATTGCAGATGAAACTGGTCTTTTCTGGAAGAAGGTGCCCGAATACGACCAGCTTGTTTCAAGCAATGGAACAGGAGTCATTAAGGTATTTAAAGCTCACTAAACAAGTCGATGGTTTGGCTCATCTACATGAAGCTATGAGACAAAACAATGAGCTCTTTGTTAAAGACTTTTGGAAGCAGTTCATGTTTTAGATGCTGTGAGAATTACTGTAAAATTTTGGAATGGAGTTTCACAAAAAACTGAATGACGTTTTTTTTTTTTTTCCCCCACCACTATCCTGGGGAGTCGGCACAAGATTCTGATCACATGTGATTGTAGAAGTGGTCGATCTTGCCAGACAATTAAATTTAGATGTGGATGGTGATGACTCAAGAATTGCTGGATTCACACTATCAGGAGCTGTCAATTGAGAGTTGATAGAAATGCATGAGCTAGAGCAGAACATTGAACAACCTGATTCTTTTGACCCAGTTGAGTCATAAGATCAAATCCAGATGACGTTGTTAAGATTTTACACTGAGGTGACAAACAGTCGTGAGATAGCTCCTAATATTGTGTCGAATCCTCTTTTGGCTGGCATAGTGCACCAACTCATTGTGATATGGACTCAACAAATGGTTGGAAGTCCCCTGCAGAAATATTGAACCATTTAGGCAGGACCCTAAGGGCACAGCTTAAATTGCAACAGCTGAATATTTCCGACAAGCACAATCATAAATTTCACTGCTGTGCAACAAACATTTTGTGGGTTACCTGGCTGAATACATGTTCTATCGAGCACTTTGACTTTTCGATAGAAAAGCCAATTACTTGTGAAAGTGCTCAAGAACTCATTTTGCACCTTTGTTGGGACAATTATGTTATTGCCAAACGTACTGCTGTGTTGTATGGGTGCCGCAGATGACAACCAAAAGAAATTTGCTGAATGGCACCCCAGACCGGCATTCCTGGTTTTTGGTCCTTATGACGGACAACAGTCAGTTGATATCCCACAACTGCCCAGAACAACTCCAGACACATCTTTGGCCTGGAATTTCACTCACTGGAGAAGAATTGCCTTCAGTGATGAGGTCTGTTTCGAATGGAACCCCAATTACCAGCAAAAAAGTGTCTGGAGATGCCCCAGACTGTGTGGGATACCCAACCGATCCAGCTATATAAGGCCCAGCAACGAGGAGTGATGACTGAGGCACCATATCTTTGTTGTTTATGGCTCTCTTTGTTGTTGCCCTTCATAGCAAGACATAGTGAGCTTACAACTCAGCAAGGTAATGTCTGCCGGCACACAACGAGAGTTGATACTACTTGTCAAACCCTATCTTGGCCAGCAAGGTCGCTGGGTCTCTTCCCAATTGACAACCTTTGGAGCTTTATGAGCAGGACCCTCCTAAAATCTTGGGAGTTTGGCGATCTGAGACACCAGTTGGACAGAATTTGATACAATATCTCTCACGAGGACTGCAACAATTCTTATCAATGCCAAGCCAAAAAACTGCTTGCTTCAGGGCCAGAGATGGACCAACACATTACCTACTTGCACAGTTTGTGAAGCTCTACCTTCTTGCTCAATTTGTGAAGCTCTTTCTTGTGAATAAATCACAAATTTTTTCTGAAACTATAATCATTTGTTTTTCTGTACATGTACATCACGTCTACTGATTACCATCCCATTCAGATAATTCCTTCATGGTGTATGTTATGAAAAAATGGTGTGGCAATGGCCAGTCCGTTATTGCCTTTCATGATGAAACTATACAACAAAGCAAAGACACTATAATTGGCCAAGTCCAAACCAACATTTTCCTATCATTACGTTTTTGGTGTGGCCACATGGAATGAAAAAAGTGGAAGAACTCTTACGCATCCTAATACAAATAAACTGCACGATGGGATGTGAAAAAGGAGGCCAGCTACCATTTCTCAGCTTGTGGGTCCAGAAAAATGTAGACAATCTTCTATGATTAACAGTTTTGGAAGAAAATGATAATATAGCTGCTATTTTGCATGGTAGTGTAGTTCATTGTTTTCTCAACAGATCTTGTCACACATTTTCCAGCAGATGACAGCGCGTAAATGAATGAAGAAAAATTGTTGTTTGAACAATGCAAGGCTTTGTTGAAGTGATACTGGAGGTACAGCACCAATGGCATAATGTATATGAAACTCAGCCACCAAAATGTAAAACAATTTATTGTATTCGGGAAAAATGTGAAGCTGACGGTACTATTCAGGACGTACATAAGGAAAGGTCTGGGTGACCAAAACCATCAACAAGCCCAGCTTCCAGTGCTGTTGTGTTTCAATACTTTACTGGGCCACCTCAAAAATCTGTGAAGCAGGGTGCACATGAAAGCAGGGTAAGCTGCTAAAGCGTATGGCAAATTCTGAAAGGTGCAAAGTGGAAAGTGTACATTCGAAGATTCCTGTACGCTATGAACAATTGCACCCGAATCGAAGGATGGAGTACTGCGAGTGGTTTGAAGGCATACTTCATGAGGATGAATGGTTTGTAGTGATAATTACCTGGCCTGACGAGTCGCAATTCAGACTGAAGTACTGTACACCATCACAACTGCATGTACTGGGCTCCTAAAAATCTTCACATTCACATGAACAAACTTGTTAATCTATTGGGCGTTCATGTGGTGTTTGGAAATAAGACTTTACTTGCAAGATGGCGCTCCGCCTCCCTACACAGAAAAGCTTTGAGAAACCATCGAGGTGTCTTCTGTGGCTATCACACTGGCAGCCGTAGTTTGGTCAACAGTTCAGCAGCATCAACATTGTTGGGCTGCTGATGGAGATAACCTTCCCTCTGTGCAAGAATTGTAACAGTATGTCATTTTGCTCCATTAATATTAACTATCAGAGAGTCTCTACATTTTTCTGGGCCGTTCTGTATAAAGAAAACTTGCGCGCCCACACACACACACACACACACACACACACACACACACACACACACACACCTCAATCTCACACTTTCAGACAAGAAGAGACTCACCAAGAATGACATGTATAGTTAAGTGTTCTGAAGGAATGGATACTTGAATCATAAAATTGAGTGAGTGTTGCACTCAAAATTGGGAATGTCTGAGAAAGAGAAGCCAAGAATCACCTATCTACACAATATCCAGAAAGACAGACTCCTACAGAAAAAAGTCGTCTTAATAATGCTGAAGTCGGTGTAAGTCTCTGAAAGCAGGTGTATATTGCATTCCGTCAGTGACACAAGTCACATCAGATGTCATGAACAACTGCCTCGAATACAATCATGACATGAAATATGATGAGACCAGTTGTGGAGCAAACGCTAAGTTCCTGGGCCTTTCTAATGAGGATTGTACTGAAATGAAAATGTTGGAAAACCTAATGTACAAGGAGGGTTTAAATTTATGCAAATATTGGGGTCTCTGGCATCCATGAATTTCACTGCCTTTCACATCAACCAGAGTTGGGAAGTACTGATAGAATGTGAGTTTCATGGAATATCAACAGCAGGATGAACTCACAATAGCAGGAAATAGCTGTGCCAGACCAGTAATAGTTCAGTGTGGTTTGAGTTTATGGAGAGAGTACACACAACAGCAGTACCTGAATTAGGTGACTGGTTTGGCTGTCAAAGTACAGTGCATGGAATGTAAAAAAACAACTCAGCTGAACACATGCAAGCACACCATTTATGTGATCTGAGGACACAAGTATATTTTACTGCTATAAAGATCAAACCCATCCTCTAGACAAAGCCAAACTCATAATCTTACTCCCGTGAGCACGCAATAGTGCCACAACGCAACGTGGCATGGACTTGACTATGAAGTAGTGCTGGAGGGAATCATGAATCCTGCAGGGCTGTCCATCAATCTGCAAGAGCAAGAAGGGGTGGAGATCTCTTCTGAACAGGACATTGCAAGGCAGCCCAGATATGCTCAATAAAGTTCATGTCTGGGAGTTTGGTGGTCAATGGAAGTGTTTAAACTCAGAAGAATGTTCCTGGAGCCACTCGGTGTCCTGCTGGAATTGCCAAAGTTGATCAGAATGCACAGTGGACACGAATGGATGCAGGTGCAGACAGGATTCTTACGTACATGTCAGTCATATCTAGACATATCAGGTGCCCCATATCACTTTAACTGCACATACCCCACACCATGCAGGGTCCATGAGGTTGTGTCCACACCCGTACACATTCATCCGCTCGATACAATTTGAAACGAGACTCATCCAACCAGGCAACATGTTTCCAGTCATGAAAAGTCCAGTGTCGGTGTTGATGGGCCCAGGCGAGGTGTAAAGCTTTGTGTCACGCACTCATCAAGGGTACTAGTGGGCCTTCGGTTTCAAAAGCCATAACAGTGATGTTTGTTTGAATGGTTCGCATGTGCTGACACTTGTTGATGGCCCAGCACTGAAATCTGCAGCAGTTTGTGGAAGGTTTGCACTTCTGTCATGTTAAACGATTCTCTTCAGTCGTAGTTCCCTTTCTTTCAGGATGTTTTTCCGGCCACAGCTATGTCAGAGATTTGATGTTTTACTGGATTCCTGCTGTTCACGGTACTCTTTTGAAATGGTCATATGGGAAAATCCCCACTGCATCACTACCTCGGAGATGCTGTGTCCCATCACTTATATGCAGACTATAGCACTGTGTTCAAACTCACTCAAATCTTGATAACCAGCAGTAACCGATCAAACAGTATTCTAATTTCTTTGGCAATTCAGTGTAGTTCCAAACAAATAAAACTACCTAGCAATACTGTAAGTAAACATCAATGGCCAGTGCCCTATGTGTGAAGTTCTCGTGCATCCTAATGGATAGTAAACAGATGTAACACTAACATGTATGTAAGTTCTGGCTGGTTATTGTACATGCCTGCAGATGGTATTGCTAGCATATATTCCAGAAGGTAAAAAGTGTGCAATTCACAACCACAATACTAGTAATAATTTACATATACATTATCCCCTATGTAGGGGTTCAGAACTGAGTTTTATATGCATGTACAAAAGTCAGTAACGGATTTCTGGCAGGCAACTGAAACTACTTAGACATTAAAATTAGCCACACCTATAATTTATCAAAATATTGGGACTTGGATGTAAACTCCAGTGTTCTGTGTAAAGTTGTACAAATACTTCTTATAGTTACCATGTTCGTAAATCAGCACAAGCAATAATTCGATATTAGCGTGCTCCAGAGATGTAGCCTGCTTATACCAAACTGTGACGTGACTAGATCCGTATCTCTGAAGGCTGTCCTTCAGTGGGATTTACAGAAAGCAGTGTTGGAAGGAATGCACCAAGCTACAAAAAGAATGCAACTAATACTTTGGGGCAATGAGTGTAAGATTGTAAAATACAACACTGCAAGATGTACAGTTATTTACAGTACAAAGAATTTGTTTAGCTTTCTGGTAGTGCAGTACCTTTTTAATGATGGTGATTCACTGCTCTGAGAATTTGTAACTGTTTACAAACTAAAACGCACTCTCAGAACTATTATTTCAACACCGGTGAAGAAAGGAAGGTGGTGTCTTCACATATATCAAAACATGTCATTTGAAATAATTTATGTTTATTTACAAACATTTAACACTTGAAGCACTGCACTTCAATGAAAGAGGTTATAGTAAGCAACACTGCTGAGGAAATGTGATTTAGAGACCTCGCGTGTTAAGATATTAATAAACCCTTGCTAAAACAATGTTGACATTTTTGCAGGCCACAGGACATTATAGTCTTCATAGTTGGTGGTGCCACGTATGAAGAGTCTTTGACTGTGTATCAGCTGAACAAAAATTTGGGAGTGAGGATAGTTCTAGGAGGAACTACAATACATAACTCCCGCAGCTTCCTTGAAGAAGTGAAAGCCGCAACACGTTAAAATGCTGCTGAGGTACAAGTATATTATATACTAAAATAAATAACATTTGCCATACAAACATTGTATAAGGCTTGTTTAACAGCACCACAATATGTTCACAAAAATGCCTTTGCATTACTAACTGTCAGTATTTTCAGAATTCTCAAATAAGTCTTGATACTCTGCAAGTTCTTCTGAGTCATCATCATCGTCATCTTTCAACTTCACCTAGGGAAAGAAACATTTATAAATATAAAAAACAAACAGTGTTTGTCAAGATCATAACACACAATCGGTGAACTATGAATTTCAAAACAGTTATACTTTTAAGGATATGGATGAGGGGAAAGGTAGTGTGTTAATGTTGTTTCCTACTTCCAAAGCAATAAGTTTAAACCTGTCTTTAACACAGTAACAAAATGCATCATTCTTCTTATGCAGAGATCCCATCTGTGACATGGAAATTCTGAAATTTAAAACTAGAAAAGTGTTACTTGTGAAATTCAATGCGGGTACTCCGCTTTTCATTAAAAATTTTGTCAGGGTGGTAATATAAAACTGAGAATGTAACAGGTACAATTCAATTTACCAATGATGTTCATAAGCAGATGGAAAAAAAATGAGGAACATACCCCAACTAACCCTGTAGACAGTGCATAGCCAGTCATTGCCACAGTTGCAAAGAGTCCAGCTAGTATCTGATTCCTCCTTTTATTAGGAAAGTCACTTTCCTTACTGGCGGCTCTCTCATTATTCTCAGAAAGCTTTTTCATTTCATAATCTGAAATAAATAACATTATGTAGTTTATGTACAACGTAGACACACACACAGTCTGCTGAAGACAGTTTCTTACCTTGTACTGCTTTAGGGAAATACCTATGTGACACTCTGACTACAAATTTGAGCAAATTGTCACATGCTTTCAAATGATTCTGAAGAGCAGCATTAGGAAATGGTGCTTTTAAGAGAGGTGCTAAATATGCATATACTTTTGCATCTAATGATGTTGGATGAGACCCAAAGAAAAAATCATTTTCACCAAGTCGTGTAGATAGGTCATTCAAACACTTTTCTCCTTCACTATAGACCTGTGGCAGATCGAAACCAATGTATTAATTTGTTGTGCCATATACATAAAGAGAAACTGAGTTACTATGGTAAAACTTCCTGGGTCTTTTAATTTCATAATAAAAAGAGACATTTAAATAGTCATTTATAATTTTAGTCAAATCACGCAATGTATAGGAATGGTTCTTTTACTTTTGAGACTTTAAGCTCTATGACTCATGTCAAATTTAAAGAAAGTCTTTCATACTTCTCTAGTAAACTTGTTTCTTGTTTTAGATAGGAACATTAAGAGTAACAATTTCATTAGCCAGTTGCTACACACTGCAATATAAATATCTTCAAAAATTACGTCTCTGTAACTATTTGTACCCCTAACCCTGCTTAAGAACCAGCTTATTCATGGCCCCATGTGTGTGTCTTTCACACATCTCATCAAATGAATGATTAGCAGTGTTTTGTCATCGCTTTATTTTACTACTGCTACTGCTGCTTTTAAGAATGCAATACACATCTTTATAACAGTGCAGTCACAGTATCACAAGCATGTCTCAAATGACAACTTAGAAATTTGTAAGTGTAAAATCATGCACAGTGCACAAAATAAAAAATTATATCTGACTGCATTTGAATTATGCTTCGAGTAATGGTATATTATTCACAACTTATCTCTCCATTTCAGGTGAAACTCGATCTAAAAGCTAACATGCCTCTGGCTAATTAACTTGCAGGGAAAACAGATAAATGTACAAAAGAATTCAGCAAGTGATTGAGGATGTTAACAACACTCTCAGTGCTGAAGCAAGTGAAGGTGGTATATTTTATGGAGGATTGAAGAATGCCAAATGTGAGGAGCAAGACAGGCAACCGTGGAAAGTGCTGAAATTATTGTGAACAGTTTGGTGTGAAAACCCTAGTTGCTATTTGATTGAATATATACCTAACATGCAAGCTGGGGACTTGGTATGCCTTGAATTTTCTGAACAGAAAGTTAAAACAATTCATTTGCATTTTGTTTTAAGTCTGATATTTCTGTTACAATCTCTTGTAAAATATACTTAAGGACTACATGTAAATTACCAAAATAAAAGTTGTTGAAACTGTACTGCCATAAATTTAAGATTTTTTACAGACAGCCAGACAAATTAGCTCATAAGGAAAGATTTAAATGCTCATTTTGTTCCACATACTGTTAGAGAAATAGTCTGAAGGTTGTTCAATGAACCCTCCCTCCACCAGACACCTAAGTGTGAATTCCAAAGTACTCATAATGAACATTTTAAGAACCATTAAGCTGCATTTACATAAGCAACTTTGTCTTACTAGACTACTGATAGTGAGTGGACCTCCTTACATGGCCCCAGATATTTTACTTTTGTTCTCAGTTAAGCCAGTCACAAGAGATCATTCAGTGCCAAAATTGCGTGTGTTCAGAGAGCTTTTTGCTGTGATTGCCTGCCTTTTTTTTACAAAAAGGTCTAAAAATAACAACAAAATGTGAGACCAAAGCCACAGTCATATTGGATGTTCCCCCTAATCTAAGTGCTGAATAATACATATTTTTCTGTATTGAAAAATTCCATAAACACATTTCCTTATGTTATTTATGCATAGTGTAGGCTTCTTCCTCTGTCCAGGTCTTGTAAGATATTAATACCTGTATGTGTTCATCAATCTTGGAGAACCCCCACAAGGGCCGGCCGATGTGGCCGAGCAGTTCTAGGCGCTTCAGTCTGGAGCTGTGCGACCATTACAGTCGCAGGTTCGAATCCTGCCTCGGGCATGAATGTGTGTGCTGTCGTTAGGTTTAGGTAGTTCTAGGGGACTGATGACCTCCGATGTTCAGAGCCATTTGAACCCTCCAAGGAAACTGTTACACCCTTGTGCAACCTGGCACAAAATCCATTACTATAGTGGGAGTGAGCTCTGTGATAATCAAACGCCACAACAGACCCCTGTTTCTGTACATGCAGTCTGCAGCACGTTCAACTTGTACTGATATCAGTGACCCAATTGTGATGTTTGGTGGCTGATTTACAAGCAAGCACATGACAAGTGACCAACTGACACAAAAACTCAGGCTTTAGATTTAGCAAAAAAATCACAAACAAGTCAGGACAGGGGTTTGAACCCCACTCCTCCAAAGTGCTGCCCACAAGCAAAAATTGTAACATATGGAGGTTGTTCACAACAATATTGCTCTGTTATTACAGAGCTATGCAGCAGCAGGGTAGAAATATTAAAACGTGAATTCTCGATTTCCAATATATCTCTTTTTTTCAGAAAGGAGTAATTATATGGTTGTTTACTAATATTTGCTGTGGAAACACGTAGCAGTTTCTATGTCGAACATGATTAGTGTTAAAGGAATCTAAGTGTATCCAGGAACGAATGTGGTGCCAAGGTAACACTTCAACCATTGCTTGCTATGCTAATGGCAAGAGCAACACTGTCCCCTATGGGAGATAAAGTGCAAGGTGTAGTAGAGACCCGTTAGAACAGAACAGTATTGAGTACATACCGTATTTACTCGAATCTAAGCCACACTTTTTTTCCGGTTTTTGTAATCCAAAAAACCGCCTGCGGCTTAGAATCGAGTGCAAAGCGAAGGTCTGAAAAATGTTGGTAGGTGCCGCCACAACTAACTTCTGTCGTCGAATATATGTAGCGCTTTGCAGGCACAAAGATAAATACTGGCACCAAAACCTCTGCGTCAGTAAATAAATTAAAAAAAAAAAAAAGGCGGAAGGCGAGCTTTCTTTCTCCGCCCTGAGTTTCGACCACTGCCTTTTCATACATTATCCAACGAAGTAAATACAAATTCCATATTGTTTATCTTCGAATGTAGCAGCATTTCAATGTACTACAAAAATCCGACTAGCAAGACTGTTTGGGATGTTTGTCAGTATGGCCAACTTTGCGTCTGAATTTTTTCCTACCTGTGAGAAGAGATGGTTGCTAATAGGAACTTTTATGAATTGTGAATCACATAATAATAATATGGATATAAACATTTTGCCATGTATTCTTTCGTGTTTGCTGCTATCTCATTTAAATCGTGTCTGCCTAATAAACTAAGAAACTAGAGTGAGATAACAGCAAACGTGGAAGAATATACATATCATGTCATGTTTATATTCGTATTATTCTTATGCCGAATAGTGATACAGTCAGAAATGAAGCACGGCAATTGACTAGATTTTTAAATCTAAGATGACTCTAATTTCTGTGCAGAATGTAATGTACTAAAGAGGCGTCTGCAAAGATTTTCAAACGGAGAAAATGTTTCGCTAAACTCTCGTTCAGAACATGTTCTATCATACGCAGTCTATTATTTGGTTCTTGTTGATCATTATCAAAGAAAGCAGCAGTGTAAGTAACAACAAATAGCAGTCTCTTGCCATTGTTTCGCTAATGAGCCGATTCCTCTCTCTCTCTCTTTTTTAAAAAAATTGTAAGCGGCGGTAGTGCGCACGAAAGCAAGCCATGCTGCGAGCGGTGACAGGTCGTAAACACTCATTATCGGAATGCGATAAACAATGCATGACACAGTACAGTAATGCATTTTCAGCTTGAGTGACGTAAACACCTATAACAAAGAGAACGGCACTTATCAGATCAAAGAAAAATAAACAATCAATTCAAACCAGGCGAAGCACGTGAAAAAGGAAGGGTATTCGTATAAATATGGACGGAGTGCCTGACGCATAGCAACGGCTACCTGGTAAAGCTTAACGTATTACAATGGACCAACTTTGTTTCAATTTGGAGGTGCAGCCTAAACTTTTCTCTCCCCTTGAATTTTGAGTCTCAGATTTCAGGTGCGGCTTAGGGAAAATTTTTTTTCCTCGATTTCGTGTCTCATTTTTCAGGTGCGGCTTAGATTCGAGTGCGACTTAAATTCGAGTAAATACGGTAACTCCAGTTCAGAGAATACAATAAACAACTGAACTGTTTTCACCTGAAACTTAAATGTCACACACACACACACACACACACACACACACACACACACACACACACACACATATATAAAGGGTGATTCAAAAAGAATACCACAACTTTAAAAATGTGTATTTAATGAAAGAAACATAACATAACCTTCTGTTATACATCATTACGAAGAGTATTTAAAAAGGTTTTTTTTCACTCAAAAACAAGTTCAGAGATGTTCAATATGGCCCCCTCCAGACACACGAGCAATATCAACCCGATACTCCAACACGTTCCACACTCTCTGTAGCATATCAGGCGTAACAGTTTGGATAGCTGCTGTTATTTCTCGTTTCAAATCACCAATGGTGGCTGGGAGAGGTGGCCGAAACACCATATCCTTAACATACCCCCATAAGAAAAAATCGCAGGGGGTAAGATCAGGGCTTCTTGGAGGCCAGCGATGAAGTGCTCTGTCACTGGCTGCCTGGTGGCCGATCCATCGCCTCGGGTAGTTGACGTTCATGTTTCATAACCAACCTTTTTCGTAGGACTCTCCATACAGTTGATTGTGGAATTTGCAGCTCTCTGCTAGCTCTGCGAGTCGATTTTCCTGGGCTCCGAACAAATGCTTGCTGGATGCGTGCTACATTTTCATCACTCGTTCTCGGCCGTCCAGAACTTTTCCCTTTGCACAAACACCCATTCTCTGTAAACTGTTTATACCAACGTTCAATACACCACCTATCAGGAGGTTTAACACCATACTTCGTTCGAAATGCACGCTGAACAACTGTCGTCGATTCACTTCTGCCGTACTCAATAATACAAAAAGCTTTCTGTTGAGCGGTCGCCATCTTAGCATCAACTGACGCTGACGCCTAGTCAACAGCGCCTCAAGCGAACAAATGTACAACTAAATGAAATTTTATAGCTCCCTTAATTCGCCGACAGATAGTGCTTAGCTCTGCCTTTTGTCGTTGCAGAGTTTTAAATTCCTAAAGTTGTGGTATTCTTTTTGAATCACCCTGTGTGTGTGTATATAAAAAAAAAACAAAGATGATATGACTTACCGAACGAAAGCGCTGGCAGGTCGATAGACACACAAACAAACACAAACACACACACAAAATTCTAGCTTTCGCAACAAACAGTTGCTTCGTCAGGAAAGAGGGAAGGAGAGGGAAAGACGAAAGATATCTGTGGGTGGATATGTGTGTGTGTGCGCGCAAGTGTATACCCGTCCTTTTTTCCCCCTAAGGTAAGTCTTTCCGCTCCCGGGATTGGAATGACTCCTTACCCTCTCCCTTAAAACCCACTTCCTTTCGTCTTTCGTCTTTCCCTCTCCTTCCCTCTTTCCTGACGAAGCAACTGTTTGTTGCGAAAGCTAGAATTTTGTGTGTGTGTTTGTGTTTGTGTGTCTATCGACCAGCCAGCGCTTTCGTTCGGTAAGTCACATCATCTTTGTTCTTAGATATATTTTTCCCATGTGGAATGTTTCCCTGAGGGAAAGATTCCACGTGGGAAAAAACCTCTTTCCTCATTACCTTAGCCAGCTTCGTCCTGACCCACAACTACTTCACTTTTGAAGGCCAGACATACCAACAATTAAAGGGAACAGCCATGGGTACCAGGATGGCCCCCTCGTACGCCAACCTATTCATGGGTCGCCTAGAGGAAGCCTTCTTGGTTACCCAGGCCTGCCAGCCCAAAGTTTGGTACAGATTTATTGATGACATCTTCATGATCTGGACTCACAGTGAAGAAGAACTCCAGAATTTCCTCTCCAACCTCAACTCCTTTGGTTCTATCAGATTCACCTGGTCCTACTCCAAATCCCACGCCACTTTCCTTGACGTTGACCTCCATCTGTCCAATGGCCAGCTTCACACGTCCGTCCACATCAAACCCACCAACAAGCAACAGTACCTCCATTATGACAGCTGCCACCCATTCCACATCAAACGGTCCCTTCCCTACAGCCTAGGTCTTCGTGGCAAACGAATCTGCTCCAGTCCGGAATCCCTGAACCATTACACCAACAACCTGACAACAGCTTTCGCATCCCATAACTACCCTCCCGACCTGGTACAGAAGCAAATAACCAGAGCCACTTCCTCATCCCCTCAAACCCAGAACCTCCCACAGAAGAACCACAAAAGTGCCCCACTTGTGACAGGATACTTTCCGGGACTGGACCTGACTCTGAATGTGGCTCTCCAGCAGGGATACGACTTCCTCAAATCCTGCCCTGAAATGAGATCCATCCTTCATGAAATCCTCCCCACTCCACCAAGAGTGTCTTTCCGCTGTCCACCTAACCTTCGTAACCTGTTAGTTCATCCCTATGAAATCCCCAAACCACCTTCCCTACCTTCTGGCTCCTATCCCTGTAACCGCCCCCGGTGTAAAACCTGTCCCATGCACCCTCCCACCACCACCTACTCCAGTCCTGTAACCCGGAAGGTGTACACGATCAAAGGCAGAGCCACGTGTGAAAGCAACCACGTGATTTACCAACTGACCTGCCTACACTGTGAATGCGGGAATGACCAGCAACAAACTGTCCACTCGCATGAATGGACTCAGACAGACAGTGTTTGTTGGTAATGAGGATCACCCTGTGGCTAAACATGCCTTGGGGCACGGCCAGCACATCTTGGCACAGTGTTACACCGTCCGGGTTATCTGGATACTTCCCACCAACACCAACCTATCCGAACTCCGGAGATGGGAACTTGCTCTTCAATATATCCTCTATTCCCGTTACCCACCAGGCCTCAATCTCCGCTAATTTCAAGTTGCCACCACTCATACCTCACCTGTCATTCAACAACATCTTTGCCTCTGCACTTCCGCCTCGACTGACATCTCTGCCCAAACTCTTTGTCTTTAAATATGTCTGCTTGTGTGTGTGTGTGTGTGTGTGTGTGCGCGCGCGCGTGTATACCCGTCCTCTTTTCTCCCTAAGGTAAGTCTTTCCGCTCCCGGGATTGGAATGACTCCTTACCCTCTCCCTTAAAACCCAGATCCTTTCGTCTTTCCCTCTTTCCTGATGAGGCAACAGTTTGTTGCGAAAGCTTGAATTTTGTGTGTCTATCGACCTGCCAGCACTTTCGTTTGGTATATATATATATATATATATATATATATATATATATATATATATGGGATTTGGAATCTGGCAGTTACCCCTGTTAGCCCTAGGAGGAGTGGGATCGTAAGTATTTAATGGAAGTTTAAAGAATAGTTCAAAAGATGGAGCACAGTATAACCTCTTACCAAACAATAATAGGTGAAAGATATTCTAACTAGCTCACAATCCTACACAAGTGTGGTTTCATAGAATTGTCAAAAATTTAAACTTATTAACGAAAAAAATGGTTCAAATGGCTCTGAGCACTATGGGACTTAACTTAGAACTACTTAAACCTAACTAACCTAAGGACATCACACACACCCATGCCCGAGGCAGGATTCGAACCTGCGACCGTAGCGGTCACGCGGTTCCAGACTGTAGCGCCTAGAACCGCTCAGCCACTCCGGCCGGCAAAACTTATTAACGGTTTCGCTGCTACAGATGTAATATGGCTATACTGCTTGACAAAAGCTGGTGTTGTGCTGTGAGACTTGAGTTCCAGCTGATATGAAAACAGATAAATTTAAAAAATTTGATTTTTGCACATCTTACAGCCTGCTATCTTCACTACATAAAGAACTGAATTTCTTTTTGTTATCTGTCAGACGTACTGCACTGCATCAAATTAAGTAAAATATTGCAAAAAATTTTGAAGGTTTGCAGGCATAAAAAGCATTGCATAAACATTGTACATGGTTTATTTTAGCTCATAAATCGGAGGAAATGAAATATACATAAAATACAAAAATTGAGAACAGAAAGATCTCATTTTGTTCTCAAGTTATGAGGTTTTATACCTGATGGACGTTTGCACACAATCGCCCTTTTGCGTCCTTGCGCATCACGAATAATGTGATCGTAACACTCGTCATATCTCGTGAACAATTCAACATATCGAACCAAGGTTCTTTGCGAATGATAGCAGGTAATGAAGCACATATGCTGTATGATAAATAATCGAAACTTTTATCTTTACTGGGTTATGAAGGTCGACTGTCTGCAGCAGAACGAGGTCATCAGCCTAGGACACATACAGACATCCACAGCACTGTAGGAAAACCAAAGCAGCATGTGTATTCAGGTCCACAGCAACGAAAGGGTTAATAAATATGACCAAGACCTTTGATAACTCCAGACTGCGACAAAGAAATAACACCGCCTATACAGATCTCCACAATTTTGACTTTTTTTTCTGTAATGTGCTTACTGCTTTTTGTAGAACCAGATATATCTTTTATATATTAAAAACAAAGATTCCATGACTTACCGAACGGGAAAGCGCTGGTAGATAGGCACAATAAAAAAACACACAAACACACACACAAAATTTCGAGCTTTCGCAACCCACAGTTGCTTCGTCAGGAAAGAGGGAAGGAGAGGGAAAGATGAAAGGATGTGGGTTTTAAGGGAAAGGGTAAGGAGTCATTCCAATCCCGGGAGCGGAAAGACTTGCCTTAGGGGGAAAAAGGGACAGGTATACACTCGCACACACATATCCATCCATACATATACAGACACAAGCAGACATATTTAAAGGCAAAGAGTTTGGGCAGAGATGTCAGTCGAGGCGGAAGTGAAGAGGCAAAGATGTTGTTGAATGTTGTTTAATATACGTTTGTTTTTTGTATGTTTTTTAAAATATATGTTTGTTTAATAGATGATGTTTAATATATTTTTCCCATTTTACAGATATATCTTTTCTTGGATGTATGCTTATCATTTGACAACAATTTTGCAACCAGGTATGCAGGGTTGAAACAGTGAAAATTATGAACCTGAATAACTTTTCTTAGGCACACTTACATTTGCTTCCAGAGCAGAGAATTCTTCATCCTCTCCAAATAAAGCTGACATCATGTTTTTTGCCTCTTTCTCATACTTTCCTGGGTAGTAATAGTTGTAAGGAAATGGAAGTGCTTTTGAATACCATGGTCTTGTTAATTCTATGTAATTTTTTTCATCTACCCACCTGAAATATTATTGGATTTAAAAAATATAACTGAAGCTGTAACTTCATTGTTAAATGTCATCAGTTACAGCAAGGAATGGCAATACAAACAACTATTATTAAGAATGCAAATCAAAATCAGAAATTTTGAAAGATTATGCCTGAATGTCAGTACACATTGATAGCTAAAGTAAGAAAATAATACATGAATTGTTATTAACTAGGTGCCAAAAAGTAATGATAGTACAATGACTAACTGCTGTAATACAAGAGGCAGTGAAAAAGTTTCTGTTCGAAGGCTGTACAGTTCGGAATCTGAACGCCAATCAGGCAAAATCGCCACGAGTATAGAGGCAACTGATGCACTAGGTTGAAGATAACTGTTTCGTAGAACACCGGGTTCTGCTGCGTAAAGAAGTCCATAACTGCTTGCTGCACATTCGACAGGAATTGTCAAACCTTCAAGGCTTTTTATAACATGGTGTATACAAGAACAAAATTCCTGAATTTTTCCAGGATTTAATAGCTAAAAATGCACTTTTCCCCAGATGAAAATAAACTATCGACCCCTAGTGAAAACACATTTTTTTTCCTTGTTAAATGACAATATGCTCTCTCTCAGAGCTGAAAAACACACCTGCCAATGAGCATATATTGTGGGCATAGGATGCTCAATAGTCGGCCAGTAGCAACACACTGTTAAGTAGTGCAAACACACAAATTAAGTTAAAGGTTTAAATTTTACTGTATAGCTACACTAAAAGCTGATCTTTCACATATAATACTGGCCTGGAGGGAAGGGGGGGGGGGAGCGGGGGGGGGGGGGGGGGGTGGGTGGGTGTGTGTTTAGGCAGGATCGTAAGCGCATGGCATAAATTACAGCAGTTGACTATTTCTGACACGCACAATTATAAATTTCACTGCTGTGCACCGAACATTTTGTGGGCTCCCCGGCTGAATACATGTTCTGTATAGCACTTCGACTTTTCTATGGGAAAGTCAATTACGCATGAAATTGCTCAAGAACTAACTATGCACTTCTTTTTGAAAGATGATTATTCTCTTTGCCATCGTTATTGCATAACTTGTAATCTATGAAAGAACTAAAATAAATGTAGGAAACTAACCTTGAAACTTAGCCTTTCTTAGTGGGTGTTATCCTTTAAGGTATATCACACAAATACGTGCCAGTAAAATTTTAAGTAACAGCATAAATAGCTGATTTTCTGGCCCTGAAAATTTTCTAAGTTGCTGGTCCTCAGTATAAGTTCTGAATGAGAGTCTAATGCTCTGTGATTAAGGAATTCATCAACCATTCTCAACATAATTCATCTTGCGTAAAAGGAGATTTATTTTGAAAGTAATGCTTCTCAAATCACCATTCACGACAGTTTTCCCATGACCTGTTAGGAATGTAAACAATTGTAAAATCACGCTCATAAAACGAAAACCACAAGACAGACACATTGTATGTGCACTATGGTTTATTGTAAAAGACGCATTTTCTTTGCAATTAAAGTTTTATTTTCATGTTGTTCTCTCGTTTCTATTTTACTGTGCAGTATTATCCTGCAGGGCTGAAGTAAAATTCTTTGCTAGATCATCAGTTCTTACTAGTCAAAATTACAAAAATTTAACTGAAAGCTAAAACAATGGAAAATTATCAGGCTTCTTAAAAACTCTCAGGTTTTTCCCTGTTGTCCCGGGCATATACACCCTGAATAAGGGACCAAAGTTGTGATAATCACATGAAGAAATATTCGAACTACAGGTTGAGTGCTCGAGTGTATCCCACTTGAGTTCGTGCAACTTCTGCATTACAACATACGCAATACAATGACAGCACTCCTTGTTGCAGTTGATATTTTGTCAAAATTGAACGCCATAATTTTTCCAGCACTGCGCGCAGTGTCTTTCCCCAGTGATAGAGACACCTGGTTTGTTCAAATCAATAAGAAATGGGCCTTGGCAATCAAAGAACAGGGTGGACATCATCTTTCCAGCAAATTGCTGGCTCTTCAATTTCTTGGGAAAAGGGGCTACGGATGACACCAGCTTTTGTTGCCTGCACCAACGCATCAAGGAAAGTGTTCCATTCAACACTGAAATGCATCAGGCAAACAGAAATCTGCTTTGCTTTTTGTTCGCCGGCCGGAGTGGCCGTGCGGTTCTAGGCACTAGGCTGGAACTGGGCGACTGCTACGGTCGCAGGTTCGAATCCTGCCTTGGGCATGGATGTGTGTGATGTCCTTAGGTTAGTTAGGTTTAATTAGTTCTAAGTTCTAGGCAACTGATGACCTCAGAAGTTAAGTCGCATAGTGCTCAGAGCCATTTTTTGCTTTTTGTTCAGCATTCAACATGCGGCTATCCACTGGCTGTGGACCTTACAGTAGCCTAAACCTTGCTGTTTAATGTGTTGCACACTACCAAAGCTGATGTTATAATGCTTTGCTAGAGCACGAATTGTTATGCGTCGGTCTGTGCTAATGACATCAACTGCCTGCTTGTTGTTGCCCATAACGGATGAAGTTGACCTACCAGATCGACTGGTGTCTTGTGTCAAATCGTGACCATCATTCCACAACAATGATTTTTGAAAGACATGCTGCCCCACATACATTCTTCATTCTCTGATTGGTGTCTACCGGTGTTTGTCTTTTGGCAGCCACGAAAAGAGTAACAGCACGTTGGTCCTGTTTGGATGCATTATGTAATAACATCACCATAGTTCACATTTCTGCATTTACTGCATGCACGTCAGAAAGAAACAAATGCCACATTAATCCATTGCCCACATGTCTGAGATTATATATCCACATCATAAATTGCACTATGTTACATAAATCAATTATGTCACCGCACATTTTACTGTTTTTCAAAATTTATTCTCTCTCAAGTCAGGAAAACAAAAGTGATCTGCTCCAACAACATTGAAGGAGTCTTGGATATTGAGAGTTTACAATACTAATAATCATTTATAAAAACATCAACTACCTGAATTTGGATTCTACTTCTGTTCAATCAAGAACGTTTAATAGTGCCCCCACAAATATTAGTCTCCACATTATTTTGATCATCAACCATAAGACAGATCTGCTGAAGTTACACATTTCTGTCAACTGCCAATTGTCTTCTTCATTTCAGCACAACTGCTACAGCCTGCACCATGAACGAATTGCTAAATGTACTCATACTGTATCTACATTAGCTCCTGAGATAATTCTTTTTACCATCCTTTTAGCTAGTTTTTTTTAAGCAACAACTGGGGTTGAAACTCACTCTCAATTCATTATTTTCTTTATTAAGCATGTCTGTCATTGACTCATTGCAAGGTCTCTTCATTGCTTGCTTCATCAGTTCATTTCATCTTCAAAAGTCTACTGTAAAACAATATTTCAAAGGCTTCCAAGCATTTCATATTTCTTTTCCCCACTGTACATGTTGCACAATCATCTAACTATAAATTTTCAGGGAACAATATTACGAAAAGGATAGTTGCTAATCATCATATAGCAGACATGCTGACACGCAGATAGGTACAACAAAAAGACTGTCATAAAATGAGGTTTTGGCCAGCAAGGCCTTTGTCAGGCTTTCACAAAGGACTTGTTGATCGAAAGCTCACTTTGTGACAGTGGTGAGTAGCAACTATCCTTTTCGTAATATTGTTACATTTGATCCTGGATTTTCCAATTTTAGAAATTTTCAGTATTTTTGGATGCTCCATCTATATTAGAAGGGACGACTATGGACCTGTTCAAGGAGTTTGAAATCTTTTCCCATCAGGTATCATTTCATAGGACACTGCTTAATGAGCAAGTGACCATGAGAAGCTCCCAGTTTTGGTAATTTAAAAATCACTGGCATTTGGCTACCCTGGGCTGATCCCTACAGGCACACTGCTCTGACAAAAAGACCTAGTTGTGATTGCACTCCTTGCAGATCACATGTGAGTACAAAGTCTCTGGAGTCAAATATATTGTGTGTTACACAATGTAGCTGAAAGTTTCTTTTAAAACCAAACTGTGTCAATTACAATGTATTTTTATGTGAAACCTATGAGCGAGGACATCACAAAGCAGTAAGATTTCTGGTTCTTTTGACATACCACTGCTGATATGATAATATTAATGCCACTCTTGACTGTTCCAATCCCTACAAATGTGCTTGGTATGTAAATGTTTTAATTAAAAAAATATTAACTTACGTATTTTGATCAAGATGTTTCATATTTTTTAAACAACTGGAAAGTGTGCACCAATAACCGATGCCACTGGCTAGTTCTCACAATTACCACTCTGTAAAACATTAACCACTTTTTGGTTACCTTATTTGTTTAATGTACATATATTTTTAAAAAAATTATAAATGGTAAATCAAATAAATTGTACAATAAAGTTAATACATTTACATGCAAAGAGGGCGCTGTAGACTGTTATGGCGTACACTTGTATTTTAACTATGAGCAATGGCCTCAGTGTGAACTCAACCTTTGAAACGAAATGTCCAGTGGTATCCATGTACCTTGTTGTAACTGGTTCTGTATGTGTCTCTTAGCATTGAAGGTTGGCCACACAGTGAGCAAAATCTGGATATGCAATAAACATTATTTGCATCTTATTGCTGTAGCCTTTACTACTTGAGACATTATGAAGTCAATTGGTAAGAACTGACAATCATTTTTTATGATGTGTGAAGCACTTCCACCAAAGCATGCCACTAAAAGCTGCACCAACTGAAACTGGAAATAGCTGCAGGCAGCCTAAGACTGGTGCCAGAACACAGTTTTCTGAACTTAGTAGAACATCTGGAGGTGTCACCCACTTTTAATTACATACATGATTTCAATGACAAACTTTAATAGTATCTGGAAACAGGACTTCATGTATTAGAGAAAGTGATGGGCCCAGATTTGAAGATAAGAGTGAAATAGACAATTTCACAACTCTATATTGTAGTACAGAATTGATTCCCTTTATTTTCCAAGTAAGATGGGCCAGTAAGCCCCAGGGGTATGCACTGGATATACACCACAGTGGGTTTCCTAAGGGGCCGTAGTGTGGTGGAAGAAGATAGAACAGCGGATTGCTGCTAAAGAGCTTGCTAAGGTGCAGAGATTGGCCTGCTTAGCCATAATGGGTGGAATTAGCAGCACAACAACCACTGGAATGGAAGCCATGCTGGATATGCCTCCACTTCACCTTTGGGTTAAGATGGAGGCAGCAGCTGGGGCATACAGACTTAAAACTGGCCAAAACTGGGTCTCATTCAGATATCCAGAATCATACATTAACATAGTGAGTGAGGTAAATATAGGTATGGCTGGGGAAATGCCTGCCGACTATATAACTCCCAACTGCTTCAACAAGCCTTACAACATAATAATTGGAAGTAGGGAGCAGTGGGAGAAAACAGTTCGACATCGTACGGGGGACATCGTTTGGTTCACTGATGGGTCAAAAACAGACCAAGGCATTGGGGCAGGGTTGCACGTGGTTCAGCCAAGACTGGAGAGCATCATCTCTCTAGGGAAACTGGCCTCTGTATTCCAAGCCGAAATTACTGCAATCAGGGCATGTGTGGAGGAAAATATGCATAGGTGCTACAATGACCGTAGCATTTACATCTATTCAGACAGCCAGGCACCCCTGAAATCATTGGCAGCTCCTGCAACAAGACCTAAGATTGTTGCAGATTGCCACAGGGCTTTGGTGGAGCTAGGGGAAGCAATAGGGGGAACCTAGTGTGGGTCCCTGGCCACTCAGCAATGAACAAGCCGATAGATTGGCTAGGATGGGGCAACAACTCCATTTATTGGACCGGAACCTTTCTTGACAATCACCAAGGCTATGATCAAATTAGAACTACGGAACTGGCTTAGGAAACAGTATGTAGGATATTGGACCAAGGTCCATAAACAAAAACATGGTAAGGTAATGATGCCCAAGCCATGTTTCTTAAGCTCTGTAATCCTGGGATTGAAGAAGAAAGAGGTCACTCATGACTGGACTGATGACCGGCCATGGGAACTTCAAAAACACCTACACACAATGGGTATAACGGAAGAGGACCCTAAATGTAGGATCTGTGAGGAGGGTGAAGAAACTGCATCACACCTAATCTTTGAATGCATGGCATTGGAGAGTAAAAGATACAGAATCTTCGGGACAACTAGACCTGAAGAAATTGTGTCTAACAAAAAACTGGTAGAGGGACTCCCTTGCACTATGTAAGGGCATTGGTTGGCTTTACTAGATATACAGAGAGCGATACCGCACAATAAACCTAGTTTCGGTGTGGGCAGTGGCAGGTCAGACCTAAGCTGTTTTAGCTCTCCTGTTAAAATCAATCAAGATGGGCCAGTGGCTAAGACACTGATTGTGCACACAATAGGCATGGGGTTCAAATCCTTGTCTAGCTATCTTTATTTATATTCGCCGTGATTTTCTTCTATCAACAATGGTAAGAGATGAGATAGTTCCCCTGAAAGTTAAAACTAGTTTCTTTTATCATCTCTGACCGATTTTATTTGTTGAACATCTCCAATGACTTTTTTTCCACAGGAAGTGTGTGCTACGCCCAAGAAAATGTGTTGGGTTCAATGTAAGGTTAGAGATAAGTACGTAATAATGTGCAAAACATTCTTCTGGCATCTTGAAGTTTAACAACTCAACAGGCATAGTCTCTGAAAGTGATGGGTCAATGAGAAATACTAAGCAAAGTCAGCTGAGCTGATAATTAAGTGCATATTTTATGTAGTTTCTCACATTTTTGTGTACTTGTGTGTATTTTGAAGTATCTTTGAGTGCCTTTACATATTTTTCCTCTTCTCCAGCCCGCCTCACAACCTTCTAACACCTTATTTTGTCCATTTCCGCATAATTCCTGTTTCCCCTATGCCATCCTTGCCACACTGTACCCCTGCTCCATCTTTCTGCAACAGTTCAGAAAAGTATCCATTTCTCTGGCTAAAACCCAGTCTCACATCCTGTTTCTTAAATGTTGCGTAAACCATGCCCCCCACCCCCTCCCCCCAAAGGCCTAACCATAAATATTCCTTTCTCTGGATCCTACTCCTCGTTTCATGATGATCGCCACCTTTCCAGTTTCCACTATTCCCTGGCCCTCACAAACCTGGTACTGCAAAAACATCTCCATGGCACACGCATCCCAAAACCACCTCTGCTCCCTCCATAAGAAACTGCTACTGTGCAATTTCTGCTAAATACATCACATCTCTGAAACTGAATCACTTGCTCTCCAGCATCAAGAGGAACATTCCAGACATCACCTTTATCCATTATCCAAACTAGTGACATGCTATTGCCAACTGGTGACATGCTACTGCCACCTCGGGGCATCAAATCACTACCCAACCCAACCCACTATGTTTCTCCTTGAACTTGCCACATCCCCTGCAAGTCCCTACCAACACTACACTAAATCCAGAGCTAAAACATTCCTGTTGTTAACCTCAGCCCCTCAGAAGTTTCAGTCCTACCAAAGGCTTCGCCTTAAGGCGTACATCCATATTAATCAAGCTGGACATGTCAAAGACTTACTCTCTTTCTCTATTGCACAGCATTCTGTATTGGTATGACTACCAACCAACTGTCTACCAGGATGAATGGCCACTGCCAAACTATGGCCAACAGCAAAGTAGACTACCCTGTGGCATAATATACAGCTGAACATAACATGCTTGATTTTAATGGCTGCTTCACTACCACAGCCATCTGGATACTCCCTTCCACCATAAGCTTTTCTGAACTGCACAGGGGGAGTTATCCTTACAATACATTCTCCACTTTGAAAATTATCCCAACCCCAACCTACAGTAACATACTGTCCCCACACCCTCCACCCAACAGTTTCCACCTGATCTGTCCGGCTGCCTCCACTCACCCTCTTTCAATGCACCCGTTCTTCCCTCTCTTTTTCTTCTCCCTTTTCCTTTTATGATGAAGGCTGTGGCAGAAAGTTCATGTGTAAGTGTGCCCTAGTTGTGCCTGTCTGCAACTTAATGTCTAATCTATATGTGGTTGATATTCCAACCTGGAGTTTCCATTTTTGATTTTTAATAAAGACAGTTCTTCCATCCCACAACCCTGCTATGTTTTCCTTTGTTACTATTCTCTATAGCATTACTCTTCTTAGTGTCAGTCCTTTCTCTTCTTTCCTATGTTTATTTGCCACCTTCCAAACCGCATAAACTTCCGGGCCACACTGTATCAACGATTGTCTTTTCGTAAAACACATGGCTATGTGACCACACAGATTATTGATGCAGCATCTGATGCCCCCAAATTCTTCCTCCAAATATTTATTTTCTTGTAGTATAAGTCCACAGCTTCTATAATTTTTTAAAGGTTTTCTGATTGCCCCAAATTCTTCCCACCAATAACTATATTTTCTTGTAGTAAGGGGCCACAGCCTCTATAATTTTTTTTACAGGATTTCATCTTGCTTTCAGCTGTTAATATATTATTTTGCGATTGCAATTTTGGCATTAAGCCACTTTCAAGCACGTACAAAATAAAATACAATGTAATGAGAACAATTTTTGGCGGAATTAACAGTAGGTACAACCAATTTTGTAGTAATATATCTAAAACCAAAGATGATGTGACTTACCGAACGAAAGTGCTGGCAGGTCGATAGACACACAAACAAACACACAAAATTCAAGCTTTCGCAACAAACTGTTGCCTCATCAGGAAAGAGGGGAAGGAGAGGGAAAGACGAAAGGATGTGGGTTTTAAGGGAGAAGGTAAGGAGTCATTCCAATTCCGGGAGCGGAAAGACTTACCTTAGGGGGAAAAAAAGGACAGGTATACACTCGCACACACACACATATCCATCCACACATATACAGACACAAGCAGACATATTTAAATAAATATGTGTGGATGGATATGTGTGTGTGTGCGAGTGTATACCTGTCCTTTTTTCCCCCTAAGGTAAGTCTTTCCGCTCCCGGGATTGGAATGACTCCTTACCCTCTCCCTTAAAACCCACATCCTTTCGTCTTTCCCTCTCCTTCCCCTCTTTCCTGATGAGGCAACAGTTTGTTGCGAAAGCTTGAATTTTGTGTGTGTGTTTGTGTTTGTTTGTGTGTCTATCGACCTGCCAGCGCTTTCGTTCGGGAAGTCACATCATCTTTGTTTTTAGATATATTTTTCCCACGTGGAATGTTTCCCTCTATTATATTGATATCAGCAATTTTGTAGTAAGAAACTTAACACACTTTTAAAAAGATATTACACTTTTGAAATATACTATATGGTTAAAAATGCTATTGACGTAGCTACCCAGATTAAAAACATAGCCATACCTATGCAAGGAAAATTTGTCTCATTTGATACAGTAAATCCACTCACTAACACGCCAATAGTAGAAACCACTGATTCAGTAACATGCATTACTCTTAGAAACCACTGACAAATGAACAACCGAAACTGAAGAGGTTATTGAGTTGTTACAACAGCTCTTACCTTTCAATTATTTTAAATTCCAAGATGAGATATACTAACAACAATATGGTGTTGCAATGGGCAGTAGTATTACTAACATACTGGCACACATTATTATAAATCATATATGATAACCAATTCTCTGAAAAATTTGCTGGTAAGATATTACACAAGGTATGTAGACAATACTTTTGTTGTGTTGATTGAGGCTTTCCCGACGGACATGTTGTATATATGGTTCTCGGGAGAAACGTCGGATGTCATAGCGAAAACTCCACAATATTGCATCAGTGCAACTTGCAGACATCTTCAGGTGCGACGAACACACTGCTAAGGCAGGACCAGAGCCCCCTATTTATGCAAGTCTTAGGCAGGAAGTGCGCATGTGTGGAGGCGCCAAATTCGATGGCCAATAGCGACGATATCAACCGATAGCTGGAAGGACAGCAACGCCACCTACTGGACGAAGAACCAAAGACTTCGGCGTATGCGCGGAGGCTGCCGCCGCTGCTCTGCGCTGCCATCGGCCGCCCCAGCAACCTCTGTCGGAAGCCGTAAGCCTTGACTATCCTCCCGTTGTCAACAGAATATTTATGTTACTGGCGAATTGTCATCCGTCTTATGACCAATAGTACTCCTCTCTGCTCGAAGCGACTTCAATATGGCCAGTGCTGGATCCCAAGCTGTACTAAGCCGAAAGCCCGTGTCTCTGTTTACAAGATTCGTCGAGCTACGTATTTCCACTGCTTCCTTAATAACACTGTCCCAGTACGAACTCGTCGATGCGAGCATTTTGGCATGTTGATAATTCATAGAATGGCCTGTACTGAGACAATGCTCGGCCACTGCAGACTTTTCTGGTTGCTCCAGACGAGTGTAGCGTCGGTGTTCAGTACTTCTCTCTTCTACAGTGCGACAAGTTTGTCCGATGTATGACATGCCGCAGCTACAAGGAATCTCGTAAACACCGGGTCCTCTTAGGCCAAGGCTGTCCTTAGATGAGCCCAAGAGAGATCTGAGTTTTGCCGGCAGACGAAAGACACATTTAACTTTATGCCTACACTCGTCTGGAGCAACCAGAAAAGTCTGCAGTGGCCGAGCATTGTCTCAGTACAGGCCATTTTATGAATTATCAACATACCAAAATGCTCGCATCGACGAGTTCGTACTGGGACAGTGTTATTAAGGAAGCAGTGGAAATACGTAGCTCGACGAATCTTGTAAACAGAGACACGGGCTTTCAGCTTAGTACAGCTTGGGATCCAGCACTGGCCATATTGAAGTTGCTTCGGCAGAGAGGAGTACTATTGGTCATAAGACGGATGACAATTCGCCAGTAACATAAATATTCTGTTGACAATGGGAGGATAGTCAAGGCGCCTACGCGGACGCGCATCTTTGCTTACGGCTTCCGACAGAGGTTCCTGGGGCGGCCGATGGCAGCGCAGAGCAGCGGTGGCAGCCTCCGCGCGTACGCCGAAGTCTTTGGTTCTTCATCCTGTAGGTGGCGTTGCTGTCCTTCCAGCTATCCGTTGATATCGTCGCTATTGGCCATCGAATTTGGTGCCTCCATGCATGCGCACTTCCTGTCTAAGACTGGCATAAATAGGGGGCTCTGGTCCTGCCTTAGCAGTGTGTTCGTCGCACCTGAAGATGTCGGCCAGTTGCGCTGATGAAATATTGTGGAGTTTTCACTATGACAACTGACGTCTCGCCCGAGAACCAAATATACAGTAGTTTTGTTTTCTTCAATGGCAAAACTACTGAAATCAGAAGGATGCTGTCACAACATAACAGTGTACATTCAAAAATTCTTTTTACTGTGCAACTAGAAAAACAAATCTCTCAATTGTTTGGTTTTGGTGATGAATAACAAAGCCACCCACAGATTCTGAATATTTCGAAAACATAATCCATAACAGTTCACACCACCTAGAAAAGAATAAGAAAACCCTTTTTCATTGCGTGACCAACAGAATCGTTAACTTCCCATTAGAACAGAACAAAATTATCAAACAACTGTGTGTACTAAAACACATGGCACAAAATAACGGCTACAATGCTGATAAGGTAGACAAAATGTATACTGTCAAAATACATAACAAAAGCAACAATATAGATAAAGAAATAACATTAACATTAGAAGCAGAACCAGAAATAATGAAATTCACTTCTGTACCTTATTATGGTGCCAAATCAGACAGAATAGCCGATAATTTTTGTAAAACTAATGTATGAATCGTGTTCCACACAAACAGCAAAGTAGGAGCAATAATCACACATAACAAAACCATTTACACAATCAGAAATTTATAAAATCTAATCAGATTCACACATCACAAAAATAAAAGCAAAAACCGTAAATCTTCAGTTAGCGCACATGTACGAAACTAAAATCTTAACACGAACAGCATCAAGGAATCTTTAAAGGTGCAACAGAGGGTAGAGAAATCGACAAAAATAATCAATTTTTCGAAAATATAATGTAATTGGCTAGATAAAAAGAATCTACTCGCCAACCGGCAGCAGGAGAACATACATATAAAATGTATTAAAGTTTGCAAGCTTTCGGAGCCAATGGCTCCTTCTTCTGGCAAAAGGGTTGAAGGGGAAGGAAGAAAGGTGTTGGAAAAGGGGTTGGGTTAAGAAAAGTCAGTGAAAACCAGAGAGCTTAAAGGTGGAAGTCAGCGTAATTGCGAGACAGAGATTTCTGCCAAAAAATCATGCACGAATTAATAAGAGCAAAGAGAGAAAACTAACAGGGAGTGAAGAAAGGAATAGTAACTGTGAAGAAATGCTGAGACTGAAGGAATTAACACAAATTAAGACCAGGTGGGTGGCAAGAACCAAGGACAGAAAACTAACAGGGAGTGAAGAAAGAAATAGTAACTGTGAAGAAATGCTGAGACTGAAGGAATTAACACAAATTAAGACCAGGTGGGTGGCAAGAACCAAGGACAGAAAACTAACAGGGAGTGAAGAAAGGAATAGTAACTGTGAAGGAATTAACACAAATTAAGACCAGGTGGTGGCAAGAACCAAGGACATGTTGTAGCACCAGTTTCCATCTGCACAGTTCTGAGAAACTCATGACTGGGGGAAGAATCGAGGTGGCACATATGGTGAAACAGGCACCGAAGTCACGACTGTCATTTTGTAGAGCATGCTCTGCAACAGGATATTGTGTGTTGCTAATATCCTTTGCCTATGCCCATCCATCTTAGCTGTTAACTTGGTGATGGTTACAATGATCTGACTAAAAGAAGGGATATGTTGATAGGAGACACCCTGAGGCACCAAGGAATTTTCATTTTGGTAATGGAAAAATTTGACGGATAAAAATTATAAATGGAGACCAAGGTTGGAATGCAATATGGAGGTTCAAATGGACAAAGGTCACAACAATTATGCAGAGATAAAGAGACTTGCTAAGGACAAACTGGTGTTGAGAGCTGCATTAAAACTTTCTTCAAACAGAAGACCACAACAACAGTAGAGACAATAGGGTGAAGGAGTTAAAAAGATAGTAAGCTGAGAATGCTACTTCCATAAAATTTAGTGACCTGGTACTCTAGCCCACTTTCCCACCTCAAATTAAGAATATAATGAACCTCTCCTGAAAGAGTTCATTGGGAGTTGATTAGATTTATTAAAAGTAGTTGTTACATGGTACATATTATTCTCTCTGAAATACATGAAGTCAGTGCATTTTCCCAGAAGATTAAAATACACCACTATTAAACCCTTATAAATGAGTGGTGATAGGAATTATGTCAATAATTACGGACTTATTTTAATGCTGAAATGATTTTCAAGTTTTATGAAAATAGTGTAGCACCATCTTGTTAATGACAATATCCTTAAGCATATCACAATTTGGATTTCAGAATGGTTGCTCCACTGATAAATATACACTGGTGTGCAAAACTAAGGATGAAAATTTTCAAATGATGTGTCACTGGCAAGAAATATAGCTCAATGAAACTTGGACCACAGAATGAACAGCTACATTATCGTAAAGAAGGCAACTGAAAGAAATGTCACTTTTAAACAAAGGCAATAATTACACTGAAGTACCATGAGTCATATGATCCCCAGGTAATTTGGGTGTGCGATCACCACAGATGGCAATGCATGCTCTGCAACATGCTAACCACAAGGATGGTATGGAGTCCTTGCACTGGCATCCCAGACTTCCACCAGTGCAGCTGACAACTGCTGGTGCATGTGGATGTGCCACAATACATCTCCCCAATCCATTCCACACATTCACGGAGCAACTTAAATAGAGACAACAGATAAGCCAATCCATTTGCTGAATATCCTCTCATACAAGAACTACTCCACCTGCACAGTCTGATGCGGTAACACACTGTCATTCATAGAAAGGAAGTGTGTGTCAAATGCACCCGTGAAAAGATGCACATGGGGAAGGAACATAGTATTCTAACAATGTTGACCAGTGAGTGTAAAATGTTTAAAGATTTAGAGATCAGTAAGCCTATGCAACATTATGCTTCCCCACTCCTTAACACCTGGACCACCAAGACAATGATGCACATCAATGTTTCTGCGTGCATTACCCAATCCTATCTCTCAGCTTATGAGGGAATGGCTAGCATTCTCAGACATTATGGTGTGGGAGGCATAAAGCTGTATGGGTGTAATGACTTCTAAATCTCTGAACACAATACACCCATCGGTCAACATTATTGTGACACTGTGCTAGTTTCCCATGTGTATCTTTCCAGGACTTAATTTTTATGGATGGCCAGTATGTGTGCATGTTGCAGACCACACACTGCCATCTGTGGTCATCACAAATCCTGATAAGAACCATGGCCAACCTTCTGATAAGTCCAGGAGACCATCATAAATTATGGCAACACCAGCGTTTGAATAAATGTCTCATTTCTGTTCATCTCATTATGTATTTCTTTCTGGACTATACTGTAGCAGTTCTTTCTATGTATAGTCGAAGTTTCACTGAGCTGTGTTACTTGACAGACATATAATGGGAAAGTTACTTTTACCCTTAAGTTTTACACACCAGTGTACATTCTCAGTAAACAGATTTTACAAAGATTAAAATCCACTAGTTAGTATTTTCTGTTACCTATGCAGGGCAATTGATCGCAAATCACATTTTATTGCAAAAACTATAGTTTTACAGAATAAATGGTATAGCTTAACACATGGGTCACACCATACTTAGCAAAAAGAATGGAGGAAGTTACACTGCATAACTCACCATCTGAAGCAAGGGTGCATTGTCATGTTTGAAGGGAAACCATGAATGGAGTTCTAAGTTCAATAATAGGTAATATTTTTTGTCATATTTATAAGCATTTGATGTACATCAAATAGAATGAGTTCTGTTTGCAGATGACAAGTATTATAATCAGCTCCAACTGTGGAGATTACTTATTATGCGTATATTTTAGGAGAAGCTCCTACTACTTTTCTGCAAATGATCTGTCTGTCTCTTTCTCAATGTAAAGAAAGTCCAGAGGATTCAATTATGTGCACTGAAAGTTACACCACCAGTGATAAATTAGCAGTATGAGGAGGAGTTGGTAAGCAAAGGAGACTATTTTCAATGTTCCAGTGTACATATTAATGAGAATTTCAATTGAGGATGAACACCATATTTTAGAATTTCTTAAACAACTTGGCTCAGCCATAATTATTCCAAGTTTTGGGGGGAGATAAATCAGTAAATTAACATTTTCATTCGGTAGTTTCACATGGAATTTTATTCAGGAGTAACTCAAGTTTAAGAGAGAAACTCATCATTGCCCAAAAGTGTCTCCTAAGAATGATATGTGGTCTCACACTACCCTCTTTTAGACAAAGCAGTTCAGTATTTCATCTACAGCACGAAAATACATCCTTTCTCTGAGTAACTTTTTTAGTTTGTTTTAAAATTTTACTTTGTTATCTGTCAGACATTTTATGTCAATGGATAAGTTATCAAAAATGTTTGTTGCCACATTGTGCAGTCCTTTTGAGCTAAAAACAACTTTAATGGAGAGTAATGAATGCTATTCTCCTCTTAATTATGTACATAATGGTTCCTTTTTTACTGCACTGCATTATTTACAACATACTTCACAAAGGAATAAAAATACTGTGAAGCAGTAGTTATAGTATACAACTCCTTAATCAGATGTCTACAAGATGATTGTTGGTGGGTCCCAAATATTGTTCTTACAGCATGTTTTTAAGCACTGAAGACTTTTGTTGCTAAAGATAAGTCACTCCAGAACATTATTGAATGTATCAACTTACTGCTTTGTCTCTTGTTTTGCAATGATTCTAAGTGAAAATGTAGCTGAACTAAGTTGTTTTAGAGTTCCAAAATGTACTTTTCCAGATTAAGTTCTCATCAATATGGACACCAAAGAATTTTGAAGTTTCAACCCTATTTACTATTTCCTAGCCATGTGGTAAGGCACTGGTGTAGTACCCCTAGACGTGCAGAACTGAATATGTCGAGTCTTTTTTAAAACCGTGGGCAAGACCTCTCACAGAAAATCAGTTACTGATACTTTTAAAAACACTGTTTACTATGTCTTCTGTTTCTGTGTGTAAGCTTCGATTGATTACAATACTAGTGACATCTGCTACAAGAACTAATTCTGCTAGTTGTATATTAGACAGAAGATTGTTTAGATATATGACAAACAATAGCTGACCTAAAACTGAATATGTGACTTCTACCCATTCAGAATAATGTCCACTGACTACATTGGTTGAACTACTAGGTACAACTTCCTGCATTCTTTTGGTTACATGTGATATTATTCACTGGTTGGCTACAATGTCAATCCAATAAACTTCAATTTTTTAGGAGAATATTGTGATTCACACTGTAAAACGCCTTAGGTGTTACAGAAAATACCAACTGGCACTATTTTATTATTTAATGCTTAATGGTAAGTGAACATGAAATGGCATTTTCAGTAGAAAAACTCTTCTGAAATCCAAACTGTGGTTTGCTGAGGATATTATTGTTGCTCAGGTGAGATACTATCTAGAATATATCACTCTCTAAAAAATTCTGGAAAATTATGCCAGCAGTTAAACAGGTTGGTAGTTGTTGACATCTCTCCTATTATTTTTCTTTCAAATGGTTCAAATGGCTCTGAGCACTATAGGACTTCACTTCTGAGGTCATCAGTCCCCTAGAACTTAGAACTACTTAAACCCAACTAAACTAAGGACATCACACACATCCATGCCCGAGGCAGGATTCAAACCTGTGACAGTAGTGGTCGCACGGTTCGAAACTGTAGCACCTACAACCGCTCAGCCACACCGGCCGGCTATCATTTTTCTTATGGAGTGGTTTGACAATGGCGTATTTCAGTCTCTCTGGAAAAATGCCTCGAGTTAGTGAAATATGTAAATATTTAAGATAAGACAGGGGTAATTATATAGGAATAAATCTCTATTACTCCACTGGAAACATGACCAAAACCAGATGAGCTTTCTACATATGCATACTTTCAGATATTTTACCGATGTGTCCAATTCCAGCGAATGTTCGGCATTTGCGTAATCACAGAATAGAGTCTTTCCGCCTATTTATGTACAATATGGCACATTTGTTTATACCGGGTATGAACTACCAATCTCTACACCAAGTTTAGATTCTCCGCAGGTCGTCTTGCATTTTGCTACAAATCTCTAGCACTGCAACTGCTTTGTATGACATAGCATCATCCATCAAAAGCCTCTTGGATCTTTCAACATTATCCACTAGATCATTTGGAACAGCAATAGCTGTAACACACTCTTGAAATACACCTCCAAATACTTTAATGTCTGAAAATTTCACTTTGTTAAGAATGTACTGCTGTATTTTATTTGACAGAAAAATCTTAAATTCAGAGAGCTGGTTTGATATTCCTACACTTTTATTTTGTTAGTTAAGAGTTATTCCATGTCAAATCAACACAGGGACCAATCTGAACATAGCCGATTTTCATAAAATGTGATGTGTTCCGTTGACATGACGAGAAAACAAAATTACAGAATTGTAGCACAAGTATGACAACAGTAATGGCCGCCCGAAGCTCTAAAAATGTGCAGAAAACTCTGGCAACCATGGCTGACAAAAACGGCTGTAACTTCTGTTCTTAAAGAGATACGACAGTCAAACAGATAATTTTAGAAAAGGCTGAACAAACTTTCAAATGATATGAAACATGGTCATATTTAAATCATGAACACAATTAATGTCAGTGACCTTTGATATCTCAACATATAACCTTCAAAATTTTTGAACAAAAAATACTTGCTTCTTCGTGCTACACTACACAACATAGTAAAAAATGAGCTGGGGTGACATTTGGATTAGGAGATACAAATTAATTCATATAGCCATGTGATACAATAGAACAATACAAATTGTATGCAGACTGCAACAAAATGATCTATGGTACTGAAAAATATGTTACCTATTAAAAAGATGATGTGATAACAAACACACAGTAAGGTAGCAATGTGAACAAGCCTATACCAAGCATTTGTAAAATGCAAGGTAACAAACTATGACCCCCTCTCAACCTTTGTAGGAAAATCTTTCTTGTTCATAGTAAAGCTTTCAGGTTTCGCAGAATATAAAAAAGAAGGTGAAGGGTAATGAGGATGTAGGAAGCTAGTTATAACCCCCACTGCTATCTTCATTAACACTTAAAACACATCCAAACCACCATTTCTGATTTCTGGTGAACTGGAGAAAACTTTCGTTTGGATTTTGTTACGGGCAGTGGGAATAACCCACAGTAACTTGTCGGTACCTCCAATTGTGAAAAGTAGTGCACACTGCTCTTGTAGGAGACAGAAAGTGACACAATGTAATTTTCTTGGAACACCACTGAAAGAACTTTCTGGGTGTCATTATCTGAGAGCTGTAGATGCACTGCAGACTTGGATGAGCATCACGCATCTTGAAGGTACCAGCAATGCCAACCCATAGTCCTTTGCCATGTGATGTGGAAAAGAAATGCCACTCTGCACACGCTTTGAAATCACTTTGATGGAAAGATATGTTTGTGAAATTCTTGAAGTTTTTGTACTGCACTTCAGCACCATCTGGGTGAAGTAACAAATGTAATTGGGTGATCAATGAAAATAGGATATCACAAAGTTAACCAAATGACGCTGGAGAACGTGAGCACTCACAGAGTCATGTTTCAAGCATTTTAATATGGTAACAAATGACATGCAATCAACTGCATGAGATTCTGGACATGTATAATAAACAACAAATCATGAATAGTAGCTTGTGCGTTGGTTCAGTGAAAGGCTTCAACCTCATCCTGCAGGACAAATGCACTATTCTCTGCAAAATCATACTAATAATGTATTCGTTGTCATAAAGCCTCTTTTTCAGATGTTGTAGAAATTCAGACTGTTGGGTGGTTACAAAGGAGTGCAGCAGGAATTCTTTTAGTTTGTCAACAAGGTTTTCCAATAAGTCTTCCACAAAAGACAGACATGCCTGGAGAGCTGTTCTATCTGTAGATGTCCATAGTTTGTATACTACTTAATCAATTCCATTTTTGTCAAACAATTCACCTATGCATGCCGTGAAAGCATGTGCGTGTGGGCAGTTCTCACATGCTGACATAACATTTTGGCTGTGTGGGATTACAGAAGATTTGAGCCAGTGTTTTTACATGTTACACTGACAGTTGGCATCACGTCAACTCTTTAAACCTGAAACCTTGCAACATGAGCTTCACATTTTGGTGAACTTGGTGTGTGTGTGCATGCACACACGTGCTCATGCTCTCTCTCTCTCTCTATGTGATCAGAAGTGTCCAGACACCTGGCTGAAAATGACTTACAAGTTCGTGGCACTCTCAATCGGAAATGCTTGGATTAAAATATGGTGTTGGCCCACCCTTAGCCTTGATGACAGCTTCCTCTCTCGCAGGCATACTTTCACATTCAGGTGCTAGAAGGTTTCTTGGGGAATGGGCAGCCCATTCTTCACAGAGTGCTGCACTGAGGAGGGGTATCAGTGAGACTTGCATGAAGTCGGCGTTCCAAAACATCTCAAAGGTGTTCTATAGGATTCAGGTTAGGACCCTGTGCAGGCCAGTCTATTACAGGGATGTTATTGTCATGTAACAACTCCGCCACAGGCTGTGCGTTATGAACAGGTGGTCAATCGTGTTGAAAGATGCAACTGTCATCCCCGAATAGCTCTTCAGCGGTGTGAAGCAAGAAGGTGCTTAAAACATCAACATAGGCCTGCTGTCATAGTGCCACACAAAATAACAAGAAGTACAAGCCCCTTCCATGAAAAACATGACTACACCATAAAACCACTGCCTCCGAATTTTACTGTTGGCACTACACACGCTGACAGATTATGTTCACCGGGCATTCGCCATACTCATACCCTGCCATCGGATCGCCACACTGTGTACCGTGATTCATCACTCCACAAAACGTTTTCCCGCTGTTCAGTCGTCCAGTGTTTACGCTCCTTCCACCAAGCGAGGTGTTGTTTGTCATTTACTGGCTTGATGTGTGACTGATGAGCGCCCGTTCGATCATGAAGTCCAAGTTTTCTCACCTCCAGCCTAACTGTCATGGTACTTGCAGTGGAGCCTGATGCAGTTTGGAATTCCTGTGTGATGGTCTGCGAGCTTATCTGTGATTGGTCAAAATAAGTATGCTTGCTATTGGCCTGTTCACAATGCTACCTTAGTGTGTGTTGCTAATTTTTTTAATGGTTAATGTGTTTTCTGTACTTTACATCATTTTGTTGCAGTCTGCATACAATCTGTACTGCTTTATTTCATTACTTGACTTGTACATATTAATTTACATCTTCTAATCTAAATGTCATCCCAGCTTGAGTTTTTACAACATTGTGTAGTGTTACTTGAATAAGCAAACATTTTTTAAAAAATTTTGAAGGTGACACTTTTGGAGATTCTCAAGGTTACTGACCCTTTAATTGTGTACATTATTTAAGTAAGGCCATGTTGCTCTCATCTGAAAGCCTCTTCCCAGCACTTTCCAAAATTACCAGGTTCACTGTTCTATCTCCATCAGAACAGAAGTTACAAATGATTTTGTCAGCTGTGATTGTCAAATTTTCTGCACATTTTAGAACCTCAGGCAAACATTATTTTTCTTGTACTGATGCTACAATTCTGTAATTTGGGATCTTATAGTCTCTCATCATTGGCGATGCATACCAAATTTGACAAATATCTGAGATGGGCTGCTTGAAAATTGTACTTTCCTGTGTTGATCTGACATGGAATGACCTTTAAGTGACACTATGGAACTGTATCCAGTGCCTCCCACAAGTAAAGAAATACAATACATCAATCTGCACATGGTATCTACTGCTTTACAGGTCCTGAGGATGAAGAGAGACAACTGCTGACATCAGTGACATGGGCCTGTAGTCCAGTGTTTGACAACCCTTCTTGAAAATGGGAACAACCTACATATTTTCTCAATCATTGGGGATGGGTTGGTACTCCAGAGAAGAGGAGCAAGTTCTTTCACATACTCTATGTAGACTCCTATATGTATCCAAACTGGTTCAGTCACTTTCCCTCTTGAGTGATTGTAATTGATTTTCTATACCACAGTCACATATTTTCATACTTGACATTTTGAAATTAGTGCAACAATTGAGAGGAGAAACAGCAGTACAATCTTTCTCAATGTAACAATTTTTGAGTAGGAATTTTGTATTTTGGCCTTTTCTGTGTGGTAAAGAGTACGGTGTCTCCATTTTCCAATAAGGTAGTATAAGTAAATGCTTCTAGTGGTTTATGTAGAAATGTTATATGCTGCAAGGCTTTCCAGGTTTTGCGGTATTCGGCTTGAAAAGCCAAGGCCAAGGCTACTAAACCTGACATTCTGGACATCAAATCTACTACCACATGTCTTCAACAGGTTTTCCTTTCAACTTTGGAGTGAATGCAGATTCAGTCAATCCACAGTTACAACATCTGAAGGTCAGTCTCTTATTTGTTTTAGCATTTCTTACTACACAAAGTTCATTACCAGATTGTATGTTAAAAAGTCTGCAATCTAGCAAATGGTTGGGCTGGAAATGCCATAGGCTTACAACTTCCAATATACACATTGTGTCTATATCATTGCTTTTAACTGATGACTGCCTTATTTTACCTTCTATATGACCCACACAATGAATCAAAACAGTATGTATCTGCAACATACAGAATCTGTGATGTACATCTGTATGTTCCCCCACAAACCAGGAATGGCTACTGAATTTTCAACAAAACTTGGTGCACATATGAATGGATCAAGAGGAATGTTCGATGTGAGCCCCTGGCTTTCGCCAATGACGTAATGTCAATGGCTGCTGTCATGTCACCTTTTGGTATGTTTATACACAGTTTTGTTGTTAACTACATAAGTCAACAACTATGAAAGCATTAAAAATTGGTTGTGGTGACAGACTGATCTGCAGCTTAGCCTGAGGTCTAGGTTAGGGCGAAAGGTGACAGGTCAGTTATGAGTTTGAGAAGCCAACAATTATGGTATTACAAAAACCTGGCTGTGATGTCAGACTGATCTGTGGCTGAGCCCATTTGAAAAAACTGCCAACAACATCACTTTACAGTCGTCAATTGTTTAAGGCATTTGTCACGTTTCCTACATAATTGGTCAAAGCCAACACTTGTATCTAACATTCCTTTATATCCCACATGAATTATTAAAAAATACTGGCAGAGGGAGAGGGGGTGGAGGGTTGGTAAGACACCCTATTAACACTAAACGAGGAGGAGGAGGTGATAGTAAGAAGTGACATGCAAAATTTAATAGAGGGAGGGTGAGCAGTAGGGATGAATACTAAAGTGCTACAGAACAAACAAAATTTATTGAAAATATAGAGGTCTTTTCTTTCTTTTCTCTTTGCACACACATTAAGTAACTTCTCCCATTTATGTATGAAAAACTATATCCTCCATATGACTGCAAAAGGCCGTGCGGCAATGAGTAATGTGTTCACTGAAGTTCTCGATGACATCTAGTGGGATGCTGTTAATAACCCTTTTAATTTCATCCTTCAATTGGTGTTTTGTTTGTGGTTTGTTCATATACACTTTTGACTTCACAAATCCCCACAAAAAGAAGTCACAAAGCGTAAGATCACATGGTCTGGTCAGCCATTCCTTGTTGCAATGCAAACAGATATTTTTTGGAGGAAACTTGTCATTCAGCAGAACAATCATTTCATGGTACATGTGTCATGTTGAATCATCTTTCACTCTTCGTGACCAGAATGCACACCACACAGAAGTGCACTGTGGATACATCTCATCTTCTGCAATCACTCGTGGATTTTCGTTGCCCGATGACCTGCTTATCAATGTTTCCACTGAGGTGGAAGCATGCCTCATCTGAGAAAATTATTCTTTTTGGGAATTTCTTGCTCTCCACTTCTCATGCCAAGACCCAATGAGCATATCAATGTCTCTTTCCATGCAGGTTCAGCTCTTGTGTAAGTCGAATCTTGTACGCATGCATTTTCAGTTCTTTTGAAAGGGTTTCATGCAGTGAACTTGGTGATAAATTCATTTGTTGAGCTCCTCGGCAAACCAATTTTCTGGGGCTTACGGTCACTTTGTCACGTATGACAGCAATATCTTCTTGTTTTTGAACAGAATGCAGTCGTCCTGTTTTCTTAGTATTTCACACAGAACCTGTGGTCTCAAACTTCCATATCAACTTCCTAACTGATGATTCAGTTCGAGCAGCAGTACGTCCGAGTGCCACACACAATTCACAAACAGTTGCCATGGGACTATCAATGTTTTTGTAATAACTTTTTAATCACTTGGATACATAGCTCAGTTGTTATCTACTCCATGTTGAAAATAATCATCAAACAACAATGCTCACCATACAAAAGCTATCAGGCTACTAACGAGAAGGACTATAGGTAACAAACATGAAAAAAACCTTGGCTGCCAACTGTCATATGGCAAAATGGTACAAAATTCAAATTTATCCTTACTTCCCAGACACCTGTTACAAAATACCCAATGCTGCTGTTGCAACCATAATATTTGTTGTTACTTGGCTTATTGGTGGCACTTCTGACATCTCAGTCAAACAAAAATCAATAACCTTCACAGGGGTATCTTGGAAGTACTACAAAGCAAATGTTGCTTATTGAGTGGTGAGTTCACCCAAGAATTTATTTATTATCTTGGAGAAGCAAAATGTTTAGTCAAATTTTCTAGTAAATTAATATTATCATGAATTTTCCTGTATAATTTGTTCTTCACTAATACTTAAAAGTCAATAAAACTATAGACTATGGACAGAACTGATTTCTTTTCCTAACAGATGGTTTGGTTAAATAAGTAACTTAGCAATTACAAGGAGTCAGACGCTATTACTCTCGCACCTTACAATTTTCCAAGTTTGTAACTTCACAGCAAGTGAATGACAAATCTGTAATCTATGGGGAAAAAATAAACTTCATCTCACTTTTTGACTGAAACTGTATACAACAGGGCAACTACATAAACATGATTGAGTAACTTATTTGTACTTCTTCAAAAAGCCAAAGCATTTCACAGTGAAAATTCTTTAGCAATTACTCTTTGCTTTGTCTCCGCTTTCTCCTTTCTTTTATCCATGCTCTTCAGTTTCATCATCTGTCTACTCAAAGCCCCTCACCTTTCTTCTTGTTCTACTTTTTTGTGCCTTAACTTCTGTACTGTGGAATATCCTACCTGTATTTCTTATGCAGTTTAATTTTCTTCACTTCTTCCTTATTTACCATCAAGAAGTCAATTGGTTGTTAGGGGGAAGAGACCAAACAGTGAGGTCATCGGTCTCATGGGATTAGGGAAGGACGAGGAAGGGAGTTGGCTGTCCCCTTTCAAAGGAACCATCCTGGCATTCGCCTGGAGTGATTTAGGGAAATCACAGAAAACCTAAATCAGGATGGCTGGACGCGGGATTGAACCATCGTCCTCCCAAATGCAAGTCCAGTGTGCTAACCACTACGCCACCTAGCTCGGTAAGAAATCAGTGTTACAGGACCTTTATAGTGTTGTTCCTCAATGAGGAAAAGGTGTTTTTTTTAATGATTAATTGGAACGAATTATTTGTATATATCCATGATACTACCAAAAACAGCTACTGTAAACCAAATGAAATTTCATTCTTAAAAACAAGACGCTTCATATATCTGTAACTGCAACCTTGAATCCCATCCATTGATTTGTCAATTCCATTTCCAAATAACGGAAATGAATTGTAACTGCACTAAATTTCAGAAATTAAGCTCATAGGATACGAAACAAAACATATCATTGAAAAACATCACACACTTTGTTTCAGTTTCACTCGACAACGGTGTCTCAAAAACGCCTTCAAAGCACAAAAAAATTGATAACATAGGAGACTGGAAGGCTATTTTAACAAAGAGTGACTCACCAAGCAAACTGCAAACTTGGATATAACTTTTGTTTAAGCAGTTCCGAAAACGCTACAATTTCTGCTTGTTGCTTTGGAATCAGCAGATAGTCAGCAATGAAATTCTGAAATGTAATACACTGTGCCAAATCACAAAAAAAATTGGCTACTATACATGAACGAAAAAGTTATGAAAATAATTATTTTGGGAATTTGTTTATTTTTAATGTACCGTCATTGCATTTAATAGAGTTATTTTCTAAGATGTCACAAAATTTTTACCTTCTTCCTTAGATAACTACATATTTCGTCGAAACCACATATAACATGACTTCCATGCCTGAATACTGGCAGTTTTCCTTTCGGCGTCCGAAACGGGTTATTTGTGGCATTATACTGCAGAGGTACACCGCAAAATGTTGCATACGCCTGTAATTAATGTAAAATGACTACACGTTCTATGACAATATTTGTTGGGGATATATTCTAGTCACAAATAATTGAGGTTGGTTCGCTGAAACACATTCTTACCATTACTTCCAGACAATGTAAATCAACTGAAGCTAGCCCCCAATCGCCTGCCCACACATCAAGTTCCATAGGATGATTCATTATTAATGGAATAAATGCAGTTTCCAGCTTACTAAATGCAACAGTTGTTTACACCAACACAATAATATTTTGTGTTAGTTACACATTTCAGTTCACACTTATCGATGCGCAGTCTCGAGAAAAACTTAAGCCTTCTACGGTACTTAATCGATTTAAAATACACAAAAACACAGTAACACTAAATAATGCCGGTTACCCCACGCGTCAATAGTGTGCATATTCTTCGATTCAAAGATTATCTCACAAACCGAGAGAAATTCCACTTGAGATTTTTTCGCATGGGAAACTAGTAATTTTTCTTCGAGTGGAATTTGAGCATGTATTAAATTTGAATCATTAAACAACTATTCAAGTAAATATTTAAAAGTCGAATTAAGGTCAACACACTGGACCACACGACACGTCAAAATGTTCCACAATGTATTTCAAATGGTGGCATTCACAGAGGTAGTCAACGAACCGTCACTTCACGTCACGTCACGTCAAGATCCCCCCGGGAAAAAGTTTTCACATTGGCGTCATATGCTAACATAGGAAGTTAACCTACTCTCTACTGGTGTTGGATTTCACGCGTTTGTGCCTTCTTAATCTTTATTTTATTATTGCTCTTTGTTTTTCTGGTAAATCGCAAATGTTCCATGTTGACCATATTTTTTCCATTGAGTGTTCTATTTATTTATTTATTTATTCTTCCACAGGCGGGATCGTATATAAGCGAAAAATTATTTAGATTTTAGAATAACAGTACAGAGCTGACTCCCACACTACACATAAACAAGAACAAAAGTTCATGGCCAGTAATTTTCATAAAGTAACATCTTAAGTGAAAAGTCAGCTCTAATGAAGGAGAAAAATACAGCAGTTTGAGATGTTATCAATTATGTAAGGAAAAAACATAATGGGCAGGCCGGCCGGAGTGGACGATACCAATCAAATTTGCGTACTTCAGAACGAACTTAGTCAGTTGGCAGCTTGTGAAGTGACGTCGCTGCTCCGATACAACGCCGAAGAAGTGAATGTCCCCCAAGAAACTTACATTGGCGGAAATGGTCGAAGATAAGCTGTTACCACTTCAAAACGAAAATAAAGTAAATTGAATTGTTTAAAATATGTCTAAATAACGGTCTGAATTTTAATTACACTGTTTTTTCACCTCAATAATAATTTACAGGAAAGAAAGCGGTTCTAGGCGCTACAGTGTGGAACCGCACGACCGCTACAGTCGAAGGTTCGAATCCTGCCTCGGGCATGGATGTGTGTGATGTCCATAGGCTATTTAGGTTTAAGTAGTTCTAAGTTCTAGGGGACTGATGACCTCAGGAGTTGAGTCCCATAGCCCTCAGAGCCATTTGAACCATAATGGGCAAGGTAAACACACTCTTTTTATTTCCTGATAGATATTGTTTGATTTTTTTGTTTTTATATAGTTTCGCTAGCAAATAAATATCGATATTTTGAATTTTTTTAAATTTCTCAGTACTTCACCAAAACACATTAATCAAAAACCTAAATTATAAAGTTTGCGCCGGCCTGAGTGGCCGAGCGGTTCTAGGCGCTACAGTCTGGAACCGTGCGACCCCTGCGGTCGCAAGTTCGAATCCTGCCTCGGGCATGGATGTGTGTGATGTCCTTAGGTTAGTTAGGTTTGAGTAGTTCTAAGTTCTAGGGGACTGATGACCTCAGAAGTTAAGTCCCATAGTGCTCAGAGCCATTTAAACCATTTATAAAGTTTGCTTTGAACATTGAAACTTTTTAACATTGTTGGTTTCCCAATTTCGACATTATACTCCGACTTTTTGTGTCATGGATGGTGACACGTAACCTCACTTTCACCTAGAACGTCAATAGCAAGGATTCTTAGAAGGAAAGCTTATGCATTAAAGTATGGTGAGAGGGTGGGAGGGGGGGGAGGGAGGAGAGAGAGAGAATGGCGTTGCTTGCAAACATCAGAAATAGTAAACTCTCGCCGCGCCCCCTCATATTCTGCATCACTATTCTTATATGAGGCTCCTCAAACCGGATTTCGTAGAGCGATTTCCCAATAGCACTTCTGTTTGGTCATATTAACAAACCAATATCGATTCTGAAAATGTGGTTCCAGCCTGGATTTCCACTTCCACAATTGATTTTCGTTCCCATGTAAAGATTCCGTCACATCTTCCTCTTTCTGAGCTCAACATCTCACTAATTATAGAGGGATGCTGACTCAGTTTTTAAGGATAGCAAATGGGAAATTCTGGTACAGAAAATGGACCAGATATCACCGGTGTGTGTGTGTGTGTGTGTGTGTTTGGTGATTGAATTGTTATGAAACAATGTGTGTATAGTGTGTGCAGTGACTTATAGTGAGATATGAGTGAAGAATATAGCTTACATTATTTAATAAGTTATTTGTAAGAAAAGTATTGTATACCAGGGGTAAATCTATGATTGTCTCTATCTATAAGTCTTTAAATTTATGTGTATATGAATCAGCTTATTCTAAATTGGTCTAAATTTGTAAATACTTTGACCTGTCCTATATCCTTGTAAAACGAAATCTATAGATGAATAAAGCTACTACTACTACAACATGTGCTACAGCATTCGACATGCAACATGCTCTCTTGATACCCACTATGCTGCTCAACACTCAGAAAAGACCTGGCTTGTACATGTTGTATAAGCGACTGCAGCGCCCTGGAGCAGCAATTCGTAACTACAGATGACGCACAAAGTACACAATACATATGTGTTCTTGAAATGGACAAACATAAACCAACAGAGATAGCTCTAAGGAGTGCTCACACTGGACAAGATAGCATATGTCGACATGGACGCAGTTGCTAAAGCCAACTGTACGAGACACAGCGCCCGCATCATATTCGATTTGGTGATTAATGTGATTTGTCCAAGTACCTTGGTTATTTGCGACCACAGTGCTCTCCAGTGGCAATTGCTGTATCTGACTCTCAAACCACATAGTTTATTCAAGAATTGGACCAGTTTAATATTCCCAAGTTAGCTCCATTAAAAAGCACATTTCGCCCTTTTACCATCTGCCAGTCATGTTGTACTGTCTATGGTAGACATAAATAAAAACTTCAATGCAAATACATTTCTCAGGTCTGCAATCTGATCGTATTGTTTAAATCAGACAATATTTCATCGATGCAACTGCTCGACATCTTCAGGTGGTGGTAGTTGCTGCTGTCACTGCTGCAAGATATGACTGATGATAATCACACAGCGGCGTCGAAATTTATCAGGCCAGGAGCAGGCAATATACAAGTGCAGGAAGATGGTAGCATTTGGAGGAAAGTGGGGTTCCTAGCGCCCCCTACCAGAAAATGCAGAAAGGCCTCCCGCATGTGCGCTGTGGGTAATGACTGTGCTGTTGGACGCTCCTGTGATTAAAAACTGAATTAATTCTCAGCTGTACATTGTGTCGAATCATGAATCGGAAGTTCTTGTTCTCGATGTTTTCATTTAATGGCACCCAGTGCTGGAGTCCAGGCGGCACTTAATTGAAAACCTGCATCACTGTTGATAAGATTGTCCTCTGTACAGATATGTATGGCCTCCTTATCGACACAGTTCCAGAAAGATGACGCTGGGGAGAAAATTTCCATCCTTTCATCAAACGTGCAATGCCCCTTGTCCGGGCAATACTCTGCTATCACTGATTTATCAGGTTGCCCCAGGCGTGTGTGACAATGGCATTTGACACAAGATTCTTGCATGGTTTGGCATGTCTGCCCAATATAAGATTTCCGCATTGGCATGGGATGTCACGTTTCTTGAGGCCAAGGTCAACTTTAACTGAGCACAATAAATTCCTAAATTTTGCTGGTGGCCGAAAAACACACTTGATGTGTCTGTTGATCATTTTTTCTATTCATGAAGACATGTCACTAAAATTGGATAAGAACGCCATTGCAATGGGTACCGCTGCATCTTCGTTTACATCCTTGCTTTGAATCTGCGTAGGTCAGAATGCGTCACGTATCTATCTATCGGAATAGCCATTCTGTTGGAATACCATTCTTAGATGTAGCTCCATGTAGATTGTCAGCATCTGAGACCACACGTGCTCTATACATTAAAGAGTGTAAGACACTACTGCATTGTGCAGGGTGACGACAACTTGTGACCTGCAAAAATAGCTCTGTCTGAGTTGGTTTGTGATAGACACTATGTCCCAATATACCATTGGCTTTTCTTTTGACCATTACATCCAGGAATGGTAAAATGCCATCTTTTTCCACCTCCATAGTGAACTGTATATTCGGGTGGAGCGAGTTCAGATGCCAGTGAAACACAGCCAGTGTCTCTATTCAGTGGTGCCACACCACAAATGTCTCATCTATGTGCTGCCAGAAATATGAAGTTTGAGACTTATTGACTGCAGTGCTTTTTCCTCAAAGTCTTCTGTAAAACAGTTGGCCACTATGGGAGAAAGAGGACTTCCCATGGTGGCACCATCCACTTGGTCTCTGAATAAGAAATAAGTTGAGGTAAGCACATGTTTAAACAATAACACAATGTCTTTCTCAAACTGACTGCTGATAAGTTATGGAAGTACCTCTGTAGGACTCATTAGAACTTATTAGTATTCAGTAGCAAAATCCTTAGAACATATGAATTACAAGACTTTAAAGAAGAAAGTACAAAATATCTTACTGCAAGTAGTGCAAGCTCACTTGTACATAAAGTGAATCAAATAAACTTACCCCTGATAGAGAGATATAACATCGAATATTACAGAACATTCTACTATTAAATTAATAAGAACGTCCCAGAACACTCTAGAAAATGTGAAGGCGAACAAAGAAAATTGGATTCAGTGTGAAACAAACAAGTTACAAATCAGTTCATAATACCATATCTCTATTCATTACACTACACTGAACTTCCACAACATGCAACAATATATTGTATCCTACCATCTCCAGAAGGCTTTAATGACCAATATTTTATTATCAGACATTTTATTATAACAAGTCATACAAAAAAATTAGTTTCTGATGGATCTTCAATGTGCCAGTGCCTTGAAATGACATACTTTCATAACACGAAAGTTATAATACGAGTATTCTTTAATCACAAGTATGACGTTTCTCGTCGTTTTACTACAACAAATCATACCTATAGTGACGTGTTTTTTGAGAGATCCTCAATGTCATAGTGCTTTGAATCAGCATAATATAGTTATAGGATGCAAGTTATAATATAAAACCCACCAAAAATGGGCTTCAACTGAAATTCAATATATCGCTTCTTAACTCTATATTAACAAAAGCAGTTCTCCCGATATTTTATAGAACAATCTATTGTACCAACTAAATCAGAAACAAGAACAGGCAATTTCCAAACGCCATACTGGACTGTCTATCAAAACAGCTTCAGCTCTTAATGTGCCCTTATTTATATATACACTACAAGAGGTACTCGGGTTCTACTCCTTTTAAAGATAGAGTCTACGTTTCTTGAACACACCAACATATGTCTGTGTTGTCAGGATATCATCATGACTGTAGTGACAATTGTAGCAGACGAATTAAAACAGCGGCTCAATATATCTTCAGTTGGTACATTCAGTCAAATTTTGGAAACTATTGCTGGCTTTTAGCCGGCTGGAGTGGCCGTGCGGTTCTAGGTGCTACAGTCTGGAACCGAGTGACCGCTATGGTCGTAGGTTCGAATCATGCCTCGGGCATGGATGTGTGTGATGTCCTTAGGTTAGTTAGGTTTAATTAGTTCTAAGTTCTAGGCGACTGATGACCTCAGAAGTTAAGTCGCATAGTACTCAGAGCCATTTTATTGCTGGCTTTTCATTTTTTTTGAGTGAGAACCTGCCACATTCATACTCGTTATTTGCATACATATTATGAAAAGTACTTAACAATAAATTTCCCGGTGGTAAGTGTTCTGGTTTGTGAAATAAGTTGTAATTTGTGCAAAAAATTACAGTGTGAGAAAAATAAACTTTTCCTTTGCACTTGAAAGTAACCAAATTAATCACAAAAAACAGGAACAGCAACATTCCTCTGGGATAACCAGATATGTTTCATTTGCATATGTACTTAGTTTGAAGATGTTCTAATCTGGAAAGTAAATTTTCAAAAATAACTAGCCTGAGAGAGAAAAAAGTAGGTTAACAGAGAAAAGAAATGGAACAAAAAATGTCCGGCACTCTGATTGCCACCACCCTATTGTAATCTAAAGTCGACTTATTAATTTTGAAGTGTGTTAATAATTTGTGTGGTTGGTCACATTTTCACAGCACTTGGCTTGCTGAGATAGTGACACACTGCAGGGTGGGGGGGGGGGGTAGCAATGGTAGAATTTGAATGAACAGTTTTCAAAACACTCATCTTTTATTCTTCTTCTTTGTTGAAGCCCATTCTGAAATGCAACTTTTTTTATACTGGGCTAGAGGATGCTGAGCTTCATTTTGTTAAATAAATACAAATAAACATCATCCAGCATGCTAAGACAATACACATAACTTGTATGCCTTCAAACTCGTACTACAAGTACAAAGTACAAACAGTCCGAAGCCAAATATTTACCTCTAACAAAATGTAGCAAAGAAAATACTATCATATATCGATCTACTTGTGCAAAATCATCTTTGAAACCTACATCTCAAAAATAAAGAACAAATAATTATCACAGCTTATCTGTTTAAGAAGTCCATAATCATCATCATAATTACATTAAGTGTTTATGTATGTTGACATTTATACATTTTCATATAGCTATATGGCAGTGGATTTCAGGTTTTAAGTCTTCATCGTGGGTATCAGTCATTTAATATGATCCAAGATCGGTTAGTACATTTATCTCACCATAACCAGTTTTATTACGACATGGAAATGGGACTCTCACAACAGTTGTTTGGGGACATCCAGTCTGTATTACTAAACGACTATCCCAGGGCATGGAAAGCTGCCTCAGTTGAAGGTTGCCTGTCTGACAGCTTCAGGGGAAACAAAAATTTGATTTTCGTTTGCCGAATTTAAAATTTAAAATGCTGACATAATCTTTCTCTTTGAGGAATATAATCCTATGTGGAAAGTACCACACAGTTAAGAAGCTTATTTCAGCTATAAAATGTGTAAACTGATCAGCCAGAACATTATGACCACCTACCTACTATCGATATAAACCCATCCAGGCGATATCAACATCACCTGATGAATGACTACTAGTAAGGTACATGTATGGTTCATGTAGTGTCACTGAGCATTCTGTTCATGTATAGAATGGGGAAGGTGAGCAATCTATCTGAGTTTGACTTAAGGCAGATTGCGACAGTCCAGAGGGTCAGCATGAGCATTTCGGTGGCTCCACGATTTGCCAGGTTTTCAAGGAGTGCTGTGTCGAAAGTCGTCAACACGTGGGGAAACCAAGGTGAAACCATGTCCAGACGTTGTTGGGCTGGGCGGCTACCTCTCATTACAGACGTTGGGCGTTCTAGGAAGAGGACAGGCAGGGGTCTGTGGTGGAACTAACATTAGACTTTAATCCTGGGCAGAGTACAAGTATGTCTGAACAAGCAGTGCACCATACACTTCTAAGGATAGGCCTCCACAGCTGACAACCCATGCATGTGCCAATATTAACACCACGAGATCAGCAACTGCGACTGAAATGGGCACGTAGCAATCGACACTTCGGATGGTGGCGCAGTGGCAGAGTGTTGCATAGTTTGATGAATCATGATACCTTTTCCATCATGCAGATGGGAGCGAGCGAATCCGTCGTCTTCCACGGTAACAGCTCCTTGACGTCCGTGCTGTAAGACAGACACAAATTGGCGGCGACTTCATTACACTCTGGGAAACATTCACATGGGCATCCATGGGTCCATTGGAACTCGTGCAAGGCACCATGACGGTCGAGGAGCATCATACATTGGTTGCAGACCACGTCTACCCCTTAATGACGATCATGTTTCGCGACGGCAGTAACATATTTGAGCAAGATAATGCGCCATGTCACCATGCTACGAGTGTGGTTGTGTGCTTTGAAGAACATAGTGGTGAGTTACAATTGATGTGCTGGCCCCCCAACTCGGCAGATCTGAACCCAATGGAACGCGTCTGGGATGTCTTGAACGTTGTGTCAGAGCTCATCGCTCTCGTCCCCGGAATTTACGAAAATTAGGTGACTTGTGTGCGTGGATGTGGTGCGAAATCCATGCAGCGACCTACCAAGACCTCATTGCTTCCACGCCACGATGCGTACATTCACAACAGATTTTGCAGACAGTGCTCATATACAGCTTTGAACGCTCCTGCAAAATTACGTTACTGTACGACACATGGTTCAGGAGATATGACATCATAAACACTGAGATGGGTGAAAAACTAGATATTGATTAAAACAGAGTGCAAATTACCGAGAATACTCTTACAGTGTTTGATAATGAGAGCACTAAGCAATATCTAGCAAACTTTAAACACAGTTTCAAACCTTTCCTAAACTTTTTGCAATCAGAAGTTTGAAGCTGTTTGGTACAAGGAAGTTCGTTTCTTTATCGAATTAGCGGTTTGTTGGTAGGCTAATAAAGGAGTTGTTTGTTGAGGACAAATTTTCGTTCGAAAATCATTTTCAAATAAGTAGAAAATCAATTTTGCATTTCTTTTGAACCACATTTCTGGCTCTATACAGAAGTCTAATACACATAAATGAGATTCTGTGCCATTTTACGTAAAATTATGTGTAACACTGAGATATCTGGCAACTAAAGATACTTTATCATCATGGCAGTACGTGTATCAAATTCCTAAGAACACTATTTTTAAATTTTTATGCGTAGTACTGGATACTCTCCAGAATATGCCGAGGGTACATCAGAAATGAAGGTTTGGCTCAACAATTCTGCTTTGCTTTTATTCTTTTGTTTAGTTGAAGTTCTGCTGTAAATATAACGTTTCCTTTACCAGACTGGTACTTACATTTGTAACCAAACTTTGCAATACTCTGCAAAACAGCCATTACTCAGCTTATGTTCCAATAAGAACACTGTTGTATTTACATGGGATTTCAATTAGGGTCAAGAGTAGCTTTAAATCCGTAAAGGCACAAATAAATTTATATTTTCACTCCACCACAATAATTACGCTCAGTAGCTAAATAAAAATAATCATTAAACTGAAATAAGAAGTACTTGCACAAAATTGATCGTTCTGCAATAATATTAAACTCAGTAAGTCCATACTCTTAATTACACTTTTAGAATTCATTTTGTCACTTTAAACGAGGCTTTATTATCTTGTAACAAATACATGATTACAGGGAATAGCTGCATGCTACAAAGAGACTCCTATTACATGGCTTAAGAAATTATGCCACTTTATGAAGTATTTATTTAACTAGTTCAAAACTAGCACATTGTTTTCCCATGAAACTAACATTTAACTTTTACAAACAAACAACTGAAGACCTGTGCTGTTGAACAAACCAAATCAGAATGAGAGTAGATCAACCTAGTGGCTGTTGCTGCAGCTCCTAGGCGTTATTGGAAGAAGGGACTTCCACCCAGTAAGAAAGTGAAGAATTTTTTCGGAAATTCGGTTTCCATTTTCCGGAAGTTGTTTGACATGTAAATTTGGTGTACGTCGATACACATACATGGAACAGAATGGGACAGAATGCCAAACATTCCGCAATACGATTGTTCTGAGCTTCATGGTTAGTTGTTTACGTGTTGCCTGTTGGTGTTTATCTTGGGATCTTCGGTTAACATTTTTGATGATTTTTCTACTGTTTTGTCATTACGAGCTGCTGACATTATCAAAGTTTCGCCCTCCATTACTGATGGAAGACTGGAGTGGAGCCTGCAGCTAGAGATTATATGTATATACCTGTCTTGGCAACATCAATGGCCCTTTCCTATATCATTACAACTGTAGTTCTCCCCTTGTTACTTGCTATGGTCGTTCGCTGTAGTGGAAGAATGCAGTAACCATTTACTTTAAGGTTTTCTTCTTTTTTGTCAAAAAGGCTGTTATACTCATGAATTTCTATGGCTTCCCCGAACAAATTGGAAAGCCATAGAAATTGACCAATTCTACCTGATTCCACTATTGTACACTAAATTTGTATCGTTTTGGGGGTCTCAATATAAAAGTAGGTGTTTCTGTATACACAAAATGGACAGAGGATGTCTGCTTAGCTACCTGCTGTATTTGTAGAACAACGGTTCTGAGACATGCATTGAGGGACTGCAGAAGCCTTCCAGTCTCTGATGTTCCAAAAACCTTCATATTCACCTCAGAACTGTAATATATAATGAAAGAATGAGGGAGTATTGAATGAAACATCTTTTAATGTAAATAAATATTGTATATAGTAGACGACTACCAATCTTAAGCAATAAAGTATGTGTAATTATGGTATTATCAGAATAACTAGCGAACTCCCTAGATCAGTGGTCGTCAAACTGTGGTCCAGGGGCCACATGCGACCCAAATCAAGTATTCATGTGGCCCACGGTTCTGAGCTGTATTTTATTGCAGTATTCATCTAGTAGATAACAGACAAATCTAAAATGGTCAGAAAACGTTAAGAGCTTCCTAAGAAAATAGTTTTCCTGCTTAACAACAAATAAAAATACCTACAGAGACAGTAATATTTTAAGAAGTGCTTAATTTTAATGGAATTTCATGAATTTGGCGTAGAGTTAAGTACAATTGCCACTGACCTCACGGGGCAGAGAGGAAGCAAGCGTGGCCGCTGCAGGGTTAGAGGGTTTGAGAGGGAAAATGTTCTACCGATTGTTTCCAGTACTGACAACCCACAGGCCCATGTGCCTTGTACCAGTCAGCTACTACAGTATAAATTTCGAATGGAAGTAACATTGATTCACGAATGTGCAGTATAGGAATAGTCATCTTCAAATGCGGTACATATTTGTAGCAAAGTATTTGAAATTAAATTAAGGCTGTTGTGATAAAAAGCAATAGGTAGAAGAAAAATTATAGTAAAACATTTAAGAAACATTTGTGATCATATCTCTTAATGCATAATGCAATTAAATATAAGTTAATACTCCACTCACACAGAGAACACAACAACTCTTCGTTAGGCAATTACAGTGTTACAACTCTGGCAGTGCTGAGGGTGGCAGCAATCTGGAACATAGAACAAAGTGTTCCAAATGATGCCAACTCTCAAGACCAGTACCTGGGAGCTGGTGGCCAGCTTATCGCACCATTACTATAGATGGTCTGCTGGGGGCTCATAAATTTCTAATTTTTGTAGGTTAGCAATTAACAATCAGATCATGCATATGTGGCCTGAGGTGGTGCCCAAAAGTGTCAGCATTGGCTCTTGAGCAAATATGTTTGACGTCCACTGCCCTAGAATGTCCTCTATCTCTACTGGAATCCCATAAATTTTGACACAGATTATGTCAGCAGTTGCTTTAATGTATCTTAACGATAAAATCAGTGAATACTAGCTTACAGGTCTTTCTACAAGAAACAAAGGGTGCAATAACAAACCTTTGTGGACCGCTTGATTCCGAAAGTTCAGTGTCCTTGATTGACCATAAATGTTATTTGGAGTTTTGTCGATTCAATAGGTTATTTGTTATGAGGCCTACCTGGCAGAATTGTCACGTTGCGAATGGGGATGCATTCCCCGTGGTGAGGGAAGTGCAGGGTAGCCTATCAATCTGTGACTTTATGTGGCCCGTTACCTTGTTGGTAGTTAAGGGTTTAGCTGTACCCTTACTCCTGGGCTGCGATTACATTCAGCACAATGGGTTGGTATTAGACTATGTTAGTCACACAGTAAGCTTTAACTTCAGACTGGAGAAAACGATAGCACTGTGTGTGTGTGTGTGATCGTTCTAACTTGGTCAGTATGGTCGGCAACAAAGCCAACAGGTTTGAGATTAGTCACCTTCCTGAAGATTGCGCAACTCAGTTAATAGAATTGTTAGATGAGTTTCCTGACGTGCTTTCTGAGAAACGTGATGTAACCAGCTTATTGAATATCACATTCATTAGTATGATGATCTATCGGTTTGGCAGTCGCCTTATAGACTTTCCCCTCCCAGGATGAGAATCCTAAAGCAAAAACTGGACACTATGCTGCAGAATGGCGTTATCAGACCATCAACCTTGTCTTACGCTTCACCAATATTTCTTGTTCCTCAAGCCGGCGGTAAGGATTATAGATCTGTAGTTAATTACTGGTTATTGAATAAGAAAGGTATGTTGAAATCTGTTCCCTTACCCAATATTCATAATTGTTTTTTGTGGTTTTCTGGGGCAAGATAGTTCACTGTTCTTGATCTTAATCAAGCTTATCATCAGATTCCCCTTAGTGAGGAATCAAAACATGCTACCGCATTCTGCATGGACTTAAATCTCTTTGAATTTAACAGAGTTCCATTTGGTTTAGCTACCGGGGCCACAGTATTGTCGCGCTTGTTGGACCGCATTTTGGGAGATTTAAAACTTAAGTGTGTGTTCGACTACCAGGTTGGAGTGGTGTATAGCCGATGCTTCGATGAACACCTTTTCCATCTTGAGCAGGTGTTCCGTAGTTTTCGTTCCGCTGGATTGACGGTTAAACCGGCCAAGATTACTCTTGCTAGACACCAAGTTTCCTTTTTAGGCAATCTTGTCTCAGGGGACGGAGTTGATGGTTCAAATGGCTCTGAGCACTATGGGACTTAACATCTATGGTCATCAGTCCCCTAGAACTTAGAACTACTTAAACCTAACTAACCTAAGGACATCACACAAAGCCCAGTCATCACGAGGCAGAGAAAATCCCTGACCCCGCTGGGAATCGAACCCGGGAACCCGGGCGTGGGAAGCGAGAACGCTACCGCACGACCACGAGCTGCGGACTTAGAATTGATCAAGAGCGGACCAGTGAGATTAAGAAATTTCTGCCCCCAAGGACAAAGAAGCATAGCGAATTATTTTCGCAGGTTCGTCCCTAATTTCGCACAGTTGGCTGCCCCTCTCAACCACTGGCCAAGAGTTTACCTGGGGAGACAGCCAACAAAGTACTTTTGAGGCGATTAAGACCGCCATTACGAATCCTCCCGTTTTGGCAGTTCCTGATTTCCAGAAACGTTTTGTAGTCCAAACCGATGCTTCCAATGCCGGGATAGAAGCCGTGCTTCTTCAAGAAGACCAGGGCGTGAAGCGCCCCCTTGCCTTTGCTTCAAGGAAGCTCACCGTCACAGAGTTAAACTATTCTGTTTATGAGTGTGAGGCTCTTGCGGTGCCCTTCGCCTTGGAGAAATTTCGATTTTATTTAGAACATAGGGAGTTCGACGTCGAAACTGACAATCAAGCATTGAGTTGGGTCCTAGCTCGACCTCGACAGACCAGAAGGATTGCTAGGTGGGTCGTCGGTATTTCCGCATTTCCTTTTAAGGTGCATCATATTAAAGGCTCCGACAATCACGTAGCTGACACCCTTAGTAGGATGTTTGGTGAAGACCTTGAATCTCAGCCAAGGGGAGAGCATGACTCGTGTAATCAAGTGGTGAATAGTGTCCTCACAGGAATTATCCAATTATTCATTGACTTTAATACCAAGCAGAATGAAGTTCTGTCTTTGGGTCCGATCAAGTGGAAGGTCATTGCTGGTGAAGGCCTGCCCACTTACTTCTTAAGAAATGGGGTACTCTATGAAGAGGTTGGTAAACACGGAGATGTTAGGATTTGCTTACCACTTGATTTAATTTCACCTAACTTTCAGTGTTTCCATAATTCTGTACTAGGAGGGCACCTCGGCCTCTATAAGACCTTGGCCAAGGTGCGGGCCCATGTGACACGGCCTTCTCTGTACTGCGATGTGCGGCAGCTTGTCAGTCAGTGTGACGACTGTAAAAGGAGTAAGGCCAGTTCTCACACCCCTTTGGATCTACTTAAATCTCAAAGAGAGCAGAGACCGATGGATAAGATGTTTATCGACTTTGTAGGACCTATGCCTAAGACTAAGGGGGGGTACCGTTATATCATCGTCGCCATGGATGACTTTATTCATTTTGTATGGTTCCTGCCCAGTACCGGGGTCACTGCAAGTATAACCATACCTCATGAGACCCGTGTTTTTTCATGGTTTGGGCCCCCGAAACAACTCGTTAGCGATAGTGCACCTACCTTTGTATTAAGAGAGTTTAAACAGTTTTGCTTTTGTAGTGGAATCAGGCATATTACGACTATCCCTTACTATCCGCAACCATCCTTGGCAGAAAGGGTTAACTGTAACCTAAAGTCAGCGCTTATAATTTACCACAACCAAATCCCCAGTTGGTGGGATACTACACTCCCGTGGTTAAATTTCACATTCAACATGGCCCAACATGAAACTTCTAGGTCAGTTCTGGATGAGTTAATGTTGGCATATGCAGTCGATTCGACTCTCTCCAATCTTTGGCAGTTCAATGACTTGTTGCCTTTTTCCATTACTCCGGATACTCTTAGGTAAAATTGACAGCTTGCTCAAAACAACATGGAGTTAGCTCATCATCGCAAGCTGAACGTTATAACCAAGGAAGAAGCGGTTTTCAGGCTAAAACCGAGGATTAGGTGTTTATTAAGAACATTGCTGGTCTGAATGCTCGTGGTAAGGGAACTCGTAAGTTTTTACAGCTTTACTTGGGACCGTGTGACGTCACCAAGTTCTTAGGTCATGTTAATTTGTTATTTAAGGACCTTGCAATGGGCAAGATGTTCAGAGTGCACCTTAGTCAAATCAAGCCTGTTATATAAGTCTCTTTCACTTTTATCAGTGGTGGTAAGGCGCAAGAGGGGGTAGGTCAGGTTTGAGTGGGGGAGGTTGATCCATGGTGCGCCTTTTCTGGCACAACAGCTCTTTGGCGCGACACTATCGATTACCCAGCTGTACTAGGATCTTTGCCCCTGTTGTGATCTAGCGGGTGTTTTGGTGCTTGGGGCAGTTGGTGTTGGACTCATTACGAGGTGCAAGGACGTACTTGCATGGACGAAAGAGGAAGACACGCGTGTTCGGCCAGCAGTGGCACGGCGGGTCTACCTCATAAGGCAGTCACGAGTTTGTGGTGGACCTTCCTAATGTCAACTCCGGGTACTGTTCGTCTCATTGCTTTGGTGCCTGTTTTCTCAGAGAGACCAATCCCTGGGGACCATCTCGAACAATGCTCTCCATCAAAGGTGTAAGTGATTTTGGTGCCTTCATTTCACTGAACAATTTGTGTTGCAGCGAGTGCACTTGTTGCTTGGTTGCCCTAATGTACGTGATGTTGAAGTAAGAGCAGCCGGCAGAGTTTGTAACCGCATGGAGACCAGCAGTTACTATTTCTTTTTAAAAATCTGCTGGTTGGATTACTATTAGGAAGCTGAATAGCTTGAAGGTCTGTGTTATATTTTGGTTCTTTTGGGACAGTATCCAGAAGTTTATGTATTGTCTGTCTGATATTTTCAGTGTATTTTGATTGCCGTCAAATCGACGTCCCTTGTATATTGCTGTAAAATTTGGGTCACTTCTATTGAAAGCACTTACTCAGTTATTAGTAAAGACTCGTATTCTGTAAAGCTGGTCATTTGTATGTAGTTCCTTTATATACATGCATTTATTTGAAAGCACTCACACAGTTATTAGTTAAGACTCGTATTCTGTAAAAGGCAATCTCTTGTACGTAGAATTGTGTACGAGTGCATTTATTTGAAAGCATTCACTCAGTATTAGTAAAAGAGCAACTGGTTCTTCATTTATTTGTTGTTTATTGATCTCTTAACTTACATTAATTGATGTTTGATCGGTGTTTGCCATGTCTTCTGTGGTTTGTTGTGTTCCAGTTTTCTGCAAGTTGGGCTGTGTGGGACCAGCGCCACATTCAGCTTCAGTGCACAGAAGCTGTGATGTGCCGTCTAATGGGAAGTGACTCCTGGTTGGGCCCCGAGGCTTAGGTGTTTTTTTAGATGGCTGGTCTGCTGCTTCCGGCATTTTAATTAAGTCACCTTTTGCCCAGGGCACCATGGCGTCACTACCCGTTTGATAAACATTTAACATGTTTTATGCATATTTTTTTAAAAAATATAGTGTTTTTATTTGGTTGGGATTGAATTTTATTAAATTGTTACTTGTGCTGCTTGTGTTATTTCGGTTCTTAACGAACTGGGGTACGTTTCATAAATCACTTTCATATTGCAAATTATTGCTCCTTTAAATAAATTATCTGTGCCACATTTCTTTAAATGACTTTCTGATTGTAATTTATTGTTCCTTTAAGTGTTGAAATCTCTGTGGCTCATCTTTTTAAGTCAGTTTTCATAATTGTAATTTGCTGCCTTGCTTGAGAACAAGCTATCTGTGATATTTTGGTACTGTCTTAAAGATGGCCATGTGTTGATTGTCTCTTAGCTGTTTTATGAATATTGTCTTTGAATAAATTGTTAATTTATTGATTTGGTAGTTGTTGTGTTTAAGGAGTGACATTATAGGGGCCTTGACCTTCCATGCTAAGTGTACCCGTCATCCGACTTCCTCAGTCACAAGGTGCACTGAACAAGCATACGTACCCTTTGCTGCTGTGGATGACGTTCAAATTGCGCCGAATGGTTTTAACGGTGCCTAGTGTTTCTACCCTGTACACCAGCGCAAAAATTGCGGTTGCACTGCTCTCCGGAGTGGTGAGGTCACGTTCAGTGGGGTTACTAGACCATGATGTCCTTAGAGAAGTGCTGAAGGGTGTGGCAGATGTCAGCAGCATCAACGATTGTCAAGAACATTTTCATGTTGCTCATCGCGCTCCTAACAGCCGTTTTCGTTCGTGAAATGCAATCGACATCCCAAGGTAATGGGTGGTTTCATTGCCGCCCTTTGTGTCACCACCTAATACCTTTTCGTCTCGGTTCACACCGGCTATATGTCTGAAATGTTTTCCTCGGCCTTCCATAAGAAAACGATGTGACCCCAGTGCTGGGCGTCGCAGTTCTGACCGCCATCGCAGAGGCGTTAAAACAAGGAATGACATGTGCATAAGAGCGGCTGTGAGGACCTCCACATCGTGTGAGACCTCCACTGAGGTGTTGGATACAATTGCAGTGAAGTTTGGTATCTATGCGCCATCATTAACCCAATTAACACGTCTCACGAACTTCCGAGCTCCGGCCTTTTTTTGCATGTGTCGACATATTGCTGTTCGAAGCGTCTCCGAGCCCAAGGGCGACTTCGCAGAGCTCCACGCTTTTGAATCATTACAGAGGAAGACTGTAGCCATGTTTGAGACGAATTTCAAACTTATGCGTCACAATGGGAGACAATTACGGAGTGATCCTTTAATTCTTGTGCGCAGTGTATATCGGCAGGAAGCTCCCAACAGGGTCAACAGCAGCATGCAGTATGATTGATTGACAGCCTTCTGTGCTTGCGTTGGTTTATCGTCCAACAGGTTGTGTTAAAAAAAAATGGCTCTGAGCACTATGTGACTTAACTTCTAAGGTTATCAGTCGCCTAGAACTTAGAAATAATTAAACCTAACTAACCTAAGGACAGCACACACATCCATGCCCGAGGCAGGATTCGAACCTGCGACCGTAGCGGTCGCTCGGCTCCAGATTGTAGCGCCTAGAACCGCACGGCTACTCCGGCCGGCTCAACAGGTTGTGTAGCTGTCTCTCTCTCGCTACCGATCAGGATATCTTGGCTGTTTGTCAGCTATTTTGCTCGTTCACGCCACCACAGTTTCTTTTTAGACTGGCATAAATAGGAGGCTTCGATCACAGCCTCAGCAGCGTAGTCGCGGCACCTGAAGATGTTGGTCAGTTGAGCCGATGAAATATTGTGGAAATTTCACAGCGGCATCCGATGTCTCACCCAAGAACCATATCTACAACAAGTCCGCCGGTATAGGATCAAGAACAAATGTTTTTACACCTTGCACGACATTTTGATCATGATAAACGTCGCCGGCCGCAGGATCCCGTCCCTCCTGACACCAGTTCAGATAGCCCACCAAAACGAGGGAGTAGCGGACATGTTGCAGTTGTGTCAGGCTATTTCAGACGATTTCTTTAGCTGCCTAATCGGCACGGACGAGTGCTGGGTTTATCACTACAACTCCGAGACAAAGGAGCGAAACAAGCAGTGGAAATACAGAGGTTCACCACTGCCAAAAAGGCGAACATACAACTATCATTGAGCAACGTGATACTGAGTGTCTTTTAGGAATGGGGATGTGTTGTGCTGACAGATTATACTTGTGTGAGGCGAACCATCACAGGAGCATACTACCGAAATTTCCAGATTAGGTTAGGGGAGACTGTCAAGACGAGCTGTCGCCTCCAGACGAGATTAGGGGCGATGGTCAAGCCGAGATGTAGTGGGAAGGGAGTGTTTATGCCCCGCAGCAATGCCCCAGCTCATTCTGCATGGGGATGTCCAAGCATGCTGCATCTTTTTGCCATCAAATGTTGCCTCACATCCCGCATTGCCCTGATATGACTCCCAGCGACTTCTTCCTCTGTGCTCTTGTGAAGAAACCACTGCGCGGCAGGCATTTCCAGACTGAAGACGCCGGCCGCTGTGGCCGAGCGGCTCTAGGCGCTTCAGTCTGCAACTGCACGACTGCTACGGTCGCAGGTTCGAATCCTGCCTCTGGCACGGATGTGTGTGATGCTCATAGGTTAGTTAGGTTTAAGTAGTTTTAAGTTCTAGGGAACTGATGACCTCAGATATTAAGTCTCTTAGTGCTTCTTATAGTGATTCTCGAGGTCGAGCGTTTCCTGGACACCAAACGCAGACTACTCTAATCAGCGTCTCCACTAAGTCATCCATCATTGGCAAAAATATTTTGCTTCGATGGGTGGACATAGGGAGAAGGATTAACACCATATTTCATTGTCACAGCTTCATTTTTTCGAGACGATAAGTAAAACCTTGTAACTACCCTTCGTGTGTGTTTAACAAAGGAAGCGGACAGGATTGTAGAAATTATAGAGACGTAAGTGTACTATGTTCAGTGAGCAGGCTCTATGAATGAGTGCTAGAAAGCAGAACTGAAAAACATTTTGAAGAACCAGTGGGAAAATGATTCTATCGGAGCACAAAAAAGGGGAATGCTTTCTTCTTTAAGAGACTCTGGCAGAAAAGTGGGAAACCAGCTGCCTCAATCCTTATTCAACCTCCTTCATCAAAAATTTTGGCAAGTGGACATATTTTTTTATTTATTTTTATTTATTTATTGATTTATTTAACCTGGCAAGATTAGGGCCATCAGGCCCTCTCTTACATCTAACCAGGCATTCTACTTATTTTACATTCATATGTTTTAGTAGGCATGTTAAACTACATCTAGTACAAAAAGTGAAATAAACAATTTGAAAGGTACACCTGGAAAAATACATACATATAGAGTTTATATTCTTAGATCACAAGTACTGTTATAATTAGACATTATTGAACAGACAGATTTGAGATAGGAGTGCTGGCAGCAGGGAGTATGAGGGAGACACATGGTGAAGGGAGGAGAAGAATAGAGAGACATGATGAAACATAATTAAGGAAATATAAAGGAAAAGAATATTGCGTGGCTAATAGAGATAGATGAAGAGGAAGGCATCTCAGGAGCAACATAGGAGACGCTAGCTTTGCTATTTGACAGATGAGGGGATTGTCCTTGTGCATTAATTTTGTGGAGAACTTTATGAGGATGATAGTAGGAAATGCTTCAACTTCTTCTTAAAAGCAGCAGGAGATTGAATTTTGCGCAAGGTAAGGGGCAGTTTGTTCCAGAGGCGGACAGCGGCAACTGAGAAGGAGTTTGCAAAAGTTTTTGTTTTGTGAGTGGGCACAGTTAGGATACCAAATAAGAGTGACCTCGTGTTTCGATTATGATGACATGACAGGTTTTTAATCTCTGAAGCAAGGTACTGGGGTGTTTGCGCCTCGAGGAGTCGGTGGAGTAGACATAGAGTGTGGTAGTCGCGCAATTTGTCCGGCCGCAGCCACCCTAGCTGGGAGTATGAAGCACTAACATGATCGTATCGGCGAATGTTGCAGGTGTAACGCACACAGGCATTCATGGTTAGCTCTAGCCGTCTTTTGTTTTCACTGCTCATGCCTTGTTGAATCACATCACAATAGTGGAGGTTCGGTAGAACGAGTGCTTGCACGAGCTGGCGTTTCAAGTCCTGTGGAAATATGTTCCGAAACGTTTTGAGAGCATAGAGACAAGCAGACGTCTTTCGGCACACTGCGACTGTATTCTCCGCCCAGTTGAGATGCTCATCCAAAGTTACACCCAAGTTCTTCACTGTTTTCTGATATGGTATTGGAGTACCGTCGAGCAGAATAGGAGGTAGCCGTTCGCGGAAATCTGAACTTATTAATTTCTGATGGGCTATTAAGATTACTTGCGTCTTTTTTGCATTTAGTTTAAGCCCCAGGTTTTTCGCCCATGTCACTACTGAAGACAGATCATCATTCATCTGAGCGATTGCAGTGTTTACATCTTCAGGTCTGACGCTTAGGTAGAGCTGGAGGTCGTCGGCATAGAAATGATATTTACAGGAGGACAGAACCGATGAAATATCGTTGACATATAAAGAAAACAAAAGTGGTCTTAAGACTGATCCTTGTGGCACTCCCGAGGAAACATGTTTCCAGGAAGATTTTTCATTTACGCAGACAACACATTGCTGTCTGTCTTTTAAGTAGCTTTCAAACCATCTCATTGCACTTTCAGAGAAATTAAGCTGTTGCATTTTTCTGAGCATTATGTCAAAGTTAACAGTGTCAAAAGCTTTGCTGAAGTCCAGTAGCGTCAATATTGTTGCCTTTCGATTGTCGATGGCATATTTCAGGTCATCAGTTACTTTAATTAGAGCAGTGTTTGTGCTGTGATGTTTACGGAAACTGGATTGAAATTTGTCATATAGGCTGAATTCATGCAAGTGTTCAGTGATTTGGTCATGAACAATATATTCAAGTGCTTTGGAAACAGCAGGCAGTATGCTAATTGGTCGGTAATCACTAGGCAGTTGCGGGTTTTCGATCTTAGGGATGGGTCGAATTAGGCTTCTTTTCCATGCAGTGGGATATATTCCGTTCACGAGGGAAAAATTAAATATGTCAGTTAAGACAGGCACTAAGATATCGGCAACATTGTTAATCATGGTTATACCGATACTGTCGTTGCCTATTGCATCAGAAGAGATTCTCATTATTGCTTTTCTTGCCGTATTTGTTGTTACATGTTTTAGATGGAAGGTATCGTTGTTAGTTATCCTGTTTAGGTATTCTTGTGGACGGTAATTATCAGCTGTGCTGGTATTCAGAGGTGCAGAGAAGAATTCATTTAATTCGTTAGCTGACACATGAAAAGTGGTTTCCGATTTTGCCTTTCCGACCCCCAAGCTACGGAGATTCTTCCATAGAGTCGTGGGCGTCAGATCGCTGCATACAAGGGAGCGAGCGTGCCTGATTTTAGCATTGCGAATGCATTGTTTCACTCTGTTCCGTAGCTTTCTATATTCTTCGAAACGCTCGGGTTTCGGATCTGCCTTGAAACGCCTGTGGGCAGCATCCCTATTAGTCATCATTTGACGTAATTCAGCTGTCAGCCATGGAGCAGGAGATTTTCTTACACGGATTGTGCGCACAGGTGCATGTTTGTCATAGAGGGCAGTGAGTTTATCACCAAGTTCATTAATTTTGCCGTCGATTGTGGGTTTTCTGATTATTTGATGCCATGAGATTTCTGAGCAATCGGCTGTTAGAGCGTCAAGGTCAATACGTTTCATGTTCCTACAAGTTATGTAACGCGATTTGATCCTTGGGGGCTGCACAGAGTAGGCCAGGAATATTACATCATGTGCTGAGAGGCCAGGGGCCGATGTTTGACCAACATCTCTTACTTTGTCAGTCTGCTTCGTTGCGATTACGTCTATAAGAGTATGACTGTGCGCCGTATGGTGTGTAGGTTGTAATGGAAGAATGTTCATGCTATTGCAACTAAACAGTCTTCTTAGGTTTATTGTGGAGGGAGTGTCTCTTAGCAGGTCTATGTTCAAGTCACCCATTACGATGACATGTTCGTATTGACACTGAAGTGAATGTAATTCCGACTGGAAGGAACTCATTGAGCTTATTTTTGGCGGCTTGTACACGACGCCAGTCAAGAATTTCCGACTTTGTATATTTATTTCAATGAACATGAATTCAGCCTCTTTTTCTTCAGCAGGATTTGACGTACATAAGACTTTCGCTTTGAGATCTGTTCGTATATACGCGCCGACGCCGCCACCTCGCTTTTTTGATCTGTCTGCCCTAAGAAATGTGTACCCTGGGAGATGAATAGATGCAGAGGATATGTGTGGTTTCAACCACGTTTCGGATAAGAGGATTACGTGGTAGTTTAGTTGGTTGAAGAGGAGGCTAAGTTCTTCGTAATGTGCAGGTAAAGACTGGATGTTGCAGTGAGCTGCTAAAAGCTCTGACGCGTTCCGCTGAGCAGCCTGAAGTAGGGTGGCAGACTGGTTTGTCCCTTTGTTAGGCACTACCTGCCGCGAGGGGCACTGGCCGTTGCTTCCGCCAAGTGACATAACACAGGGGTGTCCGAGATTTTGCGCGCCCTGTGTGTGACACCGCGAGTGCCGAAAGAAAGGCGACTGCTAGAGATTTCCTGAGGTTGCGGGAGTATAGAAAATGGATTAGTGGTATTCGGTGCAAGGAGAATATGACCAAAATAGTGACGGCTGTGAGTCACTGTGTATCCTCTGTCGTACGAGGAGAAATGTAATTAGCGTATTTGAAACAGCTTATGGTGGAAATAAGGGAAAAGGGAGTGATTTAAGAGGCCGATGCTGCCAGCAGAGAGAAGTAAGCTTAATAATTAATAGATTATAGTAGGAAGCTAGAATTAAATTGAAATTTACTAAAGTGATGCTGGTAGTGATTATTGTAGGAAGCTACAATTAGATTGAAATTTGCTAAAGTGATAGTGATTTTTGTTATGAACAATTTAAACCGAAGAGATGGGTGATTAATGAACTAAAGGAGAGACTAATAATTGCAATAGAACTAATTCAGAACGGAAGAGAATAAACTGAGAAAATGAAAAAAGTATTAGCAGTAACTAAAATTAAGTAATGGTTAGAGCTACAGACACAAAAAAAATAGTGAAAAGTTAATACAGTTACAAAAACAATTAGTTGAAGGTACAAATATGGGTATAATTAAAAAAATTAATAAAATTACAAGACTATATCTGAGTATAGGGCTGTTACAATTTGCAAATGGTGTTAAGTTTGCACTTTTGGCTCGAGTAGCTTCACTTAATACTATTCAGTTCTGTCATGTTTGTGACTGTCTTCTTTCCAGCTGCTGTCTTAATGATTACTCTGCCATCCTGAGTCCACACATTCTGAAGACCGAAATTGGATACGGCACTGTTTAAAATCTTTAGCCGTTCGTGTGTCAGATCTTCCCTTATTGTAAGCCCTGTCCTTGCTAACTTCTTCTTCTGGGTAAAGATCTCTGCCCTTTTTCGGTACGAGATAAATTTAATTATTATTGGACGAGGTTTGGTGGCACCTGGTAGTTTTCGTCCCACCCGATGGCTCCTGTCAATGTCTGCCTTGGTCACTTCTACGCCTAATTTTTCACGCGCAACCTGTATAAGCAGGTTGTCCGTGTCTTCTTCTTTATTTTCTACTACTCCAAACAGTCGTAGACTATTTCGCCTTTGGTACTGTTCTAGTTCGTCAGTTGCGGCAGATAGTTTCACTTCCAACTCTCGTGCCTTTTTCTCGTATTCAGACACAGACTTTTTTAGTGCTGTAATTTCGGCAGTATTGGCCTCAACAGTTTCACGTATTTTGGCCAATACTGCTGCCGTTACAGTATCTGATATAGTGCCTGCTATCAGATCGAGATTGTTTTTATCGCGAAGCGCAGCGTTTACCTCAGAGCGGACCAGCTCCGCTATGCCGGGAGCCGCGGCCGCACCTTCCGCCAAGAGCGGGCCCGCCGCACCTGCTGCTTCCCCGCTGATGGACGCGCTGCTGTTGACTCTTCTGTTTACCATTTTCTCGAAGATATTGGCGGAGCACAGAAAAAAATAGCACTACTGCACAGAACACTGTTGTTTACACGATTTCCACTTGTACTAGACAACACCACCTGCGAGAACACCTTCGAATTCGACTAAATTTCGCGAGCCGAACTTAACACGTGTTACACTGCAGCCGCCATGACACTTCGCGTTCTTTTATCACAGATCACTCTGAATCCTTTTACCCAGTATATCTCTGCAATTAAGCCTTCATACTCAGCATCTTCCTCTCACTGTCGTTGTCTGTAAGTGTCTCTCTCCCACTGTCTCCTTTTCTACAATTGATTTACAGTATATCCCACAGTCATTGTCCCCTCTATATGAAACAGAGACTGGGGAAAGAAAGGGAAGGGATGGGTGGGAATTCGTGACTTCCAGCTGTACAGGGCATTGTGGTTATGCAATGGTGAAAGTTGAATATTTGTGCCGGACCAGGACTCGAACCCGGATTTACCACCGTCAAGAGTGGTTGTCTCAACCGCTTCGGCTATCTGGACACAGCCCGCTCCTGACCGACTCAAATTTCGAATTTATCACACTCTGCAGTATAGCGTCCCTCCTCCAGTAAGCCCCTACTCTCAAATTATTGATTCCCATAGGAGTTTGGACGGTATTAGTATATTCGCACCAAAACAAACGTCAAGGAGCCGTCGCGCTCTTACAGACGTGACCTTTCTGTCAGACATGTCTGACGAAGCAGAAACCACTCAAATGTATACATTATCGTCTCCTCACTCACTTACACTGTCTCCTTTTGTCTTTCTTTCCAACTGCCACTGTCTCCACCATACCTTGGCAGCCAAAAAATTATGGGGAATCCAACATCTTATCCCCTATGCTCATTTGTTTAAAATTTAGGACCAAAATGCGCCTTCCCCCATATCTACGTGTTAACGTTCGACCGTCTGGGAGGGTACTGACCCCACAAGCCTACGTATGGTCTTCATTCATCTGCACTTTTCATTTCCACCTGAGCCGTGCTGCGGCTCGCGTTGGTGCTGTTTGTCAGTTTCCGCCCTCTGTTGGAGGCCAAAGGGTTTCGTTTAGTTGGCGTTGTTGCAGTTGTTTGTCTTCTTCTCGTGTTGACAGGCGCCACTCGGTTTCGCAAGCGTTGACTGTCTGTTAGTGGCAGCAGCGGCTGTTATCGATATGTAGTAACTGTTTCCCTATCTTAGGGGCGACGTCGTTGTTTTGCCGCGACGTGTGAGTGGCGAGTTCAGTTAGCGATTGAGGAGAAGCCAGGTCCGCACAGTGAACCAACACGCCAGGACCGCTGGTGGCTCGCATGACTGCCGAATGGAACAGTTGTGGTCACGAGGGTGCACGACTTGGTCGTAAACCGGATTCATCAAGCTTTAAGATGAGTGCATTTCAATCCAAGCAGAGAAACCTTCACCATTGTGATATCCCGTGATTCTCCACTGACTTGGGTTTGTGTTGCTGCTCGTAGTGTCACCGAGGCGAAGAGCAGCGAGTGGAGTGCTTTGTGAAGGCGGATCTGATTAGCTTTCCACGACTTCTTATTACTATTTACTGCGTTCAACTTGTTACGATTTGTTAATTTCAACCAGCGGTAGTTTTTCTTGTGTGATGGCTGCTAACGGCCCAGTTACCTGCCCTGGGGGTTAGTGTATGTAACGGCACTATACATTTTCTCGCCTTACCGCTGCTGTCCAGTAAGGCATGTAGTTTTGACAGTTTTCTTGATTGTAGACCGGTTGGTGATACCTCTACTTCGGTGGTGATGATTCCTTTCTCGTTCCGGGGGCTCTAAACACAGTATGCAGGATGCAGTGCAGACTGCTGGTTCCGGCTTTGGCATATTGTTACATCGTTGCATTTGGTTTATCGGATGTCAGGTAGCTTCAGAAAGATTATCATTAGTCATTCGTTAGACTGCCACTAGTCTGAGTTACCATCCTGTGAAGTGAATGCAACTCTTGGCTGCCTATCTCATCACCCACGGAAGTGTTTGTTGCCAGACCTTCTCAAAGGTCGATTCCTGGAGCACCGACTGGATCAGTTGCTTGTTTTTTTTTTATCAACTTTTGCTATTGTATTTGCTGTTTTACAGCGGGTTTCAAATTTTTTTATATTATTGCCGTTCCTGGCGTGTAAGGCCTTCAGCCGTGATTGTGGTCGCTTGCCTTAAAATTTTAATTTGGTATTTGTATTTTAGCAGTAAGCCTTTAGAACCTTATTTACTGCCATTCCTGGCGTCTGATGCCTTCTGCTGTTTCTCGCGACTTACCCTAATATTTCAATACGTGTTAGTTGTAAATTTGCTGCGAGGTCTTAAACAATTCTTAATTTATTGCCATTCGTGGCATGTAAGGCCTTCAGCCGTGATTGTGGTCGCTTGCCTTAAAATTCTAATTTGGTGTTTGTGTTTAAGCAGGAAGCCTTTAGAACCTTATTTACTGCCATTCCTGGCCTCTGATGCCGTCTGCTGTGCTTGTGGTGACTTGCCTTTAATATTTAAATACCTGTTATTTGTAAATTGCAACGAGTTTCAAACAATTCTTAATGTATTGCCATTCCTGGCGTGTAAGGCCTTCTACCCAGGTCACAGTGGCTTGCTTTTGAAACATTATCCGTTGTATCTGTATTTAATGGTGATTTGAAAAATTCTAACTCACTGAAAACACTATTATTTACACTGTTGTTTATTTCTTCATTAATAACGTGTAGTATTTTTTATTTATTGTTGAGTCTGGAATTATTGGTTTAAAATAAATTGTGTGTAACTGTAAAAGGCAACCAATAGTAACTGATTACGGCACTGTCCACAATCGTAACCCAATCCTGCCTTACCTTGACTACCACCAGGTTTCACCACTGTTTCCTTTCTCTTTTTTTCCCACTGCTTGTACCTCTCCCCATGTCTCTTCCTGTATTACTGCCACTGTCTCTCACTGACCATCACTATCTTCTCTTAGAAGTATTTTTCACTAGGGAAAGATAGATACTGCCTACAGGAAAATGAAAGAGGCCTTTGGGGAAAAGAGAAGCAGCCATCTGAATATCAAGAATCCAGATGGAAAACCACTTCTAAACAAATAAGTGAAAGCTGAGACGTGCAAGTAGTATATGGAGGGTATATACAAGGGAGATGAACTTGAAGGCAATATAATAGAAAGGGAAGTGGTCGTAGATGAAGATGAGATGGGAGGTACGGTACTGTGAGAAAAATTTGACAGAATTCTTAAAAAACTAAGTCGAAAGAAGGCCCTGGGAGAAGACAATATTCCGTCAGAACTACTGACAGCCTTGGGAGATCAGTAATGACAAGATTCTTTCATCTGGTGTGTAAGATGTATGAGACGGGCGAAATACCTCAGACTTCAAGAAGAATATAAACATTCCAATTTCATAGAAAGCAGTTGCTGACAGGTGTGAAAATTACTAAACAAAATAACGACACGAATTGTTATCAGAAGAGTGGTACAAGCCGACCTCGGATAAGATCAGTTTGGATTCCGGAACAATGTAGCATACGAGAGGCAATACTGATCCTATGACTTATTTTAGAAGACTCGAAAAGGAAAGACAAACTTACATTCATAGCGTTTGTAGACTTACAGAAAGCTTTTGACAATGTTGTCTGGAATACTCTCTGAAATTCTGTAGGTATCAGGGGTAAAATACAAGAAGCCATAGGCAATTTACAACTTGTACAGAAGCAATGCGGCAGTTATAAGAGTCGATTAGCATGAATTAGGATTGAGACGAGAGTGAGACAGGGTTGTAGCCTATCCCAGATGTTATTTAGTCTGTACACTGAACAAGCAGTAAAGCAAACCAAAGAAAAATCTGGCGTAGGAATTAAAGTTTGCAGAGAAGAAATAAAAACGTTGAGATTTGTCGATTACATTGTTATTCTGTCAGAGACAGCAAAGGACTTGGAAAGCAGTTGAACGGAATGGACAGTGTCTTGAAAGCAGGATGTAAGATGAACATGAACAAAAGCAAAACAAGGATAATGGAATGTAGTCGAATTAAATCAGGTGATGCTAAGGGAAGTAGATTATGAAACGAGACACTTAAAGCAGTAATTGAGTTTTGCTATTTGGGCAGTGAAATAACTGCTGGTCACCGAAGAAAATGGGATATAAAATGCGGAGTGTTAATGGAAAGAAAGGCATTTATGAGGAAGAGAAATTTGTGAATATCGAATAAAGATTTAATTGTTAGGAAGTCTCTTCTGATGATACACTACTAGCCATTAAAATTGCTACACCACGAAGATGACGTGCTACAAATGCGAAATTTAACCGACAGGAAGAAGATGCTGTGATTTTCAAATGATTAGCTTTTCAGAGCATTCACACAAGGTTGCCGCCGGTGGCGACACCTACAACGTGCTGACATGAGGAAAGTTTCCAACCGATTTCTCACACACAAACAGCCGTTGACCGGCGTTCCCTTGTGAAACGTTGTTGTGATACCTCGTGTAAGGAGGAGAAATGCGTACCATCACGTTTCCGACTTTGATAAAGGCCGGATTGTAACCTATCGCGATTGCGGTTTATCGTATCGCGACACTGCTGCTCGTGCTGGTAGAGATCCAATGACTGTTAGCAAAATATGGGATCGGTGGGTTCAGGAAGGCAATAAGGAACACCGTGCTGGATCCCAACGGCCTCGTATCACTAGCAGTCGAGATGACAGGCATCTTATCCACATGGCTGTAACGGATCGTGCAGCCACGTCTCGATCCCTGAGTCAACAGATGGGGACGTTTGCAAGACATCAACCATCTGCACGAACAGTTCGACGACGTTTGCAGCAGCATGGACTATCAGCTCTGAGACCATGGCTGCGGTTACCCTTGACGCTGCATCACAGGCAGGAGCGCCTGCGATGGTGTACTCAACGACGAACCTGGTTGCACGGTGACAAAACGTCATTTTGTCGGATGAATCCAGGTTCTGTTCACAGCATCATGATGGTCGCATCCGTGTTTGGTGACATGGCAGTGAACGCACATTGGAAGCGTATATTTGTCATCGCCATACTGGCGTATCATCCGGCGTGATGGTATGGGGTGCCATTGGTTACACGTCTCGGTCACCTCTTGTTCACATTGACGGCACTTTGAACAGTGGACGTTACATATCAGACGTGTTACGACCCGTGGCTCTACCCTTCACTCGATCCTTGCGAAAACCTACATTTCAGCAGGATAATGCACGACCGCATGTTGCAGGTCCTGTACGGGCCTTTCTGGATACAGAAAATGTTCGACTGCTGCCCTGGCCAGCACATTCTCCAGATCTCCCACCAATTTTAAACGTCTGGTCAATGGTGGCCGAGCAACTGGCTCATCACAATACGCCAGTCACTACTCTTGATGAACTGTGGTATCGTGTTGACTCTGCATGGGCAGCTGTACCTGTACACGCCATCCAAGCCCAGGAGTATCAATGCCGTTATTACGGCCAGAGGTGGTTGTTCTGGGTACTGATTTCTCAGGATCTATGAACCCAAATTGCGTGAAAATGTAATCACATGTCAGTTCTCGTATAATATATTCGTCCAATGAATACCCGTTTATCATCTGCATTTTTTCTTGGTGTAGCAATTTTAATGGCAAGTAGTGTATTTTTCTGGAGTATAGCTATGCATGGAAGTAAAACATAGACGATAAATAGTTCAGACAAAAAGGGAATAGAAGCTTTCGAAGAGTGTTGTTGCAGAAGAACTTAGAAGTTTAGATGGGTAGATCACGTAACTGATGAGGAGGTACTGAAAAGAATGGAGGAGACAAAAAAATTGTGGCCAAACTTGAGCAAAAGAAGGGATCCGTTGGTAGGACACATTCTGGGACATCAAAAGATCACGAATTTTGTATTAGAGGGAAGTATGTGTATGTATGTATGTGTGTGTGTGTGTGTGTGTGTGGGGCGGGGGGGGGGGGGGGGGTTAAAATCGTAGAGGGAGACCAAGAGATGAATACGTTAAGCAGCTTCAGCAAGTTGTAGGTTGAAGCAGTTATTCGGAGATGAAGAGGCTCGCACACGATAGAGTAGCATGGAGAGCTGCATCGAACCGCTCTTCAGACAGAAGACCAGAACAACAACTTTGATTTCCACTGCTATTCTCCCCATACCTCTCTCTTTCTATTTCACTGTCACTTTTCCTCTCCCGCAACCACTGTCTCCTTTCTCTTTCTCTCCCACTGGCACTCTCTACTCTCCGCCGGCCGCGGTGGCCGTGCGGTTCTGGCGCTGCAGTCCGGAACCGCGGGACTGCTACGGTCGCAGGTTCGAATCCTGCCTCGGGCATGGGTGTGTGTGATGTCCTTAGGTTAGTTAGGTTTAAGTAGTTCTAAGTTCTAGGGGACTTATGACCTAAGATGTTGAGTCCCATAGTGCTCAGAGCCATTTCCACCATTTTCTCTACTCTCCCTTCCGCCGCCACTGTCTCTCAGCTACTCTCTTTCAGCGCACAAAAGCGCGAATATAATTGCATGTCAAAATTTTTGGCTGGGAAGACGGAGTGACGACTGAGACAGCTGGTTCCCCACTATTCTGCCTGAGTCTTTTTTGTGCTTCGACAGGAGCTTTTTTCCGATGGTTCCCTTCTTTTCCGTGCTATAGCAGGATGTGGTGCTTACATAAAAAGAATTCTATAGGTCGGTGAAGTTTTGGCGGTTTATTTACCGAATTTGCAGTTTTGCCGAATTTGCAGTTTTACACTATTTTTGATAGTCATTTTAAGTTTTTCTCGGGCATGTTAATACCCTTTCTAGGTCATTTTTTGTCACTGCAGTACCACTCTGGCCTACTTGTATAGGTGTGAAGTGCCCGTTATGTAGAGACATCGTGTCATAATGCTTTATCGGCGAAAAAATTATGAATGAGTACATAGTTTGGTGACTTCAGAGTCCTATCCTCAAATCTCTGACATGTATTCACTACGTCAGTTAAAATTACAGTTATGCCTCAGATACGTTATTATGTGTATATTTTTCGTGCAAAAGTGCGGCAACTTTGAACCTCTGGACCTCGTTAACGGTTAATGATATGAAAAGCTTCGAAGTTCTTCGAGATTATCATCTTAAGAACATGTAGTAAAACTTTCGACGATCTGACCGTCCCCACAATGGATACTGTTCGTAACCAAAAACAATGTTTCTTGGGTCTCCTTAGGAATCTCCGAGGGACAAATTGTGCTTTTACAAGCCGTCTAAGGTCCACCTTAGACCACACCTAGTGCCAAAGAACCAACCAATCTGCTCAATTTTCCTGGGGTAGAGAGACTTTGTAATGTTTAAATTTTTGGTTCTGTGCTGTAGGGAAGGTGCAGTACGCCCGTTCTTCCGGTGGATATACAAATGGTCGCTTGGACAAGAGCTGTCCAAGACATTTCACCCCATATCTCTGCGATGAATAAAATCCGAGGTAAGACCCCCTGAAAAATCGGTTTTTCACTCTCGACTTTTTGTAACATATTGATACCGTAGATTATCGTGCACGGACAGACTAGAAAATAAAACGGGTTCAGGGCCAGTTGGCCTTGCGTAGATGGTATTTTCACATGCAACTAACAGGAAAATTTATTGTAAGAGGACGCACAGGCCATTCAACATTTGTAGACCTAGAAAAGGCGTATGACAGAGTGCCGTTTAATGAGTTGTGGCTGGGCATGGGGAATGATAGTGCCTTAATAGCCTACATTAAACAGAACATTATATTGTGGATGCACCAGCTCAATGAAGGTGAGTAATGTGGTATAAGATGAATTACAAATCAGTTAAGCGCTAAGATATGGTAGTCCACTGGTTCCTGTGGTGTTTAAAATTAACGTGGAAAAAGTATTGAAGGCATGAAGAAGTAAATGTAGTCCTATGGGAATATTGGGAGATGATAAACTATACCCGCTGCTATCAAGTGAAGATAAGGTGATAATTGACACAGATTATGACAGGTGGGGTTTAAAAATAAACACACTGAAAACTAAGAATATGCTAGTGAGCAGAGACAAACAGCATGACTTAGATGCTGAGACTTATAGTATAAAATAATGTTATTCTTTCCAGTATTGGTAGGTGTAACTGCACTTGCCAGTGGAAATAGCGTAGAAGTTATTAGAAATAAGACTGGGCAATGAAAAAGTGTTATTCGACAGTTAAACTCAATCCTTTAGCTTAATAAAAAATTATGTACAAAAACAGTGGAAAGCATACATACATATGAATCAGAAGTTTGAGAAATGATAAAGAAAAGAACGATTACTGACATATGAATCAGAAGTTTGAGAAATGATAAAGAAAAAACGATTACTGTCCATGGAAATGGATTGCTAAATACGACGTTCTGGAGTGTCAAAAGTAGACCACATCAAAAATGAACACAGCAGACACTTTATGGGAGTAGACACTTTATGGAAGTGGACACTTTATGGAAGTAGAAAGGACAACATGGGATCTGCTAAAGGGAAGAGATCACTATAGTACGGCCATGTTCATGCTCTGCTAGTACTTCATATTATCCTATTCTACTTCTGAAATAATCCAAACTCTTGAAGTAACATGATTAACATGGCAGTAGACGACATTTAGACTGTCGTACACGTACTGTTGCAAGTCAACGACAGAATCTCAACTGACCTTCGGTTAGAAAACATACTACATGTCGTAAACATTTTCACGTACAAGGATCATTTCAGATTCATCTATATATTTGTCAAACCATGCTTGAAAAGAAGTAACAGTGTGATCTGGTGTATTGTCTACTTGAAGCTTTCATGATGTTCCCTGTCATTTCAGCTTCAAATCTTCAATTGTTCTGTCACTGAAAAATAAGGAACAGTGCAGCATTACATCCCAGTCTGTTCAGACGAGGTTTCAGAGATCTGACTTGGACTCCCTTTGGAGAAATGATTCTGTGTATTTTTCTTTTTCAGTTGAACCTAATAGAGGATCATGGCTTGGGACATGACATTAGCTGCGAAGAAACAGAGTTCCAACATCCATCGGAGTGTCTATGGGTTTTGGAAGCTGGAGGTGCTCACTTACGAACGTGAGCTGAAGGGTTGGTTTCCGCTAGTCTGCCTAAAACGGACTCCAGGATAGATTTAAAATGCTAGGTGAATGTTGGTTCCCCAGGCCACTAGGCTGGCTTAAGTGTTGGAGGCTTTCCGAGCACCAGGTATTCTCCAAGTGCCAATAATCTGGAAATAATAATGCAGGAAGTTCCGACAGGAAGCAGAGAACAGATATTAGCAGGAAAGGGAGAAGACTGATAAGAATACCCAAATGGAGTCAAAAGGCAATAATATGATATTCGGTCTCTGAGTGACTGAAGTTCTCAGTGTTTCAACAATTTCAGAAATTACTTGTGGTTTCCGAAATCTAGGAATCGTTTGGCAGTCTTCCCGGGTGCACCATACGAGTAGTGGTGCTGCTGCTTATACTGACGTCGGTTTTGGACGTCGAAAGTCAGTGATCCAGAAAGTCAGTGATCCAAAAAGTTATTCTTATATTATGGAAAGATCAGAAGAATTCATCTGGACATTCCCTTGCACAGGCGTGCAGCTATATTCAGGTGTCCCGGATGTTGTTGAACAGTGTACAACTAAAGGCACGTGTATATATACTGCTCGCAAAGTATAGTAAGAAGAGTAAATGATACTTTTTGGTATCTGGGGAGTGGTTAGCAATTGGGGGTGGGAGTGGGGAGGGGGCGAGGTACACAGGGCGCGAAATTTAGCAGGCATCTCTGACACAAACAACAGCTCTTGCCGACTGAGCATCGAGCTGAACTGAGCACGGATGACATTAGCTTTACGTCATTCTGTGCTGTTTCAAACCTATATCACAATCCAGCGTCGGTAATGTCTGACAGGTAGCAACGTACGAGGCTCTCGGCATACATTGTTTAAATAATGCAAACTTCTCTACCACTGTTCGAGGATGGGCTAATGTAATATAAGCTACTCGATCTGGTTCAGTCGCTGCGGCCGGAATCGAAGCACTCTACGCACTGCGAAGAGCATGAAGAGTTGCATACTCGGTAGGCATTTCACAGTCGCTAGCGGCGGCGGTACTGGTCACCCCTCTAGTTGCGTGTTTGAAACATTGTGCTAATTCTTACACATACTGTATTTACGCTTGTCTTTCGTTGATAGTCTTGAAAATCGGCGAAATATCAGTGCTTACGGAGTACTGCTATTACGTCGCACACTAACGTCTTGCGTCCTATATTTTATTAATAAACTACTGGCCATTAAAATTGCTACATCACGAAGATGACGTGCTACAGATGCGAAATTTAACCGACAGGAAGAAGATGCTGTGATATGCAAATGATTAGCTTTTCAGAGCATTCACACAAGGTTGCCGCCGTTGGCGACACCTACAACGTGCTGACATGAGGAAAGTTTCCAACCGATTTCTCATACACAAACAGCAGTTGACCGGCGTTGCCTTGTGAAACGTTGTTGTGATGCCTCGTGTAAGGAGGAGAAATGCGTACCATCACGTTTCCGACTTTGATAAAGGTCGGTTTGTAGCCTATCGCGAATGCGGTTTATTGTATCGCGACACTGCTGCTCGCATTGGTCGAGATCCAATGACTGTTTGCAGAATATGGAATCTGTGGATTCAGGAGGGTAATAAGGAACGCCGTGCTGGATCCCAACGGCCTCGTATCACTAGCAGTCGAGATGACAGGCATCTTATCCTCATGGCTGTAACGGATTGTGCAGCCATGTCTCGATCCCTGAGTCAACAGATGGGGACGTTTGCAAGACAACAACCATCTGCATGAACAGTTCGACGACGTTTACAGCAGCATGGACTATCAGCTCGGAGACCATGGCTGCGGTTACCCTTGACGCTGCATCACAGACAGAAACGCCTGCGATGGTGTACTCAACGACGAACCTGGGTGCACGAATGACAAAACGTCATTTTTTCGGATGAATCCAAGTTCGGTTTACAGCGTCATGATGGTCGCATCCGTGTTTGGCGACATCGCGGTGAACGCACATTGGAAGCATGTATTCGTCATCGCCATACTGGCTTATCACCCGGCGTGATGGTATGGGGTGCCATTGGTTACACGTCTCGGTCACCTCTTGTTCACATTGACGGCACTTTGAACGGTGGACGTTACATATCAGACGTGTTACGACCCGTGGCTCTACCCTTCATTCGATCCTTGCGAAAACCTACATTTCAGCAGGATAATGCACGACCGCATGTTGCAGGTCCTGTACGGGCCTTTCTGGATACAGAAAATGTTCGACTGCTGCCCTGGCCAGCACATTCTCCAGATCTCCCACCAATTTTAAACGTCTGGTCAATGGTGGCCGAGCAACTGGCTCATCACAATACGCCAGTCACTACTCTTGATGAACTGTGGTATCGTGTTGACTCTGCATGGGCAGCTGTACCTGTACACTCCATCCAAGCTCTGTTCGACTCAATGCCCAGGCGTATCAAGGCCTTTATTACGGCTAGAGGTGGTTGTTCTGGGTACTGATTTCTCAGGATCTATGCACCCGAATTTCGTGAAAATGTAATCACATTTCAGTTCTAGTATAATATATTTGTCCAATGAATACCCGTTTATCATCTGCATTTCTTCTTGGTGTAGCAATTTTAATGGCCAGTAGTGTATTTACCGAGATCTTGTGGAATATGTTGTGGCGTCACTATTGCTACCAATAGGACAACAAGCTCTTTTTAACACATACACTATGACGTCAAACACACTAATATGAAGGGATGACTTACCAAGAGTTTGTTCGGATACTGCGCTGTGGTACTTCTTTAACATTTAAAGTCTCTGAAAGAGCGAATTTTTTGCTAAATAAAGCACTGCAGATGATGATTAACATCATATTTGGGATAGAGATGTCAGTTTTTGGAAAAAAGTGGTAAAAATTGCAACAAATTAACTGAAAATAGCCATTAATTATGAGATTTCTTACATGTTTTCCTATACTCGCTGTGGGTTTTTGGTCTCTGTTGGCTCCTCGAACGACTAAATTTGCATGGCTGGAATAATAATAAATGTAATTTTTTTGCTTATCATAAATTCCCACACCCTGATCCTCTCACTACAGAACACATACTTCGGAGGTGAGCAACAGCACATGATTGATAAACAATTCAACTCGTTCATACTTTTATGCTCAGGCTGCACTGTGATTGGCCGAGAGCACCATGACGTCGACCCAACCAGACGCTGACGTGACGCGACGTCGACATGACGCGAGTTTGCCGAGATGCGACGCGACATTGACGAAACGAGCCTTTGACGTGTGGTAGAGAGCAGTGGGGTAAAAGTCGCGTAACGGGAATAACACTTCAATTAATTTGTTATTATTATTATTTATAACAAATACCCACAGCCTGGTCACAGACAAATATGATCTCCTCACTAGAGCACACAGTCCTCGAATATTAAAATTAATTTGTTGTTGTTATTTATAACAAATACTCATACCGTGACCCAAACAAACCTGATATACAGAGCAAGGCTGATGTCATCCAGAAAACTGCTCTAGTTAATGAAGGATAAGGAGGGGGAAGTCGAGCTTGAAAGTTATTGGTTGCATCGGAGGGGGAGGGAAGGGGAGGGCTGAGTGGTGCGTGGGAAGAATGTGGGATACCCTGGGTGACCTTGTACAATTGACTCAGGTGAGTGTGCTAGATGGTGGTTCCCCATGCAGAGCGGAGTGGCGGATAAGCTCACCCAGTTGCCTCATTACACTTTGTAAAGGAAGCACTGCTTATTGAGATAAACAAATTAATAGTGGAATAAGTTAGAATGCTAATGGTGTTTATTGCAGACTCTATTTCGAGTCTTCTTATACCCCTGACATTGAGATAATATCGGTATCTCGCTTAGAACTGGCCCGTTGTAACTACTTGGATCGTGTCCACCATTTGCATTTATGAACCACTTGATCTGCGCTGCGGACATTTTCAGTGAGGTGTCTGAACGTCTGTGGAGAAATGGCAGTCCTTCCTTTTTCAAAAACCTAAACCAAAGAGGGTAGTGATGGCGGATGCTGGGGTATGGAGTGGGCTCAATGTTCTAACTGATCCCAAAGGAGTTCCATTGGGTTTGGGCCAGGAATCCGGGTAGACCAGTCCATTTCAGGAAAGCTATCTAACAGATATTGCTTCATGATGATAAAATCAATCGTCTCCGAACCGTCCCTCAACTCTACACAGGAAACAATCCTGTAAAATGTGTACATGTCCTTATCCATTTAACATTTCTTTAGGCGCAATAATGGGACTACCCCATAACCACATAAACCACACCCATAACGTAACATCTCCTCCTTCATACTTCATGGTTGGTACTACATGTGATGGCAGATAAAGTTCCCAAGGCATTCGCCAAACCCAAACCCTTCCATCACAAGGCGACGTGGCATTGTGTGATTCATCACTCCCAATAACTTGTTACCAGTCATCCACTGTCCAGTGGCTCTCGTTAGACCACCTCAAGTGTTTGCATAACATTGACTACAGACATATGTGGCTTGCGAAGAGCTGTTCAACCATAGTACTCCATTCTTTTTAACTTCCTATGCACAGCCAAAGTGCTAGCTGAACTGCTGGTGGAACTTTGGAACTCGCGAGTGATTCGTTCCACTGACATCATGCGAGTGTTTGCATTCATCTCCGCAGTGCTCGACGGTCCTAGTCCGTCGGTACATGAGGCCTGCCTTGTCTTGCTTTAGCGTGGTTGTTCCTTCAAGTTTCCGCTACACAGTCACATCAGTAACAGTTGAGTTGGGCAGGTCTGTAGGTTTGAAATGTCGCTGATGGTTTTTTTTACCGACAAACTCTTACCTAATTTTACGAGGGGCGTTTGAAAAGTCCGTGCAAAGTCCGAGAGATGGCACCACCGGCTCGTATCGAGGTCATGTTTAGTTAGTAGCATCTTTATAAAGAACGCAGACCAAGTTTCAGCCATATTAGTCTAGTTCTTTGTATTTGGCATTCGTATGAATCAAGAAAGTCGAGTGATAGTCAAAAAATGGACGACGAAGAACTTCTTGCGGTGATTAAACATTGCTTTGTTGTTGTTGTAGTGGTCTTCAGTCCTGAGACTGGTTTGATGCAGCTCTCCATGCTACTCTATCCTGTGCAAGCTTCTTCATCTCCCAGTACCTACTGCAACCTACATCCTTCTGAATCTGCTTAGTGTATTCATCTCTTGGTCTCCCCCTACGATTTTTACCCTCCACGCTGCCCTCCAATGCTAAATTTGTGATCCCCTGATGCCTCAGAACATGTCCTACCAACCGATCCCTTCTTCTCGTCAAGTTGTGCCACAAACTCCTCTTCTCCCCAATCCTATTCAGTACCTCCTCATTAGTTATGTGATCTACCCATATAATCTTCAGCATTCTTCTGTAGCACCACATTTCAAAAGCTTCTATTCTCTTCTTGTCCAAACTATTTACCGTCCATGTTTCACTTCCATACATGGCTACACTCCATACAAATACTTTCAGAAATGACTTCCTGACATTTAAATCTATACTCAATGTTAACAAATTTCTCTTCTTCAGAAACGCTTTCCTTGCCATTGCCAGTCTACATTTTATATCCTCTCTACTTCGACCATCATCAGTTATTTTGCTCCCCAAATAGCAAAACTCCTTTACTACTTTAAGTGTCTCATTTCCTAATCTAATACCCTCAACATCAACCGACTTAATTCGACTACATTCCATTATCATCGTTTTGCTTTCGTTTATGTTCATCTTATATCCTCCCTTCAAGACACCATACATTCCGTTCAACTGCTCTTCCAGGTCCTTTGCTGTCTCTGACAGAATTACAATGTCATCGGCGAACCTCAAAGTTTTTATTTCTTCTCCATGGATTTTAATACCTACTCCGAATTTTTCTTTTGTTTCCTTTACTGCTTGCTCAATATACAGATTGAATAACATCAGGGAGAGGCTACAACCCTGTCTCACTCCCTTCCCAACCACTGCTTCCCTTTCATGCCCCTCGACTCTTATAACTGCCATCTGGTTTCTGCACAAATTGTAAATAGCCTTTCGCTCCCTGAATTTTACCCCTGCCACCTTTAGAATTTGAAAGAGAGTATTCCAGTCAACATTGTCTAAAGCTTTATCTAAGTCTACAAATGCTAGAAACGTAGGTTTGCCTTTCCTTAATCTTTCTTCTAAGATAAGTCGTAAGGTCAGTATTGCCTCACGTGTACCAGTATTTCTACGGAATCCAAACTGATCTTCCCCGAGGTCGGCTTCTACTAGTTTTTCCATTCGTCTGTAAAGAATTCGCGTTAGTATTTTGCAGCTGTGGCTTCTTAAACTGATTGTTCGGTAATTCTCACACCTGTCAACACCTGCTTTCTTTGGGATTGGAATTATTATATTCTTCTTGAAGCCTGAGGGTATTTCGCCTGTTTCATACATCTTGCTCACCAGATGGTAGAGTTTTGTCAGGACTGGCTCTCCCAAGGCCGTCAGTAGTTCCGATGGAATGTTGTCTACTCCGGGTGCCTTGTTTCGACTCAGGTCTTTCAGTGCTCTGTCAAACTCTTCACGCAGTATCGTATCTCCCATTTCATCTTCATCTACATCCTCTTCCATTTCCATAATATTGTCCTCAAGTACATCGCCCTTGTATAGACCCTCTATATACTCCTTCCACCTTCCTGCTTTCCCTTCTTTGCTTAGAACTGGGTTTCCATCTGAGCTCTTGATGTTCATACAAGTGGTTCTCTTATCTCCAAAGGCCTCTTTAATTTTCCTGTAGGCAGTATCTATCTTACCCCTAGTGAGATAAACCTCTACATCCTTACATTTGTCCTCTAGCCATCCCTGCTTAGCCATTATGCACTTCCTGTCTATCCCATTTTTGAGATGTTTGTATTCCTTTTTGCCTGCTTCAGTTACTGCATTTTTATATTTTCTCCTTTCATCAATTAAATTCAATATTTCTTCTGTTACCCAAGGATTTCCACTAGCCCTCGTCTTTTTACCTACTTGATCCTCTGCTGTCTTCACTACTTCATCCCTCAAATCTACCCATTCTTCTTCTACTGTATTTCTTTCCCCTATTCCTGTCAATTGTTCCCTTATGCTCTCCCTGAAACTCTGTACAACCTCTGGTTCTTTCAGTTTATCCAGGTCCCATCTCCTTAAATTCCCACCTTTTTGCAGTTTCTTCAGTTTTAATCTACAGGTCATAACCAATAGATTGTGGTCAGAGTCCACATCTGCCCCTGGAAATGTCTTACAATTTAAAACCTGGTTCCAAAATTTCTGTCTTACCATTATATAATCTATCTGATACCTTTTAGTATCTCCAGGATTCTTCCATGTATACAACCTTCTATCATGATTCTTAAACCAAGTGTTAGCTATGGTTAAGTTGTGCTCTGTGCAAAATTCTACCAGGCGGCTTCCTCTTTCATTTCTTAGCCCCAATCGATATTCACCTACTACGTTTCCTTCTCTCCCTTTTCCTACACTCGAATTCCAGTCACCCATGACTATTAAATTTTCGTCTCCCTTCACTATCTGAATAATTTCTTTTATTTCATCATACATTTCTTCAATTTCTTCATCTGCAGAGCTAGTTGGCATATAAACTTGTACTACTGTAGTAGGTGTGGGCTTCGTATCTATCTTGGCCACAATAATGCGTTCACTATGCTGTTTGTAGTAGCTTACCCGCATTCCTATTTTCCTATTCATTATTAAACCTACTACTGCATTACCCCTTTTTGACTTTGTGTTTATAACCCTGTAGTCACCTGACCAGAAGTCTTGTATCTGCTGCCACCGAACTTCACTAATTCCTACTATATCTAACTTTAAGCTATCCATTTCCCTTTTTAAATTTTCTAACCTACCTGCCCGATTAAGGGATCTGACATTCCACGCTCCGATCCGTAGAACGCCGGTTTTCTTTCTCCTGATAACGACATCCTCTTGAGTAGTCCCCGCCCGGAGATCCGAATGGGGGACTATTTTACCTCCGGAATATTTTACCCAAGAGGACGCCATCATCATTTAATCATACAGTAAAGCTTCATGCCCTCGGGAAAAATTACGGCTGTAGTTTCCCCTTGCTTTCAGCCGTTCGCAGTACCAGCACAGCAAGGCCGTTTTGGTTATTGTTACAAGGCCAGATCAGTCAATCATCTAGACTGTTGCCCTTGCAACTACTGAAAAGGCTGCTGCCCCTCTTCAGGAACCACACGTTTGTCTGGCCTCTCAACAGATACCCCTCCGTTGTGGTTGTAACTACGGTACGGCTGTCTGTATCGCTGAGGCACACAAGCCTCCCCACCAACGGCAAGGTCCATGGTTCATGCTTTATGAAAGGTAAAACGCGTCAGGAGACTAAAGACAAGCTTGATAAACATTACGGTGACTCTGCACCTTCGATTAGAACAGTTTATAAGTGGTTTCAAAATTTTCGGAGTGACCATATGGGCACAAGTGATGCTGAAAGTTCTGGACTCCCTGTGGAGGTTACGGCTCCAGAAATCATTGATAAAATCCAAGATATGGTGATGGATGACAGAAGAGTTAAGGTGCGTGAGATTGCTAGTGCTGTGGGCATCTCAAATGAACGGGTACATAATATTTTACATAAACATTCGAACATGAGAAAGCTATCCGCAAGATGGGTTCCGCGATTGCTCACGCTTGACCATAAAGGGAATCGTGTGAAGTGATGCAAGGATGGTTTGCAGCTGTTGAGGAAGAATCCGGAGGACTTTAAACGTCGTTTCGTCACTGTAGATGAAACATGGGTACATTACTATACTCCTGAGACCTAACAACAATCTAAACAATGGGTCACCAAGGGAGAATCTGCACCAAAAAAGGCGAAGACCAGTCCTTCGGCCGGAAAGGTTATGATGACTGTCTTTTGGGATTCGCAAGGGATAATCCTCATCGACTATACGGAAAAGGATAAAACTATTACAGGTGCATATTATTCATCGTTATTGGACCGTCTGAAAACCTAGCTGCAAGAAAAACGCCGGCGATTGGACCGCAAAAAAGTCCTTCCCCATCACGAAAATGCACAAACACACACCTCAGCAGTTGTGGTCGCAAAATTAATGGAAATAGGATTCCAACTCGTTTCACATCCCCCCTATTTTCCAGACTTGGCTTACTATTTGTTCCCCAATTTGAAGAAATGGCTGGCGGGACAAAGATTTTATTCAAACGAGGAAGTGATTGCAGCAACTAATAGCTATTTTGCAGACTTGGACAATTCCTATTACTCGGAACGGATCAACAGATTATAATAGCGTTGGACGAAGTGTATAAGACTAAAAGGAGAGTATGTCGAAAAAAAAGTTTTACCCCAAACACGCAAGAAGTTTTTATTTTTGCACAGACTTTTCAAACGCCCCTCGTACAATGACCTTGTCTTGTGCGGTCGTAAGACGTGAGGCAGCACCTCCTCGGCGGTGCTGGACGCGGACACTACGGCGCAGGCGCCACCGCGAAGATGGGTGGAGAGAAGACGAAGCAGGCGAGGAGTCGAGCGTTGGGGACAGAGCAGGCAACAACTAGCGGGCACACACTAAGAGAGGAAACGGCCGTTGGATATGACTGCACGCCGTGTCTGCCATGGTGGGACAGCTGCAACAAGGAGGAACGAGCTGGCCGAACACTTACTATATGGCGAGGCTGGGCGCAGCTTGCTTCAGGGGTAGCAGGCTGGTCTTTTCCGCAAACAGAACGTGGAGACAGCGAATTTGCTTGTGTGAGTGCGTTATAAGATGGGATGTTCTCTACTGGTTGGGTGTCTACTGATATTATAATAAATCAGTTGTCAGCTGTTGTGTGTACTGAGTGTATTCAGCCTGATCGACACACGTACGAGGGTTGTTCGAAAAGTAAGGAACGATCGGTCGCGAAATGGAAACCAGAGTTAAAATCAAAACCTTTTTCTTTGCACATTTAGCTACAATTTCTGGCGTTAGGAACTTGCATATTAATAATAGTGATGCTGTAACTGTTGGTTGGTAATATTTACCGACAAAATGCAACCTAACGCTAGATTGCGTACTTACGGCTATCCTGTGTGGCCGTTTTTTAGTACGACTTTAAAAGAGAGAGAGATTATTAATTGATCACCGATGCGTCGGTTCTCGATTGTGTTCAGGGGACGTACGCATTGATTACACGAATAATTGGCCTTTTGACCCGGACTGCCTTCACGCAATCAGAATCTTCGATGAAAATACCTAAGGGACCTATTTGAATATAAAAATGGAAATGAAAGCAAATTAGTGGAATTTCGTAAGAGAAAGATTAACAGATCGGAAGCTGAACACATTAGTCGTCTCCCAAATACAATCGAGACACCGCGATAAAGAGCGAACCTGTAACAAAGCTCATACACAACGTGAACATCATTTTTGGTTAGTGAAAGAAAAGAATAAGAAGAAAATTACTGCATCGTAAAATATTAACATATTTAGAACAAATTGGCTTTAAACTTCTACACATTGACAAATACACAATAAATGCATGACTTACATCTGATATTTCTTTTGTAAATGGCACAGTCCAATAATCGCTGTTCTGTTAGTCCGTTCCTTCTTAAAATTAAATGTCCTTGCGTGTGCGTAAGTACATTGTATCCACACCCGAGTTACCGAAATGTTTGTTCGTCGTTTCACATAGTTTTTACAAAAATAAAAATACAATTTGTAGCAAAGCTATGTAGTACGTCTTAACATGTCGGCGACCAAAGGTACAAGTCATAATGAAGTCTCTAGAATATTTCTTAACAAAAGATAGATTGTTCTCTCAAATGTTTCGCAGCTTATTGCCATCGAACGCTGGGGCAATGATTTTAAATATCTGCGCCCAGCGAGTCATAGTGTTTATTTAGAGTATTTAAACGCTGGACACGCGTCTTGGTATAGGCGCACATTAAAAAAAAAATATTTCGTCTCTTTACCCTCGCGCTGCGATGCTTAGCATCTTTACGAACTACATTTCGTTGGCTGTCCTTTTCTTTAATGACAATATATCTCACATGCAAAGTAGCTGAAATCCAATAATATTACAAACTTCCAGGTACTTCTCTACATAGTCGCCGCTCCGACTTAGCGGAGCGTTATACCAACCAAATTTCCAACACCATCGTCATAGAAGGCAGCCGCCTGTGCTTTGTGATAATTCTCTAAGCTGGTCTATAGTGCGTTGCCTGCACCCAAGTGTTGTCTTTGTATCCAGCTTTCATGTGAACAGAGATGATACTCAGAACGAGCCAATTATTGCTGTGTTGTGGGTGATCTAAAAGGCTGCAGGAGCAACTTCACTGCCCTTGCAGAGTGCAGCAGAGAATTGCCATGAAGAAGGAAGTGCGTGGCAGTTGTGTTAGGTGGGTTGCATTCATTAAGGCGAAGTCTCTCAGCGCGCCCTCCTACTTGGCGGGAGACATTGTTGTTCTGGGCACCTTTACTCCCTCACAGTGCACTCACAACTGAAAAGAGTGTCTTGATGCGATCGACGGGCATACTAGAGACACTGCCCAAAACATCTGTGAAAAGCCTCGTCCGATTTTCACAGTGGTTTCCATTTTGCGACTGGTCGTTCCTCACCTTCCGAATAGCCCTCGTATTAACAGCATTCGCTGTCTGATTTGTATCCGCGTGCCTGAAGTGCCCACATGCAACATCCAAGTTTGTCAGTTGCCGGTTCGTTTGTCCCCCTTTCAGTCTGATGTAATTTGAGCCTTCACTCATGTTTTCTGTAACCAACCTGTTCTTTATTACCTGCCAGGCTTCTTTCCATTTGATGTGTTCCTGTGTGGGAAGATGTTGTTTATCTAAATTATTGTGTATTTCCTTTTAAGATAATGGGGTATTTCATTTTAAAATTCTAAGTAGAATTTACTCGTTGCACAACTGTTTTCATGTCTGACATAATTACTTGCACATTTGAGATCAGTTATCATGGAATATTTAATGGTTCAGTGTTTGGTTAAGCTTATGCTGTTGCGTTGGTATCCTCTGTAAATTCCTTGTGCAGATGGATTCAATTACAGCTCTTGTGTTATATTTCGGAAACTGTCACTCTTGAAATGAATTACTGAATTATTTGTTACTGCAGATTTAATTTAAATTGATGTTAATAGCGAAGCAATGATGGTTCTTCTTGTATCCTCTCTTGCAAAAGTTGTAAACTATTCCTCGGGTATCTGGATGTCTGGTAGATTGTTCTACTAATTTGCTACAGAATTGACCCGTTGTTTAACGGTAAACTAGCTCTCTTTCTGGCAAGAGCAACTGCCTTAAAATTTATTTATGTTTACTGTATTTGTGGGAAAATAAATGTTTAAAGCTTGTATAATTAAAAAAATTATTTTAGCAGTGGGCAAAAACCACTCTCACCTCAACCCAGTCCTACCACTCCTTCTAGAAACACACATCTATCAGTTAATTCCGCATTACATAGAGGTGTCCGGCTACTTTTGATCAGAGAGTGTTAATCCATGCATGTTCGCATATACAGGGCCTGAAAGCTGCACTGAAGATATTTCAAGGATGGAAAGTGCTATTGATGTGCGATTTTCATAGTATGCATTGGTAGTCAGAGGCTTATATTGCTAGGCAATAAACAGATAGTAATGATTTAAGAAAGTGTATTTTTTGCGAACATAGGCTTTTTTAAATGGAACAGTACCTTATGACATTACAGATTAAAAGTAGGGCATATTAGAATAGCAGTGACGTTTGTTGCAGGATTCTAGTACAAGTGGTTCACGAGATGTATTTTGAAAAGTTCCCAAACCGACACATCTGTGACATTCAACCTTCGTAGTTACTAGGTGCGATGTTTATATGGTTGCTTACAGTGTGCTTGTGTGTTACTTGACTGCAGTGCAGCTTGCCAGCCAGTTAGTGTGTGACAGTCCGAGCAGTAGGTCGCGAATGGACGACTGGATTTACCGACGCAGAAAAAGCCGACAAGCTCATGGTGTTTGGAGAGTGTAGGCAGAATGCAGTTCGTTCTTGCGCGGTGTGTGCGGCAAGATCTCCCAATAGACGTCAACCGTGTCGGCAACTACTTCAACCAGTTACGTGAAAGTAACGGAAGGAAATAAGTGACGACAGAAGAGGGGTACATTAATGTTCTTATTGATGTTGGGCCGTGGCTGGCTCGAGTCATGCTTGTCTTGGGTTAAACCTTGGTTGTAGTCCTGTGGTTTTATTTCGCCTGCGGTTATCGCGATAATGTTGCTGTCCTCTCAGTGAGTGGCAGCAGCAGCGTGTATCGATACTAGTACTTCTGTATTATCTTTGGTGAGACGGATATACACTCCTGGAAATTGAAATAAGAACACCGTGAATTCATTGTCCCAGGAAGGGGAAACTTTATTGACACATTTCTGGGGTCAGATACATCACATGATCACACTGACAGAACCACAGGCACATAGACACAGGCAACAGAGCATGCACAATGTCGGCACTAGTACAGTGTATATCCACCTTTCGCAGCAATGCAGGCTGCTATTCTCCCATGGAGACGATCGTAGAGATGCTGGATGTAGTCCTGTGGAACGGCTTGCCATGCCATTTCCACCTGGCGCCTCAGTTGGACCAGCGTTCGTGCTGGACGTGCAGACCGCGTGAGACGACGCTTTATCCAGTCCCAAACATGCTCAATGGGGGACAGATCCGGAGATCTTGCTGGCCAGGGTAGTTGACTTACACCTTCTAGAGCACGTTGGGTGGCACGGGATACATGCGGACGTGCATTGTCCTGTTGGAACAGCAAGTTCCCTTGCCGGTCTAGGAATGGTAGAACGATGGGTTCGATGACGGTGCACGTGCACTATTCAGTGTCCCCTCGACGATCACCAGTGGTGTACGGCCAGTGTAGGAGATCGCTCCCCACACCATGATGCCGGGTGTTGGCCCTGTGTGCCTCGGTCGTATGCAGTCCTGATTGTGGCGCTCACCTGCACGGCGCCAAACACGCATACGACCATCATTGGCACCAAGGCAGAAGCGACTCTCATCGCTGAAGACGACACGTCTCCATTCGTCCCTCCATTCACGCCTGTCGCGACACCACTGGAGGCGGGCTGCACGATGTTGGGGCGTGAGCGGAAGACGGCCTAACGGTGTGCGGGACCGTAGCCCAGCTTCATGGAGACGGTTGCGAATGGTCCTCGCCGATACCCCAGGAGCAACAGTGTCCCTAATTTGCTGGGAAGTGGCGGTGCGGTCCCCTACGGCACTGCGTAGGATCCTACGGTCTTGGCGTGCATCCGTGCGTCGCTGCGGTCCGGTCCCAGGTCGACGGGCACGTGCACCTTCCGCCGACCACTGGCGACAACATCGATGTACTGTGGAGACCTCACGCCCCACGTGTTGAGCAATTCGGCGGTACGTCCACCCGGCCTCCCGCATGCCCACTATACGCCCTCGCTCAAAGTCCGTCAACTGCACATACGGTTCACGTCCACGCTGTCGCGGCATGCTACCAGTGTTAAAGACTGCGATGGAGCTCCGTATGCCACGGCAAACTGGCTGACACTGACGGCGGCGGTGCACAAATGCTGCGCAGCTAGCGCCATTCGACGGCAACACCGCGGTTCCTGGTGTGTCCGCTGTGCCGTGCGTGTGATCATTGCTTGTACAGCCCTCTCGCAGTGTCCGGAGCAAGTACGGTGGGTCTGACACACCGGTGTCAATGTGTTCTTTTTTCCATTTCCAGGAGTGTAGTTTCCGGCTGGGCGGTGCGTGACGGTTGGCGTGGAGCAGCAAGGAAGTCTCCCTCGCGCGTACTCTGGCCGGGGCCACGGGCAGTGTGCACACGTGGTTGGAGTGTGAGGTGCTGCTTGCGAGTGCTACGAAGTTCGTCGCCTACCGATCTTGGACATGAAAGTTGAGTCCTCACTTAACTTACTATCGAGCCTCAACTGTTTACATTTGTTCGTTTGATCCTGGTTGTCGCTTTTGTGACATTCCCGCGAGCAACAACGTGTGTGTATTCAAGTGGGCTAAGATTCCAGCCGTCTTCCTATGTAGTTTAATTTAATTTATTCGCTGTTATTGAAGTTGACCAGCGGTATCATCTGCCTTGTGGCCGTCGACGTTCCGGTTATCTGCCCTGGTCGTTGATGTACTTTTCGACAGTGTATTTTCCTCGTCGTGTTGTTGCTGTCCAGCGCGGCGTGTAGTTCGACAGCTGAGGTGTTGTTGGTCGTTGTGGGCGCCAATATTTATTGAAATCTTGTGGTCGTTTTGCTGTTGCGTGGAGCAGAACTGATTTTGCTGATTGATCGGTCGGCTGTCTATCGGTTGGGTTGCCTTCAGATTAAGAAGTCGTTTGGACAGGTTGCCTGTCTCACCTAAACGGGCGTTGTGTTACAACCCCAGGCCGACCCTTGGAAACTTCAGAGCGCCGTTCCTTGTGTGTTACATAGTAGTTCCCCTGTTTGGGTTTTAGTTATTGGGTTGATGTGTGGCCTTTAGCCGAGTATCAATATCTCTTAAATTAATGTTCTTGTCTTGCCCTTAAGGCATGAGATTGTTATTCTTGTATATGTGGCCTTCAGCCGAATTTTACATGACATGTTTTAAGATAAGGCATTCTGCCTTTTAAATTGAAACTCTTGTTCTAGGCCTTAAGCCATTAAACATATTTTGTTGATATGTGGTCTTCAGTCGAGTATTAATATCTCTTAAATTAATGTACTTGTCTTGCCCTTAAGGCATGAGATTGTTATTCTTTACACGGGGCCTTCAGCCAAATTTTGTATGAAATGTTTTAAGATACGGCCTTGTGCCTTTTAAATTTGAAACTCTTCTTTAAAGGGCTTAAGCTGTTAAATTATACGCTGATGTTTCCTTGTGTGTTACATAGTAATTTCCCTGTTTGGGTTTTAGTTATGTGGTTGATGTGTGGCCTTTAGCCGAGTATCAATATCTCTTAAATTAATGTTCTTGTCTTGCCCTTAAGGCATGAGATTGTTATTCTTGTATATGTGGCCTTCAGCCGAATTTTACATGACATGTTTTAAGATAAGGCATTCTGCCTTTTAAATTGAAACTCTTGTTCTAGGCCTTAAGCCGTTAAACATATTTTGTTGATATGTGGTCTTCAGCCGAGTATTAATATCTCTTAAATTAATGTACTTGTCTTGCCCTTAAGGCATGAGATTGTTATTCTTTACACGGGGCCTTCAGCCAAATTTTGTATGAAATGTTTTAAGATACGGCCTTGTGCCTTTTAAATTTGAAACTCTTCTTTAAAGGGCTTAAGCTGTTAAATTATACGCTGATGTTTCCTTGTGTGTTACATAGTAATTTCCCTGTTTGGGTTTTAGTTATGTGGTTGATGTGTGGCCTTTAGCCGAGTATCAATATCTCTTAAATTAATGTTCTTGTCTTGCCCTTAAGGCATGAGATTGTTATTCTTGTATATGTGGCCTTCAGCCGAATTTTACATGACATGTTTTAAGATAAGGCATTCTGCCTTTTAAATTGAAACTCTTGTTCTAGGCCTTAAGCCGTTAAACATATTTTGTTGATATGTGGTCTTCAGCCGAGTATTAATATCTCTTAAATTAATGTACTTGTCTTGCCCTTAAGGCATGAGATTGTTATTCTTTACACGGGGCCTTCAGCCAAATTTTGTATGAAATGTTTTAAGATACGGCCTTGTGCCTTTTAAATTTGAAACTCTTCTTTAAAGGGCTTAAGCTGTTAAATTATATGCTGATGTTTCCTTGTGTGTTACATAGTAATTTCCCTGTTTGGGTTTTAGTTATGTGGTTGATGTGTGGCCTTCAGCTAAGTATCAATATCTCTTAAATTAATGTTCCTGTCTTGCCCTTACGGCATAAGATTGTTATACTTTTGTATGGGGCCTTCTGCCGGATTTTGCATGAAATGTTTTAAGATAAGGCATTCTGTCTTTTGATTGTAACTCTTCCTATTACTTAATAGGCGGCCTCCAGCCAAGTTCCATTAAAATTAAATTGCTAAGGTCTTCAACCTGTTTAGATTGAAGATTTAGAAAATATTTTTGGGTGAAACCTCCAGAAGGTTTTTGCATAGACCTTGTGTCTTGCATTTTCAGTGTGGCCTTCAGCCGATCTAAAGTTAATCAAGGGAGGTCGATTAAAGTTCTGAGTGTTTCGCATACTTGTTGTAATATTGTGTGTTGATAAACAAAGTTTGTATGTTGAGTACAACTGACAGCAATTTATTTTGGCCCCTTTCCACAACCTAATCCTCTCTGTCCTGATGTGATGTTGGAATAACGCCCTTGTCTCTGCAACTTAATAAGAATATCAACGAGCTCAGCAGCCTCGCTCTTCTTTCACGTAACATGTCGAATCTTCGAATACATTCCATCACTTCCTCCCCGTAGAGTTGCTTGATGTGATGTTTAAAGTTTTCCCGGCGTACTGATTGTTCCATAAAAACACGGGACTCTCTGTCCTGCTTGCCCAGGCATTTCAGATGTTGCAGTTGATGCGCTCGTTAGCTCGTGTGCAACCGCATGAGGAAGTGGTATGAATCAGGCAAGTGCCCTGAACATTCTCCGACACATGTTCCATCCCAACCACATGTCTCTTCATCAAGAGCTGCGTGGAAATGATCATAAGACACATGTTAACTTATGTACTTGGGCATTAAGACAGGATTCTCCTGATGTATAGTGAATCTTGTTTAGTGGTGAAGCCACATTTACCAATCATGGTTAGGTAAGCCGCCGAAAAATTCAGCATTCGTCTGATGATAATCCCCGTTGACTTCGTCAAGTGGAACATCAGCGTCCATGGAGTGTAAAAGTGTTTTGTGAGATAAACAACCATCAGCTCACAGGTCCGTTTTTCATAGACGGAACATTGAACGTGCACAAGTATCGCAGCCTTCCAACAAACCATCTTCCACGGATGCTAGAACAAGTTTCTTCGCAGACTAGAGGGAAATTGTGGTACCAACATGATGGCTGTCCAGCCCATAGTGCATGAAGTGGTACAGCATGTCTTTACGAATTTTTCTCAAATTCTTGGATTGGACGTAAAGGACCTGTACCTTGGCCAGCCCATTCCCTGTATTTAACGCTGTGGACTTTTTTTGTGGGGAAAGCAAAAATAGGCTATCTACAAGGCCATGTCAAGCATTTTGCTGCCTGCTCGAACATCTCCGCCGAAATGCTAGCATGCGTGAAGCAGTCATTCCGCACCAGACTGGAAGAGTGGATTGCTGCTGATGGTAGTCGTTTCGGACACGTGATGGCCAGTTGTCTCGTCGCTGGTCACCTGTGTCGTTCTTTAGGATGTGCCACCACAGGTGCGGTATAATTGTTGCTGTGGGAACTTTTCAAAATACGATATCTACTGTATTAAACCACTCGCACTAGAGTCCTGCAACAAACACCTCAAACATTCTAATTTACCCTACTTTTAGTGTGTTAATGTCAACAGGCACTGACCGAGTGAGGTGGCGTAGTGATTAACACTCTGGTTCGCATTTGGGGGGACGACAGTTCAAATCCACGTCCAACAATCCAGAGTCAGGTTTTCCGTAATTTCCCTAAATCACTCCAGGCAAATGCTGGGGTGGTTCCTTTGAAAGGACATGGTCAATTTCCCTCTTCATCCATGGCACAATGAGAGCTGGTACTCTGTCTCTAATGACCTCCAAGTTGACGGCGCGTTAAACCCAAGGCGTTTGATACAGCTCCCCACAGTCGTTTAATGAAGAAAGTAAGGGCATATGGACTATCAGACCAATTGTGTAATTGGATTGAAGGGTTCCTAGATAACAGAACGCAACATGTCATTATAAATGGAGAGAAGTCTTCCGAAGTAAGAGTGATTTCAGGTCTGCCGCAGGGGAGTGTCGTAGGACCGTTGCTATTCACAATATATATAAATGACCTTATGGATGACATCGGAAGTTCACTGAGGCTTTTTGCAGATGATACTGTAATATATCGAGAGGTTGTAACAATGGACAATTGTACTGAAATGCACGAGTATCTGGAACGAATTGACGCATGGTGCAGGGAATGGCAATTGAATCTCAATGTAGACAAGTGTAATGTGCTGCGAATACATAGAATGAAAGATCCTTTATCATTAAGCTACAATATTGCAAATGGTAGCAGTTAATTCCATAAATTATCTGGGAGTAGGCATTAGGAGTGATTTAAAATGGAATGACCATATAAAATTAATCGTCGGTAAAGCAGATGCCAGAATGAGATTCATTGGAAGAATCCTATGGAAATGGAATCCGAAAACAAAGGAAGTAGGTTTCAGTACACTTGTTCGCCCACTGCTTGAATACTGCTCAGCAGTGTGGGATCCGTTCCAGATAGGGTTGATAGAAGAGATAGAGAAGATCCAACGGAGAGCAGCGCGTCGTTACAGGATCATTTAGTAATAGCGAAAGCGTTACGGAGATGATAGATAAACTCCAGTGGAAACTCTGCAAGAGAGACGCTCAGTAGCTCGGTAAGGGCTTTTGTTGAAATTTCGAGAACATACCTTCAACGCGGAGTCAAGCAGTACATTGCTCCCTCCTACGTATATCTCGCGAAGAGACCATGAGGATAAAATCAGAGAGATTAGAGCCCACACAGAGGCATACCGACAATCCTTCTTTCCACGAACAATACGAGACTGGAATAGAAGGGAAAACCGATAGAGGTACTCAAAGTATCCTCCTCCACACACCGTCAGGTGGCTTCCGGAGTATGGATGTAGATGTAGATGTGGATCTAGAAACTTCTTTCCTTTCTTTAAATAGGAACTGTTGCGTTAAAGGAAATGTATGTTTGCTCAAAACCACACTTTGCAAATATTATTACGATCTGTTGATTGGCTGACAATACGAGACTCTGACTATCAATACACTCTTTGAGAACCACACATCAATAGCATTTTCCGTTTCCGCAATATTTGCGTTGCAAGTTTTAGGCGATTCGCCCTTTATACGACCGGTGTACAAACTTTCTGAGCAAGATTTATCAATGGTGCCGTGGGACTGAATGTTCACACCTGGCATCGAGCAGGTTGGCGGCCGCCGGATCAGCGCCGATCTCCAACGTGACGGAGGCAAAGCGCACCGCCAGCTGCGACGCGTCGGCGCCGGCCGCGGCCTGGGCGCCGCCCCCTGCAGGCGTCGCGCTCGTCCTGCGGGGGCGACAGCTCCCACGCCAGGCCCGGCAGGTCGGCAGCCACTGCCTGGCGCGCCGTGCGGCCGCCCACCACCATGCTGTCCACGTCCAGGTCGCGTGCGCGGACCTGAGGCAAAGCAGCCAGGGGCAAGGCGTGCGTGTACTGCTGGGCTGTGGCCCCTCTGGTGGGTGCCACTGTGGCATTACTCTGCAGGCACACAGGGCAGTCGTAGTGGCATCGCTGAAGAACCGTACTACTGTTAAAATGAGTGAGCGACTCGGTAACTGGTCCTGCAAATACCTAGATACGTGGCAGTGAAATTCCATTCACCTTCTGTCACTGGAACTGGTCAGTTTTGAACTTACTAATATACAGTGTGTTGTTGTTGTTGTGGTCTTCAGTCCTGAGACTGGTTTGATGCAGCTCTCCATGCTACTCTATCCTGCGCAAGTTTCTTCATCTCCCAGTACCTACCGCAACCTACATCCTTCTGAATCTGCTTAGTATATTGATCTCTTGGTGTCCCTCTACGAATTTTACCCTCCATGCTGCCCTCCAATACTAAATTGGTGATCCCTTGATGCCTCAGAACATGTCCTACCAACCGATCCCTTCTTCTCGTCAAGCTGTGCCACAAACTCCTCTTCTCCCCAATCCTATTCAATACCTCCTCATTAGTTATGTGATCTACCCATCTAATCTTCAGCATTCTTCTGTAGCACCACATTTCGAAAGCTTCTATTCTCTTCTTGTCCAAACCATTTATCGTCCACGTTTCACATCCATACATGGCTACACTCCATACAAATACTTTCAGAAACCACTTCCTGACATTTAAATCTATACTCAATGTTAACAAATTTCTCTCCTTCAGAAACGCTTTCCTTGCCATTGCCAGTCTACATTTTATATCCTCTCTACTTCGACCATCATCAGTTATTTTGCTCCCCAAATAGCAAAACTCCTTTACTACTTTAAGTGTCTCATTTCCTAATCTAATATCCTCAACATCAACCGACTTAATTCGACTACATTCCATTATCCTCGTTTTGTTTTTGTTGATGTTCATCTTATATCCTCCTTTCAAGACACTGTCCATTCCGTTCAACTGTTCATGCAAGTCCTTTGCTGTCTCTGACAGAATTACAATGTCATCGGCGAACCTCAAAGTTTTTATTTCTTCTCCCATGGACTTCAATACCTACTCCGAATTTTTCTTTTGTTTCCTTTACTGCTTGCTCAATATACAGATTGAGTAACATCGGGGAGAGGCTACAACCCTGTCTCACTCCTTTCCCAACCACTGCTTCCCTTACATTAATAAAACCGACAAACTGCAGGGCCTGATTCCTGACTAGAAATGAAGGAAAAATGTCCTATGTATATGTGTCCGGAAATGCTACATCCCCACAGTAGATGGGCCTGACGAATGTCAGTTCCTATGACCACGTGCCGTGTGGTCCTTCTGTATTGCTGGCTGTGCTTTTGATGCAGCGCAATGTAAGCAGTAGAATTGTCTGGTATCCATGTCGGGAACAAACCGAGATCGAATTTGTGTATGCCCAAGCAAATGGAAACAGTCGAGAGGGCTGCACGGCTGTACCAAAAAAGTGCCCTCACAGACTGCAACCACATCACAGAACATTTCAAGCCCTTTTGGCGCGTTTGTGTTAGCATGGGAACGGCCGAGATGGCCGAGCGGTTCTAGGCGCTACAGTATGGAACCACGCGACCGCTACGGTTACAGGTTCGAATCCTGCCTCGGGCATGGACGTGTGTGATGTCCTTAGGTTAGTTGGGTTTAGGTAGTTCTAAATTCTAGGGGACTGATGACCTCAGAAGTTAAGTTCAAAATGGTTCAAATGGCTCTGAGCACTATGGGACTTAACAGCTGAGGTCATCAGTTCCCTGCAACTTAGAACTACTTAAACCTAACTAACCTAAGGACATTACACACATCCATGCCCCAGACAGGATTCGAACCTGCAACCGTAGCGGTCGCGCGTTTCTGGACTGTAGCGCCTAGAACCGCTCGGTCACCCCGGCCGGCAGAAGTTAAGTCCCACAGTGCTCAGAGCCACTTGAGCCATTCTGTTAGCATGTGTCTTTCAGACAGACGAATGTGCAGAGAGGCGGCGGACTGTGTGTACACCAGATTTGGAGGACTGGGTTCTAGAAGACCGGATTCTACAGGATATTGAGGCGAATCCTAGCACAAACTTCAGGCACGTGGACCGCCAACATGGTGTAAACCAAAGTGGGAATTTGTGTATCCTGCATGACAACAGCTGCTAGCCCTGTCACCTGCAATCCCGTGGAGGCCACTTTAAACATCTGTTATGACTTGGATGGTATGCACGACGATTTGTTGTCGTTGCACGCACACCGTCCATTTCCGTACGCATGTTCACAGGGCCTTTTCTCCTCTATTTCCAGTCAGGAATGCGTCACTGCAGTTTGTCGATTGTATTGATGTTAACCCTCTATTTTGAGAAATAGACCACCAGATACATAAAACATTTCTTCGAAATTACATAAATTTTAGTTTTAAGTTGTCAAGTTATAAAACATTATTCTATTCATATCCAGATATAAAGAACATACACTACTGGCAATTAAAATTACTACACCAAGAAGAAATGCAGATGATGAACGGGTATTCATTGGACAAATATATTATACTAGAACTGACATGTGATTACATTTTCACACAATTTGGGTGCATAGATCCTGAGAAATAAGTACCCAGAACAACCACCTCTGGCCGTAATAACGGCCTTGATACGCCTGGCCATTCAGTCAAACAGAGCTTGGATGGCGTGTACAGGTACAGCTGCCCATGCAGCTTCAACACAATACAACATTTCATCAAGAGTAGTGACTGCCGTATTGTGACGAGCCAGTTGTTTGGCCCCCATTGACCAGACGTTTTCAATTGGTGAGAGATCCGGAGAAAGTACTGGCCAGGGCAGCAGTCGAACATTTTCTGTATCCAGAAAGGCCCGTACAGGACCTGCAACATGCGGTCGTGCATTATCCTGCTGAAATGTAGGGTTTCGCAGGGATCGAATGAAGGGTAGAGCCACGGGTCGTAACACATCTGAAATGTAACGGCCACTGTTCAAAGTGCCGACAATGCGAACAAGAGATGACCGAGACGTGTAACCAATGGCACCCCATACCATCACGCCGGGTGATACGCCAGTATGGCGATGACGAATACACGCTTCCAATGTGCGTTCACTGCGATGTCGCCAAACACGGATGCGACCATCATGATGCTGTAAACAGAACCTGGACTCATCCGAAAAAATGACGTTTTGCCATTCGTGCACCCACGTTCGTCGTTGAGTACACCATCGCAGGCTCTCCTGTCTGTGATGCAGCGTCAAGGGTAACCGCAGCCATGGTCTCCGAGCTGATAGTCCATGCTGCTGCAAACGTCATCGAACTGTTCGTGCAGATGGTTGTTGTCTTGCAAACGTCCCCATCTGTTGACTCAGGGCTCGAGACGTGGCGGCACGATCCGTTACAGCCACGCGGATAAGATGCCTGTCATCTCGACTGCTAGTGATACGAGGCCTTTGGGATCTAGCACGGCGTTCCGTATTACCCTCCTGAACCCACCGATTCCATATTCTGCTAACAGTCATTGGATCTCGACCAACGCGAGCAGCAATGTCGCGATACGATTAACCGCAATCGCGATAGGCTACAATCTGACCTTTATCAAAGTCGGAAACGTGATGGTACGCATTTCTCCTCCTTACACGAGGTATCACAACAACGCTTCACCATGCAACGCCGGTCAACTGCTGTTTGTGTATGAGAAATCGGTTGGAAACTTTCCTCATGTCAGCACGTTGTAGGTGTCGCCACCGGCGCTAGCCTTGTGTGAATGCTCTGAAAAGCTTATCATTTGCATATCACAGCATCTTCTTCCTGTCGGTTAAATTTCGCGTCTGCAGTACGTCATCTTCGTGGTGCAGCAATTTTAATGGCCAGTAGTGTGTTATTGGGCAACTGAAAATCCATGTTGGGTGCGGCAAGTTGCACACCAAAAACCGTGGTCGGTGAATGTATGGTGTGGGATTCCGGAGGACAGAATTATAGGCCCCTATTTCATCGAAGGAAATCTTTATGGTAGGAAGTACACCACATTCCTGCAAGCAACATTATGTCGGTTATTTGACGAAATATCTTTAGGAACAAGGAACAGAATGTAGTATCAACACTATGGGTGACCGGCACATTTTTCGCTGATGGCTAGAGATGAATTGCAGAGACAATTCCCAATTCGACTGGACGCGGAGGAGATGTGTCGTGGCCTGCTCGTTCGCCAGACTTGACACCTCTGGGTTTTTGCTTGTGAGGATTCGTAAAAGACATTGTTTATCTTGACTTTCCAACTACACCTGAAGACATACCAGAGAGATTTGTCAGAGCATGTGCTCCGATAGGTGCATATGTGGTAAGGAATACCACTCAGTCCATGATAAGAAGATTGCAGCACTGCATTGATAACAATGTTCATCACTTCGAACACCTTGTGTAAATGAACCTTCATGCTACTTTTCTGACCTTCGTTGACCTTCAAAGACACATCATTGTATTCGTCTCGATAGCCGCTATCAGAAAATAAGTACCAAACTATAGCATCCTATTTAAAAAAATAAAGTTGACACTCATATCTCTGAACCGATCCCACCTAGATACAAAAAACCAACGTCATATTATGACCCCCGTTGTCCCATGTAACTTTTGTCCACAAACTCTTCAGCTACTATCATACTTTCAGAGTTATTCTTGGTGGCAATAGTTAGTGACTAACCTTGTATATATAGGGAGTCCCAAGAGGAATGGCCAGTCCTCCGGGATATGAGAAGAACGATCATTCAAAGCAAAAAAAAGGTTTAATAAGCACGGGTTCTTAAATGCATACCTTAACAGCTATGATCACTTCATTGTCTTTGATACTGTGAAACAAATTTCTTCTACTGCAAGCTCTTTGATTTCCATATTTCAGAGGTGACAAAAAAAAGTCCAGTAAACAAGGGCTCTAAAGTGCATACCTTAAGAGCTATGAGCACTTGTCCATCTTCACTACTATAAAACACATCTCTTCTAATGAAGAAGTGCTCATAGCTTTTAAGGTATGCATTTTAGAGAACATGTTTCCTGGACGATTTTTTCTTGCTTTGGTCCTTACTACCTCTTCCCAAAATATGGAAAGCAAAGAGCTTGCAGTAGAAGATATTTGTTTTACAGTATCGAAGACGAAGTGCTTAAACTCGTAAGGTATGCATTTGAGAGCCCCTTTCTTCGCTTCGAATGAATGTTTGTATCATTCTTCCTATGACACCCTACATTAGACAGGGTGGTCCATTGATAGTGACCGGGCCAAATATCTCACGAAATAAGCATCAAACGAAGAAACTACAAACAAAGAAACTCGTCTAGTTTGAAGGGGGAAACCAGATGACGCTATGGTTGGCCCGCTAGATGGCGCTGCCATAGGTCAAACGGCTATCAACTGCGTATTTTTTAAATAGGAACCCCCATTTTTATTACATATTCGTGTAGTACGTAAGGAAATATAAATGTTTTAGTTGGACCACTTTTTTCGCATTGTGATAGATGTCGCTGTAATAGTCACAAACGTATAACTACGTGGTATCACGTAACATTCCGCCAGTGCGGACGGTATTTGCTTCGTGATACATTACCCATGTTAAAATGGACCGTTTACCAATTGCGGGAAAGGTCGATATAGTGTTGATGTACGACTATTGCGATCAAAATGCCCAATGGTCGTGTGCTAAGTATGCTGCTCGGTATCCTGGACGACATCATCCAAATGTCCGGACCGTTCGCCGGATAGTTACGTTATTTAAGGAAACAGTGTTCAGCCACATGTGAAACGTCAACCACGACCTGCAACAAATGATGATGCCCAAGTAGCTCTTTTAGCTGCTGTTGCGGCTAAACCGCACATCAATAGCAGACAAATTTAGCGAGAATCGGGAATCTCAAAAACGTCGGTGTTGAGAATGCTACATCAACATCGATTGCACCCGCACCATATTTCTATGCACCATGAATTGCATGGCGACGACTTTGAACGTCGTGTACAGTTCTGCCACTGGGCACAAGAGAAATTACGTGACGATGACATATTTTTTTCATGCGTTCTATTTAGCGACGAAGCCTCATTCACCAACAGAGGTAACGTTAACCGGCATAATATGCACTATTGGGCAACGGAAAATCCACGATGGCTGCGACATGTGGAACATCAGCGACCTTGGCGGGTTAATGTACGGTGCAGCATTATGCGAGGAAGGATAATCGGCCCCCATTTTATCGATTGCAATCTAAATGGTACAATGTATGCTGATTTCCTATGTAATGTTTTACCGATGTTACTACAAGATGTTTCACTGCATGACAGAATGGCGATGTACTTCCAACATGATGGATGTCCGGCACATAGCTCGCGTGCGGTTGAAGCGGTATTGAATAGCATATTTCATGATAGGTGGATTGGTCGTCGAAGCACCATAGCAAGGCCGGCACGTTCACCGGATCTGACGTCCCCGGATTTCTTTCTGTGGGGAAAGTTGAAGGATATTTGCTATCGTGATCCACCGACAACCCCTGACAACATGCGTTAGCGCATTGTGAATGCATGTGCGAACATTACGGAAGGCGAACTACTCGCTGTTGAGAGGAATGTCGTTATACGTATTGCCAAATGCATTGAGGTTGACGGACATCATTTTGAGCATTTATTGCATTTATTTATAGGTAATCACGCTGCAACAGCATGCGTTCTCAGAAATGATAAGTTCACAAAGGTACATGTATCACATTGGAACAATCGAAATAAAATGTTCAGACGTACCTAGTTCCGTATTTTAATTTAAAAAACCTACCTGTTTCCAACTGATCGTCTAAAATTGTGAGCCATATGTTTGTGACTATTGCAGCGCCATCTATCACAAAGAGAAAAAAGTGATCCAACTAAAACATTCATATTTCTTTATTTACTACACGAATATGTAATAAAAATTGGGGTTCCTATTTAAAAGCAACGCAGTTGATATGCGTTTGACCTATGGCAGCGCCATCTAGCGGGCCAACCATAGCACCATCTGGTTTCCCGCTTCAAGCTAGACAAGTTTCGTTCTTTGCAGTTTTTACGTTTGACACTTATTTCGTGAGATATTTGGCCCGGTCACGATCAATGGACCACCCTGTATATACGTAATACAGGGTTGTCACATTGCTAGCACTGGTTCCAGTCAGATCACTAAAGTTAACTGCTTTCGGTCGGATAGATGACCCTTGGGTCTGTTGAGCAGAGGTGCTACTTGATTGAGAAGCTGATAATCGCCAGGAGATAGCCAGAAGCTCCACAAGACATGGCCTGAACAATATGAACAAGTGAGTAACGACAAGTATCTTGCTCCAGAAAACGCTGCCCCTGGGTGCAGGCTGCAGTCACCTGATAGAGTGGCACAGGCGACAACCTACGGTACAGCCAACCTGCCACTGGCGTTTCGACTTCCAACAGTCCAATGATGTACCACAATGTAACATCAGTTGTCTGATAACCAAAGTAAGACTGTCCTCAGAATCTAGCAGCTTAACCGCCCTGAGGAGGATCACTGTTTGAAAGTCGAAACATCGAGTCTATGATTGTTTTAATGTTTCATAATGACACGACCTGCAACCCGAAAGGATTTTGTTAAAAGTGACTCTGCCGGGGCCAGCCTGTGTGGCCGTGCAGTTAAAGGCGCTTCAGTCTGGAACCGCGTGACCGCTACGGTCGCAGGTTCGAATCCTGCCTCGGGCATGGATATGTGTGATGTCCTTAGGTTAGTTAGGTTTAAGTAGTTCTAAGTTCTAGGGGACTGATGAGCACAGAAGTTAAGTTCCATAGTGCTCAGAGACATTTGAACCATTTTTGACTCTGCCGGCGGCTGTAGCCGAGCGGTTCTAGGCGCTTCAGTCTGGAACAGCGCTGCTGCTACGGTCGCGGATTCGAATCCTTTCTCGGGCATGGATGTATGTGATCTCCTTAGGTTTAAGTAGTTCTAAGTTTAGGGGACTGATGACCTCTGATGTTAAGTCCCATAGTGCTTAAAGACATTTCAATCATTTAAAAGTGACTCTGGCTGTAAATGCCCACGCTTGCGCAGAGAGACTGTTAACTGACCTAGGCCGAGTGCGTTCCGCAAGTTGGCAGGCGTGCTGCAGCAGGCGCGTGTTGAATGGCTGGTCGATCCAGACGTCTTGGTCGAAGCCCTCCTTCTCGGCGGCGGCGTCCATGATGTCCTCGTAGCGCAGCGGGTCGCGGTCGTCCAGCGTGCGCAGTAGCCGCATGTGCACTGTCTTGAGCGCCTCCGTCAAAGCGGGTAGTGGCCACCGGCCACACGGCTGTGGCAGCAACGCCAGCACCGCCTGGAGCGCAGTGTGCCGACCGCCACAGTATTTGTCCACTTGCAGCGGCCGCCGCCATCGCCTGTGCAAGCACCACAGGGGTAGAAAAGAGAACACGTAGAGGGGTGCGAGCTAGCCAGAGACAGCAAAGGAGTTGGAACTACACACTTCCACTGTATGTTGTTTTGAAGCCAGAGTGGGCGCCGCTTTAAGTAGCCCCAAACAGTAGCAAACTACTATTTACGAGTGCTTCTTATTAATTATTTCTGTCGTGTGTGCACAATAATTGTTTTAAATATTAAAAATTATAGATTACAGGAAGGCAATTTCGGACCTTTCTCTTTCTTGAATGCGTATTTGCTCTAGTGATACAACTCAGTCAGAGTGACGTCACAGAGAACTTCCACCGCGGTGAACTGTGAGGGTATGAATGCGAGAACCTAATGTTATGGGCTAGTTAAGATGGCGGACGTCATCTTCGAGTTTGTGGCGTGAGGCTACCTCTCCTCTTTTTTTTTACCTCCATTGGAGACAGGCATTGTGTTGAGGTCTTAGACCAAGGTTGTGTTGGCTGGTTTAACTTCATGACGTCACAAGGATGGCTGCTTAGGCGGGACTCTGAACAACTGCCTTTCGGAGCAGTAACCTACAGTTTATATGACTTTGTGCAAACGTGACATCATTTTGACGTCATACGCTCTATCTAAGATGAAAAGAGCTATCTACCAACTTTCGTGATCGTTCGGTTCAGAACATGTGAGGCGAACATGACGTTCAGAACCATACATTCACCTCAAGTAGACAGAACTGGAGTTTATGCTTTTTCTTAACTGCAGGGCATGTTAAGCTTGAATTTATGTCGTTTAAGTATGTAACGTTCTGCATTTATGTGGCCTAGGCTGTTGATAACAAAGAAATTAAAGTGTTAGCAAGAATTAGACCCGAAATCTACTGAAAAAATAGACATACCTTCAATAACCCCAAAAGCGAGACTACTTACTGGGTTACAAGGAAAACAAAGCAATGAATTCAATAACTTATATATTCAACAGTGTTCTTCAATGTATCCCAGCAAAATAAACTTATTTTGAAATGCTTTGAATACTAGTTTCAGGAGTTGGTCTGAAATTAAAAACGATGGGTAACCATTCCAGCAGACGAATTAACTTGGCAACTCATTTATCTTATGCCCAATGAATAAATGCTGCTTCAAAACATTAAAAACCTCTAGAAAACGTATCGCTATTGGTAAAATTTTTGTAACAACTTTACGAAAAACGTTGTACATGTAGTTAATGATTTATTTCAGTTGAATACATTTTTGTTTGGCAAAGAAGTGTCCTAAAATAACTAGCTCGTAAATTTCCTTTTATACTTTATAGATGGCTGAGACCAAGTTGCTTTTTAATTCTTTTTCAAATGTTTATCACTCTGTTCTATGCTATTTATTCTGAGTGTTAGTTTATATTACCAGATGGTCAAAATGTTTTGAATATTTATTCGTATTTGTGTGTTTCATGCTTCATTTGTACATTACTGACAATGATAGGTCATACTTGAAAGCGAGAGAGACAAAGAGAGAGGGAGGGAGAGAGAGAGAGAGAGAGAGAGAGAGAGAGAGAGAGAGAGAACATACCGTACGCAAGATCGAATATTACTAAAGAAACATACTTCTGTTAGCTTGATAACGTAGTTTCAGGACCTTTTAGAATTTCAATAGATAAAAAAAGTATTCAGATACAGCAGGATGCGGCGCACTTTCATAATTAGCCTACAATTCGTAATTCGACGCTCATAACCACAACGCCACTATGAACTAGCGGAGTTCACCCTTTGTTTTATAAATTATACCTCATAAAGGCTTTAACAGCCGATACCTCATTATGTGACGTTTAAGTATAACGAAGCTAACGTTTCCATAAATCTTCAATGTGCAATTGCTTTAAACGGCATACTTTCATAACATTCAAGTTACGGATCCAGTATGGTGTTCCCCGAGCACCCGGCATCGAATGTTGACGAACGTCGATGGCAGCTCCTGCGGTCTTCGGTAAGTGCGTTTGACGTCAAAATGACGTTATGTTTGCACAAAGTCTAGTGTACTGTAGTTACCTCTTTCTGGGCAGACGGGCATCAGTTTGCTGATTGAGTAACGTTCACGATGTTATAACATATATTGGTCGTTAAGCACAAAATGATAGATTTATCGGCAGGTATCATGATCCTGCAAGGCAGTAGCTGTTCTAGCAGACGAACTAAAGCAGCAACCATGATATCTGCAAGCGGCACTTACAGTGAAATATTGGAGGCTATTGCTGCATTTTGTCCTTTTGTACTGCCAAGTCATTCTAGCGATTTACATGAATTTTGTAGAAAGAAATAAGTTGCCCACTAATAAAATACTGTATGTGTACATTTAACTGGTACTGCCTAATGAGTGCAGCAGCTCTGCCGTGAACACAGAACTAATAATCTAAAGGTCTAGAGGTCAATCCCACATTGATACTTCTTTTTTTTTCTTTTATCGCTTTATCACCGCTAGCAGCGTTGTGTCTCTTAATATTACTAACTTACGACCAGCCATCAACTTCGTTGCATATTTGACTGGCTAGGTGGGTTAGATCATTATGCAACTGACAATACTGACTTTCCATACTTGACCTACATAACACAATCGTTATTTCTCTCATTTAAAATTTAAAAAACAGACAACTACATGATACATAAATTTATATAAAAATGAACATTTTCTAGAAAGTTTCTGTCTGAGTTCTCTGTACTTCTTCAAAAGTTGTGGATTACACATATATCCTACACTTTTCGTTATTTTTATGTATGGAAAGTATGTATTAGAAAAGGATGTATTAAACCATACATAAATTGACCCTATTCTGCATTTTCCAGACCGTGTCATGCGAGTGGGTGTGCGTTTGTGTATGTTACTGCTACTGCTAAGAGAGATCTACATCTACATCTACATGGATACTCTGCAAATCACATTTAAGTGCCTGGCAGAGGGTTCATCGAACCACCTTCACAATTCTATATTATTCCAATCTCATATAGCGCGCAGAAAGAATGAACACCTATATCTTTCCGTAAGAGCTCTGATTTCCCTTATTTTATCTTGATGATCGTTCCTCCCTATGTAAGTCGGTGTCAACAAAATATTTTCGCATTCGGAGGAGAAAGTTGGTGAGAAGATTCCGGCGCAACGAAAAACGCTTTTCTTTTAATGATGTCCATCCCAAATCCTGTATCATTTCTCTGACACTCTCTCCCATATTTCGCGATAATACAAAACGTGTTGCCTTTCTTTGAACTTTTTCGATGTACTCCGTCAGTCCTATCTGGTAAGGATCCCACACCGCGCACCAGTATTCCAAAAGAGGACGGACAAGCATAGTGTAGGCAGCTTCCTTAGTAGGTCTGTTACATTTTCTAAGTGTGCTGCCAATAAAACGCAGTCTTTGGGTAGCCTTCCCCACAACATTTTTTTTCTGTTCCTTCCAATTTAAGTTGTTCGTAATTGTAATACCTAGGTATTTAGCTGAATTTATGGCTTCTAGATTAGACTCATTTATGGTGTAACCGAAGTTTAACGAGTTCCTTTTAGCACTCATGTGGATGACCTCAAACTTTTCGTTATTTAAGGTCAACTGCCGCTTTTCGCACCATTCCGATATTTCTTCTAAATCGTTTTGCAGTTTGTTTTGATCTTCTGATGACTTTGTTAGTCGATAAACGACAGCGTCATCTGCAAACAACCGAAGACGGCTGCTCAGATTGTCTCCCAAATCGTTTGTATAGATAAGGAACAGCAAAGGACCTATAACACTACCTTGGGGAACGCCAGAAATCACTTCTGATTTTTTTCTTGACTTCTTCTAAGTTTGTTTCCTTTTCAGGTTACTCAGGATATCTCAAGAAACTAAATTTAAACATATTATCACAACAAATAATCTTCTAGATTTCTGAATTAAACCTTTGCGCTTTTTTGTCCTTACAATATGCCTCCAGAAGTTGCATACGTTGCGATGTGACGTTTGTAAGATATCCGAAAATATTGTCCATTAAATGTAGGTCATTGAGTGTGAAGTGGTCGACAGGTACCCATTAGACGATCTCAGATATTTCCGATAAGGATAAAAGCTGAAGCAATGAATTAAAATTTGTGCCACAGCCAGGTCCCAAGCTTACTTGGCAGATGTCCTAACCACTACATGACCATAGCGCTGCGTCTCCCCCAGCTGCACGGATTATCCTAATCTAATGCCCTCCCTAATACAAACTTAAATTCACACCTTCAGCCCATTTTCCCCTTCTTAAATCGTCAGTACTGTCGAGGCTCCGTGACATTGGAACAGGACCCAGCTTTCTCCCTCAGGCATAGGTGATCTATTGATCTGATGGAATTACATTGTCCTGAAGACATGTAAGTCTCAACTTTATCTTCAATAAGAAGACAAGTTGACACAATGGGTTAAAATTTGTGCCACAGTCTGGACTTGAATTCAGGTCTCTTGCTTACATGGCAGATGCACTACTCCATTCATCATAAGAATAAACCTGATGTCAACAATCACAGTCGTAGCCCTCAAACTCTGGTGTTGTTCCGCTCTTGGAAGTAGGTACAATTTGTGTATTAGATATTTTATTACTACGTCACTGTAAATGAAACTTTAAGACATTTTGATGTATTAACAGCTATCAACGTTTTTCTGAATCATACTTTAACTAAGTATTTCAAAAATCGTGTGCAGTCAAAGTCTCTGTAAGCGCTACTTGTGCTCTCATTGTCTCACTGGTTATACGTTGAAAGGTCTCTCTTGGATTCCTTTCAGGTTAATTTTTTAAAACTGTTGTCATTTACGGCATACATTCCACTTCTAAATTTACTGTGGTGTTTCTGACTATCTGGGAGGAGACTGAGCAGTGGAACGTGTTACTTTTACACATAATCAAGAACGATCTGTCACACTACTACACTTTAAAACACAGTTTATATGTAATTCATGTCACACAGTCTCGTACGGAACCTACATCCACTTTCTTTTATATACTGTATATGATAAGATACTGTCATCCCCCTTCCCTTCTGTGTGAATGGATGAATGAGCAAATGTATTTCTAGTTGCATGCTTGATGGTAGCAGACAAGCCTGTCTGCTAGAGAACAGTAGGACCAACGTCGGAACAGGTAGCTACGCTTTCTAAAAGCAAAGGGGTTTCTGTTCTTAGTGGGTCCTGTCTGTCACTTGTCATGTTGGTATAGGAAGCTGCCTCTCTGGTCACTTCCGTTTTGTATCTGGAAGCACCCTTGGTATGGGCCCACGGCGGTCTGTCCACGGCGAGTGTCTGAAGTGGTAAGATCTCCGGCTAAGCGCGTCTCTGCTAAGTCCGTAGGACAATGGATTTATTAAGTTCAGCCTAACTGAAAATTTAATCACCTTTATTTCAGGTTTAGATCTAAAATATCTAATGTTATCTTAAATTGCAACGCAGTGTAATTCGAGTGTGAAGTTCAGAATATCTTCCAGTAGTTGCTTTGTCACTACTTTGTGAGTAAAGTGGAACCACGTGTGGATGATCATTAACTCTAACTAAGATCATCAATCTTAAATGCGAATGTGCGTGAGATTATAATGTCTCGTCTTGTCAATATTTTTCAATATAGCAACTTTTCTTTATGTTCAACCCACGTGGTGTGTACTTTGAGAGACCAGTACCACGTGCTTATACAATTGTTTGACCCATCAGGTTAATAGTAAGACGATATTAACCAGTTCGAGGTTTTTCTTTTGTAAATTGCGTCTCGATGTAATTTATTTTAATTATCAAAATTATTGTGGAGTTACACTCTTTGTGTAAACCAAGTTGACCACGTGAAGCATGTGGTGTAATCATCAAAGTAGCCCTCAGCTATTCTTTTCGGGAAGATTTCACAGAGAGTTAGTATGAATTTAGTATACCAGTGTGTGGTAATTTCATGATGGACAGGATTGCGCTACGAACGTAACTTCTTTGGGTGAAAATTTAATCGGTTGGTTGTGGTTAATTTCCTCTTGCATATGTTTCAACGTTCTTCGGGTATTATTTTATGAATGCAGTGTTGTATGCAGTCTCCCAATCTTGGCTCCATATTTGATGTGTTCCGTAAGATTACAAACCCACATTTTCACAATCGTAAATAAGACACCAGTTTAGTTATGAATCAAGTTTAATATGCTGAAATTTTAACGGAATAATGATCAATGTTAAAATAAATGTCCAAATATAAACTGATTTATTTCTTTTTATTTAAATTGTCTTTATATATATGTATCCCCCAAAATTTACGACATTTACACGAAAGGTATCCAACCTAGTACGCACTTTTTCACAAGCAAAACAAATTTTTATCTTTGATCGAAGCAGTGCAGTTTACAAGCTTCGATCAAAGATAAAAATTTGTTTTGCTTGTGAAAAAGTGCGTACTAGGTTGGGTACCTTTTGTGTAAATGTCGTAAATTTTGGGGGATACATTTATTGTGATTAGTGTGTTGCATTCCGGATATAAATTGAACTAATGCAGACACGTAACCAAGCTAAAAGTAGGCGGTCCAACAACTTAAGCAACATGGACCAAGGGGATAATTTGATTTCGAATATTAACGCGTCGGACGGTTCCGAAAATGCAGTGGGGAATACTTCAGAGGAAATGCAAAACAGGATGAATGGGTTCACATCAGAGCCAGAAATTAATTTGCCTCCAGCTAACCAAATTGATTTGGCAGAACTCATGAAAGCCTTATTGCAACAAAATAAAGAAAACGCAGAGAAATCTGAAAAATTGATTCGTGAGCTAGGTGAACAAATGACGCAGTAATCTGAAAAATCGATCCGCGAGCTAGGCGAACAAATAGACGAAAAACTAATCCAGCAGACAAATAAAGTCGACAAGTCGATGCAGAGCGTGTCCGATGATATCTCACAAAGAATAAACAATCTGGCAAGTGAAATAAAAAGTGATATTATGAAAGAATTAGGCCGTACATTTGAACAAATCGATGATCGTCTGCAAGCCTTAGAACAGGGCAAGCGGAGTCGCAATGCGGAATCGAAAGAGAGCGAGGAACAGCTACTTAGGAATTTCCAAGTGCTGAGAGAAGAATGCCAAAGGAAACACCAGCAGGTACTCTCCAGGGTCCAGGAGGCGGGAACGCATTGTCCCGCGTCCGTTAGCAACACAGTAGCAGACAACAGTCAAGCGATTCACACACTCGAACAGCAAGTAGAACAATTGAAGCAGACTGGGGTGGAGGACAACAGACAAGTACATGGTAAGATTGCGGCATTAGCGGACATCGTAGGCACGATGAGGGTGATGGAGAGCGATAACAATACTACACCGGTAGCGGTCGCAGAGACCGAAGAAGTGCATTCGCTTCTTGGGTTTCAGAAGGGACAGTTCGAAGTGAAGAGGCGACACAAAGCTGTAACAGGCGAATTACAAGAACGCGTGGCGCATCTGGAAAGCTGCATGGGGAGTGATTGCGAACTCGCCAATAGCACTAAAAATAGCCGTACGAACAGTGCAGAGAGGGACTCCGGCCATGAGGGAGATTTTGACGACAGGGAAGAATGTAGTTTGAAGGGCAGACATGAGAAAAATAGAAACATTCAAGGGCCTCGCCGGGAGGAAATGCGGGGATTTGATTTCAAACATTTCCTTACGGTGAGGAAGTTTGAGATATTTCGAAATTCGCAAAAAGGAATACATCCACGAGCATGGCTCGAGCAATTTGAATTCTGTCTTCCCCCCGACTGGGCAAGTTCACATAAGATAGAATATATGTTTGGCTATTTGGAAGTCGAACCGGCGATTCGCAAGAGGTCGACAGCGCGACACTGCAACTCCACTCGGGAGTTTCGACAAGCCTTTCTGTCCGCCTATTGGTCGCAAGCGGCACAAGATAGGGTCAAGCATGGCATAATTATGCTGCCAAATTTGAACCAGTCTGGTTTCGGCAGCCCAGCACGCCTATTCGACCACATGCTGCAGGCGAATCAATTTCTATATGACCCATACAGGCCTGCGGAACTAATTAGGATAGGCATCACCAATTGGCGATGCACTTGCGCCACGTCATTCTTGCGGGACGATGCAAAGAGGACGTGGGAACGTTTAAGACGCTTCTCCAAGAGTTGGAATATAATACAGCAGAATGCCCACCTAATCAGGCACAAAGTTATTACGGGGCACAGAAGCGCGACCGCAGTCGTGGCCGTAGTACTAATCAACGGCGTGACTGGTCGTCGCGACGCGAACGGAACAATAATCGGGACCGGCCGTATAGAAACTGGGGTAACAGTTGCGAACACAGGTGGAACAACGTAAATGATCGTGGACGTGAACAATATCGTGAACGCAACAGTTATGGCAAACAGAATCGATATTACGGTGAACATGGTGGGAATAGGACTGTAGGCGGAGCACCACATGACGTTGAAATTCGGCCAGCTAACCCTAGACATAATCCAGCAAATGGAAATGAACAAAACCGGCAATGACAAACGATCAGCGCAGAAGGCGCCCAATCGGAATAAATGAGCGACATGGCAAATGAGTGCATAGGGTATATAGAGAGGGAAGATATTAGAGAGGATTTGTTGCAAGAAACTACGAGTGCTAAAATTTCGGGAATAAATCCAGTCGTGACAGTTGCAGTAAACGAAATAAGTTTTAAGTGTGTCATTGACACTGGAAGCCCTTTCTCGATAGTGAGCGAGGCAGCATTTCCAAAATGCGAAGGGACTGGGACTTGGCCCTTACCTGCCAGGGGAGAGGGTTTGAGTACAACTTCTTTGTGCTCCCAATGTTGAATGTGGCAATGATTTTAGGAAATGACTTCATGAATGCCCACCATACAGTAATTGACATGGGTGGAGGAGTAATGACAGTTCAAGTTGGGGATCAGCTAATTAATTTAGTATTTGATGAATGCATATTACGTGCCGAGTCAGAAATTAGTTGCCTAAAATTTCAAGCTCAAACCGAGTCGCAACCCAGACTGGAGCTACTCATGAACTATGTAAGTGAGTCGTGCTCTACGTTTGGTGAGCAGGGGAAAGATGTTGTTTTTGCTGATGCACTGAGAAAGAGCATCGCGGGTGTCAGAACCACGGACAGGGAAAAGGAAAAATTGTATTGCCTACTTAAGTATCATGAACGGGTATTTTCTGAGACTCCGGGGGCGATTAACGGTTTTACTTACCAATTCAGATGGCTCTGAGCACTATGGGACTTAACATCTATGGTCATCAGTCCCCTAGAGCTTAGAACTACTTAAACCTAACTAACGTAAGGACATCACACAACACCCAGCCATCACGAGGCAGAGAAAATCCCTGACCCCGCCGGGAATCGAACCCGGGAACCCGGGCGTGGGAAGCGAGAACGCTACCGCACGACCACGAGCTGCGGGCACCAATTCAGAGTACGTGACCATCAGAAGTTTTCTGTTAGACCATACCCTATTCGCGTGGCGTATAAAGCCCAGGTGGAGAAGGAAATAAATAAGATGTTAGAACAAGGAATAACTGAGCGGGCAGTAAGCTCGTACAACTAACCCCTGCTTGTTGTACGAAAACGCGACAACTGGGTTCGATTAGTACTAGACTCGAGACAGATAAACACAATTATTATGTCGGAAATGGACAGGCCTGAGAGCCTTGAGGAACTCTTACAACGTTTCCACGGGATAAAGGTACTATCATCTGTCGACCTCTGTTCGAGTTTTTGGCAAATCGTGCTACACCCATCTTGCAGATTGTATACAGCGTTCCTGTTTTATGGAAATTGTTTCCAATTCCAGCGTCTCCCGTTCGTACTGAACGTCTCATCAGCTACTTTTATAAGCGGATTAAGTAGCATTTTGCCTGATGATTTGAAACAGCGAGTGACAATTTATGTGGACGACATATTAATTGCGGAAAAGTCGTGGGAGGATCATAATGACCTTATGAACAGACTACTGGATGTTTTTGAGAAGGCAGGTGTAACAGTCAACATAGATAAGTCACAGTTTGGACGAGAAAACATAAAATTCTTAGGCCATATTGTCTCAGCAAATGGAATACAACCTGACCCGGAGAAAATTGCGGCGATAGCAGAGTGTGCAGTGGCGACAAATAAAAAACAGTTGCGAGCATTCTTAGGCCTGTGTAATATTTATAAGCGATTTATAAATTTTTGTGTACTAGGTCTATGTGGACTAACAGGGAAGAACGCTTTGTGGGTCTGGGATCAAGAGGCACAGGATGAATTTTATATGAGGTGCATTCAAGTTCTAAGGCCTCCGATTTTTTTTCTCCGGACTGGAAAGAGATAGAAACATGCGCATTGTTTTAAAATGAGGCCGCGTTCATTGTCAATACGTCCCAGAGATAGCAGCACCGTATGGCAGATGGAATTTTACCGCCAGCGGCGAGAATGAGAACTGTTTTAAATACTTAAAATGGCGACGTTTTCCTTACTTGAACAGCGTGCAATCATTCGTTTTCTGAATTTGCGTGGTGTGAAACCAATTGAAATTCATCGACAGTTGAAGGAGACATGTGGTGATGCAGTTATGGATGTGTTGAAAGTGCGTTCGTGGGTGCGACAGTTTAATGAAGGCAGAACATCGTGTGACAACAAACCAAAACAACCTCGGGCTCGCACAAGCCGGTCTGACGACATGATCGAGAAAGTGGAGAGAATTGTTTTGGGGTATCGCCGAATGACTGTTGAACAGATCGCCTCCCAAGTTGGCATTTCTGTGGGTTCTGTGCACACAATCCTGCATGACGACCTGAAAATGTGAAAAGTGTCATCCAGGTGGGTGCCACGAATGCTGACAGACGACCACATGGCTGCCCCTGTGGCATGTTGCCAAGCAATGTTGATGCGCAACGACAGCATGAATGGGACTTTCTTTTCGTCGGTTGTGACAATGGATGAGACGTGGATGCCATTTTTCAATCCAGAAACAAAGCGCCAGTCAGCTCAATGGAAGGAAAAAAAAACACAAACATCACTTCAATCAATCACATAGAAACATCTGAATCATTATTTTTACCAACATATTATTCAAAATGCATATGTCACAAATGTAAACTAATCAATTCTTTCTCTTCACCGTCCTCTCTACTCCTCACTGTCCTTTCTACCCAATGTATGGTTTTACGTTTGACACATGGTGTAGTCCTTTTGATTTCTTTGATCGAAGAGTTTCAACTTCTATTGCGTTTTCATGGGGAATCTTCCTTATCCAATACGGGTCGTTAAAGAGATTAAAAAATTTCTTGCAGACACCTGACCATTTGTTAGACAGTTTGTGTGATCTGATCAGAACTTTTTGTCCTACATGAAACACTGTTTTTCTCGCGTTTTTCTTCACTGTTTTTCTCACGCTTGACTCTGGCTTCTGCTGCACGCTTGATGTTGCGTAAAGCTAAGTCAACAATTGCGTTCCGGCGTAGTCTCGGCTCTAGTGGCCAAGGCACCACCTCTTTGATTTTGCTCGGGGGCTCCTTGTTTTTTTAGCACAGTGATTGGCGGAAGCTTTGTTGACGTATTAGGCAACTCATGAATTATGTTCTGAAATCCTTTTAGGTGTATGTCCCACGATCGGTGGTCATGACTGCAGTATAACCTACATCATTTTCCTAATTCACACATAATACGCGCACTGGGCTTCGAGCTGGGGTGAAATAGATATATATATATATATATATATATATATATATATATATTACAATAATAAAACATTACATCTCCTTGAACAGTACAATCATTACCAATAGATCCACCACTTTTACACCATACATATACATGTTCAGAACTTTCAATTTTTCTACATACACGACTTCTTAAAACTAACGGTTCATCACTTGAAAGATAACTTCCTCCATACGACTTGTTGGACTGATGAATAATATTGAATGTCTTCCAAGCAATAACATCTCTCGTAGCAAAGGAATCCAAAGAACTCCTTTTAGCATCAGAAGTACGTACAAAAGCTATAGTAATCCAACCATTACCAGTTCCTTGCACAGACATGGCCAAAGAAAATCTGGCAATAAATCCCATCCATCTGTGTGCTCCTTGAAACATAGAAGCCTCGGCGGTTGGCTGTGGTGATAAAGTTAAACTTTTACATACTTTAAAGACAGAAGGCCTAAACGCTCTTCTCCTCAAATTGTAACGCCTCGGCATCGTGCGGCTGCTCGTGCGGCTGCAGGCTGACTGGTGCTTATCCCGTACGCGCGCGGTAGGATCTCTAGACCGCGCGCGGACGGGATAGAGCGGCTGCGGCTGACCTTGAGAAGTTATCTTTCAAGTGATGAACCGTTAGTTTTAAGAAGTCGTGTATGTAGAAAAATTGAAACTTCTGAACATGTATATGTATGGTGTAAAAGTGGTGGATCTATTGGTAATGATTGTACTGTTCAAGGAGATGTAATGTTTTATTATTGTAATGTTTGATTTGTCAATAAACTAATTTGTTAAATAATTCTAATTTGTTATTACATTGTACGCAAGACGTACGCTCCATTGACCGGAGGCCATAGAGTGAGAACAGTTTTTTTTGTCCGTAAGGCAATGCATTGCGTCACCACTGTGTGACGTCACTACTCTGCCTTGCGTTAGCACTGGCGCAGTCTCAAGGTCAGCCGCAGCCGCTCTATCCCGTCCGCGCGCGGTCTAGAGATCCTACCGCGCGCGTACGGGATAAGCACCAGTCAGCCTGCAGCCGCACGAGCAGCCGCACGAGCAGCCGCACGATGCCGAGGCGTTACAATTTGAGGAGAAGAGCGTTTAGGCCTTCTGTCTTTAAAGTATGTAAAAGTTTAACTTTATCACCACAGCCATTACAATAATAAAACATTACATCTCCTTGAACAGTACAATCATTACCAATAGATCCACCACTTTTACACCATACATATACATGTTCAGAACTTTCAATTTTTCTACATACACGACTTCTTAAAAGTAAAGGTTCATCACTGGAAAGATAACTTCCTCCATACGACTTGTTGGACTGATGAATAATGTTGAATGTTTTCCAGGCGATAACATCTCTTGTAGCAAATGAATCCAAAGAACTCCTTTTAGCATCAGAAGTACGTACAAAAGCAATAGTAATCCATCCATTACCAGTACCTTGCACACTCATAGCCAAAGAAAATCTCGCTACAAAACCCATCCATCTATGCGCTCCTTGAAACATAGAAGCCTCGGCGGTTGGCTGTGGTGATAAGGTTATACTTTTACATACTTTAAAGACAGAAGGCCTAAACGCTCTTCTCCTCAAATTGTAACGCCTCGGCATCGTGCGGCTGCTCGTGCGGCTGCTCGTGCGGCTGCAGGCTGACTGGTGCTTATCCCGTACGCGCGCGGTAGGATCTCTAGACCGCGCGCGGACGGGATTAAGCGGCTGCGGCTGACCTTGAGACAGCGCCAGCCGAGGCGTTACAATTTGAGGAGAAGAGCGTTTAGGCCTTCTGTCTTTAAAGTATGTAAAAGTATAACTTTATCACCACAGCCAACCGCCGAGGCTTCTATGTTTCAAGGAGCGCATAGATGGATGGGTTTTGTAGCGAGATTTTCTTTGGCTATGAGTGTGCAAGGTACTGGTAATGGATGGATTACTATTGCTTTTGTACATACTTCTGATGCTAAAAGGAGTTCTTTGGATTCATTTGCTACAAGAGATGTTATCGCCTGGAAAACATTCAACATTATTCATCAGTCCAACAAGTCGTATGGAGGAAGTTATCTTTCCAGTGATGAACCTTTACTTTTAAGAAATCGTGTATGTAGAAAAATTGAAAGTTCTGAACATGTATATGTATGGTGTAAAAGTGGTGGATCTATTGGTAATGATTGTACTGTTCAAGGAGATGTAATGTTTTATTTTCTGTCTCAAGGTCAGCCGCAGCCGCTTAATCCCGTCCGCGCGCGGTCTAGAGATCCTACCGCGCGCGTACGGGATAAGCACCAGTCAGCCTGCAGCCGCACGAGCAGCCGCACGAGCAGCCGAACGATGCCGAGGCGTTACAATTTGAGGAAAAGAGCGTTTAGGCCTTCTGTCTTTAAAGTATGTAAAAGTATAACTTTATCACCACAGCCAACCGCCGAGGCTTCTATGTTTCAAGGAGCGCATAGATGGATGGGTTTTGTAGCGAGATTTTCTTTGGCTATGAGTGTGCAATCAAACATTACAATAATAAAACATTACATCTCCTTGAACAGTACAATCATTACCAATAGATCCACCACTTTTACACCATACATATACATGTTCAGAACTTTCAATTTTTCTACATACACGACTTCTTAAAAGTAAAGGTTCATCACTGGAAAGATAACTTCCTCCATACGACTTGTTGGACTGATGAATAATGTTGAATGTTTTCCAGGCGATAACATCTCTTGTAGCAAATGAATCCAAAGAACTCCTTTTAGCATCAGAAGTACGTACAAAAGCAATAGTAATCCATCCATTACCAGTACCTTGCACACTCATAGCCAAAGAAAATCTCGCTACAAAACCCATCCATCTATGCGCTCCTTGAAACATAGAAGCCTCGGCGGTTGGCTGTGGTGATAAAGTTATACTTTTACATAGTCGTATGGAGGAAGTTATCTTTCCAGTGATGAACCTTTACTTTTAAGAAGTCGTGTATGTAGAAAAATTGAAAGTTCTGAACATGTATATGTATGGTGTAAAAGTGGTGGATCTATTGGTAATGATTGTACTGTTCAAGGAGATGTAATGTTTTATTATTGTAATGTTTGATTTTTCAATAAACTAAATTGTTAATGTAGCGTACGTCTTGCGTTCAGAATCTAGCCGGTCAATGTTTAAATGAAACAATTTTTTTTTAACAATTTAGTTTATTGAAAAATCAAACATTACAATAATAAAACATTACATCTCCTTGAACAGTACAATCATTACCAATAGATCCACCTGTTATCGCCTGGAAAACATTCAACATTATTCATCAGTCCAACAAGTCGTATGGAGGAAGTTATCTTTCCAGTGATGAACCTTTACTTTTAAGAAGTCGTGTATGTAGAAAAATTGAAAGTTCTGAACATGTATATGTATGGTGTAAAAGTGGTGGATCTATTGGTAATGATTGTACTGTTCAAGGAGATGTAATGTTTGATTTGTCAATATACTAATTTGTTAAATAATTCTAATTTGTTATTACATTTTACGCAAGACGTACGCTCCATTGACCGGAGGCCATAGAGTGAGAACAGTTTTTTTTGTCCGTAAGGCAATGCATTGCGTCACCACTGTGTGACGTCACTACTCTGCCTTTTACATACTTTAAAGACAGAAGGCCTAAACGCTCTTCTCCTCAAATTGTAACGCCTCGGCATCGTGCGGCTGCTCGTGCGGCTGCTCGTGCGGCTGCAGGCTGTAATGGCTGTAAGTAAAGGTTCATCACTGGAAAGATAACTTCCTCCATACGACTTGTTGGACTGATGAATAATGTTGAATGTTTTCCAGGCGATAAAATCTCTTGCAGCAAATGAATCCAAAGAAATTCTTTGGCAACAAGTCGTATGGAGGAAGTTATCTTTCCAGTGATGAACCTTTACTTTTAAGAAGTCGTGTATGTAGAAAAATTGAAAGTTCTGAACATGTATATGTATGGTGTAAAAGTGGTGGATCTATTGGTAATGATTGTACTGTTCAAGGAGATGTAATGTTTTATTATTGTAATTTAGGCCTTCTGTCTTTAAAGTATGTAAAAGTATAACTTTATCACCACAGCCAACCGCCGAGGCTTCTATGTTTCAAGGAGCGCATAGATGGATGGGTTTTGTAGCGAGATTTTCTTTGGCTATGAGTGTGCAAGGTACTGGTAATGGATGGATTACTATTGCTTTTGTACGTACTTCTGATGCTAAAAGGAGTTCTTTGGATTCATTTGCTACAAGAGATGTTATCGCCTGGAAAACATTCAACATTATTCATCAGTCCAACAAGTCGTATGGAGGAAGTTATCTTTCCAGTGATGAACCTTTACTTTTAAGAAGTCGTGTATGTAGAAAAAGAATCCAAAAGCTTATCCCGTACGCGCGCGGTAGGATCTCTATACCGCGCGCGGACGGGATAGAGCGGCTGCGGCTGACCTTGAGACTGCGCCAGTGCTAACGCAAGGCAGAGTAGTGACGTCACACAGTGGTGACGCAATGCATTGCCTTACGGACAAAAAAAACTGTTCTCACTCTATGGCCTCCGGTCAATGGAGCGTACGTCTTGCGTACAATGTAATAACAAATTAGAATTATTTAACAAATTAGTTTATTGACAAATCAAACATTACAATAATAAAACATTACATCTCCTTGAACAGTACAATCATTACCAATAGATCCACCACTTTTACACCATACATATACATGTTCAGAACTTTCAATTTTTCTACATACACGACTTCTTAAAACTAACGGTTCATCACTTGAAAGATAACTTCCTCCATACGACTTGTTGGACTGATGAATAATATTGAATGTCTTCCAAGCAATAACATCTCTCGTAGCAAAGGAATCCAAAGAACTCCTTTTAGCATCAGAAGTACGTACAAAAGCTATAGTAATCCAACCATTACCAGTTCCTTGCACAGACATGGCCAAAGAAAATCTGGCAATAAATCCCATCCATCTGTGTGCTCCTTGAAACATAGAAGCCTCGGCGGTTGGCTGTGGTGATAAAGTTAAACTTTTACATACTTTAAAGACAGAAGGCCTAAACGCTCTTCTCCTCAAATTGTAACGCCTCGGCATCGTGCGGCTGCTCGTGCGGCTTAAAAGTAAAGGTTCATCACTGGAAAGATAACTTCCTCCATACGACTTGTTGGACTGATGAATAATGTTGAATGTTTTCCAGGCGATAACATCTCTTGTAGCAAATGAATCCAAAGAACTCCTTTTAGCATCAGAAGTACGTACAAAAGCAATAGTAATCCATCCATTACCAGTACCTTGCACACTCATAGCCAAAGAAAATCTCGCTACAAAACCCATCCATCTATGCGCTCCTTGAAACATAGAAGCCTCGGCGGTTGGCTGTGGTGATAAAGTTATACTTTTACATACTTTAAAGAACTTTCAATTTTTCTACATACACGGATTCTTAAAAGTAAAGGTTCATCACTGGAAAGATAACTTCCTCCATACGACTTGTTGGACTGATGAATAATGTTGAATGTTTTCCAGGCGATAACATCTCTTGTAGCAAATGAATCCAAAGAACTCCTTTTAGCATCAGAAGTACGTACAAAAGCAATAGTAATCCATCCATTACCAGTACCTTGCACACTCATAGCCAAAGAAAATCTCGCTACAAAACCCATCCATCTATGCGCTCCTTGAAACATAGAAGCCTCGGCGGTTGGCTGTGGTGATAAAGTTATACTTTTACATACTTTAAAGACAGAAGGCCTAAACGCTCTTCTCCTCAAATTGTAACGCCTCGGCTGGCGCTGTCTCAAGGTCAGCCGCAGCCGCTTAATCCCGTCCGCGCGCGGTCTAGAGATCCTACCGCGCGCGTACGGGATAAGCACCAGTCAGCCTGCAGCCGCACGAGCAGCCGCACGAGCAGCCGCACGATGCCGAGGCGTTACAATTTGAGGAGAAGAGCGTTTAGGCCTTCTGTCTTTAAAGTATGTAAAAGTATAACTTTATCACCACAGCCAACCGCCGAGGCTTCTATGTTTCAAGGAGCGCATAGATGGATGGGTTTTGTAGCGAGATTTTCTTTGGCTATGAGTGTGCAAGGTACTGGTAATGGATGGATTACTATTGCTTTTGTACGTACTTCTGATGCTAAAAGGAGTTCTTTGGATTCATTTGCTACAAGAGATGTTATCGCCTGGAAAACATTCAACATTATTCATCAGTCCAACAAGTCGTATGGAGGAAGTTATCTTTCCAGTGATGAACCTTTACTTTTAAGAAGTCGTGTATGTAGAAAAATTGAAAGTTCTGAACATGTATATGTATGGTGTAAAAGTGGTGGATCTATTGGTAATGATTGTACTGTTCAAGGAGATGTAATGTTTTATTATTGTAATGGCTGTGGTGATAAAGTTAAACTTTTACATACTTTAAAGACAGAAGGCCTAAACGCTCTTCTCCTCAAATTGTAACGCCTCGGCATCGTGCGGCTGCTCGTGCGGCTGCTCGTGCGGCTGCAGGCTGACTGGTGCTTATCCCGTACGCGCGCGGTAGGATCTCTAGACCGCGCGCGGACGGGATAGAGCGGCTGCGGCTGACCTTGAGACTGCGCCAGTGCTAACGCAAGGCAGAGTAGTGACGTCACACAGTGGTGACGCAATGCATTGCCTTACGGACAAAAAAAACTGTTCTCACTCTATGGCCTCCGGTCAATGGAGCGTACGTCTTGCGTACAATGTAATAACAAATTAGAATTATTTAACAAATTAGTTTATTGACAAATCAAACATTACAATAATAAAACATTACATCTCCTTGAACAGTACAATCATTACCAATAGATCCACCACTTTTACACCATACATATACATGTTCAGAAGTTTCAATTTTTCTACATACACGACTTCTTAAAACTAACGGTTCATCACTTGAAAGATAACTTCTCAAGGTCAGCCGCAGCCGCTCTATCCCGTCCGCGCGCGGTCTAGAGATCCTACCGCGCGCGTACGGGATAAGCACCAGTCAGCCTGCAGCCGCACGAGCAGCCGCACGAGCAGCCGCACGATGCCGAGGCGTTACAATTTGAGGAGAAGAGCGTTTAGGCCTTCTGTCTTTAAAGTATGTAAAAGTTTAACTTTATCACCACAGCCAACCGCCGAGGCTTCTATGTTTCAAGGAGCACACAGATGGATGGGATTTATTGCCAGATTTTCTTTGGCCATGTCTGTGCAAGGAACTGGTAATGGTTGGATTACTATAGCTTTTGTACGTACTTCTGATGCTAAAAGGAGTTCTTTGGATTCCTTTGCTACGAGAGATGTTATTGCTTGGAAGACATTCAATATTATTCATCAGTCCAACAAGTCGTATGGAGGAAGTTATCTTTCAAGTGATGAACCGTTAGTTTTAAGAAGTCGTGTATGTAGAAAAATTGAAAGTTCTGAACATGTATATGTATGGTGTAAAAGTGGTGGATCTATTGGTAATGATTGTACTGTTCAAGGAGATGTAATGTTTTATTATTGTAATATATATATATATATATATATATATATATATATATATATATATCTATTTCACCCCAGCTCGAAGCCCAGTGCGCGTATTATGTGTGAATTAGGAAAATGATGTAGGTTATACTGCAGTCATGACCACCGATCGTGGGACATACACCTAAAAGGATTTCAGAACATAATTCATGAGTTGCCTAATACGTCAACAAAGCTTCCGCCAATCACTGTGCTAAAAAAACAAGGAGCCCCCGAGCAAAATCAAAGAGGTGGTGCCTTGGCCACTAGAGCCGAGACTACGCCGGAACGCAATTGTTGACTTAGCTTTACGCAACATCAAGCGTGCAGCAGAAGCCAGAGTCAAGCGTGAGAAAAACAGTGAAGAAAAACGCGAGAAAAACAGTGTTTCATGTAGGACAAAAAGTTCTGATCAGATCACACAAACTGTCTAACAAATGGTCAGGTGTCTGCAAGAAATTTTTTAATCTCTTTAACGACCCGTATTGGATAAGGAAGATTCCCCATGAAAACGCAATAGAAGTTGAAACTCTTCGATCAAAGAAATCAAAAGGACTACACCATGTGTCAAACGTAAAACCATACATTGGGTAGAAAGGACAGTGAGGAGTAGAGAGGACGGTGAAGAGAAAGAATTGATTAGTTTACATTTGTGACATATGCATTTTGAATAATATGTTGGTAAAAATAATGATTCAGATGTTTCTATGTGATTGATTGAAGTGATGTTTGTGTTTTTTTTCCTTCCCTTCTGCAGTTAGGATTTAGGTTGGTTCAAATGTGAAGATAAAGGATTTCTTTGTGAATGAGTGAAATGCTGTTTATGGTTTTTTTGTGTCAATTGAAAAGAGTCGCTCCTGAGAGAAGGAAGATCTGTGTTGAATTAATGCAAAACTCAGGGGAATATCCGATCTGTGGGTATTATGGGTCTGGCAAACCCAGGTCCCCAGCTGTTAGTAGCCTTGTATCCGATTTTCTGCTTTCAGTGCTACTATCAATCTATTACTATTCTATATCTGTCAGTATAAATGAGGATCTCTTACTATAAAATGCGTGCTGTATGAATATTTTAAGATAGGAGAACTCTGAGAAAGGAATGAGTAAGTTTAGAATATTGAAAACAGGATGCAATAATACGATTGTTTAACCATTGGCTTCCTAATATGCGATGATATGTTAATATTGATGATATATGTCTTTTTTGTTCTTTATAGCTGAGTATGTAAAGTGCTGTCTGTGGATTTCGTCAGTATATTGATTCCCTTCAAGGTGAAAGAAGAATTGTGGTTTGTGTAATTTACGTGGCCCTGAAATATTATTGTGGTAGTCAAATACGAGCAGTTTTTCAGCAAATGGAGAATGGAACAGAAATATGGATCCTTTATGTAGTCTTGATTGATGTTGATCCAGAGCCTGAAAAATTATTCTGCGTTAGTACTTGTCCTAGAAAAACGACGTTTATGTGTTTTGCTGATGCTGTGAGCATTACAGCTTACTGTTTTCGCTGGTGCGGGATGCACTGCAGCCTATATGAGTTGAACTGAAGGAATTTCCCTTTTGAAGGTAGAGGAAGATTAAATAATTTTGATTATGGGACCGAAGGAAAGCTTGGTTTAATGTAATAAGGATGAAGCCAAACATTTGTCATTTAAACTACAGGAGGATTCGGATCTTTTGTGTCAGTTGTAAGTTCAATAAGATGTTAAGATGAAACTTTTTTACAGAATAGAGGAGACCACAATTTTGCCATTCATGAGAAATGAATCCAGAATAACCACCACAGGCGAAATAACTGATTTGGAAGCGAAAGGTAACTTAAAGAAGGAACGAAATTGGAGCAAAATGGGTAAGAAAATGTAATATAACCTGTATGATGAAAATATTTTTACCCTTCTCAGAGTCATCTGTGTGATTAATTCTTGTGATAACGTAATTTTAGATGAAATTGTCTTACTGTTTTATGTATAGACACATGAGTATGATAAATGTATAATTGCGAGTCTCTTATCAGGTGTGTCAACTGGTATAAATGTTTTTGCGTGTAAATAACCATTGTTCTTTTTACTATGTATGTTTAAGGAAAGTTTCTCCATATTTGTCATGTGCCAAGACATATGCCCCGAGTGTCAAGAAGAGGACGAATTAGAACAATGTTGTAGTGGTATAAACACTGTGTTGAAGTAGCATTGAAGTAGCTTGTTGGATCACATAGTAGTGGATTGAAGTAAAATTTTGAGTAATTCATGTTTACGGGTAGTTAGTTTGTAGAATAGACAACAGGTGTGCATATTTGTGTGTAAATAACATGTGAACCCTATGCTGTCCTGACCTATACTTGCACAAGGCATAATCCTATTCATTTTAGTGAATTAATAAGTAGCATTTGATTTATTAAAACGCAAGTGAATTGTTTAAATTTGAAGCATACCATATGAGTGATGTGGATTTAGATACTATATTGTCAGTTCATTTAATTTTTATACTGTCAAGTCATTTCACTTTTATTTTTTTTATATTGTCAAGTAATTTAACTTTTATTTTTATATTGTCAATTCATGTAACTTTTTTATTTAAAAAAATTAAGTCTCACTTTTGTTCTTCAAAATTGTGAAAGACAATACTAAGTGGTATTATGTATGACATTTTGTAATCACATAACTATGATGAACAATTTTTGTGAATGCAGTTGAGAACATGAAAGCGAACCAGCTAAACTCTTATGAGACAGCGGGAGCAGCAAGGAGGAGGACTAGCTGTAAACAGGCAGGTTTCCCAGCAGGACACACTGTCAGCCGGGCCACTTCTGGAGCCTGCTCAACAACAAAAGAAGAGTGCGGGGCAAACACTTTCCCTTACACCCAGAGCTAATGGCCGGCCACACCAGTGCGACCCTTCGTGGAGGCGATGACCTGAGATGGCCGTGCGGTCCACCATGCGGAAATCCATCTGCTGGCACCGCACCACACGCACGCGACTGTGACGAGACGGCTGCGGTGAAACGACAGAAGACAGGGGATAAAGGGGCATGGAACCTTTTGACAGGTTCTGTCCAGAGAAACTTGCAGACTTCAATGACGCCTGTCAACATTTCCTGGCGGAAGCCCATTGTCAGGCGACAGTAAATCATGGTTCGGTGTTCTCTGGTTGCTAAGGGTGGCACAAAGAAGAGCCACTAAGTGTCATCCTTGCCCAGGAATATCAAACTGGCGAGCCAGTTGAGGATAACTCAAGAATTTAACAACACAAAAGGCGTGGAGCCTTTTGACACGTACTATCCAGAGAAAATGGCAGACTTCAACGACGTCTATCAACATTTCCTGGCGGATGCCCACTGTCAAGCGACAGTAAATCATGGTTCGATGTTCCTTGGTCGCTAAGGGTGGCACAAAGAAGAGTCATTAAGTGTCATCCTTGCCCAGGAATATAAACCTGGCGAGTCAAATGAGGATACCGCACGAATTTGAGAACACAAACAAGGAACCAAATCGAGATGTACGTGACATGGGCCACTAAGAGAAACTTCATGAGAGGGCAGAGGCGGCGGGATTACACGCAACAGATGGGCAAAAGTCCCTACTGACAGCTGCAGCGACGAGGCCCCCCCCCCTCCTCCCCCCCTTATATTGTGCCTCGGAACAGTGAAACTACTGAGTGTGCCAGTGAACAGTGATTATACAGTTCTTAGTCCAATGCATATACGTGTGTTTCTTTCAGAGAAACTTTGACTCATGTATTTTGCAGGGGTTCGATTTATTGGTGGTTTTTTTTATTAGACTGACTCGTGTATTTTGCAGGTGTTCTATTTATTGTTTCATTTTGACATTGACTCCTGTATTTTGCAGGTGTTTTATTTACTGGTGTTTTTGTTTTTTTGTTTTTAGATGTTGACTACTGTACTTTCAGAGCTGTTTTATTTCTCAATGTTTCTTTTTGTGTGTGGAACTATTCTTAATTTAATTCTGAGACAACATTTTAAATGCATAACAAAGTAAATTCGATGACTCGCTCGGCAGGTGCGGTGCACTTTAGCCGTAGCCGATCGCATGAGATGCTATCGAAGAAGACCATTGCCGTGACTTAAAATACACGTCGACCTAGCTGGCAATGTATCTTGCAGCCTGTCCACATTGGGATCGGAATTGAACTAACACAAAAAAACATACAACTGTAAAGTTTTACGAAGTGTGTATGCTCCAGGCGCTTAAGATGTAAGCGTTTCATTAAATACGTGTAAGATAGGCGTGTTTACATGTCAGGAGGTCTCGTTTTAGAGGTTACCCACTCGTCTTTCTTGCATTTTGCACATATGTACCAAAATACCGTAGGAAATATTTATTCCATACAATGGTCTTTGAACCTTTTAAGCTCAACTTAGGTTGGTGCACGGGAGGCCACGTGACTGTTTTATAGTGTGATGTTGGGTGTTGGCATGCGACAGCATGGACGGTTTTGTAATTAGCGTCCATGTAGCAGCTTCCATTGTGATTATTGTTTGATTACACATCACTGACTTTTCACTGGATTTAAATACACGTTCTAAAAAAAAAGATGCAGCGAAGGAATGACACGAATGGGACAAAAATCGGTAGATGGGATTAACATGTACAGACAAACGAATCATTACAATTTCAGAAAAACAGGAAGATATATTCAAGAGAAAAAACTTCTGAAATTGAGCAAGTCAATGACGCGTTGGTCCTCCTCTGGCCCTAACCCAAGCAGTTATTCGGCTTGGCACTGACTGATAGCGTTGGCAAGACGCAATCAATACCTCCACTGCGCGATAACAACGGTGAAGTCACTGATGACAGTGCCACTAAAGCAGAGTTATTAAACACGGTTTTCCGGAACTCCTTCACCAAAGCAGACGAAGTAAATATTCCTGAAATCCAGCCAAGAACAATTGCCAAGATGAGAAACATAGAAGTAGACATCCTCGGTGTAACAAAGCAGCTTAAATCACTAAATAAAAGCAAGGCCTCCGGTCCAGATTGAATACCAGTCAGGATCCTCTCAGAGTATGCTGATAAAATAGCTCCATATTTAGCAATTATATACAACCACTCGCTCAAAGAAAGATCCGTACCTAAAGACTGTAAAATTGCTCAGGTCACACCAATACCCAAAAAGGGAGGTAGGAGTAATCCGCTGAATTACAGGCCTATATCATTAAGGTCGATTTGCAGTAGGGTTTTGGAACATATACTGTATTCGAACATTATGAGGTACCTCGAAGAAAACGATTTATTGACACATAGTCAGCACGCATTCAGAAAATATCGTTCTTGCGAAACACAACTAGCTCTTTATACTCGTGAAGTAATAAGTGCTATCGACAGGGGATGTCAAATTGATTCCATATTTTTAGATTTCCGAAGGCTTTCGACACCGTTCCTCACAAGCGTCTTCAAACCAAACTGCGTGCCTACGGAGTATCGCCTCAGTTGTGCGACTGGATTCGTGATTTCCTGTCAGAAAGGTCACAGTTCGTAGTAATAGACGGAAAGTCATCGAGTAAAACTGAAGTAATATCCGTCGTTCCCCAAGGAAGTGTTATAGGACCTCTATTGTTCCTGATCTATATTAACTACATAGGAGACAATCTGAGTAGCCGCCTTAGATTGTTTGCAGATGATGCTGTCATTTACCGTCTTGTAAAGTCGTTAGATGATCAAAACGACTTGCAAAATGATTTAGATAAGATATCTGTATGGTGCGAAAAGTGGCAATTGACCGTGAATAAGGAAAAGTGTGAAGTTATTCACATGAGTACTAAAAGAAATCAGCTAAATTTCGATTACGCGATAAGTCCCACAAATCTGAAGCCTGTAAATTCAGTTAAATACTTAGGGATTACAATTACAAATAACCTAAACTGGAACGATCACATGGATAATATTGTAGGTAGAGCAAACCAAAGACTGCGACTCACTGGCAGAACACTTAGAAGATGCAACAGGTCTACTAAAGAGACTGCCCACACCGAGCTTGTCCCCCTATTCTGGATTATTGCTGAGCGGTGTGGGATCCGCATCAGGGGGGACTGACGCATGACATCGAAAAAGTACAAAGAAGGGTAGCTCGTTTTGTATTATCGCGAAATAGGGGAGATAGTGCCACAGATATGATGCGCGAATTGGAGTGGCAATCATTAAAACAAAGGCGTTTTTCGTTGCGACGGGATCTTCTCATGAAATTTCAATGACCAGTTTTCTCCTCCGGTTGCGAAAACATTCTTTTGGCACCCACCTACATAGGGAGAAATGATCATCACGATAAAATAAGAGAAATCAGGGCTCGCACGGAAAAATTTAAGTGCTCGTTTTTGCCGCGTGTCGTTCGAGAGTGGAACGGTAGAGAGAGGTGGTTCATTGAACCCTCTGCCAGGCACTTTATTGTTAATAGCAGAGTAATCACGTAGATGTAGATGATATAGATGTGAATGTCTTCCTGCGGTACATCGTGCCAAATACTGTCCAACTGGCGCGTTGAATCGTCAAAATGCCGAGCTGTTGGAGAGCCCCGCCCACAATGCTCCAAATGTTCTCAATTGGGGAGAGATCCGGCAAACTTGCTGGACAAGGTAGGGTTTGGCCGTTTGGCGAGCACCAAGACAAGTAGTAGACACTCTCACCTCCTGGAGGCGAACATTATTTTGCTGAAATGTAAGAATATCGTCGACGTATCGCTGTGCTGAACGGTGCAGCGTGTGACAACCAAAGGGTCACGATATGAATAGAAATGGCACCCCAGACAATCAGTCCTGGTTGGCGGGCCGCGTGGCGGTCGACAGTCAGTTTGGTGTCCCACCACTGTCTGTGGTGTCTCCAGACACGTCTCTGCTGGTCATATGTGCTCAGTTGAAAGCGGGACTCCTCACAAAAGAGAATTATACTCCAGTCAATGAGACTTTTAACCTGGTATTTTTACCGCAAGTTTTTCAAATTTCGACTGTCCAGCCGTTTCAACCAACAGCCCATAATCACAAATTTTTACTGAATGCATGTTTTAATGGACAATACTGGCCATTAAAATTGCTACACCACGAGGATGACCTGCTACAGAGGCGAAATTTAACCAACAGGAAGAAGATGCTGTGATATGCAAATGATTAGCTTTTCAGAGCATTCACACAAGGTTGGCGCCGGTGGCGACACCTACAACATGCTGACATAAGGAAAGTTTCCAACCGATTTCTCATACACAAACAGCAGTTAACCGGCGTTGCCTGGTGAAACGTTGTTGTGATGCCTTGTGTAAGGAGGAGAAATGCGTACCATCACGTTTCCGACTTTGATAAAGGTCGGATTGTAGCCTACCATGATTGCGGTTTATCGCTTCGCGACATTGCTGCTCGCTTTGGTCGAGATCCAATGACTGTTAGCAGAATATGGAATTGGTGAATTCAGGAGGGTAATACGGAACGCCGTGCTGGATCCCAACGGCCTCGTATCACTAGCAGTCGAGATGACAGGCATCTTATCCGCATGGCTGTAACGGATCGTGCAGCCGCGTCTGGATCCCTGAGTCAACAGATGGGGACGTTTGCAAGACAACAACCATCTGCACGAACAGTTCGACGATGTTTGCAGCAGCATGGACTATCAGCTCGGAGACCATGGCTGCGGTTACCCTTGACGCTGTATCACAGACAGGAGCGCCTGCGATGATGTACTCAACGACGAACGTGGGTGCACAAATGGCAGAACGTCATTTCTTTCGGATGAATCCAGGTTCTGTTTACAGCACCATGATGGTCGCATCCGTGTTTGGCGACATCGCGGTGAACGCACATTGGAAGCGTGTATTCGTCATCGCCATACTGGGGTATCACCCGGCGTGATGGTATGGGGTGCCATTGGTTACACGTCTTGGTCACCTCTTGTTCGCATTGACGGCAGTTTGAACAGTGGACGTTACATTTCAGATGTGTTACGACCCGTGGCTCCACCCTTCATTCGGTCCCTACGAAACCCTACATTTCAGTAGGATAATGCACGACCACATATTGCAGGTCCTGTACGGGCCTTTCTGGATACAGAAAATGTTCGACTGCTGCCCTGGCCAGCACATTCTCCAGATCTCTCACCAATTGAAAACGTCCGGTCAATGGTGGCCGAGCATCTGGCTCGTCACAATATGCCATTCACTACTCTTGATGAACTGTGGTATCGTGTTGTAGCTGCATGGGTAACTGTACCTGTACACGCCATCCAAGCTCTGTTTGACTCAATGGCCAGGCGTATCAAAGCCGTTATTACGGCCAGAGGTGGTTGTTCTGGGTACTGATTTCTAGGGGATCTATGCACCCAAATTGCGTGAAAATGTAATCAGTGTCAGTTCTAGTATAATATATTTGTCCGATTAATACCCGTTTATCATCTCCATTTCTTCTTGGTGTAGCAATTTTAATGGTCAGTAGTGTATTTGGTGTCATTACGAAAATCTTCCACATAGGTAGAAAGTTGCAAGTCTGTCAATAGCTGTGTACAATCAGATAATTTAATGCACTGCTGTTTACTTGAAACTGTTGGCCACTGTAACTCACCTGGGTCATTGCCTCCAGCAGACGATACTTACTGCTTATTAAACTCTGTGTCTGACAAACTTTACGTTTTAGATATTCGTTTGTATGAGTTTACTGATCCTCAGAATTTTGCGCTGGTAAGCTGAACCCGCTATTAAACTTTTTACGAACTTCTAACTTAATATGATCAAATACAACTGAAGCGGTAACATATGCTAATTTGTTGCAAAGTTCCACGTATCAGTTTTAAGACTATTTTTGCGCAACCTAATCATCCTTTCTTGATTTTTGTAATTTTTAATTTGCCAATGTTTCATTAATATCGTTTTTTCCGAGTGTTATCAAACATTTTTGAAAAAGAGTTCCTGTATGATTGTTACACAGATTCCAGTTTTGTCACAAAATAACATTTTGATGAAGACAAGTTGAGGATTCATCGTTGAACCTCTGTTCCGAAAGAATCCCCAACCGTTCCTTTTGTTCCTAATAAAAGTTTCCTATATTTTGCTAAAATCATAGGTTAGCAACTGAATATCTGAAGGAAACAAATTATCGAAAGTACTGTTTGTCAGGCCTTATTCACTTGCTAAATTCATAAGATTTTCAAAGCAACAGCAGGTAGAGTCACTTGCAGAAATAAAATGGCATTCAATTTTTTAACAGTCGACCAGTTTTTCATGTGTTGTGTGGCTTTAAAAGTTGAAATATTACAGATAAATACTTCCGTTTCACTTTCTATTAAAGGCATACTGAACTTGAGCACTAATTTCCAACAAACTATATGCTCTAAGAACACGATGCATCGTAAAGGTGGTTTACATGACAACCTTTATATGATAATTTTAGATCATCAAAGAAATTTGTCATCGAGGAAAATTCGTTTCTTGAAGAGAAAAGAATACTGTTTTAAATGCTGGTAAAATCATTAATTTTTGCCGACAGTTTTTTGATTTATTTCATTACCACATACAAGGTATGTAAGAAAAGCGACAACACTGCGAGCGATCTGGCAACCCTGCGTTGTTCTACTTATGTAGAATTTTAACTCTTTACAGACATCATGTGATTTTAGAGAGCGCCATCAGTGAAGCTGTGTTTTTGTTGTGCGTTACGAAAATGGAAGAGTGGAAATTAGAGCAACGTTATGCCATCAAGTTTTGTGTTAAACTTGAGGAATTTCCGTGCGTGATAAGTTGAAACAGGCGTACAGGGGACATTCCTTATGAAGAGCACAAGTTTTTCGCTGATGAAAATCATTTATGGAGGGCGGGGAACACATTGGAGATAAACCTCGCTCAGGGAGACCCTCAATGGAAAAACCAATGAAAAAGTCGAATGTGTGTGTGCTCTTGTGAGATCAGAATGACATTTAACAATGAGGATGACGGGTGACCTATTAAACTTACACATTTTCATCGAAAATCAAATATTGGTCGATGATTTGCACCTGCAGAAGGTTTGCACTGAGTGGGATGTTGCATCATGGCAACGCCCCAAGTCACATGACCACTTTCATCACGGAATTTTTGACCACAAAAACCATTCTTGTTGTTCCACAATCGCCTTATTCACATGATCTGAGTCATTGTGACTTCTTTCTTTTCCCTAAATTGAAAAATGTCTTAAAAGGACGTCATTTTGGGACTCTGGAAAACATTCGATAGAGTGTGACCGACAGGTAAAAGGCCATACCAGTTGGAGCCTTTAAGAACGACTCAGCCAGTGTATAGATGGCGAAGGGAACTACTGTGAAGGGGACAATACTGTCGCTTGAAAAATACGAAATAAAAACTTAGGAAGATAAAAGCATCAGCCTCATTACTTTTCTCACACGTCTTATATCTTAATAACTATGAACCCAAAATTAATCTAACTTGCAGGTTTTGTAAATTAGCGACTAAACAACAATAAAACGAGAGGAGGACTCCATAAACCAGCTAACAAAAAAAAAATTGTGTATGGCACTTCGGCCAGAAGTCCCCTTTCAGGGAGTTCGGCCATCTGAGGCAAGTCTTTTTATTTGACGCCAATTTGGGGTCTTGCGTGCTGATGATGATGATGAAATGTTGATGAGGACAACAAGCACCCAGTCCCTTGCCGGGAAAATTTCCCTCCGTCTCACCCCCCCCCCCCCCCCCGCCCTTCCTGTAGATCAGACCTGGGGGACTGTGTTCGAGATTCAGCAATGCTAACAACAAGACCACTAACTGGTGACCAACAAAACATTGAAGAGATAAAAGAATTCAAAATAAAGAGAAACTTTGTAAAACAAAATTTATTCACGACTTTGAGTGCCACTTGGAGCAAAATTAGTGAATCAAGTGACATATATCATATAGAAACTGCACAATGCAATTTTTTTTCAGTCATCTTGCCATATTTGGCAGCTGTATCATAATAATCACTGAAGTCAGACAGTTCAAGCTTCGCCGAAAATTTTGAAATGCAACCCTGGTATTTTGTTGCCCTTGACTTAAGAAGCTTCTACTCACAAAGAATTAAATTTTGTGGGGTAGCAATTCTAAATCTTCCTTTGATTGTTTAGAAAAACTTCACACAGCATTTGAACATTATCTGTGATCTGTCCGCAGCTCGTGGTCGTGCGGTAGCGTTCTCGTTTCCCGCGCCCGGGTTCCCGGGTTCGATTCCCGGCGAGGTCAGGGATTTTCTCTGCCTCGTGATGACTGTGTGTTGTGTGACGTCCTTAGGTTAGTTAGGTTTACGTAGTTCTAAGTTCTAGGGGACTGATGACCATAGATGTTAAGTCCCATAGTGCTCAGAGCCATTTGAACCATTTTTTATCTGTGAACCGATGGAATTACAGTCTCCTGGAGACATATAAAACTCAAATTTATCTTCGATAAGGATAGAAGCTGAAGCAATGAATTAGAATTTGTTCCATAGCTGGGACTTGAAACTGGGCTCCTGCTTACGAGGCAGATGTGCTAGCCATCACATCACTAACCACTACACTCTTAATGTGTGCATTGAAGTTTGCGTTCAGGAGGGCACTGGACTAGGATTGTTGTTGTTGTTGTGGTCTTCAGTCCTGACACTGGTTTGATGCAGCTCTCCATGCTACTCTATCCCGTGCAAGTTTCTTCATCTCCCAGTACCTACCGCATCCTACATCCTTCTGAATCTGCTTAGTGTATTCATTTCTTGGTCTCCCTCTACGATTTTTACCCTCCACACTGCCATCCAATACTAAATTGGTGATCCCTTGATGCTTCAGAACATGTCCTACTAACCGATACCTTCTTCTAGTCAAGTTGTGCCAAACTCCTCTTCTCCCCAATTCTATTCAATACCTCCTCATTAGTTATGTGATCTACCCATCTAATCTTCAGCATTCTTCTGTAGCACCACATTTCGAAAGCTTCTATTCTCTTCTTGTCCAAACTATTTATCGTCCATGTTTCACTTCCATACATGGTTACACTCCATACAAATACTTCTGGACACTTAAATTTATACTCGATGTTAACAAATTCCTCTTCTTCAGAAACGTTTTCCTTGCCATTTCCAGCCTACATTTTATACCCTCTCTACTTTGACCATCATCAGTTATTTTGTTCCCCAAATAGCAAAACTCCTTTACTACTTTAAGTGTCTCATTTCCTAATCTAATTCCCTCAGCATCACCCGACTTAATTCGACTACAGTCCATTATCTTCGTTTTGGTTATGTTGATGTTCATCTTATGTCCTCCTTTCAAGACACTGTCCATTCCGTTCGACTGCTCTTCCAAGTCCTTTGCTGTCTCTGACAGAATTAAAATGTCAGTGGCGAACCTCAACGTTTTTATTTCTTCTCCATGGACTTTTATACCTACTCCGAATTTTTCTTTTGTTTCCTTTACTGCTTGCTCACTATACAGATTGAATAACATCGGGGACAGGCTACAACCCTGTCTCACTCCCTTCCCAACCAATGCTTCCCTTTCATGCCCCTCGACTCTTATAACTGCCATCTGGTTTCTGTACAAATTGTAAATAGCCTTCCGCTCCCTGTATTTTACCCCTGCCACCTTTAGAATTTGAAAGAGAGTATTCCAGTCAACATTGTCAAAAGCTTTCTCTAAGTCTACAAATGCTAGAAATGTAGAATTGCCTTTCCTTAATCTATTTTCTAAGATAAGTCGTAGAGTCAGTATTGCCTCACGTGTTCCAACATTTCTGCGGAATCCAAACTGATCTTCGCCCAGGTCGGCTTCTACCAGTTTTTCCATTCGTCTGTAAAGAATTCGTGTTAGTATTTTGCAGCTGTGACTTATTAAACTGATTTCTTTGGGATTGGAATTATTATATTCTTCTTGAAGTCTGAGGCTATTTCACCTGTCTCATACATCTTGCTCACCAGATAGTAGAGTTTTGTCAGGACTTGCTCTCCAAGGCCCTCAGTAGTTCCAATGGAATGTTGTCTACTCCCGGGGCCTTGTTTCGACTTAGGTCTTTCAGTGCTCTGTCAAGCTCCTCACGCAGTATCGTATCTCCCATTTCATCTTCATCTACATCCTCTTCCATTTCCATAATATTGTCCTCAAGCACATCGCTCTTGTATAGACCCTCTATATACTCCTTCCAACTTTCTGGTTTCCCTTCTTTGCTTAGAACTGGGTTTCCATCTGAGCTCTTGATATTCATACACGTGTTTCTCTTTTCTCCAGAGGTCTTTTGAATTTTCCTGTAGGCAGTATCTATCTTACCCCTAGCGAGATAAGCCTCTACATCCTTACATTTGTCATCCCTGCTTAGCCATTTTGCACTTCCTGTCGATCTCAGTTTTGAGACATTTGTGTTTCTTTTTGCCTGCTTCATTTACTGCGTTTTGATATTTTCTCCTTTCATCAATTAAATTCAATATTTCTTCTGTTACCGAAGGATTTCTACTAGCCCTCGTCTTTTTACCTATTTGATCCTCTGCTGCTTTCACTACTTCATTCCTCAAAGCTACTCATTCTTCTTCTACTGTATTTCTTTCCCCCATTCCTGTCAATTGTTCCCTTATGGTATCCCTGAAACTCTGTACAACTTCTGGTTTAGTCAATTTATCCAGGTCCCATCTCCTTAAACTCCTACCTTTTTGCAGTTTCTTCAGTTTTAATCTACAGTTCATAACCAATAGATTGTGATCAGAGTCCACATCTGCCGCTGGAAATGTCTTACAATTTAAAACCTTGTTCCTAAATCTCTGTCTTACCATTATGTAATCTATCTGTACCTTATAGTATCACTAGGCTTCTTCCATGTATACAACTTTATTTCATGATTCTTGAACCAAGTTTTAGGTATGATTAAGTTATACTCTGTGCAAAATTCTACCAGGTGGCTTCCTCTTACATTTCTTACCCCAAATCCATATTCACCTACTACGTTTCCTTCTCTCCATTTTCCTACTCCCGAATTCCAGTCACCCATGACTATTAAATTTTCGTCTCCCTTCACTATCTGAATAATTTCTTTTATATCATCATACATTTCTTCAATTTCTTCGTCATCTGCAGAGCTAGTTGGCATATAAACTTGTACTACTGTAGTAGGTGTGGGCTTCGTATCTATCTTGGCCACAATAATGCGTTCACTATGTTGTTTGTAGTAGCTTACCCGCGCTCCTATTTTTTTATTCATTATTAAACCTACTCCTGCATTACCCTTATTTGATTTTGTATTTATAACCCTATATTCACCTGATCAAAAGTCTTGTTCCTACTGACACCCAACTTCACTAATTCCCACTACATCTAACTTTATCCTATCCATTTCCTTTTTTAAATTTTCTAACCTACCTGCCCGATTAAGGGATCTGACATTCCACGCTCCAATCCGTAGAACACCAGTTTTCTTTCTCCTGATAACGACGTGCTCTTTAGTAGTCCCCGCCCGGAAATCCGAATGGGGGACTATTTTACCTCCGGAATATTTTACCCAAGAGGACGCCATCATCATTTAACCATACAGTAAAGCTCCATGCCCTCGGGAAAAATTACGGCTGTAGTTTCCCCTTGCTTTCAGCCGTTCGCAGTACCAGCACAGCAAGGCCGTTTTGGTTAGTGTTACAGGGCCACATCAGTCAATCATCCAGACTGTTTCCCCTGCAACTACTGAAAAGGCTGCTGCTCCTCTTCAGGAACCACACGTTTGTCTGGCCTCTCAACAGATACCCCTCCGATGTGGTTGCACCTACGGTACGGCCATCTGTATCGCTGAGGCACGCAAGCGTCCCCACCAACGGCAAGGTCCATGGTTCATGGAGGGTGGACTAGGATATCGCTATCCTAGCCATAATGCTGAAGTAGTGTAGTGGTTATACTCCGTTCATCATAAGAATAAACCTCGTGTAAACATTACACTATGTATTCATCCGCGTTTACTGGAACCTCATTGGATTACGTTTCGGGTGTAGCAGAAGCCACGCTGTCTCGAGTACAGTTAAGTACGATAATGAGGACACGTTTCATGCTGTTCGTTACGCGTACATCGACTCGAAGATAATACTGGACAAATGCTTTACCGGCGCTTTTAACTTGGTAAGTACTGGCTAGCCACCTACCTGGTCCGACGAGCTGCACTGACGTGAACAGTTGTAGTAAAGACAAGAGACGAATTGAGAAGAATATAGCATTGAATGTCATTTAATTTTTAAACAAAAGAAAATAATGGCATATCTCGGTCGATACGCTTCTTAGGTGATCTGAAGGAAAACATGCTCTCGATCTTAGATAACGTGGTACTGTAGTTAAAAACGAGAGTGATGCAAATTCCTGACTCTAACAAGGGTAATTTTTCTACATGAACTCTGTGCGGCGTAAAAGCGCGCTCTGGGAGTTCACCATGTAGTTAAATATTGAAGCCACTGAAGGTATTGCAGTCAGTCGCCTGGTAATCTCTGAACTTCTTCCATATCGGACTCCGACGAAAGTGGTACACTTCAGAACCACTACACTGATACCGAGGCGATCAACAGCAGAATTTCAAGCCACCAGAATTCCAAGATAAAAATGAAGTTGAAGGGATGGAGATTTGACATGTCCGCCTCGTCCTCTTTCATGACGTACTGCTCTGCATTTCGCCATCGTTCGGCAGTGACGTGTCACTAAGCTTCGTGCATTAGTTCCAGTAAGTTCGACAGCTTAAATGTCTTGTTATTTCTCGTGACAGATCCCTTAACTTGTCCCCAGATAAGTTCTATTGCATTCAGATAGCAGTGGTTCGGTGACAACTGTAAAAATGCAGCGTTTGTACAGTGTGCTCGACGCCGTGAAAATTGTTTTCCGTGTTTCTGCGACGCTTTTCACTCCGGCTCGTGTGAGAGACCACATCTGTCCTATAAAACAGTGGACTTATTCAAAGAAAGAGTATTTGATTTTTCATTTTTCTTCAAAAAATTTAATTGCGTAATGTTTTCTTAACTTCAAAATCTGTAGCAATCTTTTATAATATATCGATAATTACGAATGTGTATTTGCAATGAAAACCAGAATTCTGCGTGTGATATGTAATTACAAACCAGAAGACGAGCATTTTTTGGGAAAAATGATGGTTATGTATGAATTAATTACCACATATTGATAAATTTCATATTTAAATGATTTAGGTGTTCAAACGGAACAAAAAAAACTGTTGCCCACAACGGGTTTCGAACCACCGTCCACCAGCCCTTACAAATCAACGACGCTATCGATTACGCCTAGCCAACAATTTGCGTTACGTCTCTTATATTTATTACAATTTTCTCAACAAACGCCAAAACACATTTTTCTGTGTAATGTTGTGAAAAACATTAAGAACAACTTGTTTCTAGCCATTAACGGTGTTCAGCGCCCTTGCTTCACTACGAAGCGGGAAGCAGTGTTATGAATTTTCGCGGTACATTGTAATGTTGATGCATTAATTTGTTCTGAAAGCGGTGCTGATATTCAAGACAATAAAAGCGGTTAAAAGCTGTGAGCTATCTGGGGAAGTTAACCTTGCATTACTGAGCAACTGTTTCACCAGGTATCCAGTCTAGCTTACCAAATTCCCAACTAGACCGGTGATATATATATATATATATATATATATATATATATATATATATATATATATATATATTCTGACATTCCACGCTCCAATCGCCGTGGACAGACCGCCGTGGGCCCATACCAAGGATGCTTCCAGATACAAAACGGAAGTGACCAGAGAGGCAGCTTCCTATACCAACATGACAAGTGACAGACAGGACCCACTAAGAACAGAAACCCCTTTGCTTTTAGAAAGCGTAGCTACCTGTTCCGACGTTTGTCCTACTGTTCTCTAGCAGACAGGCTTGTCTGCTACCATCAAGCATGCAACTAGAAATACATTTGCTCATTCATCCAGTCACACAGAAGGGAAGGGGGATGACAGTATCTTATCATATACAGTATATAAAAGAAAGTGGATGTAGGTTCCGTACGAGACTGTGTGACATGAATTACATATAAACTGTGTTTTAAAGTGTAGTAGTGTGACAGATCGTTCTTGATTATGTGTAAAAGTAACACGTTCCACTGCTCAGTCTCCTCCCAGATAGTCAGAAACACCACAGTAAATTTAGAAGTGGAATGTATGCCGTAAATGACAACAGTTTTAAAAAATTAACATGAAAGGAATCCAACAGACACCATTCATAACCCCAACGCTCCGGGAAATACTGTGAAGGGAATTTTCTGGCCATGCTAGGACATTCCCAAGCTGGCTTCTCACACCCAACTTAAACTGAAATGTGAAGAAAAGGCAAAAGGTCACCAGCTATTTGCTAAAACACAATAATTTCAACACACCTTTAGAATCTACCAATTTCAAAGAGAAAAAGAAAACGATATGTGACACCTATTTAAAAGATAATGTAGACCTAATTCGGTCAGCAAGTAAAAACAATGGTCCCTGTGTCATTAATATGAAAACAATTTCCGGTTTTATCCTCATGGAGATCACCAGTATTTGCTCATTGCAATAGCTAACTGATCACAGGAAAATTTGTGACTGTTTATTAATAAGTAAACATTATGAAAATAGCAAAGGTGCCAGAGCAATTAAAAAAAAACATGAAAATAACATCAGTATTATAAAGCAGAATATTACAATGCACAATCCTCAAAAGCAGAAAACAAAAATGATAATAAGAGAAGAAACATGTTTTACAAAGTGGTTATCGCAAAAAATTCTGTATCCTATATAACTAATAACTTGTGGAATTAAAATATCTTTGTGGCACTAATTTAATCACTCTACTATATTTCAGTTAATTAGCGAACAATGATCACTGTGTCGTTATACTGAAACTACAATCAATTACGTGATTGTTACCCTTATGGGACTCCTCACTATAAATATGCCCAAGCAAAGGCTAATCGATTACAGTCCAATGAGAATGAATAGCTATCTGACTGATAAACGAAGCAACGCCATAGGAATGAATTTACGAAACAAAATATCAACTCAACGTAGAGAGCGAAAAGTAAATATAAAAATGAAAATAAAAATCTGTAATACTGTAGAATTTAACCTAGAAAATCAGAGTTATGAAGAAGGTGTTGTAGTGTAGTTACTGTTTAAGCTAAAGGAATTATTAAAAGTATAAGGTAGTAAGCGTAACACTGTGGTTACTGTTGAGTAGAGCAGATTACACATTTCATTGAGTTACCTCTCACGAATTGTCGCGAGGTGGAACAGCTGTTTCATCCGAAGTCCCCGTGTATTTCTGTGCGTGTTCGTATTCCTCGATCACTCGCTGTATCGTGAGAGTCGAGCCTCAGCGTTGCTGTGTGGGGATCATTCAACTGATCTTGTTAGTTTGCCCGGTTGCGCACTAGATGTCGCGAGTAGCGCCAATATGAAATCCTTTCATGTGTGGGGACATTTCAGAACTACCTTATGCAGCGCCCCTGAAGTTTTTGAATGAATTCGTAACACGTAGCAGAGACGAGTGCAGTATTGCGCCCAAATCCGACGACACCTCGTGGAACACGTCCTTTAACAGCAGCCAGTAACGAGCTGGAGTTGTATTTCTCGTTGTTCCACGCTTGAAATTTGACTGCAGTTACATAAGACAATATTTCATGCTGTCATCGGTGGCGGTTCGTAACCGCACGTTAGCAATGATCTCACAAACAAATTGTTTGTGGACTCACGTTCATTGAAGAAGTTATTACTTCTATCACCTTTTACCTCCACCTATGTCAATTCTGCTATTAATGACGATACACCCTGTGTATTTCGCAAAATATCATAAAGGAAAATTAGGGAGATTCAAGCTCTTGCAGATGCTTGCCAACAGTTGTTCTGTCAGCACCACATGGGCCTGGAAAAAGAATGGTACGGCAATGGGGAGGGGGGGGGGGGGGGTGGGAGGTGATAGTTGTACATAGTACACAACGTACCCGCCGTCAGCTACAGTGGCTTGCAGTGTGTAGACGTAGATGTATAAGACGACATACAGGGTGTTTCAAAAATGACCGGTATATTTGAAACGACAATAAAAACTAAACGAGCAGCGATAGAAATACACCGTTTGTTGCAATATGCTTGGGACAACAGTACATTTTCAGGCGGACAATAGTACACAACGTACCCGCCGTCAGCTACAGTGGCTTGCAGTGTGTAGACGTAGATGTATAAGACGACATACAGGGTGTTTCAAAAATGACCGGTATATTTGAAACGGCAATAAAAACTAAACGAGCAGCGATAGAAATACACCGTTTGTTGCAATATGCTTGGGACAACAGTACATTTTCAGGCGGACAAACTTTCGAAATTACAGTAGTTACAATTTTCAACAACAGATGGCGCTGCAAGTGATGTGAAAGATATAGAAGACAACGCAGTCTGTGGGTGCGCCATTCTGTACGTCGTCTTTCTGCTGTAAGCGTGTGCTGTTCACAACGTGCAAGTGTGCTGTAGACAACATGGTTTATTCCTTAGAACAGAGGATTTTTCTGGTGTTGGAATTCCACCGCCTAGAACACAGTGTTGTTGCAAGACGAAGTTTTCAACGGAGGTTTAATGTAACCAAAGGACCGAAAAGCGATACAATAAAGGATCTGTTTGAAAAATTTCAACGGACTGGGAACGTGACGGATGAACGTGCTGGAAAGGTAGGGCGACCGCATACGGCAACCACAGAGGGCAACGCGCAGCTAGTGCAGCAGGTGATCCAACAGCGGCCTCGGGTTTCCGTTCGCCGTGTTGCAGCTGCGGTCCAAATGACGCCAACGTCCACGTATCGTCTCATGCGCCAGAGTTTACACCTCTATCCATACAAAATTCAAACGCGGCAACCCCTCAGCGCCGCTACCATTGCTGCACGAGAGACATTCGCTAACGATATAGTGCACAGGATTGATGACGGCGATATGCATGTGGGCAGCATTTCGTTTACTGACGAAGCTTATTTTTACCTGGACGGCTTCGTCAATAAACAGAACTGGCGCATATGGGGAACCGAAAAGCCCCATGTTGCAGTCCCATCGTCCCTGCATCCTCAAAAAGTACTGGTCTGGGCCGCCATTTCTTCCAAAGGAATCATTGGCCCATTTTTCAGATCCGAAACGATTACTGCATCACGCTATCTGGACATTCTTCGTGAATTTGTGGCGGTACAAACTGCCTTAGACGACACTGCGAACACCTCGTGGTTTATGCAAGATGGTGCCCGGCCACATCGCACGGCCGACGTCTTTAATTTCCTGAATGAATATTTCGATGATCGTGTGATTGCTTTGGGCTATCCGAAACATACAGGAAGCGGCGTGGATTGGCCTCCCTATTCGCCAGACATGAACCCCTGTGACTTCTTTCTGTGGGGACACTTGAAAGACCAGGTGTACCGCCAGAATCCAGAAACAATTGAACAGCTGAAGCAGTACATCTCATCTGCATGTGAAGCCATTCCGCCAGACACGTTGTCAAAGGTTTCGGGTAATTTCATTCAGAGACTACACCATATTATTGCTACGCATGGTGGATATGTGGAAAATATCGTACTATAGAGTTTCCCAGACCGCAGCGCCATATGTTGTTGAAAATTGTAACTACTGTAATTTCGAAAGTTTGTCTGCCTGAAAATGTACTGTTGTCCCAAGCATATTGCAACAAACGGTGTATTTCTATCGCTGCTCGTTTAGTTTTTATTGCCGATTCAAATATACCGGTCATTTTTGAAACACCCTGTATATTTCTAACGTTTAAAATTAGTTTGTGAAGTTACACATTAACAAAGTGATTGAATCCCTTAGATTAGCGAGTCTCAACTTGATATCACTGATAACACTAAATTGGAGGGGGGAGCTCATTGGTCAGAAAAAATTTGATTTCGGAAAATTGATTAAGTTACTGAAAGGAAAGCAAAGTATATATAATAAAAAAAATTAACGTTCATATTTACTCTGATGTTATACACTTAGAAATAGAACTATATCAGTACTATACAATGCATTTAACAATTAACTTTTCAAAACTAAATTAAGAGCAAATTTAGCAGTTATTAGTGACTCCCTTGGGCCTGGCTTGCAGAATAAAGTTATCTGAACGAGTGTTTAATATTAGAAATAGACACTTAGTTCTTTTTCTATGATTAGCTGAGATCTATATTTTGTCTTCAAAACAGACAATGCAGAAAATCTGATTTCGCTAAGGCAGGATTTTGAAAATGATTATACAAAGTGCCCTTATTTTCAGTGTAGAAAAATGTCATCCATCCCTGCCCAAAATTGAAACAGCGATTTATTCTTCTTCGGCAGTTGCAAGACCTTCAGGAGTATTTTGAAATCGATTCCTAACGTACCCGTAACGCCCTGCCAGGTACTATAGTTGTCAGCAGGAAATATTTTTTAAACTTCTTTTCCAGCATGTTTAAATGATTTACAGTAGTTATAAAAACAGTTTTACAGGTTTATGTTCAGAATTATACGTTTTAGCACATTCATCCACACTTGCGGACATTTCAAGGTTTTTGCTTTTAATTTCGGATCCACAATGCCAGTTTTCTACAAAAAAGCATTAATTTCGTCAATTGTTTCCGACACATGTCCTCGGAGTTGAGGGTTCATGGCCTTTAATTTCTTTAATATGTGGACCAAGTATCTCAATTTCATGTGAAATAAACCATCTCGAAACTTCTCGGCTTCTGTCAACTTTTCCTCTTCTAGAAGATTTCATCATGTAATTCATAAAAACGTTGCAAAAATTTAAATGCACCCCTCCACTCACCCACAAACACACACACACACACACACACACACACACATACACACACACACAAAGTTCCAGGCACATCTCTCATACCTTATAACTATAGAAAGCCATCGATTGCGATTTTGTCAATGTAATTGATCGATTTTGCAAAATACCAATAAATTTACTTATTCTTCGTAATTTGTAAGGTTTGTAACTTCGTAACTTTAGCGTGAAAATACTCAAATTAGGGGAGAGGGAAGAGGGGGGTTTTGGTCACCATGAAAATAATGTTCGAAAATAGGATCGCTAATCCTGAAATGTTAAAAGTGGCTGCCTTAGACGTACAGTGTGTGATCAAAAGTATCCGGACACCTGGCTGAAAATGACTTACAAGTTCGTGGCGCCCTCCATCGGTAATGCTGGAATTCAATATGGTGTTGGCCCACCTTAGCCTTGATGACAACTTCCACTCCCGCAGGCATCCGTTCAGTCAGGTGCTGGAAGTTTTCTCGGGGAATGGCAGACCATTGTTCACGGTGTGTTGCACTGATGAGAGGTATCGATGTCCGTCGGTGAGGCCTGGCACGAAGTCGGCGTTCCCAAACATCCCAAAGGTGTTCTATAGGATTCAGGGAAGGACTCTGTGCAGGCCAGTCTATTGCACGGATATTATTGTCGTGTAACAACTCCGCCACAGGCCGTACATTATGAACAGGTGCTCGATCGTCTTGAAAGATGAAGTCGCCATCCCCGAATTGCTCTTTAACAGTAGGAAGCAAGAAGGTGCTTAAAACATCGATGTAAGCCAATGCTGTGATAGAGCCTCGCAAAAGAACAAGGGGTGCAAGCCACCTTAATGAAAAACACGACCACATGATAACACCACCGTTTCCGAATTTTACTGTTGGCACTATACACGCCGGTAGATGACGTTCACTGGGAATTCGCCATACCCACAGCCTGCCATCGGATCGCCAAATTGTGTATCGTGATTCGTCACTCCACACAACGTTTTTCCACTGTTCTTTCATCCTATGTTTACGGTCCTTACACCAATTACTGGCGTGATGTGTGCCTTATGGGCAGCCGCTAGGCCATGAAATCAAATTTTTCTCAGCTCCCGCCTAACTGTCATACTACTTGCAGCGGATCCTGATGCAGTTTGGAATTCCTGTGTGATGGTGTGAATAGATGTCTGCCTATTACGCATTACGATCCTCCTCAACTGTCGGAAGTCTCTGTCAGTCAACAGACGAGGTCGGCCTGTATGATTTTGTGCTGTACGTGTCCTTTCACGTTTCCACTTCACTACCGCATCGAAACGTGGACCTAGGGATGTTTAGGGGTATGGAAATCTCGCGTGCAGACGTATGACACAAGTGACATCCAAGCATCTGACCACATTCGAAGTCCGTGAGATCCGTGGAGCGGCCCATTCTGCCCTCTCACTATGTCTATTGACTATTGAGGTCGCTGATATGGAGTATCTGGCAGTAGGTGGCAGTACAATGCATCTAATACAAAAAAACGTATGGTTTTGTGGGTGTCCGGATGCTTTTGATCACATAGTGTAACTAGTACCTTAAATGGAAATGTTGTCGATCGTGAATGACTTCGTTGAAATTCGATACGCATACATCTTTTCACCTCTGTCTCTAGTTTTAAGCATTTTGCGTTAAAATCCTTTGATTCGTGAAATATTACACTGCCTGACAAGAAAAGAAAAGTGGAGCACCCAGAATGAGAGGAGGAAAGGAAATGACACTTCACGGGTTGAGAGGGTATGTTATCTTAATGATTACAAAATCGAGCCAAATTTACAATGAACTTATCAGTATGAACCTACTTATCAGCGTATCGTTGTACCCCCTTTGCCAGAATACATAATGTCATGCAGTGGGGAAGAGTGTCATAAAGCCATTGTATCCTCTACCGAGACAAGGTGGCCCACAGCAGAATTAGCTGGTCCTCGAAATTCCGGGTACTGGAACTGGGACGGATTTAAAGTCCGAGCTTGACCCACATGTCTTCCAGTGGGGACAGAACTGCAGATCCCACTGGCCACGGGAGGACCTCAACATTAGGCAGACAGTTCATAAGAGGCACGTACATATGTGGGCGGGCATTGTACTATCGAAAAATGGCAGCACGATACTGTAGCATGAGAGTTAACATATTAGGACGCAGCATGTCCAAGACATGCTATTGTGCTATCAGAGTTCCCTCAGTCAGTAAAGCCGGGGCCAGAAGTTATACCCGGTGGCTCATCGCCGAACAGAATGCGACTCTATTCGAGAAAAGTTCATGATGCCCTGTTAGTTGTGAGGTAACGGGCGAGCTGTGACGCCCTGGGAATATTCTATGTCCGGAGTTGAGGCGGCCGCACAGGACGCTCGTCAAAGCCGCGGCTCGTTAGCAACCGCGTGATGCCGCACAATAGCTGGACCACGTGGTGCCAAGCGTTAGCCGGACGAGAGGGTAGCCACAGCGCATGGTCCAGCCGCGTGGCTGGGAATTCCGCTGTGACGAGGACGGTGCTCTGTGTCGATGAAGGAGATGTCTATGCCGGGAATGCCAAAGATGGCGGACTTTGTCAAACCTTAATAGCAGACATTTCACAGTTCGTATAGAAATTAATAGTAGCCAGATGAATCATGATACGTAAAAAAGAAACATGTACATTACTACTATCTGCACGACGATTTTGATGGTGTAATCAGATTTTTAATATCTTTATTAGTTTAGAGTTTAGTATCTGACTGTAAATTATGCAAGTAACACCCAGCAATGAATTTCCAAAATATAAACGCTTCATCCGATTTTGTCTATCGCCGTGTTGTAACTTATATAGTACATGAGTTATTGGAAGTCAAAGTGGCCGATTACTATCGATCGCGTCGGGCCATAAGTACTCCAAAGTTACACGAAAAAACGGTGGCAGCATGCTTATTAATATATATTTATTCATCTATGTCTTTGTTTATAACCGATATGTACTATTCATGAAGAACTCAGTTAAATATTTAACTGTGTTTTAGAAAGCACAGAGATATTAGGCTACTGGCCTACCTTTTGCTTGCTATTCCTTTGATATATGTTTATTTGATTTGTTTATGTATTTAATAAAGTGTGTTAGAGTGTGTTTATGGTCCAGCCGTAGGAATATTTATTTAATTTCAAGTTATTTAAATGTAAATCCGGTATTTCGAATGTGTTTCAATACGTTTGTGAGTGTAGATTTGCTTGGAGACATGGAGGGAGCGCTCTAGCCAATCACAGCGCTCGTTACTAAGGGAGGCGACTTCCGAAGTGAATGGAGGGAGTTCGGGACAGGTCACGAGAAAGGCTGGACGCGACGGGGGAGAGTGGCGGAAACACTTGGACAGTGCGAAGCTGTTTGCGCGTGGTCGCGAAAGAGAAATACTTCGGAGTGCCGACTTGTATACTTGTGATATATCCGTGGCTTCTACAGTGAAGACGTAGTGTGCGTTTAGAAGTGAATATCTCGCGAACTATTTTGTCGTTCATAACTAATTACGTGCAATAGGAATCTATTGTTTCCTGTTATTCAACTTATATTTTATTTAATTGCTGGTTCATCGACGCCGGCCGCTGGTGGCCGAGCGGTTCTGGCGCTAAAGTCTGGAACCGCGCGACCGCTACGGTCGCAGGTTCGAATCCTGCCTCGGGCATGGATGTCTGTGTTGTCCTTAGGTTAGTTAGGTTTAAGTAGTTCTAAGTTCTAGGGGACTTATGACCTCAGCAGTTGAGTCCCATAGTGCTCAGAGCCATTTGCACCATTTTTTTTTTTTTTTTGGTTCATCGACGCCAATAAGTGTTTTGCAGAAATATACCGCATTCTCAAAAGTACTTCTACTATCGTACTCACCATTTAAAGTCGTTAAGATAGTACTGCAGATTTTATTTAATTGCAATCTTTCCTTTATAAATTTATATGTTACTTTCATAATTCGCAATTGCCGAGTGATAGGAACCTTCGACATTCGATTCATGTGTCTGTTCTTATTGTATACTGTAGACTCAGCCGTATTTGGCCTGTAATGCGGCAACTACGTATCCCAGCTCCTGGGCAACTAAACAAGCCAAAACTTTAAATATTGCAACGTTGAGAGTCGGAGGGCGCGTAGTTATTTGAAAGCCCGCACAGTGCACTACTCCAAACTGAGGTGTTAACGGCGTCCTAAGCATGGGACGGTAATTTCTACTCTGGCTTCTCATAGCCTTTGACCAGTGGTGCTGGATGACACAGAATGTTGCAGAGAATCCATTACTTGTTGTCGATTTCTAGGCGCAGATGTGGAAGGCTTACACTGTGCTTGGTGAACAACAAGGCGATCTTCCCTTGTGGTGGTCACACGAGGCCGACCTGAACTTCGACGACTAGTATGCCTGTCCTCACATTCCCATGCAGTTAAACACTGAGCCATTGTCACATGTAAATGTACCACAAATTTCGATGCTGCACGATTCGACCAGCTGACCAAATGGAGACCCGCAGTGTGGCCCATTTGAAACTGTTAGTGCTGACAACGCTGTCTCACACGGGTACGCGGCATCTCTGTGACGTTCACAGTGATTACTCAACATCTGATGCCGCTCTGTTCACGCCCATTATATACCCTACCAGACCGAGTAACAGCATTAAACTCGAACAACCATTTGGTGGCTGTCCTGCCTTTCACAAAGAATTGTAACTCTACACAGAGTACGCGAAAGAACTTTCCCCCCTTCTAACAGCCGTGTACCGCAAGTCTCTAGAGGAACGGAAGGTTCCAAATGATTGGAAAAGAGCGCAGGTAGTCCCAGTCTTCACACATCGATCTGTTGTAGAATTTTAGAACATGTTTTTTGTTTGCGTATCATGTCATTTCTGGAAACCCAGAATCTACTCTGTAGGAATCAACATGGATTCCGGAAACAGCGATCATGTGAGACCCAACTCGCTTTATTTGTTCATGAGTGCCAGAAAATATTAGATACAGGCTCCCAGATAGATGCAATTTTCCTTGACTTCCGGAAGGCGTTCGATACAGTTCCGCACTGTCACCTGATAAACAAAGTAAGAGCCTACGGAATATCAGACCAGCTGTGTGGCTGGATTGAAGAATTTTTAGCAAACAGAACACAGCATGTTGTTCTCAATGGAGAAACGTCTACAGACGTTAAAGCAACCTCTGGCGTGCCACAGGGGAGTGTTATGGGACCATTGCTTTTCACAATATATATAAATGACCTAGTAGATAGTGTCGGAAGTTCCATGCGGCTTTTCGCGGATGATGGTATAGTACACAGAGAAGTTGCAGCATTAGAAAATTGTAGCGAAATGCAGGAAGATCTGCAGCGGATTGGCACTTGGTGCAGGGAGTGGCAACTGACCCTTAACATAGACAAATGTAATGTATTGCGAATACATAGAAAGAAGGATCCTTCACAGTATGATTATATGATAGCGGAACAAACACTGGTAGCAGTTACTTCTGTAAAATATCTGGGAGTATGCGTGCGGAACGATTTGAAGCGGAATGATCATATAAAATCAACTGTTGGTAAGGCGGGTGCCAGGTTGAGATTCATTGGGAGAGTCCTTAGAAAACGTAGTCCATCAACAAAGGAGGTGGATTACAAAACACTCGTTCGACCTATACTTGAGTATTGCTCATCAGTGTGGGATCTGTACCAGGTCGGGTTGACAGAGGAGATAGAGAATATCCAAAGAAGAGCGGCGCGTTTCGTCACATGGTTATTTGGTAAGCGTGATAGCGTTACGGAGATGTTTAGCAAACTCAAGTGGCAGACTCTGCAAGAGAAGCGCTCTGCATTGCGGTGTAGTTTGCTGTCCAGGTTTCGAGAGGGTGCGTTTCTGGATGAGGTATCGAATATATTGCTTGCCTCTACTTATACCTCCCGAGGAGATCACGAATGTAAAATTAGAGAGATTCGAGCGCGCACGGAGGCTTTCCGGCAGTCGTTCTTCCCGCGAACCATACGCGACTGGAACAGGAAAGGGAGGTAATGACAGTAGCACGTAAAGTGCCCTCCGTCACATACCGTTGGGTGGCTTGCGGAGTATAAATGTGGATGTAGATTTAATCACGTCTGCGTCTACGACTACATGCATACTCAGAGAGACAACCTACGGCGCATGGTGGGTGGTACCATGTACCACTGCTAGTTATTTCCATTCCTGTTCCACTCGAAAAGAGAGCGAGGTAGAAACGACTATCTGTATGCCTCCGTAAGAGCCCTAATTTCTCTCAATCTTATCTTCGTGGTCTTAAGCGAAATGTGGGTTTGTGGCAGCAGAATTGATCTACAATCGGCATAAAATGCCGGTTCTCTACATTTCCGCAATGGTGACTCTCTGAAAAACCGTTATCTTCCCTCCAGGGATTCCCATTTCTGTTCACGAAGCATTTCCGAAATACCTGCATGGTGATCTAAACTACTATTATGAAATCTAGCAGCACGCTTCTGAATTCCTTTGATGTCTTCCTTTGATAGGACCTGGTGTGGGTCCCAAACACTCGAGCAGTACTCAAGAATGGGTCGCACTAGCATTCCATACGCCGTCTCCTTTATAGATGAGCTATACTTCCCCAAAATTCTCCCCATAAGATGAAGTCGAGCATTCGCCTTTCATGCTAGCAACCTGACGTGGCAGTTCAATGCCATTTTGAAGTTTTTTTTTGGGATATCTGCTTACATTGACATTCGACCGTGTCTTCCGGCTGCTTTGCGTTTTTGTCAGGCAGTGTATTTGGTAGTAATAAGTTGACTGCAGTGATTTTGAATTATGAATGTCCATGTGGTGCTTTATAAAGTGAATGTTAATTTGAGCTCGTAAATGGCTACATTTATTCCAGCAAAAAAACAAATATTTAAAAAAAGTAATTAAAAATAAAGAGACTTCTTCCAGAAAAACATTCTAAGTTCTGCTCCTGAATAAATGAAACACTGTTACTTTGATGTCAACTGTGAATGTTTGCTTGACACGTGCTCAGTGTGAACTTTTGCGAGCGCTATCTCCCACACTCCCTCACCTCCAATTACACAACTGCCTTCGCAGCACACACAGCAGGAGACAAATTCGGTTTTCGGCTTCTGGTTGCCCGAGCGCAGCTTGGTCCGCGGACACGGCCCGTCAGTACAATGAGATTCCCACGGGAAGGAGACGCGGGTCAACGCCGCGAGTGTGTACAATACGGCTGTTGCGCTGGTCTGGGAACAACGTCGCCATTTGTGCACTTGGATGTGTGGGAGAGTGACCAGTCTCCAAGGACGAGCAAGCTGGTGCTATCCAATAACGTACTGCAAGGCCCGGAGATGTAAGAGGTCTGACGGTTCCGCGTAAAGCAATTACGTTGCTGCTCTGCTCAACAAACACGATTGCAACAAAATCTTCAGATTTTATTAGCATGACTAGTTGTATCGATTGTAATAGGAGAGCCAGTCCTGACAAACCTCTACCATCTGGTGAGCAAGGTGTATGAGGCAGGCGAAATACCCTCAGACTTCAAGAAGAATATAAAATTTCCAATCCCAAAGAAAGCAGGTGTTGACAGATGTGAAAATTATCGAACTATCAGTTTAATAAGTCACAGCTGCAAAATACTAACGCGAATTCTTTACAGACGAATGGAAAAACTGGTAGAAGCCGACCTTGGGGAAGAACAGTTTGGATTCCGCAGAAATGTTGGAACACGTGAGGCAATACTGACCCTACGACTTATCTTAGAAGAAAGATTAAGGGAAGGCTAACCTACATTTCTCGCATTTGTAGACTTTGAGAAAGCTTGTGACAATGTTGACTGAAATACTCTCTTTCAAATTCTAAAGCTGGCAGGGGTAAAATACAGGGAGCGAAAGGCTATTGGCGAATGGTTATTTACAATTTGTACAGAAACCAGATGGCAGTTATAAGAGTCGAGGGAAATGAAAGGGAAGCAGTGGTTGGGAAGGGAGTGAGACAGGGTTTTAGCCTATCCCCGATGTTATTCAATCTGTATATTGAGCAAGCAGTAAAGGAAACAAAAGAAAAGTTCGGAGTAGGTATTAAAATCCATGGAGAAGAAATAAAAACTTTGAGGTACGCCGATGACTTTGTAATTCTGTCAGAGACAGCAAAGGACTTGGATTAACAGTTGACGGAATGTACTCGAATTAAATCGGGTGATTCTGCGGGAATTAGATTAGGAAATGAGACGCTTAAAGTAGTACATGAGTTTTGCTGTTTGGGGAGCAAAATAACTGATGATGGTCAAAGTAGAGAGGATATAAACTTGTAGACTAGCAATGGCAAGGAAAGCGTTTCTGAAGAAGAGAAATTTGTTAACATCGAGTATAGATTTAAGTGTCAGGAAGTCGTTTGTGAAAGTATTTGTATGGAGTGTAGCCATGTATGGAAGTGAAACATGGACGATAAATAGTTTGGAAAAGAAGAGAATAGAAGCTTTCGAAATGTGGTGCTACAGAAGAATGCTGAAGATTAGATGGGTAGATCACATAACTAATGAGGAGGTATTGAATAGAACTGGGGAGGAGTTTGAGGCACAACTTGACTAGAAGAAGGGATCGTTTGGTAGGACATGTTCTGAGACATCAAGGGATCACCAATTTAGTATTGGAGGGCAGCGTGGAGGGTAAAAATCGTAGAGGGAGACCAAGAGATGAATACACTAAGCAGATTCGGAAGGATGTAGGTTGCAGTAAGTACTGGGAGATGAAGAAGCTGGCACTGGATAGAGTAGCATGGAGGGCTGCATCAAGCCAGTCTCAGGAATGAAGACCACAACAACAATAGTTGTAACAATGTGAATCAGCATTTCGACCACTTTTGCAAGAGAGCATCGTCAGAAGCTCGATGTTTACCGATATTACTACATTAATATGTAATGTACATAACTATCCTGATGAAACTCACAATAGCATCTAAAACATGGTTTCATATTGCAGCATGATGACGTCACGTAACCAACATTTTTTTTTTTTTTTTTCTCGGAAGTCTTCTGACTGGTTGATGCGTCCCTCTACGAATTCGTCTCTTCTTCCTCTCAAAATAGCACTTGGGTATTTTATAACATCGGTCTTCCCCTACAGTTATTATCCTCTACAGCTCGCTCAAATACCATGGAACTTATCCCTTGATGTCTTACACGTTCGGCCGCGTGGGGTAGCCGCATGGTCTAGGGCGTCTTGTCACGGCCCGCGCGACTCCCCCGTCTTAGGTTCGAGTCCTCTCTCGGGCATGGGTGTGTGTGCTGTCCTTAGCTTAAGTTAGTTTAAGTTAGATTAAGTAGTGCGTAAGCTTAGGGACCATTGACCTCCGCAGTTTGGTCCCATAAGACCTTACCAGAAATTTCCAAATCTTTCTTACACATTCCTTTCCCCTTTGATTCTGCGGATAACCTCCTTATTTCTTATTTCACCAGTCTATCTAATTTACAACATCTTTCTATAGCACCATATCTGAAACGCATCAATTCCAATCCTCTCTGGTTTTCTCACAGCCCATGACTCATTTCCATACAATGCTGTGCTGCATTCTTAGAAATTTCTTCCTCAACTTTGGCCAAGAATGCCATCTGCCTGTACTAGTCTGATTTTAATGTCCTTTCCGTTTCGTCAGTCATGTGTTATTTTGCTTCCAAGATACCAAAACTCCCTCACTTGACATACTTCACGGTCACCAGTTTTAATGTTAAGTTTATTGCTAAACACATTTCTGCTGCTGCTCATTACTTTTTTCTTTCCTCCGTTTACTATTGTCCACGTTCTGTGTTCATTAGACTGTTCATTCGTTCAACACGACCTGTAATACTTCCTGACTTTCACTGTGGATAGCAGCGAAGCTAGTCATTGATGTTCCTTTCGCCTTGAGTTTTATTCCTCACCTGCAGCTGTACTTTATTTCCGTCATTGCATCTTCGCTGTATATATTAAACACCTTCCTAATACAGGCACTTCGTTCTGAGCCTTGCATTCGTACTTTCCCGTCTTGTTTCTTGTACATATTGTATACCAGCGGAAAAACGCTCCTAACGGGCCACAAAAAATATGCGAATATGTTCCTGTTTATTTAAAAGACACTGAGTGCAAAGTGGGGTTCCGGCTGCCTCATTCTACCTTCCTCAGCTCCACTAAAATTTTTTCCAAAACCTTTGGCATGCCAATGTATTCGCGTTTTCTTAACACGCCTCTCACAAGCTCCGCTAAATGTAACTCACTCTCACCCACTAGTACATCGCTGTAAGTCGCTCTTACCCATCCTCGCCCACTTGTCATTTTTCAGTCGCTCATTCAGCCCAACTCAGTGTCATTATCTCTTTGTGTCTTTCTGTCTTTGTCTCCGGCGTCACAGCCGTAGCCTCTTCGTTCTGTCCGACTACTACAGTCGCCCCACACTGTCATCGTCTCCCTCTTGCTCAGTGTTACTAATAACATCTCATTCCTTCCTTCTTACTGCTGCTGTCTTCTCTCACTGTCACTACCTTTCTCTTCCTAGTTGTAACTGTCATTTTCTGAGTCTGTTATCATCGCTGGCTCTCAATCACTTCAGCTTTCCTGCCCTGGCACTGTCTCCACTCTTTTGCTAGCACCGCTCTGTTACTGTCAACTATGTTCCACTCCCACTGTGTCCCTCTGCCATTGTTTCCTTCATCATTTCTATAACACAGTCACTGCCTACCATCTTCCAGCATTTATCACTTTTCCATCTCTTTGACACTGCCACTGCGCTCTTCTCTCTCAGCATGAGAAAACGCGAATATGTTGCATGCCAAATTTTTTGAAGGTGCCGAAGAAGGTAGAATGAGGCAGCTGGTACATTATGTTTCAGTCAGAATTTTTAATTAAACAACATATTCGCATTTTTTGGTCTTCGAGAGGAGCATTTTTTCCGCTCGTTCTCTTCTTTTCCTGCTGGAGCAGGGCATGTAACTCATGTGAAAAGAAATGTATTGGTCAGCAAAATTTAGATAGTTTAGTCAAATGGCTTTGAAATAACGCAAAACTGTGATTCTTGAGTTTCTCCCGGCGTATTTGATAATCAAAATATCCACGGGTGTACTGCCGGTCTACAGTGTCCAACGGGCACAATATTTCGGCGATCATACATGTCGCCAGGACATGCAGCTTTACTGTATGATTAAATGATGATGGCGTCCTCTTGGGTAAAATATTCCGGAGGTAAAATAGTCCCCCATTCAGATCTCCGGGCGGGGACTACTCAAGAGGACGTCGTTATCAGGAGAAAGAAAACTGGCGTTCTAGCATGGAATGTCAGATCCCTTAATCGGGCAGGTAGGTTAGAAAATTTATGTAGGTTGCAGTAGGTACTGGGAGATGAAGAACCTTGCACAGGATAGAGTAGCATTGAGAGCTGCATCAAACCAGTCTCAGGACTGAAGACCATAACAACAACAACATGTCGCCATCATCAGGTGAACTGACGGACTGAGCTCCTGTGAACGTGCCGGCACGGAGATCCGTACACTATGGCTGCTCAGGGGGAAATGGGTTCGGTCGCGGCGGCGGCCGATTTAAATACCCTCTGCCCGCGGCGCGCTCACTCCGCCGTCCGCGCCCCGCGCCACGGTCGCGCGGTGGAACAGATTGCGACGGCGTCTGAGATGACGTCGGTGTGATGGCTCTGTCCGCCCTGGTCGTCACAACTATACATTTGCTCGATTTACTCTTGATTAACCCAATCGCTGGTTCCCAAGCCTTGCTAAGATTATAGCCACAGTCACGGTTTATGAGGTCGTCATTGGTGCGAATTTCGATGGCCTCTCTAACAACGCTGTCCCAGTATCTCGACGTCTGTACCAGAATCCTCGTGCGTTCATACTCCATAGCGTGATTTTCCGACAAACAATGTTCAGCGACCGCCGACTGGTGTTCACGGCATCGATCCTCGACGGTACGCATCGTCTGACGAATATACGACTTGCCACATTGACACAGAATCTGGTACACGCCGGCCTTCCTCAAACCGAGGTCATCTTTGGCGCTCCCCACCAGTGCACGAGTTTTATTTGGAGGACAAAACACAGTTCCGACCCGGTGTTTCTTCAGAATGCGGGCGATTTTCCCCGAGAGTGCGCCTGTGTATGGAATAAATGCAGTGCCTACCTCCTCCCTCGTGACTTCATCCATCTCAACAGGTTGTGCTTTAGTGGTTGGGTGGAGAGCACGTTGAATCTGCCACTCACCCATTTTTTCGAAATACAGTTCTCAGATGTTCCAATTCCTGGGGTAGACTCTCTGCGTCAGAGATAGTGCGCGCCCTATGTACTAAAGTTTTAAGTACCCCATTCCTCTGTGAAGGGTGGTGCCAGCTGCCTGCGTGCAAATACAGATCAGTGTGCGTTGTCTTCCGATACACCCCATGGCCTAGGGTGCCGTCAGGCCTTCTCTTGACCAAGACGTAAAGCAAAGGTAGTTTACACTCCGTTTCAGTCTCCATAGTGAATTTGATGTTGGGGTGTATGGAGTTTAGATGTGTAAGGAAGTCAAGGAGTTTATCCATACCATGTGGCCAGATGACGAACGTGTCGTCCACGTAACGGAAAAAGCAAGTAGGTTTCCATTCGGATGACGACAGATCTTCCTCCTCGAAGTTCTCCATGTACAAATTCGCTACCACCGGTGAGAGTGGGCTACCCATGGCGACTCCCTCCGTTTGTTCGTAGTATTCTCCATTAAAAAGAAAATACGTGGAAGTCAAGACATGCCTAAAAAGTTCAGTGGTCTTCTCGTCAAACTTCTGACTAATCAATTCTAGTGACTCTCGCAGGGGTACCCTCGTGAACAAGGAAACGACGTCAAAACTCACCATGATATCTGACTCACCCAACGTGAAGCTATCAAGGCGTTTAACAAAATCCACGGAATTACGGATGTGATGAGGGCATTTACCCACATAAGGACTTAATATTCCCGTCAGGTATTTGGCCAACAAATATGTAGGTGCCCTGATATTGCTGACAATGGGGCGTAATGGTACCCCCTCTTTGTGAACCTTCAGGAGTCCATATAGTCTAGGCGGTACCGGACCTTGGGGTAACAATTTCTTAGCGTCACCCTCCGGTAAATCTGCGTCCTTGAGAAGCGACCTCGTCTTGTTGTCCACCTTCTTTGTATGGTCAACGCTGATCTTCAGGTAGGAATCGTCATTTAGCAGGCTGTGCATCTTATCAGTGTAGTCCTTATGGGAGACAACAACTGTAGCATTGCCTTTGTCAGCCCGTAAGACAACAATTTCAGAGCGCTCCCTCAGATCACGAATGGCCGCCCTCTCTTTACTAGTGATATTTGACTTCATCGGCTTGGGTTTCGTCAACGCACGACAAGTTTCACGACGTATTTCCTCAGCTGATTCAGGCGGAAGTCGAGCTGCAACCTGTTCAACAGCACTAACAATTTCTGCGACCGGAGTGAACTTGGGGGTGGGAGCGAAGTTGAGACCTTTCTGCAAAACTAATTTCACATCTGAGACCGGTCTTATTTGCAGAAATTGGGATACTTTGCAGCATATTTTTCCGGCTACATCGCTTTATAAACTACGTTGTCGGCTCACACCGGATTTCACGTGTGTGTGTTTTACGTATACAAGTAGGGTAACTTTGAACGTTTGTATCTCGGAAGCGGATAAACGGATGAGGAAAATTTTCAAGGTCGTTCGAGATCGGGATCTTACAAATACTGTACATTGTAAAATTTACAGCTATTTGCTGTGCATAGCCGTCTCGTATCAGCGGTTCGATTTTGGTACCAAAAACCACGTTTTTGGGGTGTTTCTCGATAAGGGATAAGAATTTTGAAAGCTGGGGCATGGCTCCTCTAAATAAATTTGCTGCGGCTATTTATTATTTAGATGTCCCCTCATGATGGATTTTACGTGTAGAAGTAGGTTAACTTTGAACCTCCGTGTCTTGGAAACGGGTAAAGATACCAAGAAAATTTTCGAGGTTGTTCGACATCGGGATTTAGGAATTTATTGTAAAAATTTCAGCCATTTGCTGTGCATAGTCGTCTTGGAATACTCGGCTAGGTTTTGATCCTCTGGTGACGGCGAAAATATGGAAAAAATTCTTTTTGTGGGGTTTACCGAGGAAGTGCCCGTAAAGTAATGGTGGCTCCATAAGTCCCATCAAGCTCGTCATACATCAAATTCAAAAGGAAACAACCGAACAGCTCCATTTATCTAAGCAGGAGGAAATGTGTAATATTCGACTTTGACACTGTACTGTAGGATAGTAACACTAAGACAATCCTACTATTGGATATACAAGGAGTTCCTATCCCAAGCGCTATCGAAAACACTTGGTCCTACCTTTTTATCACCAATAAAACCTGAGGCAAGAACCCGGAAAATCCCATTTTCATGCGCAGCGTTTCGGAACATATTAGGTACGCATGCATACCGATTACCTGTTTTTCCCTATACCTTACACCTACTTCCCTGAGAATTTGGAACATCTTACACGAGTTTACATTGTCGAACGCTTTCTCTAAGTAGAAGTTTCTATGATTCGGTACTCAAATGGTTCAAATGGCTCTGAGCACTGTGGGACTTACTTCTGAGGTCATCAGTCCCCTAGAACTTAGAACTACTTAAACCTAACTAACCTAAGGACATTACACACATCCGTGCCCGAGGCAGGATTCGAACCTGCGACCGTAGAGGTCGCGCGGTTCCAAACTGTAGCGCCTAGAACCGCTCGGCCACTCCGGCCGGCAATTTGGTACTCTTTTATAAGTCTTTTATGAGTCTTGATGGCGAAGGTTTTTACCAAAAATTAAATATCATATGTGAGTGGTAACCGGTTTCGATCATATCTAGATCATCATCAGACCAGGTCTCATTAGGTGAGAGCAGAGACGACGATGTAAATCCTATGGAATCCGTTTCGGTCGCTATCGGGCACCATCATCACGTACGCAAATCAGCGCGACAAATCATTGCGTAGACATCTAACGCCACATACCTTCACAAACCTGCCAAAAAACTGTCGGATGCCTGAAACGCAGAATCAGTGATGTATTTTGTTCCAAAGACGGGCAAACAAGCTAGTAAGCGGGCGGTCATAATATTTTGGCTCATCAGTGCGTGAGAAACAGCGTGCCGTAATCGAGTGTCGAAGTCGAAGAGTTCGTTCACATATGGACACCATCTCCTTCAGCATGACGATGCCAGACTGCACACACGAGCGCTGTGACATGTGCAACAATCTGGTACCTTGGGTTCACTGTCATCGATGATCCTCCGTATAGCCCCGCTTAGGCCTCATCCGATTATCATCTGTTTCCAAAACTTGAAGAACGCCATCGAGGACTACACTTTGATAGTGATGAAGCGCAGGAAGCAGAACTGAGGTTGTGGCTCCTTCAAAAAAGTCAATCATTCTACAGTAACGGTATCAACAAACTGGTCCTCGTGTGATTGTCGCCAGGGTTTGACGATGTTGTGAAATAAATATTTAGACGTGACGAGTAAAGATGTAGAACGCCAATAAAGGTTTTTTTTAAAAAAGATTCAAGAGTTTTCACATAAAAAATTGAAAGGCACTACTTTGCTACACGACCTCATATAAATGACCTAGTGGATAATGTCGGCATTTCTATAAAGTTGTTCGCGGGTGACGCCGTGTAGTGTAGAGAAGTAGGGACGCTAGAAAACTGTAATGAAATGCAGGAAGACCTGCAGAGGATCGATGCTTGGGTTAGTGATAAGCTGTTGACCACCAACATAGCCGCGCGGGATTAGCCGAGCGGTCTCAAGCGCTGCAGTCATGGACTGTGCAGCTGGTCCTGGTGGAGGTTCGAGTCCTCCCTCGGGCATGGGTGTGTGTGTTTGTCCTTAGGATAATTTAGGTTAAGTAGTGTGTAGCCTTAGGGACTGATAAGCTTAGCAGATTTCACACACACAAAAATGGCTCTGAGCACTATGGGACTTAAATGCAGAGGTCATCAGTCCCCTAGAACTTAGAACTACTTAAACATAACTAACCTAAGGACATCACACACATCCATGCCCGAGGCAGGATTCGAACCTGCGACACACATACACACACACACACACACACACACACACACACACACACAGACACACACACAGGCGCGCGCGCGGACACCAACATAAACAAATACGACGAACTGCACGTAAACAGTGGAAAGACCCGCTACTACTTGATTACACGATTGACGAACAGTCATTGGGAGCAGTCTTATACATTAAATATCTGGGCGTATAAGCGCGGAGCGATTTAAAATGGAACGACCACACAAAAGTAATCATAGGAACGCAAATTCCTGATTGAAATTCACTGGGAGGATCATCACGAAGTGAAGTAGAAGCACGAAGTTGGTAACTTAGAAAATCCTCGTTCGACCAATGCTTGAGAATTGCTCATTAGTGTGGAGCCCCTATGAGATAGGATTGACAGAAGAATCAGAAAAGATCCAGAGGAGATAAGTGTGTTTCGTCACAGGTTAGTTTAGTAAGCTGTAAAGCGTCAAAGTAATGCTGACCAAACACCAGTGGTAGACATTACAAGAGGGGTGTTCTGCACTACCGTATGGTTTACGGTTTAAACTGCCAGAGTGTACGTTCCTAGAAGGGTTGACCAATAATATTGTACACTGCATCCTCCTACGTATATCTCGAGAAAATACCATGACGGTGTAAATTAGAGAGATTCGATCTCACACGGAAGTATACCACTAATCTTTCTTCCAGAGCGGCATTCGCGCACTAGACGTGTAGGAATTATGGGCAAAGTTTAAACGGATTGTAAATCGTGCTCTGGAGAATTATGCGCCGAGTGAATGTATTAAGGCCCACCGTGGCTTAACAACGAAATCCAGAAAATGTCTGAGGAAGCAAAGGTTGTTGCACTCTCGAATCAAAAGAGAACGTGTGTTTACAGATAGGCGGAAGCCCAAGTTTTAACTTTTGCAGTTAAGAAATCGTTCACACAGAAGAACCGTACGCCCATTGCACAGAGTCCCTTATAGAGGACATAGAAATGAGCATTCCACGTCGTAGAGAAACAGCTGAATGTGTTGAAAGCAAATAAGTTGCCAGGTCCGGGTAGAATCCCAGTTCGGTTTTACAAAGAGTGCTCTACGGTACTGGTCACTTACTTAGCTTGCATTTATCGTGAATTTCTATCCCAGCGCAAAGTCCCGAGCGACTGGAAAAGCGCGAAGATGACTGCCGTGTGTAAGAAGGGTACAAGAATGGACCCACAAAATTGCAGACCAATTATCTTAATATCGGTTTGCTGCAGAATCATGAAAATTTTCTCAGTTCGAATAAAATAAATTTCTTTCAGACGGAAAACTACTATCCACGAATCAGCACGGTTTTAGAAAGCATCGCTCGTGCGAAACTCAGCTTGCCCTTTTCTCATATGATAACCTGCGAACTATGGATAAAAGGCAACAGGTACATTCCATAATCCCAGATTTGCGAAAAGCATTTGACAAAAGGGCCCCACTGAGACTGTTAACGTAGGTACGAGCATGCGTAATAGGTTGCCAGACATGTGAGTGGGCCGGCCTCGGTAGCTGAGCGGTTCTAGGCGCTTCAGTCCGGAACCGCGCGACTGCTACGGTCGCAGGTTGGAATCCTGCCTCGGGCATGGATGTGTGTGATGTCCTTAGGTTAGTTAGGTTCAAGTAGTGCTAAGTTCTAGGGGACTGATGACCTCAGATGTTAAGTCCCATAGTGCTCAGAGCCATTTGAACCATGTGAGTGGCTCGAAGACGTCTTAACTAATAGAACCGCTCCTCGACGACGTGTGTTCCTCAGAGACAAGGATATCGTCGGGAGTGCCCTAGGGACATGGTGAGCGGACAGAATGAGCAGCAATCTGCGACTGTTCGCCGATGATGCTGTTTTGTAGGGGAAGGTGTCTTCGTTGAGTTACTGTAAGAGGATACAAGATGACTGTGACAAAATATCTTGTCTGTGGGATGTATGGCAGCTAGTTTATAGGTAGAAGGATGTAAGTTAATGCAGATGAGTAGGAAAAACAGATCCGCATTGCTTAAATATCTAGGCGTAATGTTGCAAAGCGATATGAAACGAAACGTGCAGGTAATGGTTGTACTAAGGAAGGCGAATTGTCGACTTCGATTTATTGGGAGAATTTAAGGAAAGTGTTCATCATCTGTATAGGACCCTAGTGCGAGCCATTCTTGGGTACTGATCGAGTATTTTGGAGCTGCATCAGGTCGGAGTAAAGAAAAAAATCGAACTAATTCAGAGGCGGGCTGCTAAATTTGTTAATCTTCGAGCAATAAGCAAGTATTATGGGGATGCTTCGGGAGTTGAGATGCGAATCCCTGGAGGGGTGATGTTCCTTTTGTGGAACACTATTGAGGAAATTTAGAGAACCTGCATTTGGAGCTGACTGTAGAACGATTCTGTTGCCGCCATCGTATATTTCGCGTAAGGACCACGAAGATAAGATAAAGAAAAATTAGGGCTCGTACAGAGGCACATAGACAGTTGTTTTTCCCTCGCTCTGTTTGAAAGTAGGGCAGGAAAGGAAGTGACTAGTAGTGGTACAGGTATTCTCCACCACGCACTATACGGTAGCTAGCGGAATATGTATGTAGTTGGGGCAATAAATTGGTCGCAGTCGATTTTAGGAAAAGGACGGAAACCTAAATCTGAATGTCCCGACGCCGATTTCATCCAGATTCTTCAGAATGACCCTATTACATTAAGCCATATCATTTGCTAGCTACACCAAAGAGGCCGTTACTGGATATTCCTGTGCGCCATATGTCGGCACACTTAATTATTGCTGGTACAGTGTTCTAAACATTATACGAATTTGGATTTAGTCGGTAGATCTATTCTATGTAATGAAATTTTATCAAACGTAACTGCATTTCCGCACACATGGACCAGCAATGTGTTAGGTCCGTCATGAACATTTCAAATTACATTTACTATCCTTAACGGGAATACGTCGAGTATGGACTCTACCGAGTCCCATTTTAAGTTTAAAATCCTGAATTGTTTGGACAACGACGAGTGACTAAACAACAACTTCGAATTTTATATGGAATGATAAAAATATCCTGAACTGATTCAAACCACTAAAGTTATGTGCTGTGATATGCACGGTCCAGTCCTTAAAAGCCCACACAGATTTTAATTTTTCGTGACTTACATAAATCATTTCACTCTACGTCAGTAAGAGTCGGCCAGTATCTTGCTATATCTGTCGTCATCTGAATAATGATCTCGATTTGGACGGAGGAGTTAACGCCGAAATTTCTTGATTCCTAAGCCAAATGGTGGGAAGTTAACATCTCGGACAAAACATTAAGATTTTTAAAGGCTGCTTTAGGCGATCAGAAGCTTGCCTTGAAGACTATCTGGAAATTCAGGAATTTCTGGACATACGTAGGGTCAGTGAACGGATCCAGACATTTTATAAAGTCTACAGACAGAATGTACTGTTCTGGCCTTAACCGTTTCTGCGCTCAAGCTCAGCGTTCTTTTGTTAAGTGGGGTTTTCCAATGCCATTAACCTCCTGCTCAGTTCATATCCAAAATGCGTTTCACTGTAACTTATTTATGCACGGCCCTGTCCTTATATTGGTAGATATTGTTTTGTTAGTTTTCGGTACATGAGGTTACTGCAATTGCTTTTCGTTGATAATATAGTTTTCTGAGGATCTCATACTGTATCGTACTGTCGTTATGGACCGAGCTCATGTAAGGTCCATAAAATCCAGACGCCTAACACATGTTGTCCCTTCCGAATTAATTTTGTGCTGTTGTGATCAATGGTTGAGGCATTGCTCATTGCAGTGCAAAATTATAAGCTCAATGAATTTTAATCATTGTCCAGCTACTGGTCTATCTTATGCTGTATGATGTCTTTTGAATATTATAATTTTTTTAATTTGAAATGTATTGGTTTAAACGGCATTTTCTATTTAGATTATCTTTATATGGCTTTACAGTCGTTTAAAGCAGTTATTTGAATAATTTTACAACATTTTCTTTCTAGTACTTTTGGTTAAGTTTTATTAAAACGGTTCATCCACCCTTTAGATTGTCATATATTACATAACTTCAAGTGTTCCACAATTTCTCAAACATTCATGATATTGATGATTATGAAAGATGAGTGAAGTTAAGGAAGTGTTTGTTTCTGTTATCTCTTTTCTCAACACGTAAATACTACACAAATATTACAATTTATCCTCATAAACTGACATGTATTTGTATATGTAAAAGAGGTAATATTTTTTCTTAAGACAAACTTTATATTCATCAACTTTATTAGTCATTAAAACACATGTTTCCAGAATATACGCAAATTATTCTGTGGTTTGTATGGACATTTACAAACTACACATGAAATACGAAATATAAAACATTGTACATTTTTGAATATACTTTAACAATTTACGAACTGAATTACAAAATACAAATGAAACACATAAAGTACAAATTCGCAGTGTTACAGGTGCGACTGAATATTTACAGGCATCTCAACTCCTTGCTGAAGTGATTATCTATTCCACTCTTTAAAATATTACAATGACCTTGTCACACACATCACTTTCTTTCTTCACGCACTTTACACTTTAAACTTTGGGCTGGGTTTGCTTCCCGATGCTGTTGTCGATCATTGGTGGTTGATGCTACTACTAAGTTATAGACTCTGCTCAATGTTGCTGAAGATTGTCGAGATTTACAGTTCTGAGTATTCTATCACAAATGCCATTACATGGTCAGTTCCATGTTGCATTGTTTTGATGTCAAACTGCTCATCCAAGGCACTGCCATGATGTGAAGACATATGTGGCCTTGTCCTTTATTGGTATTGTTGCTGTCGAGGTTGAAGAGTGTAGCCCCTCGAGTACTGCTGCAGTTTGATGTTTGATGTCCCCATTATGCATACTCTGTTTGATGGTTTGACCACCTTTGGTTGGTTTGATGGTTAGAATTAAATACCTGCCACAGTTTTGTTGAATATTGCTTTCTGTGGATTCTGCCAAATCTCATACTGGTTTAAGATATAAGATTTAGAAAAGAATTTTGCTGTCTTCTGCCCTTATCTTGGGACCATTTTTCTCTTCATTTCTTGCTGTATCTTCATGTCTTCTTTCTTGGAACTTGCAACTTCTTCAGCGTAGGGATAGGATATGTTATTCAGTGAATTACCAATTATGTCGTTATTTTATATGGTCAGGTTTGAATATATATCTTCAGAAGTGATATGTCTTTTTTCAGTTATCAGCTTCTCCATTTGGTATTTGAGAGAAATATTCGGAGTTTATTTTTCCAGGTGGTTGTACTATGGAGCTGTTTCCAATGGTTTGCTGTTGTTAGTCACTTCTATTGTGTGTCGGCGCTGCTAATGGGGTCATTTTGCTTTCCTTGCAGGTGTGTGTCCTTTGTCCCTTGCTGTTGCTGGTTTTCCCTGTCCTCTCGCTGTTGAGGTGAGGCTTGGGACAATATTCTTCAAAGCACACCTGGCTAGGTACCCGCACTAATGTGAAGCGTGAGTCAGGAAATTCCTTTGTTGCCAATGCTATATTGTGCAATCGTTTAACCTCTCGCACTCAGACCGGTAGCTTCCTGTCGACTTTCCGCTTCTATCATCAGCTTGTCTTCCTTCCCCAGACGATTTTAGTGACATGGCTCTGCGTGTGTTCTCTGTTTCACCTACCACTACTTACAAGTTTCTTTGTCTAAATTTACAATGAATTTTACATCGAATAATTACATGAATAATAAAATTAATATTTATATATGTAAGTCTTAGTACTTTACACAAATTTTATCATTTATACCTTAAGTTATTTTATTTTATAACGGTCCCTTTACTTCGTGAATGAGCGAGGATTGATGATATGTAAATTAGTTGGTTAGTACATCATGCCATTAGTTTTATTTTTTGACCTACTTTAACGATTTGAATCAAATAGGGGTAATGCAGTAGTAAGTTTAATAATGAATAAAAAAATAGGAGTGCAGGTAAGCTACTACCAACAGCATAGTGAACGCATTATTGTGGCCAAGATAGACACGAAGCCCACTCCTACTACTGTAGTACAAGTTTATATGCCAACTAGCTCTGCAGATGATGAGGAAATTGATGAAATGTATGATGAGATAAAAGAGGTTATTCAGGTAGTGAAGGGAGACGAAAATTTGATAATCATGGGTGACTGGAATTCGAGAGTAGGAAAAGGGAGAGAAGGAAACGTAGTAGGTGAATATGGATTGGGGGAGAGAAATGAAAGAGGAAGTTGTCTGGTAGAATTTTGCACAGAGCATAACTTAATGATAGCTAACACTTGGTTCAAGAATCATAAAAGAAGATTGTATACTTGGAAGAAGGTATCAGATAGATTATATAATGGTAAGACAGAGATTTAGGAACAAGATTTTAAATTGTAAGACATTTCCAGGGGCAGATGTGGACAATGACCACAATCTATTGGTTATGAACTGTAGATTAAAACTGAAGAAACTGCAAAAAGGTGGGAATTTAAGGAGATGGGACCTGGATAAACTGAAAGAACCAGAGGTTGTAGAGAGTTTCAGGGAGAGCATAAGGGAACAATTGACAGGAATGGGGGAAAGAAATACAGTAGAAGAAGAATTGGTAGCTCTGAGGGATGAAGTAGTGAAGGCAGCAGAGGATCAAGTAGGTAAAAAGACGAGGGCTAGTAGAAATCGTTGGGTAACAGAAGAAATATTGAATTTAATTGATGAAAGGAGAAAATATAAAAATGCAGTAACTGAAGCAGGCAAAAGGGAATACAAACGTCTCAAAAATGAGATCGACAGGAAGTGAAAAATGGTTAAGCAGGAATGGCTAGAGGACAAATGTAAGGATGTATAGGCTTATCTCACTAGGGGTAAGATAGATACTGCCTACAGGAAAATTAAAGAGACTTTTGGAGAAAGGAGAGCCACTTGTATGAATATCAAGAGCTTAGATGGAAACCCAGTTCTAAGCAAAGAAGGGAAAGCAGAAAGGTGGAAGGAGTATATAGAAGGTCTATACAAGGGCGGTGTAGTTGAGGACAATATTATGGAAATGGAAGAGGATGTAGATGAAGATGAAATGGGACATACGATACTGCGCGAAGAGTTTGACAGAGCAGTGAAAGACCTAAGTCGAAACAAGGCCCCGGGAGTAGACAACATTCCATTGGAACTACTGACGGCCTTGGGAGAGCCAGTCCTGACAAAACTCAACCATCTAGTGAGCAAGATGTGTGAGACAGGCGAAATACCCTCAGACTTCAAGAAGAATATAATAATTCCAATCCCAAAGAAAGCAGGTGTTGACAGATGTGAAAATTACCGAACTATCAGTTTAATAAGTCACAGCTGCAAAATACTAACGCGAATTCTTTACAGATGAATGGAAAAACTGGTAGAAGCCGACCTCGGCGAAGATCAGTTTGAATTCCACAGAAATGTTGGAACACGTGAAGCAATACTGACCCTACGACTTATCTTAGAAAATAGATTAAGGAAAGGCAATCCTACATTTCTAGCATTTGTGGACTTAGAGAAAGCTTTTGACAATGTTGACTGGAATACTCTCTTTCAAATTCTAAAGGTGGCAGGGGTAAAATACAGGGAGCGAAAGGCTATTTACAATTTGTACAGAAACCAGATGGCAGTTATAAGAGTTGAGGGGCATGAAAGGGAAGCAGCGGTTGGGAAGGGAGTGAGACAGGGTTGTAGCCTGTCCCCGATTTTATTCAATCTGTATATTGAGCAAGCAGTAAAGGAAACAGAAGAAAAATTCGGAGTAGGTATTAAAGTCCATGAAGAAGAAATAAAAACGTTGAGGTTCGCCGATGACATTGTAATTCTGTCAGAGACAGCAAAGGACTTGGAAGAGCAGTTGAACGGAATGGACAGTGTCTTGAAAGGAGGGTATAAGATGAACATCAACAAAAGCAAAACGAGGATAATGGAATGTAGTCAAGTCGGGTGATGCTGAGGGAATTGGATTAGGAAATGAGACACTTAAAGTAGTAAAGGAGTTTTGCTATTTGGGGAGCAAAATAACTGATGATGGTCGAAGTAGAGAGGATATAAAATGTAGACTGGCAATGGCAAGGAAAGCGTTTCTGAAGAGGAGAAATTTGTTAACATTGGATATAGATTTAAGTGTCAGGAAGTCGTTTGTGAAAGTATTTGTATGGAGTGTAGCCATGTACAGAAGTGAAACATGGACGATAAATAGCTTAGACAATAAGAGAATAGAAGCTTTCGAAATGTGGTGCTACAGAAGAATGCTGAAGATTAGATGGATAGATTACATAACTAATGAGGAGGTATTGAATAGAATTGGGGAGAAGAGGAGTTTGTGGCACAACTTGACAAGAAGAAGGGACCGGTTGGTAGGAGATGTTCTGAGGCATCAAGGGATCACAAATTTAGCATTGGAGGGCAGCGTGGAGGGTAAAAATTGTAGAGGGAGACCAAGAGATGAATACACTAAGCAGATTCAGAAGGATGTAGGCTGCAGTAGGTACTGGGAGATGAAGAAGCTTGCACAGGATAGAGTAGCATGGAGAGCTGCATCAAACCAGTCTCAGGACTGAAGACAACATCAACAACAACAACAACAACGATTTAAATGATTAGTGTTATTGTATTTATTTTTGAATAATTACGTTTATGTCTCTCGTCCTGTTTGCCTCTTGAGATCTGCTGTTACCTGAAACATATCTACATTTTTTTATATTATCTGTGATCCAGTTATATTTTTGTTTTCATGGCTAACTGCTGTATGACCACTGCAAGAAGCCTCAATGTGGCTGACGTGAAGTAGACCTATATTTTTCCCCGTTCTTGGGTTCCGCAAATCTACTGCATTTGCATGAACCACTTTACTAATTAACATGGGTCCCTTATAAATGGGATAAAATTTATGACAAACCTGATTTCCTTTATTAGATAGTTCGTGAATTCTAACAAGAACCATTTGTCCCACAGTGAATACCTGTGTGGATGCATCTCTGTCTGCTCTGAGCTTCCTTTTTGCAGCTACTCGCTCGTTGTTTTCGAGTGCTAATTTTATTATTTGCTGGTGTGCCACGAACCTACTATGCTGTCATAGTAGGAGGAGAGGTGATACTCCTACGTGGCGCGTCCCAGGTGGCGGATAGGGAAGTCCTCACCGGTTTACTGGTGGACTTGTGTGAAATAAAATAGCTCTTGCGGACCAAACACACCCTCTGCGGTTAACAACCGTAGTTGTAAATCGGAGCTTTCTCCAACTAAGGTTGACAACCTTCGACAGTCAAAAATGGAAAGGTCTTTTAGGAAAAAAATTCCACCGTCCTGCTCAAAAAGGCAGGAAAAGGCTACATCGGATTCGGTGGGTAGTCAACTAGAAGACGGCAACGAATCGGAGCGTTTGCAACCATCCAAATGCACACTAAAACACAAAAAGAAGATTAAACATAAACAAATAAATTATATAGCAACACACAACATAAACTCACTACTTCAGACCGGGAAACTCAAGGAGCTCACAGATGAAATAAACAAAAAATTTTATTAACAGGGATCCAAGGAATGAGAAACACCACAGAGGACCCATTCGAATCACAAGGATACAGAATTTATAATGGGAAACCAGGACCGAGGGCAATGAAAGAATGTCCCCAGTTTGGAACAGGGTTTTTAGTAAACATAAAAATAATAGATTCAGTAATGGATTTCCAAGCAGTATCACCAAGAATTGCGACTCTAAGCTTTAAAACAATAAATAAAACCTACACAATAATAAATGCTCATGCCCCAACAAATGAAAAAAATTGTCTAACAAAAACAAAGGAAGAGGTAGATAAATTTTGGGACCTTCTAGAACAAACTGTGAACAGAGTAAATAAAAAGAATGGAAAAATCTTATTGGGAGATTTCAATGCTCAGTTGGGAAAAGAAAGGAAATATAAAGATATAATTGGAAAATGGAGTCCACATAAATTTACAAACAAAAACGGTCAAAGACTTGTAGAACTCTGCAGAGAACACAACCTTATATCTAAATCAACATACTTTAAGAGGAAGCCAAGTAAACTTAAAACATGGAAACATCCAGACTGGAGGAAGGGCGAGTGGCAGCTAGACCCTGTCTGTATGTACAAAACTTTTCATAAGGAGATCCACAATGTTAAAGTACTGAGAGGAGTAGACACAGGCTCAGACCATTATATGGTTAAAATTAAAATCAGATTCACACCGTTAAAGAAGAGGACCGGAAAAACTAATAAAATAAAAAGGAGGTTTGACCCACATCAGCTAATTAAAAATAATAAGTACCAACAAATAACACAAACCATCAAATTAACAGATGATCTAGAACAACTAGTGCCTAATCTTAAAAAAGAAGCAGAGAATCTAGCTCCCTTGAACCCACGAAGGAAACATGCTGTAACCTCTCCACAAAAATTCTTAATGACAATAAATGATAAATAGAAATCAGAGCCAAGTGTAACCCTCCCGTGAAAATTTTTTTAACGACAATAATTAAATGTTAATGTGAATACACCTCAAGTGTGACTTCCCAGCAAAAATAAAAGAAAAGTCTATGATAATGAAAACGAGCCAAATGTTTGGTCCCCACAAAAATTATAGAATAATAATGACCCAATGTAAACTCGACACAAAAATTGAGAAATGAACATTAATCATTAAACCCACAATAATAGGGCAGCATCGCTGACCTAAGGCCCTATGCAATAATTAATCTGATGAATTGATTCTGGGAGGAAAAGCATACGAAATATTGTTTCAATTGTAATGATTCTTTTCTTAAAAACGATTGCTTTGAAAACAAAATTATTATTGGGGCATTTCTTGAACAAATTGATTACAATTAACATACATTACATTATCCGATGTGCGCAATGCTGCTTGATTACCTTATTTAAAAATATACCTCGTCCCGAACCTTGACCAGAGACCCATGTCGACGCCCGCCGACTCCTCACACACAACTCCGACTGAGTACAACTCGCAACTGAACTCTCGCGCGGTCAAGCGCAGACTAGCAACGATAAACAACTCTCTGGTCAGAGATTCTGTCATGCCTCGCCATTGCTGCTACTGAATACATACGTGTTTCATAACCCTCCACTGGGGGAGCAAAAATTTGGCAGCGATGGTGAGTCATTTGGACTTACCATGAGCAACAAATTTTTTTTAACTAATTAACTTTACAGTCACAGAATATACAGATGTAGAACATGAAGTAAATGTGGTGCACATGCACCGAGTACAAAACATATTAGACAATAACAAAATGTGAGTACAAAACATATTAACAAATGACATAAGTGCACATTGAAAAATTCTTCAACGTTTTCACAACAAATAAACATAATGAGTACAAATCTCATTGACAAATGACATAAGTGCACATGTACTGTAGTTCAGAACATATCAGCAAATCAAAATGCACATACAATGAGTAGTAATCATGTTAGAAAATGACAAAAGTGCACACACACTGAAAAACTCTTTAGCATTTTCACAACAAATAAACGTAATGGCAAAAAATCATGTTGACAAGTGACATAAGTGCACATGCACTGCAGTTCAGAACATATCAGCAAATCAAAATGTACATACAATAAGTAGTAATCATGTTAGAAAAATGACAAAAGTGCACACGCACTGAAATTCAGAATATATCAGCAAATCACAAAATGTATATACAATAAGTAGTAATCATGTTAGAAAATGACAAAAGTGCACACGCACTGTTGTTCAGAATATATCGAAAAAACTGTATAGGTCATGAGTATAAATCATGTTAGCAAAAAATGATTTTCACTATGTTACAAGAATTAGGATAGGAAAGGGAAGGATTGCATCATGGTTGTAGCACTTTAGGTTGCACGCAGCTGCACTGAAAGTCCATATCTTTCCACAGAAGTACAACACCAAGTGAGACAATCTGAAGTTCTTTTCCCAGAAGTATTTATGAGCGTACCCAAGACACTGAAATGTCGTAGTAATATTCCATATTATCATTTTGGCAGTACATCAGGTACACCAAACAGTGGGACCATAATAACGCCTCCATCGCTGACGGTGGTGGACAGCATGTCGTGTCAACACCACGCTCTTACAAGGCACACCACCGTAGAATTAGTGCAAAAACCAAATATAGTGCTCCATGATCAAGAGGATATACAGGACAAATGGATATTGCAGTAATTCAGGGTAGTTAGGTCAGAAGGTGAAGGACATTAAGTCACATACTAGTCTTCATTGGGAATTACATTAGTAGTTTGCGGCATTCATAGCCCAGTTATTGAACATTTCTGTACCATGTATGTAGTATTACAGAAAAATGTTCATTAATTGTTTTACAGACAACTTTGGCACTCATTACAAATCATCAGAAGTCATTACTTAAAATAGTCAATATTACAGAATAATGTTGAAAATTAATCATTGGTCAACCCAATACAGTAATCAGTAGCATTAATTTCCCAGTTACAGAGCATAATCAGTAGCATTCATTTCCTAGTTACAAAGCATTATTAATTAATCATTTATCATCTCAATACAGTAATTATCTCAATACAGTAATCAGTAGCATTCATTTCCCAGTTACAAAGCATAATCAGTAGCATTCATTTCCTAGTTACAAAGGATTATTAATTAATCATTGTTCATCTCAATACAGTAATCAGTAGCATTCATTTCCCAGTTACAATGCATTATTAATTAATCATTGTTCATCTCAATACAGTAATCAGTAGCATTCATTTCCTAGTTACAAAGCATTATTAATTAATCATTGGTCATTTAAATACAGTAATCAGTAGCATTCATTTCGCAGTTACAAAGCATAATCAGTAGCATTAATTTCCTAGTTGCAAAGCATAATCAGTAGCATTCATTTCCTAGTTAAAAAGCATAATCAGTAGCATTCATTTCCTAGTTACAAAGCATTATTAATTAATCATTGTTCATCTCAATACAGTAATCAGTAGCATTCATTTCCCAGTTACAAAGCATTATCAGTAGCATTCATTTCCTAGTTACAAAGCATAATTAGTAGCATTCATTTCCTAGTTACAAAGCATAATTAATTAATCATTGTTCATCTCAATACAGTAATCAGTAGCATTCATTATTCAAGTGACATATTATTCATAGCTGATCAGCATTACTCAGAACTCTCTTAAACTGGTATCATTATTTGGGACTGGTAATACATTTTTTTGTTAGCAATGCATTGCTTTGGGTAATTATAGGGGAAAGCAAGAAAAAAATTTGCTTCTGGTTTGTTCCTGTAAATGAAAATGTGTAACGTCATTCGTCACGAGTCCGCTGTTGCAAGATTATGAAACAAGTAGAGTATATGTAATCACATTCATAAATGACATAGATTTAATGAACAACTGCTTATAGCACATTAATTTCATAAATAATTTCTCCTGCAAAATATACAAAAAATGGATTATTAAGCTGAAAGAAGAAATGCATTTTATGCTGAAAAGTAGTGAACTTCGAATTAACAGGTAGTGAAATATGTATAAAAATGTGTTCCATAGCTGTCCTTTCCAAAACCTTCCGTCATTATACTATGCAATATAACACCTGCTGTCAAAGCGAACTGCAACAAATACTTAAATAACTACATAGCATGAGTACATAAGTTCCACATTCCATCACTTCATTATCATAACTCCATTATTATCATCACCTGTAAAGAAAAACTTCATTATCCATAGTAGCATATTCTTCATCATTATTCATCAGCATTCATTATCATCTGCAAAAAAAAATCACTTCATTACTCATTACATAACTATTCCTTATCTCTAGCATATTCCATCACTAAAACTAAGATGTGTAGTTCTGTCTGACAGCCTGCATCAATCGCTTTGTATTCTGAAAGAAAAAATTAGTTAAGACTGCTATTCTACGATGTGTATAGTATATTCTTGTTAATGCTTGTTAATCCTGATCCATTTACTCTTCCTCACGTGGTTTGCATCTTCTTTCCATCATTCCGAAGGTGAAATTCCCATTTCTGTTTAATTTATTTCTTTCACGCATCATTTCTTTCTGAAATTGATGAACAGAGATTAATGTCTTGCATTTAAATCATATACTCATTAAATACTGACTGGTTTATGATAGCATAATTAAGCATACAGCATAACATGACAGAAAACGTAATGTGTGAAAAACTTATATAGTGTTCAGAGGCAAAAAATGTACTCAGTGTATCACAATGTAACAGTAAAGTAGTCACGATGTTGAGATATCATAAGGCAAAATGTCAAAGTCAACTGGTGTTTGCTATATCTTAACCATTTCATTGTCCATACAAACAAAACATGAAACAATCGTATATACATAAGAAAGACAGAATGTGACGTTCGTTGTGTTCAGCTTGTATGTTGTGTGGTTAATAGAGGCGAGAATTAAAGACTTTAATGGAGAGAAAATTTAATAAAAATTAATATGTCACTAGATAACATTGCATAATTATTCATACGATACGTAAGTTTATCTGGAAAAATGTGCACAGTCTGATATGTAAGAGCGACCTGCTAACCTTACCTTGCCGGGCACTTGCCAAGAAAAAATACGATAATCATCAATAAGTAGTCACATAAATAATTGCAGAAATAGTCATAAATGTGTAAATTCGTCTGGAAAAATATGCACAGTCTGATGTGTAACGACAAGAAGAGCGACCTGCTAACCTTACCTTGCCGGGCACTTGCCAAGAAAAAATACGATAATCATCAGTAATTAGTCATGTGAATATAATTGCATAAGTGATCATAAAAATTAGTAAATGACATCATAGTATGTTAAATCATAAAGTGTCTTCATTCAATAAAGGGTTTAATATTGGAGACATGGTGGTTAACTTAACTTTTTTTGGTTCTCAGATTTTCGACGTGTACAACATTGGGGTGAGGAATGCTGCGAATCCGATATGGACCTGCGTATAGAAGTTCAAATTTACTGCACTTACCTTTTATTCTGCTGGGTAAATAGTGTGTACGTACTAATATTGAAAGGTGGCTACACTGAGCCACAGCGCCAGAGATCGCTAGAGAGCATTGTTCCGCCGCCTCCACGGGCAGTCATTATTGAGATGTGCTAGAAGTCAGTGCTTGGGGAGAGCTCGTAGTAGTCAGTTCGTGTTGAGATGTGCTTGCTGAGATGTGATACTGAAAAATTCTTGTTGAGATGTTGTAATAGCGAATCGGTGTGGAGATATATTGTAATTATGAGAGTGATTTTGGTCAATATATGAAGGTAACGAAACTTGATTTATTTTTCATTATTTCCATGTTTTAAATAATGTGTCATAACAGGTTCAGTCAACAAAGCATCTGGCTTGTGTTCTTGGATTAGAGTGTAATTGTGGTTCTCTTGAGTAATTATGGTAGTCGTATTTTCTTTAATTAATTCAGTATAAATGGTATTTGAAATTCTTGTCTTTTCAAGAAGAACCGTGCCAGATGTGTACGTTGAGTCATACTTCCACACACAGAACAGTTACATTTATGCTTTGGTTTCGTAGGTTTTATAGTTGCTGGGGACTTAATTGATTAATTGTGTTAATGAAAATTTCCATTTCATTCCTTGTTGTTATTCTAAGCAGTCAGATTGCGTAATAATACTCGTCAGGGCCAACCGGTACGAGACTTCGTAACCGAACAGACAGCTACTAAAGCAAAAAAAATTAAAATTATTTGCATTCAACATTTAATTAAGCCCCCATGCACGTGGCGACCGCTGCTTCGGATCGTCCCTTGGAATTCTTCTGATTGTAGAAATAGTAGACAGTAGGATTGTTGTAGTAATTTGTAGTTTAGTAATTGTAGTCTATTTTGCATGTGTAGATTTGGTAATTGTCATTCTTCTAATGGTATTTTTTTTTCAGAATTTAATTTTGTTGTCTTGTATACGCGTTTGACAATTTAGTGCAATTATTTCAATTGTTCGATTAATCGTGTTTGAGGGAAACATTTCGTGTGAATGGTATTGTTGGAGATAAAGTGTCATTGTGTGTAATTTTCATATAGTGACGAGTTTTGTATGTTTTGTAAATGATTACGCGATCGATGAAAAAGGCAAAAATGATGGATAGTGAGAATGACGAAATTGTTAACATGGCGAACTCGCCAACAGAGGAAAACAGTATCATGAATAATGAAGTGGAAAACAATTTAATAAGTCGGGAAAATAGTCCGGAACCATTTCAAAATTTTTCTCAATCAGAAAATTCACAGAATACGAGATTAATGACAGAAGATTCTGGAATAGTATTGAACACAGATAGCTTTACAGCTATGACGAAAGAAGTTGGTTTCGCGGGAAATGTTAGGGGCGAAAAGAATTTCGAACCGGCTATTATGGAGCAGTTGATGAGTGCGATATTAAATTTACGATCTGAATTAAAAACAGTTAGGGGAACAATGGAGCAGTTTCGATCTGAATTAAAAACAGATAGGGGAACAATGGAGCAGTTTCGATCTGAATTAAAAACAGAAATAGGAACAATTACAACTGGTATGGGAACAATGGAAACACGGTTAGACTCACTGGGATCACAAATAGGAACAATCAAAACCGAGATGGGAACTTTGGGATCTGAATTAAAAACTGATATGGGAACAATGGAAACACAGTTCAGATCTGAATTAAAAACACAGATGGGGACAATGGAAACACGGTTAGACTCACGAATAGGGACATGTTTCAAAAATATGAAAGATGAATTAAAGAAAGAAATCAGAGAAGAAGTACAACCGATTTTGAATTCTCACAATAATAGATTAATTGCAGTAGAGATTAGACAAAGGGAACAGGATAGAGAACAGGAGGAGAGAGATCGCGTGATAGTACAGAAATTTTCAGAGTTAAATTTACAATGTGCACACGATAAGGAAGAAATATTTGAGAGAATCGCGGAATCCGTACCAAATGACAGAATAAATAACTTAACGCAACAGTGTGAACAGTTAACTACTAAATGTGACAATACCGAAACCCGAGTCGCGACACTTACGGAAGACGTAAATAAACAGAAAGAGCAATTAGGTGACTTATCGGAAAGAGTTGAGGAGATTTCAGATAAATTGACAAGTCTTAGTTTAAATGGGGATAGAGATTCAGATGATACAGCTCCATTACCATTTGCAGAAACTGAAGAGTACCAGAACATAAATAAGCATGTTGAAAATCAGGGAAAGTTTAATGAACGCGTTAAAAGGGAAGTAGAGGCATTACGAAAGCAAGTCAAACAAATCGAAGGTGAAATTGTAGGAAAAGACAGCAAAAGAAATTTGGAATCACAGGTAGCAGAGGGGTTTGAAGAAAGTAATTTGTTTCATTTACGGGATGCAACAAGAGAGCGCCAGGCGCGCGAACTTGACAATAATCGACATTCAAACTGGGACAGACGCGGTAGGTCTTTGTCGCCACGAGGCGAAAACTTTGACTATAAACACTTTTTGACTGTTCGGAAATTTAAGATCTTCCGCAATTCTAAGAATGACATACATCCATGTTCATGGTTGGATCGATTTACGTGCGCACTTCCGCCAGATTTGCCACTGAGTCACAAACTGAAATTAATGTGCAGCTATTAAAGCCCTCAGGGGATTCACTACACTAAGTGAATATGTGCCGTAGCGATCACAGGGCCCCGAGCTGTAGTGGTGCTATTTCCCTTTAGTTTTCTGCACCGCTGCCTACTCTTTCACTATTCTTTGCATCTATAAAAACAACTCTTTTACTATCCATCTATCTAGACAGTAGGTAAAGAATAAGCGAATTTGACTGTTTTACCCAAAAGTGACTTTGGAAATTACCATTTGGACTTACTGTATCTTCAGCAGCATTCATTCGTAGCTTAAATGAAATTTTACCTGCTTATCTTCGTGACAATATTACTTCTTATGTTGACGACATTCTTATTGCTAAACGTTCTTGGAGTGAGCACAACAAAATTTTGGATTCATTATTACGTATTTTTGCACGAGTTGGCATGACAGTGAACTTGGAAAAATCTGAATTTGGTCGTTCTCAGGTGAAATTTCTCGGTCACATTATTTCTACAGAAGGTATTCTTCCTGATCCAGAGAAACTAGACGCTATTCGTAATTATGCTGTTCCTACCACAAAACGTGATGTTCGTAGTTTCCTTGGTGTCTGTAATTCTCTTAGACGCTTTGTTAGATTGGATGATTTGGCCACACCTCGTTTACACATTTCAGTTATGCGCACTTTGGTCCCAGAAAATGCTTTCATAAATTACGAGAAAATTGCTACTTCAGTAATATGGAAAAACGTATTCGATCTGTTCTTGCCAAATGCAAATTATGTCAACAGGCTAAGCCGCCAACTGTTTCTCACAGAGCACCGTTGTTTCCTATCATTCCAGCGAAATTAAAGGACATGGCTGCAGTCGATTTGTTCGGTCCAGTGGTTCGTTCTACTAATGGTTTTGCGTACATTTTCGTAGCAGTGGAATTGACATCAAAATACGTGTGTTTTACACCTTTACGCAAAGCAACAGCTCGTTCAGTATCTAACGCTTTCATCAAACATTTTCTTAAAGAAGTGGGTCATGTTGATAAGGTTATATCAGATAATGGATCACAGTTTCGCTCTAAAATTTGGCTTCGTACTCTACGGCGTCGTAAAATTAAACCAATTTTCATTTCACTTTTTCACCCTCAATCTAATGCTTCAGAGAGATGGATGAAGGAAATCAATAAATTGTGCCGTCTTTATTGTCATCAGAATCACAGAACTTGGGATCAGTATCTTCATATTTTTCAAAACATTCTGAATGAACTTCCTAATGACTCAACTTCTTTACCGCCTCTATTGATATTAAAAAATAAAGTACCAACAAATCGCATTTCTGAAATCGTTCCTTTTCCGCCTTCACGGAAACTGCGGCATTCTGAAGTTGTCAACCTGGCTCTACGAAATATTGCGTCTGCGGCTGCTAGAAGAGAGAAATCAGCGAAACGTCCTGGTCGTTTAAAAATCTTGTCAGTTGGCCAGAAGGTGTTAATTAAGTCCCACCGTTTGTCTCATAAAGGAAAAGGCTTGTGTCGCAAATTTTTTCTGCTTTATAACGGTCCATATAGAGTTCGCAAAATTATTCATGATAACACTGTTGAAGTAGAAACTCTTAAATCACGACGCTCTAAAGGAATACATCATATATCAAACGTAAAAATTTTTGTGGAATGACCTACTTGTGAGAAACCAACAGTTTACGTAAACATGGAGAGAGTACAAGGATACCGCGCTGTGTTTTGGCGGCGGCACATACTCAAAGCAACAGTCAGTCGGCGCGCCGCACAAGGCAGTCGTTGACCGCAAACAATTACTTCCTACGTCACGCATCTACAGCTGATCGAGCGCTCAGTGTGAATGCACTGACAGCCGTAAACAAATACACAGTCTAATTTCTCCGACTAAATTCTGTATAAAGCTATGGTGACTTTATAAATTATGTTATTAACGTTCAGTATTTTTCAGGATACGCTTGTATAAAGTATTTAAGACCTTCAGGTAAATTCTGTGCGTGTCTGACGTTAAGACGACTTGCTTTGGAGAAAATTTTCAGGAAGAAGGTCATTTCGAAGAAGAAAGTAATAAACAAAAAAAGGTAACGGTTAATTGAGTTTATTTTTCAGGTAACATAATTCCACTTAGGTACGTACATTAGACGTAATTTGCTGCTAGCGATTACGTGATTCATACTTTGTGCTAAATTTTATGTTCTATGAATTTACTTGTGAAGCGACGTGCTTGTGTACATTTACTGATTTTGACAATTATTGATTAATGAACAGTGTTATTACTTGCGTATATTATGCATCGCTTGGCTGCTATGCTTTTTCACTGATGTCATATTTTTCTATTATGTGCCTGCTGTGCTTATTTATTTAAATTATAATTGTCACCTGATTAATTGTGCTGATGTGGTTAGATATGTAAGTTATACTTTGTGATTTATCTGCTTGCGCCTTCATGTTTACTTATTAAGATTACATATAAACATTTATTTGCTTATGCTGATATGATGCTAATGACCTGTTTAATATGATAGATAACATATTTGCTGCCTTGCTTATGGATTGCATATTTACACATTTCTGTTTTGTTGTCATAACTACTCTTCAATTTAGTATATAGAAATGCTGATATACTGTGTACAAACATAGAGACTAGGTTACACTATGGTATTAATTGTAGATTATTCGCTTGGCAGAGCCTTGTTATAGGGATTGTGCTGCATCCACTTGTTGACATTCTGTTCTCTACTGGTATATTACTCGCTATTGCATGTTTTGCTTACGCTCAGTGCCTTATATTTTTAAGATAAGAAAATGAACTGCTATAATTCGACGAACGACATTAGTAAAAGAAAGTCATAGAAGTCACATGAGCTGAGGTTTTATGGAAGCTGTATAAATTTATGCTAATAGGAAGGAAGCTAACGACATGACACACCAACATTAGGTTTAGACCATTGACAGTTATTACACTGCATTCTTCGTGAGCAATTGAAATAGGAAGTGACACTTGACACAAAAAATACTCCACATGTTTGTTTCTGCCATGATTCTTGAAGTGGTGTACACACTGTGAAATATTATGATCATTCACACTCCGTAATCGTACTTAATTACTGAGAGTTATTCGAACTAAAGTCTGTTAGAGGTCATGTATGCATTTCTTTTATTTAATGATGGACAAGGAACCAAAATGTATCTTATAATTTATAATGAGTAGAAAATTTGGGTCAGATGGATTACACAGAGGTTGTGTGTGGACACCGTGTCTTCGGATTGTATGGGATGATGAATTGAAGTTGCACTAGGATTTTGTCTGTACTTGTTCGAGGAGACTGACTAGAGGAAAGAGTTGTTATGGAAGTGAAATGATATTGGTGCTGAGGTTTATATGTATCGACGTATTATTGAGGTATTGAGATTAGGTGAAGTAGATGATTATTGGAGTTTTCGTGGACAAAAGGTAAGATAAATGATATTGATGATCGACATATTGAAAAGGTATTAGTGAAGTATTGAGATTAAGTTGATGATTATTGGAGTTTTGGTGGATAAGAGGTAAAGTAAATGAGGAGCATATTTTTTTTGTTGGTCCATATGGAACAAGGAGGATAAAGATGGCAGACTAGAACACTCAAGTAGAAGGAAGATTGTCTACACACACACTTTGTCAAATCACTAAGCAGTATACACTTTTTTTTGAAGAGAGGAAGTATTTGCATATCTTGGCTCTCTGACAGTTGTTCAGCAACAGTACAATTTGATCTGGCTTGGCAAACATTGGTCTAGACATGATGACTATGACGTTGACTAACTATTATTGACTGTTATACATTGCTGCCACTACTACTTGATACACATAATGAACATAAAATTTCGACAGAATTGCATTTACACAGTTAACACTATTCAATTACACAGTAGCACTAATGTGGATGAAAGATAAGTGAGTGTGTTTTGTGTGTTTTCCTTTTATAATCCCAGAGAAGTGATCCCAACCTATCTCCTAAATATTATTTCACTTGTTTGTTGTGGCTTGCACTGACACCCATAAATATTATAGGTTAACTGTTATTGTGTACTGTAATAGTTAATGTGACAATTACCTGATATCATTTGTGTGTTTATTATGATTTGTATGTTTAGTGTAAGAGCATTGATAATAATTTGTTAAAGAAATTGTATGAGCATTCAAACTATTGTTCATGACTGAACTGTCTCAGTAGTTATGGTGAATAGTATGGACTGTTACTTGCACTTTTTCTACATGATTGGTGCCACAAGGACATGTTTAATTTCTGCTGATGAACTGTGTGATCAGTGATTGTAAAAAATTATGGACTGTTACTTGTACCTTTTCTACATGATTGGTGCCACTAGGACATGTTTAATTTCTGCTTATAAACTCTGATGAACAGTGTGATCAGTGATACTAGATTTTATGGAACTGCTTCTGCTGAGAAATGTGACTTGTTGCTGTGTGTACCTACTCAACATTGCTGGGTGCCACTGATGGATTGCTTCTACTGAAATGGAGTCACCTGTTGCTGTGTGCACCTGATCAACATTGCTGGGTGCCACTAATGGACTGCTTCTACTGAAATGGTGTTACTTGTTGGTGTCTGCACCTGCTCAACATTGCTGGGTGCCACTGATGGACTGCTTCTACTGAAAAGATGTCACCTGTTGATGTCTGCACCTGCTCAACATTGCTGGGTGCCACTGATGGATTGCTTCTACTGAAATGAAGTCACCTGTTGCTGTGTGCACCTGCTCAACATTGCTGGGTGCCACTGATGGACTGCTTCTACTGAAATGAAGTCACCTGTCGCTGTGTGCACCTGATCAACATTGCTGGTGCCACTAATGGACTGCTTCTACTGAAATGGTGTTACTTGTTGGTGTCTGCACCTATTCAACAGTACTGGGTGCCACTGATGGACTGTTTCTATTGAAAAAATGTTACTTGTTGGTATTTGCACCTGTTGACCATTGCTGGGTGCTACTGCTGGAACTGTCAACTGCTTATTCTTGAGCTATGGAAAGCGTTTATGTGAATATTTGTATAAACTGATTTTTTGTGTATTACTGTTAGTGAAAAATTATGAGACTCTTACTTGCACATATTCGTCATTGCTGACGCTATTGATTGAACTGTTTAACCACATAATACTTGTGTAAACTGTTATGTAAAGTCACATGTATGACAGAATTTGTATTGCTTACTGTATTCTATATAATAGGTTATTGAAAGGTCAGTGCAAAGCCAAAATTTTATTTAGTTATATGATGTTTACGTATTAATATTATCTTTTATTTTTGTCTGTATTTTTTGACGAATTTGGTGGTATTTTCACCACCAATGATGGCAAAAATACCATCAAATTCTAGCCGTGGAGGAAGGGCATATGAAAGGTGGCTACACTGAGCCACAGCGCCAGAGATCGCTAGAGAGCATTGTTCCGCCGCCTCCATGGGCAGTCATTATTGAGATGTGCTAGAAGTCAGTGCTTGGGGAGAGCTCGTAGTAGTCAGTTCGTGTTGAGATGTGCTTGCTGAGATGTGATACTGAAAAATTCTTGTTGAGATGTTGTAATAGCGAATCGGTGTGGAGATATATTGTAATTATGAGAGTGATTTTGGTCAATATATGAAGGTAACGAAACTTGATTTATTTTTCATTATTTCCATGTTTTAAATAATGTGTCATAACAGGTTCAGTCAACAAAGCATCTGGCTTGTGTTCTTGGATTAGAGTGTAATTGTGGTTCTCTTGAGTAATTATGGTAGTCGTATTTTCTTTAATTAATTCAGTATAAATGGTATTTGAAATTCTTGTCTTTTCAAGAAGAACCGTGCCAGATGTGTACGTTGAGTCATACTTCCACACACAGAACAGTTACATTTGTGCTTTGGTTTCGTAGGTTTTATAGTTGCTGGGGACTTAATTGATTAATTGTGTTAATGAAAATTTCCATTTCATTCCTTGTTGTTATTCTAAGCAGTCAGATTGCGTAATAATACTCGTCAGGGCCAACCGGTACGAGACTTCGTAACCGAACAGACAGCTACTAAAGCAAAAAAAATTAAAATTATTTGCATTCTTTTTTATTTTAATTAAGCCCCCATGCAATATCTTCTGTCCAATGTGAAAGTCACGGCGTATACAAACCTGTTTTTGCTGTCTTCTCCGGCGCTCTGCGGCACGTTTGATGTTGTTCAGCGCAATGTTAATTATTTCATGGTGTCGTAGTCGACGAGATGTAGGAAAGTTTACTAATTCTGTAATTTTGTTAGGTGGTTCATAATTTTTCAGTATAACAGACGGAGAGAGCATAGTGGATTCATTTGGTATGGAATTAATTACATCTTGGAATGAGAATATGTGTCCCAATCAATATGTCTTTTGTGGCAGTATATCCTACACAGTTTACCAATTTCTTTCATTAATCGTTCACAAGGGTTCGAAGAAGCATGGTACCTGGATATATAGATCGGAGAAATGTTTCTAGTTCGTAACATACGTGTCCATATAGCAGAACGAAATTGTGATCCATTGTCAGAAATTACTTTCAACACATGCCCTACATGAAATAGAAAATGCTTTACAAATGCTTTCGAAACGGTTTTAGCAGTAGCTTTGCGTAACGGAGTGAAAGTAACAAATTTTGAAGTGAGTTCAACAGCGACAAAGATGTAGCAGAAACCTCTATTAGTTCTGGGAATCGGACCAAAAATGTCTACAGCGGCCATATGTCTCAATTTAACAGGTACAATTGGATGTAATGGAGGAATATGTGAAGGTGTGTCTGACGTAGCTTTCTGGCAGATTTTACATGACGCTAAAACTCGTCGTATACGTCTCTCCATGTTGGCAAAATAACAGTTCTGTCTCAGTATAAGAAAACATTTTCTGGCTCCGTAATGTGCGTAACTTAAATGAGTATACCATATTAATTTGTTAACCAGTTTGTCAGGAATGCATAATAACCAATTGTTGCTGTCAGGATGAGAGCGGCGAAACAGAATGTCATTGCGTACAGTGTAATGGTTTCTAATCGTAACATTATTCCTATCTTGCCAAAGGTGTTTAATTTCTTTCCACACGTTGTCTTTATTTTGCTCTTTTGCTATGTCCTGTAATGACGACGAAATAAAATTTTCAAATGCAACTTGTTGAATGTACATAACGCTGAAATTTGCTTTGCAGAAGTTGGTTGCGATTTCTTGCTGATTGTTGCTGAGAGAGCGAGATAGTGCGTCTGCTATAATATTTTGTGTGCCGGGAATGTGAACAATTGTAAAATTAAATTACTGTAAATAAAGTTTCCATCTACTTAACCTGTCGTGAGTAAATTTAGCTGAAAGTAAAAATTGTATCGCTCTGTGGTCTGTGTAGACAGTGGTATGTCTTCCATAAAGAAAGTGCCTAAATCTCGTAAATGCCCATACAACACATAATGTTTCCAGTTCTGTAACGGAATAATTTCGTTCAGCAGGTGACAGAATGCGGCTTGCAAATGCGATGTTTTTGATTACTGTTGAGCCATCTTTTTCAATTTCCTGGAAAATATGTACTCCTAAAGCGGTGTTAGAACTGTCGGTGGTAATGGAAAAATTCCTGGTAAGGTCTGGGTGCGATAAAAGTGGTGCATTCAACAAAGCATGTTTCAAACAACATTCTCGTGAACAAGATTCTGTGTGTCAAAAGTATTGCTTGCGTTATTGGAATATGCAATCTGTGCTGTATCTGGTTAAATTCTATCGTACGTGTTATTATTTTCGGGAGGATGCTATGGCAGTTCCACTATTTGTACTGTTCTGTTATTTCTTCCTGACATCTTACTTTCTGGATGATACCTACTGTCTGGTTCATTCATGATAATATGTTGTTACTGAAGTTCTTGCTGCTGAAAAGATCGACTGTTATTAAATTACGCTGAAAATTGTGCTCATTATTTTTACGTCTGTCATCATAGTCATTTCTATACGGTGCATTTGCGATACGAGTTGAAATAGTGTGTTTTCTGTACGTACTCATTTCTTTGCTAGCGTGCGTTACTATTTGTTCTAGCTGGGACTTTACGTGCACGCGGCGAAACATTAAAGTTTGGTTGACCTTGTAGACTGCATTGTTGGTTAGGTATGCTAACCGGCTGACTTTCATGCTGTTGCGGTGAAAAACCTGTATTGTTACCAAAATGCGTTTGCTGTTACAGATAATTTTACACATACTGATGATTACAATTTTCTCTGATATTAAAGTTCTCGAGGTTGTCATTTCTGGAGCGTCTAATGAAAAATTGTCACTTTCGGTAAAAACTTGTCACATCGGGTTTACTTTACACGTTTCTTAATCCTAGGTAGAGCAATAGTTAAAGAACTGTTTTAATAGATATAAAGGATAGTAGAAGAGAAGGCAGCAGTGCAGAAAACTAAAGATGAAACAGCACTACTACAGCTCGGGGCCCTATGCACGCTACGGCACATTTTCATTAAAGCGTAATGAATCCCCTGAGGTTAATTACGCACTGCAAATACATTTCAGCTTTTGTGTTACAGGCAATGGCGGTAAAAATTCAAAAGTAAATTGCTGTATCCATGCTAATTGTAGTTTCTGCATTACACGAGATGTTGGTAGAAATTCAAGAGCAAATTGTCGTATCCAGTTCAAAGCTAGTTTCTGCGTTACAGCTAATAGCGGTGAAAGTACAAAAATAAATTGTCGTATACAGTTCAAATTGTGTATCTGTGCTCTGTCCTTATTAAATTCCTTAGATTTTCTTATGGATAAAAACTGCTCGTAATCAACGTTCTCGTCACTGAATTTGAGGACACGTTCAGGTTTGTGTGAGAATCTGTTTGTCTGTGTCATTTCGAATTTCAAGTTGCGTAGCTTTTCGGATTTTAACTCGCGTAGTCTCTGTAAATTGCTCAAATTATACGCGCTCCGTAAGTCTGACAAATGTTCGCTAAGTGGCATCTGCTGTGATGTGTTAAACCCTGAAACATTTTTTATCTCTGTTACCTCTTGCTGTAAACTTGACAATTTTCTACGTAAGGTATTATTAGATGAATCGATCTCATTGATTGTCTGTTGTAGATTTTGGAATTCAGGTGTTTGATTAAATGAAACCGGTGAAGTATCGTCTGATTTGCTGTCATTATTACTTTCAATAACGTCAATACGACTGGCCAATTCATCATATTTTTCAGTCAGTATTTTTACCTGATCAGCGGTTTTAGTGTCACAAGCATTAATTTGTTTTTGAATTTTACGTGTGGTTTCGTTCAATTTTTTTACGTCTGCTTTAATGACATCGGAATCCTGTGTTAGTTCTAATTGTTCGAGTCTGTCTGTCACTGTCTGAAAGTCTGCTGTGTGTGTGTGTCTGTTTTCGATTTAAGATCAGAAATTTCATTACGTAATTCTGTGTTCGACTGTTTGATAGTATTAATTTCATCGGACACTGATACAATATTGTTGTCTACATACGTTTTTGCTTTCGCAAACAATTTACGTTTGTCTTCCTGTCTCTGTGCAGTGATTGTTTCCATGACTTGTCGATTTACTTTATTCTGTTCCTGTTTAAATTTACGGAAACGCGTATCACTGTTTTGTAGGTGATGATTAAAGCGCTCGTCAATTTGAGTGTTCTGTTGTTCGAATTTCGCGTCTATCTTTGCGTCCATTGTGCGCGAAAGTTCTGCAGTCATTAATTTAAACTCGTCGCGCAATTGTGTTGCCTTTTCAGAGCATTGTTTACCGACTGCGCTAATTTCCTCTCTAAGTGTTTCTGTTGTAGCTGTTTGCATATCCCTTAATTCTTGAGCAACAGATCTAATTTCTTCGCTACTTTTTCTTGAACAAGCCTCAATTTCGTCGCGTAACTGTTCCTTAGTATCATGACACTGCGCGGCAACGTCTCTAATTTGTTCACTAAGCTGTCTGGAATTGTTGTCTAATTTTTCACTAAGTTGTTTGAAATTTTCATTTTTATTGTCTAGTTTTTCATTCTTTTGTTTGAAATTTTCATCATTATTGTCTAGTTTTTTGTTAACTTCGTTCTTAAACTGTAGTAATACTGCCAAAATTTGATCCCAGTCCAAATTATCGGCTCTATTCTCCGTGCTGTTTGATTGCGTACCTGCAATTGTCGCTTTTTGTGCGACCATTTGGCCATTCTGTAATTTACAAAAAGGTTTGCCAGTCGAATGTTCACTGTCAGTCACTATTTCGGAATTAAATTAATCCGTCGTACTTTGAGTATCCTGTTCATTTTCATTAGAAAAATTTGTCTGCTCGTCACGTAAATCCTCCAAACCGGGTGTGTTAAGCTGGGCAGCGCTCATTGCAATAGAGCGCCCCGCGTCATCAATTGTCGTCAAATTAACAGAGGACACAATTGAGTTCGTTTGTTCATCATTAAGACAAAAATCATCATTAGTGGTTGCAACGCACTGATTGTCAGTGAACGCAGGATTGTCATCATTACACTGCGTGTCACAAGTACTATCGGTGAAGTTGTTTAAGTCGGTATTTTCATTCATTACACCACGCGATGTACTATTAATAGTTTTTCGCGGCATTTTAACACAAATCACAATTATTCACAAATGAAACAAAGACAATGCAAAATTCAACAAATACAAGTACAACAAAGAGCAACGAATTGCCGATGATCTGAGGAAAGAAAGTCACAAAATTAGTAAAAGCGTTGCGCCAAATACTAATTATATTTCAGTAAATAAGAGCAGATATCTGGCTACTTTTCAGAAGATTCTCGAAGAAATACGATCCTGGTCCGGATGTCGCCAAGTGTAACCTCTCCACAAAAATATGAAAATGAAAAGAATTGAATAGAATTGCAAATAGTGCCTAATGTTAGCTTCCCACAGTAATAAAACTCAATGATAATAAAAATGTGCAAAAATGTTAAGTCCCCACAAAATTAACGTTAAGGTGAACCTGATAAATTTTATAAGGGCAGCTGCGCTGACCTTAGGCCCTATGCAATAATTAATCTGATGAATTGATTCTGGGAGGAAAAGCATACGAAATATTGTTTCAATTGTAATGATTCTTTTCTTAAAAACGATTGCTTTGAAAACAAAATTATTATTGGGGCATTTCTTGAACAAATTAATTACAATTAACATACATTACATTATCCGATGTGCGCAATGCTGCTTGATTACCTTATTTAAAAATATACCTCGTCCCGAACCTTGACCAGAGACCCATGTCGACGCCCGCCGACTCCTCACACACAACTCCGACTGAGTACAACTCGCAACTGAACTCTCGCGCGGTCAAGCGCAGACTAGCAACGATAAACAACTCTCTGGTCAGAGATTCTGTCATGCCTCGCCATTGCTGCTACTGAATACATACGTGATTCAATGCATGGTGGACATCAGAATGTGACAAATTCCATGAAGATAGACACCAAGCATGGTTAAAGTTTCAAACACATAAAACTGAAGAAAATGCCATCAACCTGAAAAATGAAAGAAAAAAATTCACTCAAAATATTAGAAGAATCAAGAGAGGATTTCATAAAGATATTATAAAGTCTATAGAAGGTAATTATCATAAAACCAACTCCAGGAACTACTACAAAATCTTTGGGAAACAACTACAACAATATGAGGCCCCTATACTAATACTGAAAGATGAAGATGGAAGAATGACACACAGTAACAAGGAAAATGCATAAATCATGGCAAAAGCATTTAACAAACTTCTGAATTGCGAGGAACCCAAAGAACCCTTACAAATCAACATAAATACCCCAATAAAAACCAAACCTAACAAACTAGACCCTCCAACTTTCCGAGAAGTAGAAGAAATTCTTAAAGAACAAAAAAAATTATAGGGCATGTGGAGAAGATCAGGTTTTTGTTGAAATGTGGAAATATGCAAGTGACACAGTCAAGAGCACCTTACACATGGCTCTAACAAAAATTTGGGCAACAGAACAATTTCCCGAACATTGGACCACAGCTATCATCCACCAACTACACAAAAAGGGAGATAAGAGCAACCCAGACAACTACACAGGAATCTCTCTCCTAGATTGCACATATAAAATTCTATCCAAGATCCTATATGAAAGAATCAAGGAGCAATTAGAACAGGAGTTAGGGGAATATCAGGGAGGTTTCAGACCATGGAGAAGCTGTGCAGAGCAGATAATTAGTTTAAAAGTGATTATGGCATACTACAAGAAACGGAACAAACCTCTGGCAATAACATTTGTAGATTTTAAGAAGGCATATGACTGTCTCCACAGACCTTCAATATTAAAAATTTTAAGAAATCTAGGACTCCATCCAAAACTAATTAAAATAATACAACTCACTCTAACCAACACCAAATCAAAAGTGAAGTTTAGAGGAGAAATTTCGGAACTATTCCTCATAAAAACAGGCTTAAGACAAGGTGACTGCCTATCACCATTACTTTTCAACTGTGCACTGGAATACATAATGAGAGAATGGTACAAGGACAATCCAAAGAGGATAAGAATTGGAAGTGCAAAAGATGATATTAGCTTAAACTGCTTGAGATTCGCTGATGATCTTGCTCTCCTAGCCAACACCGTTCAAGAAACCAGGCAACAAGTGAAATCACTACAAGAAATGGCAGAGAAAGTAGGCCTTAGAATATCATTTGAAAAAACGGAGATTATGCTAACTGATCCACCACTTGCAAACAAAATTACAATAGGAGAACAGGAAATCAAAATTGTTGATAAATTTAAATATTTAGGCGAAATAATAACATACAATCTAAATGAGAAGCCATCATGGCAAAATAGAATAAAAAAACTGAACTATGCAAATTACATTACCAAAACTACATACAACAAAAAAAGCCTATCTATAGATGCAAAATTAAAACACTATAAAACAGTTACACAACCAGAAATAACGTATGCAGCTGAAACTATCTTCAAAACAACTAATACAGCAGAAATTGACAGAATACTAAAAATAGAAAGAAGAATAATTAGGACATGTATAAATAAACAGTATAAAATAAATGGACATTGGAGAATAGCATCAAATGAAACAGTATATAAGAAAATAGAACCAGTCATGAGCACAATCAGGAAGAAACGCATCTCATTCTTTGGACATCTGATGAGAACTCCAGAAAACAGAATTAGTAAAAAAATAATACAAAAATTGTGGAATAGCAAGAGCGACATTAAATGGATCACAGAAATTAAGGAAGATATAAAAGAACTTCAAATTACAGTAGATGACCTAAAAAACAAGACAGAGAAAACCAGAATACTGCAAGACCCGCAAACCAGACTACAAATGAAAATCAATAAAAGGAGTACAGGAAGAGTTGTCTCAGATGAAGAAAGAAAGAAAATATCTGAAAGAATGAAGAAATATTGGGCATACAGAAGAGCAAAACACCTTTCATATAAGAATAGCCTCTAATAATTATATTACCTAAACATCATATTAAGTTATTGTCGAACCAAATTGTATCCATGTGTAACAACTTGTTTAGAACTTTGTATTTTTGACTACAGTGGTCCAATGAAGGCCATAAAATAAATAATAAAAAAAATAATAATTTGCTGGTGTGATGGTCTTCTGGTTGGGGGGAACTGTACAACTTCTCTTACCCTATCCACTGGTCTTTTATTTTTGAGCACTGTGAGTTCTTGTCTTTCCACCTATGTTTGTCCCATAACACTTCTGGATCTTTGTTCTGTTCGTTTGAAATGTTTGAGAAACCTGTTGTTATATAGTTTTCCAAAGGAACTCCTCTTATGTAGTATATACCAACTTGGTCTTCATCTGCACCGAACTTCGTGTTACTTGGGGTTGTACCATATGGACATCGGGAAAGAAAATCTGCTAAGGTGTTTGGCGGTCCTGGGATATGTTTGAAATCTAACTTATGTTTCACTGGCAAATGTGTCGGTATTGCTACTTTAAATTGTTCAATAAATGTGCAGAGATGGAGAATATTTACTTCTTCCTTATCGTGCTGGTATTTCCGCAGTGTAAGAAAGTGATTATCATCAAAACCTCTCGCTTCTCTCTGTGATGTTCCTTCTGGGTTTTGAAGACTGGAATTCTGTCCTAGGTTTGCATCAAATCTACACAAATGTGTGTAACTTGGTTCATTCTGTGTCATTTGTGCCATAGAATCACTTGCAGATCTCACCGCGCAATATGCGTGCATAACGCCTGCTACCAGCTCTATATCTTGACGTGTAAGCGATTCTGGCTCGCTAGACGCCGTACTGTAACCCACCATATTCGTCCTACAGGCTGTGGCGTTGTGTAACGCGTCTCTATGGTTTGATCAGTGTATGTAACACTTTGTGCTTGACGTACTGAACCTTGCTCCAAACCACGAGCTTGTATTCCTGATTGACCTGTTATTCTGTCTTGAACAAGTGGTCGCAATCCACACTGTTCCCTACGGTCATACGCTGGTTTGGACTAATTTCCCGTTCTCGGTTTGCGGTTTCGTACTGCCATCCACATGTGCCTTTCTGTCTTACGTCACACGTAATTTCGCATACCCTTTCTGTCATATTACCAAGTGTTGATTTTGCAGTGTTCACAGTAGTGTCAACCGACACTAAAGTGGATTCTGTCGTCCTCTGCGACTCCTCACTAACGATTTCTACATCACCTTGACTTTCGATCGAACGTAAAACTTCCGATCTCAGTCGTTGATATTGAGGATCGTTTTTCTCTTGTACTTTTAAAATACGAGCATCGAATTTCTTTAATGCTGATTTTGTCGTTCTTTTGTGAGACGTCGTCTCAAAAATTACATGTTTCGCTTTCGTTGTCGCTTTGATAGCTCAAGCTTCGACCTGTTGTTTAATCTTTTTAAAATTTTATTGCATAACTACACGTAACGTAATCATGCCTGTTTGGACAGTGTCAATGTCTGTTCTCAATTGTTTGTGCCCTGTAACGAGCGTCTGAAGCTTGATTTGTGCTTCCTTAGCTTCAGTTCGTATTTGATCTACTTGGCTTTGAATATCATCACGCATTTTTTGTATTTCCTCGTTGGTTTCTTTCAGCCCCAATGTTATGCGCCCTTCTAATTCTTTTTGCCCTTGTGTTATGCTCCATTCTATACGCCTTTCTCGTTCCTGAAATTGTTGTAATAAAGGCTGCAACATTCCAAATATGTTGGCGTTTTCATCTACACCATTTTCGCCTGTTGCCATCTGATGTAACCATTCCTTAACTTGTTTTTCGTGAACCGTTTCCTTCACTTCCGAACATGTGTAGGAGCACTAACACTCGTTCTTTCATGCAATTGCAAGCCTGACTGATTCAATATGATCACGTTTTGTTCAATATGCTGTAAATCACTATCTACAGACTCAGCGTCTGATTCATTAGCAATCCCGTTCTCATGTCCATTCTTTCGACCGTTTTGAACATCATGTGTTGCATTTTCGGTCTCATTCGGAATTTCTACGTATTCTGTCTCGTGTTGTTCACGCTGATCCACCTGTTGCGTGTCCAACCTGATGCTATCAAGATCTTCCATGACTTCTCTTTGTCTTAATCTCTAATTTTCTGCCATTTTTGAGCATTTCTCTAAGCGTTGCTGTTCGCGAATTTCTCGAACCTGACTACACGTTAACATCTGATTGTAAGACTTGATTCTACCCCAAAATATCATCCACGGTCCTATATTCAATCCGTTTCCTCGTCTTTTATATTTTGCTTACTGGAGTTGAGAAAGAACACAACTCAATTCAATGATGTGTTGCTCTAGCAAACAAGAAATACATGAATGCAATTCTATCTACACTTCCCTACAAAGTTCAGTCACATTTACATTTACATTTTTTCCCAATTTGTATCAGCTTATTATTTTGGAGGATTATGTATTTTGTACCTATGAGACGCAAACCCTCAATCTATCAGAATGCTGTAATTTCGCATCCTGGCAGGGCCGCCATTTGTAAGCTATGTGCACAAATTAATAATGCATCAGAACTGTCTTCTCAAGCCCAAGGTGTTTATACAGACATTCTATATAGATAGGAATCTGGCCCTGTAAGGCAGCTAATATTAAGTATGTATTGTTTCAAATTAATTAGAAAAGCTTCTGTCACGTAACTAGAATGCATGAATTAATGAAAGTGAAAGTTTGGGATCTATTCTAGATACACAAAACAGCTGTTCCCTTTTTCATTCTGCATAATTTATCAACTGTGCTTTCAGGGGACAAGTGATACACAACAATCGTGTTCAACTACTTTCAACACTCAATAACAAAATATTTAACTCTTGGACATTGAACTGGCAATTATTAAATCGTTATCTGTAGAAGTGAAAATGTTATCACAGGCAAGAATGGTAAAAAATCTTCTTCTATTAAATTTACTTCTACGATATCGTAGCTGGTCAGTGCACTAAGTTGATGGAGAATAAATTTACCATTTAAACCAATGAAAAAACTCATGTACTCAATGTGAGGGTAGGTTAGTATCCTAGCTTTAGATATTCAATGGTCAAAGTGTACGCAGATTGGAGTGAGTAAAATCTCGACCTAGCATTTACTGTGGCCTAATGCATAATGGTACTTTACCAATCGGGATCTGCAACGCCGTTGTCTCCATGCTGGATCTGAAACACTCATTGCCGCGGGGGTTAGCCGAGCAGTCTAAGGCGCTGCAGTTATGGACAGTGCGGCTGGCCCCGGCGGAGGTTCGAGTCCTTGCTCGGGCATGGGTATGTGTGTTTGTCCTTAGGATAATTTAGGTTAAGTAGTGTGTAAGCTTAGGGACTGATGACCTTAGCAGTTAAGTCCCATAAGATTTCACACACATTTGAACATTTTTTTGAAACGCTAATTCCCTACTCTGGCCTTGACTGAATTCACTCAGTCTCAACTTTCCTGCGTTCCGTAGAACGTTAATGTTTCCCTAGTTGAAATAATGCATATTACACACTCACTAAGGGTTGGAGTGACATGTACAATTTCACTGCCTGTAAAAATTCCCGCAGGAATAATTAACTACCTCTTTGCTATCTGTCACCACTATACCTGAATCATATCGTCCGCACTTCGCAGATGCAAAGCTCTCAACATCCTCACTATTTTCCACACACTTGTGCGGTCTGCCGCGTGACAAGAGAGATCTAGAAATTTTAGTTCTCGAAATGCTTTTATATAATGGAGATCTCCCCATCATGTCGCATTTGCATCGCCCAGTGTGGCTTCAGTGAACCGTTGTCTTGTTAGACGTGAATTTTTATTTTTCTTGCCGGGTCGCCGCTAGCTGTGTTAAAGCCATGCAGCCACTTATCGTCGGTCCCGGCCGTATTTACGTTAAAAGGAATTACATATTGTTCTGCCCTTTATGCACTAAAGCTCGGCGTTCTTTTGTTAAGTGGGGTTTCCCAGTGCCATTAACCATCTGATCAGTTCATCTCCAAAATGCATTTCACTTTAACTTAGTTATGCATGCCCCTGTCATTATATTGCTTGCTATTGTTTTGTTACTTTTAGGTACATGAGATTACTGCAATTGCTTTTTGTTGATAGTACAGTTTTCTGAGGATCTCATACTGTATCGTAGTGTCATTATGGACTGAGCTCATATAAGGTCCATAAAATTCAGACGTCTTAAAACACTGCTAACTTGCTCCAGATTTTTCAAACTTTTTCAGCAGAAATTTTGTGCTCCTGATTCACTGCTGCAAATATTTACCATGGACTTAGAAATACATACAAAAATTGAGCTGACTTATGGTTTACTATTGCCAAAGAGTACAGGGTGAACCAAAAGTCTGTTCACATTTGAAAAGGCACTAATTCACGGGATAATGTAGGTAGAGAGGTAAAAATTGATACACATGCCTGAAATGGCATGGGATTTTATTTAAAGCAAAAGCGAGTGCAAAAACTGGCAAACAGATGGCGCTAGACAGCAACATGTCAGCAATGCCACATGAGAAGTATGTATTAAATGAGATGTAGCGAGAGAGGGAGTCAGATGCGCCAGCAATCGCTGCATGTTGCCTTTACCAGAAAATCCACTGTTCGTGACGCTATGGTAGCTTTACGATCCTGTCACTATAAGATGGGTATTCGATTGGGCAAAGAGCCTGTGACAAGTTTCACTGTGAAGAAAATGATCACGAAGTTCGAAACCATGGATTGATTAGATGATTGGCCTAGTCCTGTGTGACTGGACACAAGTGCTGCTACTGCTCGGACAGTTCAGGAAGAGATGGAGACTTTAGCAAGTTTATTTTTCCATTGTGACGTCAGCGATAGTGAAGTCACTCCGGCATCCCACACACTACTGTTTGGAGAGCACTAACACGACCCTCCAGTGCTATCCATAGAAAATCCAGCGTCTTCATTAATGGTTAGCCACCGATTTTATGACGTGGAGAGCATCTGCGTTGGGGGCACTGAAAAAATGGTGGAAGATGATGATTCAATACCCATAACTGCAGAATTTCAGAATTCGGATTACCGAAAATTCTATAACCGTCGTGGAAAGCCCATTGCATGATGAGAAAGTCACGTCAATCGTGATCAGATCCATTTTTCTTCGAGGAAATGCGGAGTGCTGCTTTTCAAGCTGTCAGCGTAACAGGTGCGAGGTACGCCGATGTGTTACAGAATCGCATCATCCTTAGCATCCTTGCCGGAAGGTACGACCTTTGTGCAGGATGGTACGCCACCCCATATTGCTACACATGTGAAACATATCCTGCACACATCGTTTGGTGAAGATCACGTGCTGAGCTGCTACCTCTGTCATGTCTGGCCTCTCAGGTCCCTTAACCTCAGTCCTTGTGATTAATGGTTGTGGGGTTAGCAGAAGTCGTAAGGCTAGCGCGGTCGTTCGACCTCATTAGGGATGTTAAAAGACAGTGTTTGACGGCAGTTTCTCACCGTACTTACTGATATGCTGTACAGTGCTGTTCACAACATTGTCCCTCGAGTACAGGTACTGTTGATAAATGACGGCCGACGTGTTGAGCATTTGATAAACAACATTGTCTTTGCTGAAAATCATTACTTATACTAATTCTTGCTTTTTTATCACTGGTTTGGTTTCAGTAAAACCCCATATCATTTCTGGCAAGTATATTAATTTTTACCTCTCTACCTACATTGTTGCGCGAAGTAATGAATTTTCAAATGTCAACAGATTTTTGGGCCACCCTCTATATGTGGAGGGTCCGGCAATAAAACCTCCCTCGTTTTAATAGATTGAAACAGAAAAACTAAATATGATAGAGAAAAATTACTTTTATTTATGAAAAATACATACTTTGCCATTCTGGATTATTTGGTTTTAAAAATTATATATGCTAAATGACGTCCTCCATTGTTGACACATTGACGAAGTCTATCCCGAAAGTTCTCCATATATCTTCGTGCCATTTCTCTTGGAAGGGCTGCCACTTCTTGGGCAATGGTCTCTGCAAGTGCTTGCAGTGTTGTGGGACGATGTTTGTACACTGGAGCCTTTAACTGTTCCCAAAGAAAAAAAAATCACAAAACGATAAATCAGGCGACGTTGACGGTCACGCGATGTCTTCCCGCAAAGAGACAAGATGACCAGAAATCAATCGCACAGCATTTTACAGATCGCCGAGAGGTGTGGGATGTTACTCCGTCTTGCTGGAACCACATTTCTTGATCTTCATGATCAGCAATAAACTGGTTTAGCCTAGGTTGGAGGAAGGTCTGTAGCATGTGACAATAACGGTTTGAATTAACCATTAACGTGTGGTCACCTTCTTCGAAAGAATAGGTCCCCACACAAAACATTCAGCAGCGGCGCGCCAAACTGTCGCATGACGGCTGCATAGTGGTCTCTGATGAATTTCACGAGGATTTTCTGCAGCCCAGTAGCGGAAATTCTATTTGTTTACAGTTCCTGATAGGTGGAAATGGGCCTCATCCGAACAAATAAACAAAGCTCCAAGTTGAATGTCTTGAAGAGTTTCCTCACACGCAGTTCTGCGAGTTTCAAAATCTCTATCACTTAATTCCTGGGTAACCATCACTTTGGAGGGGTGCATATGAAGTCCTCTATGAAGAATTCTTTTTGCACTCCTCTCAGATAATTCCAGGGCAGCTGCATGTTTAAGTGCTGAACGCATTTGTGGTTGTTGCAAAGTCACTCTCACACGCGCCACATTTTCCGGCGTTGTTGCAGTCCGAGGACTGTCAGTAGGTTTTATTTTCAGTGCTGAACCTATCTTTGACATGCACAGTTGAACAGTTTTTCTATCCGGGACATGATCATGTCGGGCAAGTTCGAATCGTCTCCGAAACGCTCGCTGAGTCTACTAATCACAGAACCACCGTTACGAATAGATTCCTCTACAACCAACACACGATGCGATGTTAACCAAGCCACGCCATGGCACACACTAAAAATGGCACGTACATCACTTTTAAACAAAACACACATCACATCAGTATCCCCACTACAACTCGCATGCCGGCTACGTCAAATGTGGGAGGTTTTATTGCCGGACCCTGCATATACTACCATGTATTTCATTGTTACACTGGATAAAACATTTTGTCACTGAAAGGGATTTGTAGATTTTAATCAAACGTTTGTTTAGAATAAAAAAGGTTTTCCACAATGAGCCCCTATTCAGTTCCTTTCGTGGGCATAAATGGTTCAAATGGCTCTTAGCACTATGGGACTTAACATCTGAGGTCATCAGTACCCTAGAACTTAGAACTACTTAAACCTAACTAACCTAAGGGCATCACACACATCCATGCCTGAGGCAGGATTCGAACCTGCGACCGTAGCAGTCGCTCGGATCCGGACTGAAGCGCCTAGAACCGCTCGGCCACCACGGCCGGCTTCGTGGGCATAACTCGAGAATATGATCATATGGGATATCAAACGAAAGTTGTGACTAGATGGAGGATATCTCGATAGGGACGACGCAGAATGTTATCTTAGATGGAGAGTCATCGATAGATGCGGATGTCAGCCATGCTCCAGGGAAGTGTGTTGGCATCCTTGGTGTCCACGTTTTATATTAGTGACCTCGCAGATAATTTTAATAGGAACTCAGACTTTGGCAGAAGATGACATTACCAATGATGACGCTGAAAGAAGTTGCAGAAATATCCAGGAAGAACTTGATAAAATTGCAGAGCGGTGATAAGGTTGAGAACTTACTTTAAACGTTCAGAAATATAAAGTTTTTCATTTTAAAAACCTCAGAAACACAATACCATGTGACCACAATATCAGTGGGTCGGAACTGGATTCAGCCAACTTATATAGGATTTCTGTTACAAACTTCTAGGAATTGTAGAGGGGAGTGAGTACACAATATTCTGAATAAGAACCCATGTCCGAAAACGTACCGTTTCCGTTCTACGACTGTTTCAGTCCTCTTCGGCTGAGGGAAAGAGAAAAGTCTCAGAAGTGCTTGTCCTGGTATGCAGTTGTGTAGACAAGATGATGGTCCCCTGATGTCACTTAACGTGTGCCTTGCTGTGAGACCTGTTGAATGCCTGTGCATCTCCGATACAGTAAACATTGTTCAGTACACGTTTTCGGAATACACATATTCCTTGCGTATGGTGAAGCTCGAGGTAAAAGAAGAACTGCTAGTCGGCTGTATCACGAACGTTTTCCGCAACGAGGCACGCTATCGCAAAAATTTGTTGCCCAAGTTATGCAGCGGCTCCGAGAAAGAGGTATGAGCCGTGGACGGCTCATGTTCATGCCATTTATGTTTGTCATCTTCTATTGCCGTACTGCCGCGTCGTTTCCTTATTTCATTTACTGGCGTCACTAACTTCCTGCCTTACTTGCCCGTGAGCGGCAGCAGCAGCCCGTATCGATAAGTGCACTGTCGTACCATCTCTGGAACGACCGATAGTATTTCCGGGTCGTCGCGTGTCGGACTGTCAGATGGAGACGGACCAGCAGTGCAGTCGGCACGCAGCAGCAGTGAAGTCGGGGACGCAGCGCCGGTGAGGCGCTGACAGCCAGTGCTCGCCGACTGCTGGCGACACACATCAACTGTCCGACAGATGGAGATTGGATGCGGCGATTGTTGGTTGGTCGTTCGGTTGGTCGTCTCATCGGCCGACGTATATTTGGTCCTTTCACCGTTTCCAGGCCTGGGCAGTTGGTCGGTTGGCTTGGAGCAGCGAGGAAATCTCCGCGGGGCGTTGCTTAGCCGGGGCTGCCGCCGGCGTCTACAAGCGGTCTGAGTGTGTAGTGCTGTTCCCATTGCTATGACATCTATGGCTCACCGATCCAAGACACGAAAGTTGAGTTTTCACTTAATATACCAGCAAGTCACGACTGTTCACATTGTCTCGTTTGGATTTCGTTGTCAGCTGTTGGGACATTCCCACGAGCAACAATGTGTGTTTTCAAGTTGGCAAATTTTAGCCATCCTCCAGTGGAGTTTAACTGTACTTGGCTATTTTGAACTGAAGTGCACCAGCGGAATCTTTTGCCTTATGGCCGTTAACGTTCCGGTCACCTGCCCTGGCCATTGACGTAAATTCAGGCAGAGTATTATCCTCATCGTGTTGTCACTGTGCAGCATGGTGTGTAGTTTCACAGCTCAACGTATAATTAGTTGTGGGTGCCAATACTTTCTACATTGTTCCATTGAACTACCTGTTGTGTGCTGGTCGGGTGAAGCGGAAGTTGTCTTGTCGGTGGGTCCGTTGACTGTCTGTCGGTTGGGTTGTTGTCGGACTGAGAATGGCTGGGCTGACTGCCTGTCTCACCTAAGCGAGTGTTAGTGTTTGAATCCCAGGCCGACCCTCAGAAACTTCTGAGCGCCGTTGGGTGTACTGGCTTTTCTTATTTATTCTTGTTGTTTGTATTTGAATGGCTTCTAGCAGATTTTTAAATTAAGGTTGTTTTGCTCTTAAGGTGTCACATTGTTTGGGCCTTCAGCCTAACTAAAGAACTGTTTTAAGATAAGGCCTTTTGCCTTTTAAAAATTTAATTTTGGTTTCAGTCTTAAGAGATGGACCTTCAGTCGATTTTTTAAAAAATTAAAGTTGTTATGCTCTTAAGGTGTGAGATCGTTTGCGCCTTCAGCCTAATTCAAAGAACTGATTTAAGATAAGGCCTTCTGCGTTTTAAATTTCTGATTTTGGATTGAGTTTTAAGATATTGGCTTTCAGCCGATTTTAAATTAAAGTGGTCTTGCGTTAAAGCATGAGATTTTATGGCGTATTCGGCTGGTTATTAAGTTCCAAAAATTAATGGTGTCTTTTTTTTTAAATTTTCTTGGCTCTTGTAATGTTTGGTCAAATAAATAAAGTTGTGTGTTCGAATGTAACTGACAGCCGCTTATTTTGGCCCCTTTCCACAGTTTAAAATACCTGTCCTGTCCTGCGGGTTTCGCAGGGCGTCTCAAGGTACCTTCAGTGTGATGAGCCAGGACTGTGGTGCTCCACGGCAACGCCACACTCCCAAATTTGAAGAAGATGTACTGCATCGCGTTGAAGAGAACCCTTGAACGTGTACTCGAACAATTGCACGTGCAATGGGTGTTAATCACATTATCGTCTGGAACCTGCGCGGGAAACAACTAGGCTACATCCGTACCACTTATAAAGGGTGGACGATATATGTCCACAACTTGTTGCCTACTGCGCGTGGTTCCTGCACCGCAGCATCGACACACCCCAGTTTCCACGTCGAGTTCTGTTCACAGATGCTGTAAGTTCACTAGGGACTGTGTTCTGCATTCGCAAAACAGCCATGCCTGGACAGACGTAAACCCTCGTGCCACGCATATTCAGGGATTTGAGCATCAGTTTGGTATTAACGTGTGGGCAGGTATTCTGGACGATCATGTGACCGGGCCATACCTCGTTCCACTCGACCCAACAGGTCTTGCACACTTGATCTTGCTAGAAAACGTATTGGACCCGTTCTTGGGAGCTGTGCCACTAAATGTCCGTCAGAAAATATGGTTTCAGCATGATGGTGCACCACCTCACTTCTCACGTGCAGTTCGGAGACATCCGAACACACGATATCGCGAAAAATGGACAGACCGAGGTTATCCAGCCGCTTGGCTGCCCCGATCGCCAGGTTTTAGCCTCATGGACTCCTTCTTGTGGGGTCGTATGCGAAGTTCAATTTGCGAGACTCCTGTAGAGACAGAGGAAGACCTGCTGGAACGAGTTCTGGCCGCGTCACTAGAAACTGGAAAGACCGCAGGTGGGGTGGAGAGTGTGTACCAGAACGTTCTTCGTGGGTACAATGTCTGTGACAACGCTGTGGTCGCCAATCGAGTCGCTATTGTAATGCATCAGTACTGTTCTGTACATACAATATGCTGGGTCCTTTTTTGTTTTGTACAATATGCTGGGTTCTTTTTTGTTTTGGAAAAATTTAAACACGGAATATTTAAATGTTAATACATACAAGTGTGCTTAAGTGATAAATGGTTATTTTGTTATGTTTTCTTTCGAACTGTTACCTAATAATTGTACTGCGTCACGGGTAATTCAATTCCTCAAGCAGAAGTGGATGACTTAAACATCTGAACTGAAACTATTGTAGAACGAAAACGGTATGTTTCCAGACGTGGATTGCTATTCACAATATTATGTACTCAGTCCCCTCTACAAGGCCTAGAACTTCGTAATGGGAACTTCCGAACACCCAGTATAAACACCTAGGTGTAACACTTCGTGGGACATGAAATGGAATGATCACGTAGGCTCAATCGTAAGTAAAGCAGGTGGCAGATTTCGAAACTGCTATCAGTTCAGAAAGAAGATTGCTAACAAAACACTCGTGGGACCCATCCTTGAAGATTGGTCATTTGCGTCAATCTGGATTGAGAGGGGATGTTGAATGTATACAACGAACCGCAGCACGAACAGTCACAGATCTCCAAAATGAGGTCTGCACTCTGCAACGGAGTGTGCGGTGACCCGCGGAAGAGTGTCACTGAAACAATGAAAAATCTGAAGTGGCTGACGCTTGAGGATTGACACCAACTGCCCCCGCGAAATCCATTTCTGAATGGGTATCTAGGAATGTACTATAGCCCCCTATGTTTCCTACCGCAGGGATCGCGAATGTGAGTAGAGGCTTATTACCTCAAGCACGGAGGCACTGGCGCACATATCCTTCCCTCATTCTACACACGAACAGTCGGCATGAAAGACAAATACGTGGTACGAAGGTAACTGCACTTCACAGTTCTTTGTACAGTAGAAGATGTAGATTGCTCCATCCCCTAGAATCCTGTATCATTTTTAGGGGTCCTTTTATTCTCTTGAAGTAACGTGCGAGGGCAGCTCACACGGCAAAGGGTGAAGGTACGAGCGTGACTTCAAAAGAAATGCATACTATTTTTGTAAAAATACAGTTTTCATTCTGCATGTGTGAAAGTTTTACAGTTTGTAAATACATCCTTCCCGCTTGTTTTCAAACTTAGTTCAACCTGTTCCCGTGAGTGGCGCCGTCACAGCATGTCTTCAAGATGGCTGCTACACTTGACGTTCGTCAGAAGCAACGTGCTGTCATAGAATTTCTGTACTGTGAAAACGAGACAGTGGGAAACATCCAGAAGAGGTTGAAAAAGGCATATGGAGATGCTGCTGTCGATCGCAGTACAGTTAGTCGGTGGGCAAGCAGATTACGTGATGAAAGCGGGCACCGGAAATTTTGAGGATTGTCCTCGTACTGCACACACTCCAATGTGCAGAGAGTTAACGAATTGGTGACTGCTGACAGGCGTATTACAGTGAACGAATTGTCACGCTACATTGGGATAGGGGAAGGAAGAGTTTGCAGAATACTGAAAGTGTTGCCGTTAAAAAAGGTTTGTGCCAGGTGGGTTCCCAGGATGCTGACAGTGGCTCACAAAGAAACAAGAAAAATGGTATGCAGCGAACTTTTGGAACAGTACGAGAATGGTGGAGATGAATTTCTTGGAAGCATTGTGACAGGTGATGAAACATGGCTCCATCATTTTTCACCAGAGACGAAGAGGCAATCAACAGAGTGGCATCATGCAAATTCACCCAAGGAAAAAAAAAATCAAACCACACCTTCTGCTGGAGAAGTTATGGCTACGGTGTTTTTCGATTCCGAAGGACTCTTGCTTGTGGTCATCATGCCAAGAGGAACCACCATAAATTCTGATGCATATGTGACGACACTGAAGAAAGTTCAAGCTCGACTGAGTCGTGTACGACCACATCGGCAAAAGCAGGATGTTTTGCTGTTGCACTACAATGCACGGCCACATGTCAGTCAAAAAACCATGGAAGTGATCACAAAACTCGGATGGACAACACTGAAACACACGCCTTACAGTCCTGACCTGGCTCCATGTGACTATCATCTCTTTGGGAAACTGAAAGACTCTCTTCGTGGAACAAGGTTTGAGGGTGATGACTCCCTTGTGCACGCTGCTAAACAGTGGCTCCAACAGGTTGGACCAGAATTTTACTGTGCGGGTATACAGGCGCTGGTTCCAAGATGGCGTAAGGCAGTTGAGAGGGATGGAAATTATGTGGAGAAATGAAAATATTGTTCGTAAAGGATGTATCTACACACTGTAAAACTTTCAAACATGTAGAATAAAAGATGGATTAAAAAAAATAGTGTGCATTTCTTTTGGAGTGACCCTCGTAATTAGATCTGAGCAGAACGTAGCTCTGCTCAGACGATGAGACTTTGTTGTGTCGTTGCGCAGTTTACTAGTTCGGACAAGCTGAGAAGACTGTTACGGACAGATAACAGGATATTTCTAAACCACACGAGGAGTTGTTGTCTTACGAGAGTTACAGATGCTGTTCCACGTCATATCGACGGGGACGAACATCGTTACGAGTCGCGTCTCCTCCCAACGAATGAAGAAGGAAGGGAAGGGACGTCACACAGCTAATAAAACATAATGAGTGTGACTTGGAGCTGTCCTGAAAAAAAACAGTCGCTGTTACCCCCGCAGGTAACGCCTACTCTTGCTAAGCATATGTATTTATTGCGTTTAAAAATATTAGAGTACAGCGTGGAATATACAAAGAACAGTAAAACTGATAGAGTTTTATTGTGAACGAGAGTATTTACTGGTCTCTACGAACTGCGGTTACATAAGCGAACTGAAAAGATTAGACGCTTGGAGGAACATAACTGGGACATTAGAAAGACAAGTGCACGAACCGAAAAAGAAAATGGGCTCTTTATTGACATCTTTTCCCCATGAACGACAGAGAAAAACAAACACAACTGAGAGTGATTGTTAATCTTTCTACTGCAGGTACAACTCTGCTAAAACTGGAGTCACCTTTGGAAATTTTAGGGCCTACACAAGTCAGTAACAATTCGAAATCTGTAGCTTTCAATCGGAAAAAAGTTATGAGACAGTGTATTCCAATTTCGCTTCAGGATAGGCATTACTTTTGTCCCACCACACTGTTGTACTTACGGCCCTAACGCGATTAACACCACGCCGGCCGGAATCGCCGAGCGGCTCTAGGCGCTACAGTCTGGAACCACGAGACCGGTACGGTCGCAGTTTCGAAACCTGCCTCGGGCATGGATGTGTGTGATGTCCTTAGATTAGTTAGGTTTAAGTAGTTTTAAGTTCTAGGGGACTGATGACCTCAGATGTTAAGTCGCATAGTGCTCAGAGCCATCTGATTAACACAACGCCACGCCACGCCACGCCCCTCGGCGCGTTTACTGTGTAGCTGCGCCGGCTTCCCGTCGCTGGCAGACTCCTGTTGGCTGGGCCAGCGCTCGCACCGGCTGCGCCTAATTTGACAAGTCGCCGTACACAGACCACGTATGGCGCGCCGTGACCGCACGCGAAGGCGCCGGCGGCGGGAGACGGATTCGTGCGCACGGCTGGTTCGTCTCATCTGGTGTGCGTCTCCGCGCGACTCCGCGTGCGACTGCGGTCTGACACTTGCGAAACCTGCTGCCAGGCCGCATCGTTGAAATGGCTACGTGGGGTTTCCAATCGTGGGGTTTCCTTCAAGGGTGCAGCAGGTAGCGAAGCTGTCCAGAGCAACCGGTTCCCTGTGTTTGCGAACTGAGCCTCCCCCACTGCTTATCTACCCCAGTCGCTCACCCTCAGTGCAGGTGTTGTCACCGTTTCTCAGACAGTGTAGTCGTAGATCAGCATCAATAATTTCGCAAAGATAAATTGCCGATTCTGGAGATTTGTCATATATGTCATACGAAACTATTTATTTGTATTTGGCGGATCTCATTCGCAAAAGTACGCTTTTAACGGTATTTCTAAAGTTCTAATGCACAATCTGCTATTAATTGAATTTTTATCTCAACAAAACTGAAATTTTACTTGGTAAATTTCTTACATAACATAGTCACTCGTCCTGTGAAGCTTCCAGAATTTTTGGTGAGGAAGGTGGAATGAGGACTCAGACAGCTGGCTGCCCACTTTTCTGTCAGAGACTTTTAAACACGATCATATTTGCCTTCATTGTGCTCCAACAGGAGCATTTTTCAGCTGATTATTATGTAGATCATTTTATAAAGATGCAATTCCAACTAGATGAACTTTGGTGGAGTCATCTACATTAAGCAACGAATTTTATCATCTGTAGACATCAAGAACAATACTCTAGTTATCGAGACTTTATACGCCGCATTTAACCATAGGGAAATATTCTGTAATTTCTTTCAGATGAACACGCCCATTGTCGCGTAAATCTTTATCTAATTACTAACTGTAAGCCCGGCGTTGGTCGGATATTTATTCATCCCCGTTTTATCTCAGTTCATCCCCTCTTCCCTCATCTCTCTTGTCCATTTAGTCCTATCTCGTCTCTCTATCCACTTCCTCCTTCAGCCCATCTGTCTCTCTTTCCATCTCCTCCATCTGCCCCCCTCTCTGCCGGCCGGGGTGGCCGAGCGGTTGTAGGCGCTACGGTCGCAGATTCGAATCCTGCCTCGGGCATGGATGTGTGTGATGTCCTTAGGTTAGTTAGGTTTAAGTAGTTCTGAGTTCTAGGGGACTCATGACCTCAGAAGTTAAGTCCTATAGTTCCCAGAGCCATTTGAACCATTTTGCCCCCCTCTCTCACAACACTTCCTGCTCCTCTCCATCCTCCTCTCCTTCTCCATCCATCTTCCCGTCTCTGTCCACCACCTCCTCCGCTTTTTTAAATAGTACATCAAATTTATGTATTTATTACAGTTTTGCATTAGTCATTCATCACCTTCCCCCTTTCTCTGTTTACCTGCTGCACCCTCTCTCATTTAATCTGCTTCTCTCACTTCTCTGGATGCACCTCCTCCCCCCTCCCGCCCCCATCAGGTTCTCCTCTCTCCGTATATCTCCTCCTCCGCCTCCGTCATGCTATCTCCTCTTTCCCCGTCTATGAAAAAATACCTATATCTGCCAACTTTCATGCTGATTGACGAGACGATGTTGAATTTATTTAAAGGTTGGCCAACCATCCGCCATCCAGCATACGTTGGCTTGTGTAAATGCCTTCACCACGAAAACATACATACATGAGCCAACTCCCAAGCTGATCAGTCAAATGGTGTGTAATTTTGATGTAAGGGACCCTCCGCCATACACCGTATGTAATTTCACGTAGGCGGTGAGGTTCCCCTTGTTTTGAACATCAAATGTACAAAATTTCATCAAGATCAGAGCAACACTGGCTTTTGTTGAAATCCGTAAGTAAAGTACCCTCCACCATGCACTGAACGAAGTTTTATGTAGACAGTGACCTTCCTCTTGCTATTGGAAATAGGAATTCATTTTTATACACCCCGCTCGCTCTACGCCGACTTAGTTGTGAAACATAAATATAGATTCGAGCAACAGAAATCATGTAATGTGTGGCGTGGAGGGTGGGAGGAGGCAGCAAGGGGAGCCTTGATTTGTTTTGCCGGCCCGGGCCTCTGACAGGTTTAGTGTGCCACTGCTCGTAGGAAACCACACGGTAGGGAACCCCACGGTAGGGAACCCCACGGTAGGAAACCCCACGACACCGTTGAAATGCCCGTTATTGTGTGTTCAAATGTGTGTGAATTCTTACAGGACCAAACTGCTGAGGTCATCGGTCCCTAAGCCTACACACTTCTTAACCTAACTTAAACTAACTTACGCTAAGGACAACACACACACACCCATGGCCGAGGGTGGACTCGAACCTCCAACGGGGCAGCCGCCCGGACCGTGGCAAGACGCCTTAGACCACGCGGCTACGCCGCGCGGCTGCTCTTTATTACATCGTGCCGGTCACACATAATGCGGCCTTCACGCAGCGGCAACCGCCCTGCCGCCTCGGTCGGCGCGATTTGTCTCAAGGCGCGTACACAGTAGGCTAACGTAGGTCAACGATCGACAGACACTGGATTCGGCCGAACGCTCGTCGCCAATTCGTTAGTATCCAGCTTCTCATCCTCGCCAAACGAAGGGCTTGGGGCCAATAGATTCGGCCACGTGGAATCGCAGTTGGCTCTGATCATTGGCCGTGTTGCTCCCGTTTAGATAATTATAATGTAACATTTTAATTACAATTTCACCGGCCGATGTTATGAGGGAAGAAGAGGATTTAGCAGTCATCGCAGGTTCAGCATATATTTTACTACAAGAAGCTGATCATCAGGAAAAGAACAATAAGAAGCGACGTTGGTGGACGACAACTTCTTTTTTAAAAAAAAGGTGGACCAGTGTGGTGGGACAAAAGTAATGCCTATCCTGAAGCGGAATTGGAATACACTATCTCATAACTTTTTTCCGATTGAAAGCTACAGATTTCGAATTGTTACTGACTTGTGTAGGCCCTAAAATTTCCAAAGGTGACTCCAGTTTTAGCAGAGTTGTACCTGCAGTAGAAAGATTAACAATCGCTCTCAGCTGTGTTTGTTTTTCTCTGTCGTTCATGGGGAAAAGATGTCAATAAAGAGCCCATTTTCTTTTTCGAATCGTGCACTTGTCTTTCTAATGTCCCAGTTATGTTCCTCCAAGCGTCTAATCTTTTCAGTTCGCTTATGTAACCGCAGTTCGTAGAGACCAGTAAATACTCTCGTTCACAATAAAACTCTATCAGTTTTACTGTTCTTTGTATATTCCACGCTGTACTCTAATATTTTTAAACGCAATAAATACATATGCTTAGCAAGAGTAGGCGTTACCTGCGGGGGTAACAGCGACTGTTTTTTTCAGGACAGCTCCAAGTCACACTCATTATGTTTTATTAGCTGTGTGACGTCCCTTCCCTTCCTTCTTCATTCGTTGGGAGGAGACGCGACTCGTAACGATGTTCGTCCCCGTCGATATGACGTGGAACAGCATCTGTAACTCTCGTAAGACCACAACTCCTCGCGTGGTTTAGAAATATTCTGTTATCTGTCCGTAACAGTCTTCTCAGCTTGTGCGAACTAGTAAACTGCAATCGTTTATTTTTATTTTTATGCCCGGTTAGTTCCGTGATGAAATGAAATCTTGATTCTTAATTTCATCATTACGGTCGTTTTTCACATCATACATAGCGAGGATGAAATTTTGCTGTCTACTATTCCGTTGCTATGCCATTGCTACGTCAAGTTATTAACAACGGCCCGACGTAACTCCAGAGATACCTTATGTTGGAGTAAATGTTTTTTTAATACTCCGTAATACTGGTTTAAACTAATCACTCTTCACTGTCTATTATTCATGTACTCACTTAGTCTCTCAAAATGTTTAAAGAGTCAATCAACTTGCATTAATACACATTGTATTGTCCGTTTAATGAGTTAGGCGACATGTAAGATTTACCTTTTGACTCAGATTTTATTGTTCTTTCTGTAATTAATTGTTTGTTCCTACAACACGCGCACGCCGACATGTCATTCAAGATTACATTCAGTTCAGTAATCGTGACGCTGACAAGTTTTGGCTAGTCGGCGTACTTGTCTTTCTTCATGTCTTCGTTTTATTGTGTCCTACTTAAGGCTACGAATTGTTTTTCTGTCGTTGATCCATTGCTCTCAAGGTTTGTAACTGTTCACCAGTACGAAGGCTAAGTCCGATAAACAAATATCACTCAACTGAAGTCTAACACTCACTATGCCGTCGCGTTGAGAACTGTAAAGATTAACTTTCTTCAGTCGAATGGATGAGCAATACTTCAATCTCTATCTCACGAATTATCAAACTTCCAAAACTGAAACAATCTAATAGTGTTTGCATCCAGACAACTATCGAAAAAGTACTCTAGAGAGACTCAAGAGCAACTAACTGAACATTTCCATATCCGAGTTGCATTGTAGTCGCATTGAATTTCCTTTTCGATGCGGCTATAACTCTCTTCCATGGTAAATGTTATCTATGACTGAATTACTTTCTTGGATTTAACCTTCGTTCATATGGTTTTGAATTTATTCTATAGATGATTGATAAAGAATTTATGATAATCCTTTCCTTTTATCTCCCACTTTTTGTATGCTATTCTCAGTATTTGAATGATATAGGTGTTAATAAAAACATTACCAGTGTAGATTTTATCGTCAATAGTTGCCGTCACTGTCAAGATGACTCACTTCCCTACTTTAAGTTCCCACAAAGTTTGTTAATTGGGGTTTTCTGTCCTTGGGGCGTTACACATGCTGGTATCAACTGATGTGCTTTAAACTGTAACTTCCAGAGCTTCTGACGGCGCTCTTGTTAAATTATAGGGCTAAGCCGGTCAATTAAACATACTAGGAGCGACTTTTGGCTGCCCTGAAAACATTAAACACGCACTTTCTCTGGAGACACCGCAAATCTCTACTGAACCAACGGACGCTCGACCGGGTATTCACGATAATAGAAGGGTCCCATCGCCAACCAACCGCCATCGCTTTGATGTTACCACCAGCAGACTGCACCGCAACCAAGGCCAACCGCTTCTTTGGCTCCGATTTAACGTCCGTACACACTGAAGCTACGTATACACGTGAGGGTTTCTTACCCTCAGCTTTTGCGAGTAATACATATCGTGTAAACGGCGCCGACAGTCAGCTCGCAGGCTGTGTGCGAGAGTGGGGAAATATCTAAGATAGCCCTGCTCTGTGAGTTTAGAGCTCTCGCGTAGATGGCAACCTCCGTCTCTCCAGAGGTGCTCGCCGTAACTCTCAGACAAAAAAAAAAAAAACTATACGGGCATTGTCGGGAGAGCTCAGAGTACTCAGAGAGTGTTTGAGCCCTAGCGCCTCTGTCTTTGGCGCTGGTCATGTCTCGGCTTTTCATTTGGCTCACCTTTGATGTGTCGTGACTGACTGTACGAAGCTTTAATGGAGCAGGAAACGACGGTCATGAGGTCGGTCGGTTTTTCTGTGAGGTGGTAGAGGGAGTTGACCAAGAGAGGGCGGTACGCCCGTGTCTCGAGAGGTGAGGCGATTATGGTCGGGGCCGGCAGCCAGCACTGGAGCAGGGAGGCGTCGCTGTTGGCTCAACGCAGAGGGGGGCACAGCTGAGTGGGACTGCGCGGCGCGAGGTCTCCTTCGCGTAGCGGAACTGGGGTTGCCATCCACTTGTGTCCTTTATGGATTCCAATGGACTTGGGCAATTCTAGCAGGACAATGCGACACCCCACACGTCCAGAATTATTACCGATTGGCTCCAAGAACACTCTTCTGAGTTTAAACACTTCCGCTGGCCACCGAACTCTTCAGACATGAACATTATTAAGCATATCTACATCTACATCTACATTTATACTCCGAAAGCCACCCAACGGTGTGAGGCGGAGGGCACTTTACGTGCCACTGTCATTACCTCCCTTTCCTGTTCCAGTCGCGTATGGTTCGCGGGAAGAACGACTGCCGGAAAGCCTCCGTGCGAGCTCGAATCTCTCTAATAGTACATTCGTGATCTCCTCGGGAGGTATAAGTAGGGGGAAGCAATATATTCGATACCTCATCCAGAAGCGCACCCTCTCGAAACCTGGCGAGCAAGCTACATCGCGATGCAGAGCGCCTGTCTTGCAGAGTCTGCCACTTCAGTTTGCTAAACATCTCCGTAACGCTATCACGCTTACCAAATAACTCTGTGACGAAACGCGCCGCTCTTCTTTGGATCTTCGCTATCTCCTCTGTCAACCCGACCTGGTACGGATTCCACACTGATGAGCAATACTCAAGTCGAACGAGTGTTTTGTAAGCGACCTCCTTTGTTGATGGACTACAGTTTGTAAGGACTCTCCCAATGAATCTCAACCTGGCACCCGCCTTACCAACAATTAATTTTATATGATCATTCCACTTCAAATCGTTCCGCACGCATACTCCCAGATATTTTACAGAAGTAACTGCTACCAGTGATTGTTCCGCTATCATATAATCATACAATAAAGGATCCTTCTTTCTATGTATTCGCAATACATCACATTTGTCTATGTTAAGGGTCAGTTGCCACTCCCTGCACCAAGAGCCTATCTGGGATGTCGTGCAACGTGCTGTTCAGAAGAGAACTCCACCCTCTCGATTTATGGACAGCCCTGCATGATTCATGGTGTCAGTTCCCTCCAGCACTACGTCAGACATTAGTCGAGTCCACACCACGTCATGTTGATGCCCATGTGCGTTCTCGCGGAGGCCTTCACGATTTTAGGCATGTGTACCAGTTTTTTTGGCTCTGCAGTGTATAATTTAAAGAGAAAGCGCTTTCTTAACAACATCTGGATACATCAGTTATGGTGTGATTCCACTGTGGCATCCTTCAGAGAGCATAGGGCTTCCTGACTGCACTGGACGGCGACAACACCTGAGGCAGCGCCCGATATGACAGACGAAATAAATTCCACTGTACAACATATTAAAAAAATAAAAATAACCAAAAACAAAAAAGCCATGACCAATTGTTATTGTACGGTAGAGCCACCAACCTTTATGATTCATTAATATAAGACAATAAACCTTCCAATTAACAAACCAGTGAGAGCAAGAAAAAATTTTTTTAAATAAAACTCAACACTGGCAGCCGTTGCGATTCATAAGGGCAACATAATTCTTTCTTTAAACTGCCTCACAGAAAAGTGAAAATTATTGAAACTACTACTCCGCCTTTCTTGCGGAACCATAACCAAAGCAACAGCGGATCAGCACTTAATTGCGTAAGACAATTCACGGAAGCATTGGTAATTAAGAAATAGACTAGCCTAAGTAACACTAGTGTGCTGTAGGGTGAAGCAGGCAGCTCTGGAATCTCAGAGCGATTGTAACGGCACCTCCAAATTAAAAGCAGTTTAGGAATAACGCAGAATTACTGAGAGTTAGAATTTGTACTGGCTGAACAACAAAACCGTAAATAGTACCGGGTGATCGAAAAGACAGTATAAATTTGAAAACTTAATAAACCACGGAATAATGTAGATAGAGAGGTAAAAATTGACACACATGCTTGGAATGACATGGGGTTTTATTTGAACAAAAAAAAAAAGAAAGTTCACAAAATGTCCGACAGATGGCGCTGGACAGCAATACGTCAGTGACTGCGCATGACAATCGTGTATAAAAGGAGCTGTAAAGAGAGAGAGAGAATCAGATGCGCCAACAGTCGCAGTACATTGACGTTACCTGAAAAGGCGCTTTTAGTGAAGCTGTATTATCAGAATGGGGAATGTGCTAGTTCAGCGTTACGATCCTATCGCCATAGGAAGGGAATTCGAACGGGTAAAGGTCCGTTGACAAATGCAGCTGTGGCGAGAATGATTTCGAAGTTCGAAGCCACGGGTTGTTTAGACGATAGACCCCGAAGTGGCCGACCGAGCAGAAGGCGTAATGTTGCTGAGACAGTTCAGGAAGAAATGGAGACTGTAGCGGGTTCGTCTATGCACGGGGAAGTCAGCGCTCGTGCAGTCGCACGTCGCACCGGCATTCCATACAGTACTGTTTGGTTGGCACTGAGGCGTACCCTCCGATGCTATCCGTACAAAATCCATGGGCATCATGAACTGTTACCTGGCGATTTAGTGAAGCGGAGGGCATTTGCGATGAGGGCGTTTCAAAAGATGGCGCAAGATGACGATTGGCTGAGTAACGTGTTGTGGACCGACGAAGCTCATTTCATACTCCGAGGGTCTATCAACGTCCACAACTGCAGAAATTGGGCTACCGAAAATCCTAGAACTGTCGTGGAAACTCCATTGCACGACGAGAAAGTCACGGTATGGGTTGGATTTACCACATCTACCGTTATCGGGCCTTTTTTCTTCGAGGAAATGCGTGATTCTAGTTTTGTAACTGCTACCGTGACGGGTGAGAGGTATGCCGATACGTTACAGAATCGCATCATCCCCAGCCTGGCTGATAAACACCTGCTGGAACGTACGATGTTGCCGGCCGGAGTGGCCGATCGGTTCTAGGCGCTTCAGTCTGGAACCGCGCGACCGCTACGGTCGCAGGTTCGAATCCTGCCTCGGGCATGGATGTGTGTGATGTCCTTAGGTTAGTTAGGTTTAAGTAGTTCTAAGTTCTAGGGGACTGATGACCTCAGCTGTTAAGTCCCATAGTGCTCAGAGCCATTTGAACCATTTTCGTACGATGTTTATGCAGGATGGGGCTCCACCCCATATTGCTAGACGCGTGAAAGACCTCTTGCGCGCGTCGTTTGGTGATGATCGTGTGCTCAGCCGCCACTTGCGTCATGCTTGGCCTCCCAGGTCCCCAGACCTCAGTCCGTGCGATTATTGGCTTTTGGGTTACCTGAAGTCGCAAGTGTATCGTGATCGACCGACATCTCTAGAGATCCTGAAAGACAACATCCGACGCCAATGCCTCACCATAACTCCGGACATGCTTTACAGTGCTGCTCACAACATTATTCCTCGACTACAGCTATTGTTGAGGAATGATGGTGGACATATTGAGCATTTCCTGTAAAAAACATCATCTTTGCTTTGTCTTACTTCGTTATGCTAATTATTGCTATTCTGATCAGATGAAGCGCCATCTGTCGAACAGTTTTTGAACTTTTGTATTTTTTGGTTCTAATAAAACCCCAAGTAATTCCAAGCATGTGTGTCAGTTTTTATCTCTCTATCTACATTATTCCGTGATTTATTCAGTTTTCAAATTTATACTGGCTTTTTGATCACCCGGTATGTGCATTTCACAATGACTGACAAACCCTTCGAAGGCACAACCGTTAACATTGGCCTCATCAACAGGCACAGCCAACAAGGTTAAGCATATTAGCATTCGAGGCGGGACAGAATTTGGACACTGCTGAAAATAAGACAGTGCATTCACAGGGCAGTACGGTTTCTGACAGGAAACAGGCCATCAACAACGTCTCTTCTGAAAAGCACGTTGCAAGGGATCCCAGAGATGATCAACAATGTTCATGTATGGGGTGTTTGGTGGCCAACGGAGGTGTTTAGACCCAGAAGAGTATTCCTAGAGCCACTCTGTAGCATTTCTGGAGGCTGGAATTGCCCATCGGAATCCACAATGGACACGAGTGGATGCAGGTGATCCGACAGGATGCTTACGTACGTGTCATCTGTCAGAGTCATATCTACACGTATCAGGGGTCCCATATCACTCCAACTGAACACGCCTCACACCATTACAGAGCCTCCATCAGCTTGAACAATTCCATGCTGACATGCAGGGTCCATGGATTCATGAGGTTGTGTCCATACCCGTACACGTCCATCCGCTCGATCCAATTTGAAATGAGACTCTTCCGACCAGGCAAAATGTTTCCGGCCATTAACAGTTCTATGTCGGTGTTTACAGGCTCAGGCGAGGCCTAAGGCCTTGTGTCGTGCAGTCATCAAGGCTACACGAGGTGGCCTTTGGCTCCGAAAGCTCATATCGATGATATTGCGTTGAATGATTCGGACGCTGACACTTTTTGATGGCCCAGCATTGAAATCTGCAGCAGTTTGCGGAACGGTTGCACTTCTGTAACGTTGAACGGTTCTCTTCAGTCATCGTTGGTCCCGGTCTTACAGGGTCTTTTTTCCGGCCACAACGCTGTGGGAGATTTGTTGTTTTACCAGATTCCTGATATTCATGGTAACTGTGAAACGGTCGAACGGGAAAGTCACCACTTCATCGCTATCTCGGAGATGCTGTGGCCCATCGTTCGTGCGCCGACTATAAAACCACGTACACACTGACTTAAATTTTGATAACCTGCCATTGTAGCAAGAGTAACCGATCTAACAACTGCGCCAGACATTTGATGTCTTGTAAGCGTTGCCGACCGTAGCACCGTGTTCTGCCTGTTTACATAGCTCTGTATTTGAATACGCATGCCTATACCAGTTTCTTTGGCACTTCAGTGTAGTTTGTAAGTCATACTATTTTAAGTTAAAAGAGTAGAGAGTCCTGATTCTACTGGATCCGTCCACCCAGAGCTTTGAAAAATTAAGCTGTTACCTAACAGTTTTTCTCCTCAGTCATTCTGATTAAATACATTTTTGAACTGTTTTGCTTAAACTTTCCCTTGTCAGAGAGGTGGTTGAAACTTTGATGCTTATTTTGCTTACGATTTCTTAAATTGTTATTAATGGACTTAAATTCTAGAAAAAAATGTTCAAATGTGTGTGAAATCTTATGGGACTTAACTGCTAAGGTTATCAGTCCCTAAGCTTACACACTACTTAACCTAAATTATCCTAAGGACAAACACACACACCCATGCCCGAGGGAGGACTCGAATCTCCGCCGGGACCAGCCGCACAGATCATGACTGCAGCGCCTTGGACCGCTCGGCTAATCCCGCGCGGCTTAAATTCTAGATTTAGTTTTGAAATATCGTTCTACTTGTGATACCTCTCAGTTCGCATTGAAGTGATTGTCAATTTGTTTTGAACACAAGTTTTTATGCTTTATAGTTTTTAAAATTTTTATGTGCTATATTCTGGTAAATTTGCAATGCTGTTACTTTGTGGTAAATAATGAACGTTGTTATATTGTATCCTCAACTGGATTCAGTCATTCTACCCCAGCGACCCTATGCCCTGATGTCGAACTACCTTTCTACCCCAGACTTGTGTCGTATTTCCCAATTTGTACACTCTCACATCTTGGTAACATATTCTGCCGTACTCGTGCATACAATAAATAAAAGAACCCACAAAACAGTGTGTGTTGACGCACAATAAGTTGGTGCAAAGTTTCTGAGCGAAGAAATCATCCGTTTTACTGCCTAAACGAACAGCACGAGATGTTAGCCTATTTTGAAAGTTCTAGACCTAAACAATGGTACGCAGCAAATTACATTTAAAAACATCATAAACATATTATATAGAATTAACAAAAGAAAATAAAAAACGTGGCTCTGAGTCGATTCTATCCCACGTTACTATGAAACTATGAATAAAAGACTAGCGCTCTTCGCACTGCGCCAGTCCAACTTTGCAAGAAACTGCTCTGTAAATTCATATTGACACTGTCGGAGCAGTTGAGATTACTGTCGCGATGGATACGCACTGTAGATGAATATCAGCGGTGCTTAATGAAGAGAGTTGCCAGGAAGTGGTCTCAGGACGAAGTTGTCCATTTAATTAGTTTGTACGAGGAAAGGCCAACGTTGTGGAATGTGCAGTTACTGGACTACAGGAACTGAGCCAAGAAGCAAAGTTTGTTGACTGAAAGAAGAAATGTACCAGAATATCCACTATTCAAGGACTCAGGCAAAGTAGATTTATAAAATAGATTAATTAAAAGAAATGTTCAAATGTGTGTGAAATCTTATGGGACTTAACTGCTAAGGTCATCAGTCCCTAAGCTTACACACTACTTAACCCAAATTATCCTAAGGACAAACACACACACCCATGCCCGAGGGAGGACTCGAACCTCCGCCGGAACCAGCCCCACAGTCTATGACTGCAGCGCCTTAGACAATAGGTTAATTAAAAGACATAAAAAAGTGAAGTTATTATGATTGAAAATAATCTTTTGGAACTCAGTAAATTGCCATTTAACCTCAGGTAAGAGAGCTGCATCTATAGTTTTATATGTTGTGATGTTTATTGATTACATTATTGAGTGTTGAAGAACGGACCTCATCAAATATCCATCCATACTGGCTTTTGAATGTCTGCGTGTATCAAGAAGAAATTGATGTAATGTTATTTGATTCTATTTGTGGTGTTTTCCTTCATAAACTCTACAATGAGATTTTCACATGCTACAAAATCATCCCGCCACCTAATCTACTCTCTTATCCAACACGAAAGCCGGCCGCTGGTGGCCGAGCGGTTCTGGCGCTACAGTCTGGAACCGCGCGACCGCTACGGTCGCAGGTTCGAATCCTGCCTCGGGCATGGATGTGTGTGATGTCCTTAGGTTAGTTAGGTTTAAGTAGTTCTAAGTTCTAGGGGACTTATGACCTCAGCAGTTGAGTCCCATAGTGCTCAGAGCCACTTGAACCATTTTTTGAAGCCAACACGAACACGGTCGTTTACGTTTTTTGTTTGCCATTAGAAGTATTAAAAGTGCAGCTGTAGCCCTACGCTCGTCAATCGCAACCTCTTCTTTCATCCATCTTCCTTCCTATGACAGAAAAATCTCGCGGAGAGTTATCTCTCAGCTCTCACACACTCTTACCCGCTGTGTGCGAACGCTTGCGACATACGCTCTGCAAGACTCTCAGACACTTATAAGAAGTACTCGCAAGGAACTATCAGACTATCAGCGAAAATTCGCCGCAGAACAGTGGAAACTATTCTGCGAGTGCTATCCAAGATTTGCAGCCTATAGAAGAGCGAGAAACTCTCATTTGTATCTCAGTCCTAAGCAAATTTCGGTCAGCGAAGAGGTAGGGGCTGAAGTGGCCGAGCGGTTCTAGGCGCTACAGTCTGGAACCGCGCGACCGCTACGGTCGCAGGTTCGAATCCTGCCTTGGGCATGGATGTTTGTGATGTCCTTAGGTTAGTTAGGTTTAAGTAGTTCTAAGTTCTAGGGGACTGATGACCTCAGAAGTTAAGTCCCATAGTACTCAGAGCCATTTGAACCATTTTTTGAAGAGGTAGGCTGTCATTCGTTGGGACAGCATCCCCTGCGGCCAGTCGCTCTTACCTGTGTGGCGTCGCTTACTGCTGAAGCCTGAATGCCCCGGCCATCGTCTACAGCTTGGACGGCACCGCCAGTCTGCGTTCTGTTTGGCCACACCTTAAATGAGTTAGATTTTTGCTTCGTGGAGAGAAATGTGACCAGTGGCGTGCAAAATCGCGTCCTACGTCACGAGCAGAACCTGCGAGGCACCATATCAGATTTCGCCATTTTCAGTTGCAGCCTATATTTAGCAGGTTTTATACACTCCCGGAAAAAAATAGTACATCTGGACAGACGACGACAGTTTTGATCCGATAGCGACATATGCCAGATGGAGGGTTAGGTTAGTGTTGTTTAACGTCCCGTCGACAACGAGGTCATTAGAGACGGAGCTCTAGCTCGGGTTAGGGAAGGATGGGGAAGGAAATCGGTCGTGCCCTTTGAAAGGAACCATCCCGGCATTTGCCTGAAACGATTTAGGGAAATCACGGAAAACCTAAAACAGGATGGCTGGAGACGGGATTGAACCGTCGTCCTCCCGAATGCGAGTCCAGTGTCTAACCACTGCGTTACCTCGCTCGGTGCCAGATGGAGGGTAGCAGATGTACTGATTATCGTTTGAACATCGTCCGCCAACAGATAGCGATAGGGCATGCTCACAGCCAGAAGGTTCAGTGTAGTGTAGATGTATGAACCAAGCAGGCAACTATGCCACGAAAATACACTCATGCCTCCTACAGCCCGAAAGGTATGTGCTAAGGTCTGACCAGAGTAGATCCAGAAAATAAAGTCGGTAGTTGACAACCGCAAGGTGGAATGAGTGTAATATCTTTGAGTAGAAGGATCTTTGATGGTTAAGAGAACCGGGCGCGCGCAGTAAAAAACACGGGAGTCGCAGCTAGGTTCCCGGAGAAAGCAGACGCGTGTAGACAGCTTTAAGGTAGAAGTCACGGTGCAGTTACCCTAAGAAAACTTTAGCACGTAAATGAGACAAGATATATAATGATTTCAAATTGGTTTTTGTTAGATAATCTTCAGAGTTAGGATTTTTATGTCCAACGTTTGACAAAGTAAGCGTTTTGTAAAATTTTTTGTAAGAGTGATTCGTGCTACAAAAATGTTGGAAATTGTAGGTTTTGTGTATGACTTAAAATTTTAAGTCATACACAAAACCTACAATATATATATATATATATATATATATATATATATATATATATATATATAGTTAAAATTTTAAGTCATACACAAAACCTACAATTTCCAACATTTTTGTAGCACTGTATATATATATATATATATATATATATATATATATATATATATATATATATATATATATATATTGAGATCAACATTGTGTTTAAATCTAACAGCCTGAATCATAATCCACATCTTTTGATTCTATTAAGAACGTAAAGAAAATGAGGCCTCTATGCAGTATAATACTTTCAAGCCAAGTGAGCGAATTTACTCGGGGTCGAATTGTAGCCTTCAGAGCGGCGAGATGATCCTTTTGGAGAATTGTCACACAAATTGGACGTGCTGCTTCAGTTGTCCGACGATGCTGGTATCAGTGGTCGCGTGAACGTTCTCACATCCATAGACGAGGTTCTGGACACTCACGCAGTACAGACACCCTCCAGGATCGTCGTATTGCAAGGGCAGCAGTGGCAGGTCGTACAGCTACCACAGCACAGACAGAGGGCTTGTGAGCCCAGACATGTCAACACGAACTGTTGCGAACTGGTTACTAGCAGTGAAACGACGGGCATGCAAACCTCTAGCCTTATTCCACTCACGCCACGGCGTCGACGTGAACGGCTCGACTGGTGCCGTCAGAGGATCACTTGGAAGATGCAATGGGCCGCCATAGTCTTCAGCGATGAAAGCAGATTCTGCCTGCTCGCAAGTGACGGCCGTTCGCGCGGTACGACGTAGACCTGGTGACTGCTGTTTTGTAGCGTGCCATCGTCCGGAACATATTGGACTCACCCCTGGTCTTATGGTCTGGGTGCGATAAGCTACAACTCTCGTTCACCTTTGGTGTTTCTGGAAGGGATGCTAACCAGCACTCGGTATGTGCAGAATGTTTTTACACCCGTTATTTTGCCGTTCTTGCAACAGAAAGGTGATCTGTTGTTCCAGCAGGACAATGCACACTCAGTCTGCCCCTAGTAAATGAGTGGTCAGTGCGACAGAATTTCAATCCTAAGGGCCCAGGTTTGATTCCAGGCTAGTTCAAATGGCTCTAAGCACTATGGGACTTAGCATCTGAGGTCATCAGCCCCCTAGACCTCGAACTTCTTAAACCTAACTAACTTAAGGACATCACACACATCCATGCACGAGGCAGGATTCGCACCTGCGACCTTAGCAACAGCGCGGTTCCGGACTGAAGAACCGCTCGGTCATAGCGGCCGGCGATTCCCGGCTGGGTCTGAGATTTTCTCCGCTCAGGGACTGGGTGTTTTGTTCTCCTGATCATCATCATTTGATCCCCATCAACGCGCAAGTCGCCGAAGTGGCGTCAAATCGAAAGACTTGCACCCGGCGAACGGTCTACCCGACGGGAGGCCCTAGTCACACGACATTAATGCACACTCACAAACCGCCAGTGAAACTCAACGTCTTCTGCAAGACGTGCAGCAACATCCCTGGCCAGCACAATCTTCGGACTTGTGTCCAATCGAGCACACCTGAAATATGATGGGACGAAAAATGACTCGTGTGACTCATCGAAAAAAACTTTAACAGAACTGCGCGGACAGGTCGAGCAGTCGTGGTATAACGTATGCTAGGGCAGTATCCGCCATTTGCACGATCGAGTGAATGCCAGTGAGCGCCTGCATTGTTGCACATGGAGGCTACACCATGCACTAATAAGGGTGTATCAGCATGGGCCGATACCTGGTGAAAGGTCTCTGTTGGATTCCTTTCATGTTAATATCTTAAATATGTTGTCATTTACGGCATAAATTCCTCTTCTAAATTTAATGTGGTGTTTCTATCTGGGAGGAGACTGAGCAGTGAAACGTGTTACTTTTACACATAAACAAGAACTATCTGTCACACTACTACACTTTAAAACACAGTTTATATGTAATTCATGTCACACAGTCTCATATGGAACCTACATCCGCTTTCTTTTATATACTGTATATGATAAGATACTGTCATCCCCCTTCCCTTCTGTATGAAAGAATGAATGAGCAAATGTATTTCCAGTTGCATGCTGGATGGTAGCAGACAAGCATGTCTGCTAGAGAACAGTAGGACGAACGTCGGAACAGGTAGCTACGCTTTCTAAAAGCAAAGAGGTTTCTATCCTTAGTATGGTCCTGTCCGTACCTTGTCATGTTGGTATAGGAAGCTGCCTCTCTGGTCACTTCCGTTTTGTATACGGAAGCACCCTTGGTAGGAGCCCAGGGCAGTCTGTCCGCGGCGAGCGTCTGAAGTGGTAAGATCTCCCGTTAAGCGCGTGTCTGCTAAGTCCGTAGGACAATGGATTTCTTAAGTTCAGCCTAACTGAAAATTTAATCACCTTTATTTCAGGTTTAGCTCTAAAATATCTAATGTTATCTTAAATTGCAATGCAGTGTAATTCGAGTGTGAAGTTCAGAATATATTCTGGTAGTTGCTTTGTCACTACTTTGTGAGTAAAGTGGAACCACGTGTTGATCAGTAACTCTAACTAAGATCATCAATCTTAAATGCGAATGTGCATGAGATTATAACGTCTCGTCTTGTCAATATTTTTCAATATAGCAACTTTTCTTTATGTTCAACCCACGTGGGGTGTACTTTGTGAGACCAGTACCACATGCTTATACAATTGTTTGACCCATCAGGTTAATAGTAAGACGATAGTAACCAGTTCGAGGTTTCTCTTTTGTAAATTGCTTTTGGATCTAATTTATATTAATTATCAAAATTATTGTGGAGCTATAGTCTTTGTGTCAACCAAGTTGACCACGTGAAGCATGTGGTGTAATCATCAAAGTAGCCCTCAGCTATTCTTTTCGGAAAGATTTCACAGAGAGTTAGTATGAATTTAGTATACCAGTGTGTGGTAATTACATGACGGACAGGACTGCGCTACGAACGTAACTTCTTTGGGAGAAAATTGAATCGGTTGTTTGTGGTTAATTTCCTCTTCCATATGTTTCAACGTTCTTCGTGTGTTATTTTTTGAATGCAGTGTTGTATGCAGTCTCCCAAGCTTGGCTCCATATTTGATGTGTTCCGTAAGATTACAATCTCACATTTTCACAATCCTAAATAAGGCACCAGTTTAGTTATGAATCAAGTTTAATATGCTGAAATTTCAATTATCAATGTTAAAATAAATTTCCAAATATAAACTGATTTATTTCTTTTTATTTAAATTCTCTTTTATATATATGTCACCAGTTGTCGTATGACTATTAAAAGGTTATAATTAATGTTAGTCTGGTTGGGAATTTGGTAAGCTGTACTGGATACCTGGTGAAACAGTTGCTCAGTAATGCAAGGTTAACTTCCCCAGACAGCTCTCAGTTTTTAACCCGCTTTTATTGTCTATCAGCACCGCTTTCAGAAGAAATTAAAGCAACAACCTTACACTGGTACCGTGTGCTATTGATCTGTATTAATAAAAATATACCCCACATACACTGTTGCAACAATACATCTCTAATCGGAAGTACTAAATTTTTTTCGGCAGTGTATTACAACTTATGTTCTATGAATATAGCCGGCCGCTGGTGGCCGGGCGATTCTAGGCGCTTCAGTCTGGAACTGTGCGACCGCTAAGGTCCCAGGTTCGTATCCTGCCTCGGGCATGGATGTGTGTGATATCCTTAGGTTAGTTAGGTTTAAGTAGTTCTAAGTTCAAGGGGACTGATGACCTGAGATGTTAAGTCCCATAGTGCTCAGAGCCATTTTTTTCTATGAATATATGTTGTTTCAAAGCAGTAGGCTATCAAAGGTCTCTCGAAAATGCACTGATTTTTAACTGCACTTACGATATCGGCAGCTCTTCCCTATATGCTGCTGTTGGAAATTCGTTGTCGTTGATCGTAGCAAATCACCTCCAGTCCACCGCAGGCGACCGGGACCACCGGGGAGCCTACATATTTGGTGTCAGGAGTCCTCGTGCCCAACGCCTATGGATTTGGTATCAGAAGTGTTCGAACCGCCCGCTACAGGACTGGCCTGCAGATCTGGTATCTGGAGTCGTCGACACCGCCACTGCAGGACTGACACCACAGAGTTGCAGTCATGGTAGTATACGGTAGCCAATAAAAAAATGATGGCATGGGATTAGCCGGAAGACCCCAGCTGGCGCTGTCTGGCTTCCTGGAGCAAGTCTTCTTATTTGACGCCACTTCGGCGACTTTATGTGGACTACACAACACTGAGCCCCAGGCGGATAAAATTTCCGACCCGCCCGGAGATCGATCGCTCAGTCTTATGATTTTTATAATTTTCGCTGTCAGAGATATTTAGCTTTTTTCGTTTAATACGTCACGATTTCAGAGGTTGTGTTTAGGATGGCACCAAAAGCACTTCACTCACAGCAGTACTTTCATAATTTTGGTTTTCACAAATATTTGACTGTTTTTTTTGCGAATATATCACGATTTATGAGGGTGTAGTTAGGTAGGAAATTGCTGCGAGTGAAACAAAATATTCGCTAATTAAATTGCTACTAGTGAAACGAAACATCAGCTAACTTCGGTTACGGAGCAAAGGAAACGATGAATGAGAATCTCATTAGCTACCTACATCTGACACATGATTCATTCTGTTGATTTCCTATCATTCATCACGTGAATCATCGCGTGAACCGTTACCAGCATCAGTAGTCAACCGAAAATCCAGCCACCATAAGTGCACTTTTACCATGATTTGTTGTAATTAAATGTCAGTTAATAAATATCGGCTAGTAAAGCTTCTGGGACACTGTGCAATAAAAGACGTTGTTATCTGGTACGCAAGTGAAGTATAGTCCAGTTGATAGAAGTGCAGAGCTATGAAGTCAAACGTATTTGGTTCATGACCATGCAGAGCTATGAAGTCAAACGTATTTGGTTCATGACCTGCTGTGTCCAAACATTTTTTGTTCACCTTCACATTTTCTAAATTGTATTGGGACTTTCTCTTTAATTTCAAAGAAGTATGTTCTGTAATATCCGATATTATATAAATATGAAAGGACTCTCTCTCACAGGACTGACGGTTCGATTTTGTAAACATGACAGGGAAAATGCATTAACGAACTGCTGGATTATTTTCTATATCACTGTCCGATTCATTCGCAATTCTGTATTTATTTATTCCTCCAAAAAAGGTTCTGCTTGCCCAACTTTCAGTAGTATATTCTGCATTTTCTTCTTCCAAGTATTGTCTTCACTTCCTTCTGCTACTAATTAGAGGCCATGATCTGGTCAGAATGACCTCGGGGGTTTACTAATTTTTGAGAATGATCAAATTATTTTTATTTTATGTGGACGATTTGTAAAGTTGTATTTCACTGTTTGCAATGGGACTTTTACATGCTGATGTCCTCATTGGTCAAGGAGAGGGACAGGAATAGCGAGGAACGACTTTTTTCAGAGGAGAATGGCGGAATGGAGCGCTTTCGTTAACGAGTGAAACGTAACCCAGAGAAGAGAACCTACACTCTCGAAGGAACATTTTGATTGGTCGGAACTTGGAAGATTCAAAGCCCAACCAGTAAAATTAATCACTTTTGCACAGAGGTCTTCTCATCTCTCATCTCATCACCTGCTCCAGTGAGATTCTTGCCTTGGAACACTGTTGTTACTACTCCGCCATCTTCATCAGCTTCGTCATCATCTGACCCGATGTATTTGGGAGCCTTGCAAAATTTTTGAGTCATTCAACACTTAGCCGCAGGAGAGGCCTGACGGAGCTGACGCTGACTGAGGTCGCAGTACTTCAGTCACCAACAATTACATCATGGTGAGACCGAGCCGCTACCCCCGAGAGGTAGCGAATTTCAAATCAGTTCATAATTTTACAGTATTAGAGCCTCACTCTGAAGACTTGCCTTGAGAACTCATGAACAGGTGGCATCCAGAATCCACAACAGGTGTGACGTATTACCTACAGTAGTTCTACGTATTAGCTTCAGTAGTTTATTGTATGTTAACCAGTTTCACGACAGTCACTAACTACTTACGCGATTGTTCTCGGTTCCGCCGGCCCTCCCCCGTTCCCCTCCACTCCAACCGTTAGCTTCATCACATTCGTGTTTCCACAGGTTGCCGTTTGTAAATGTTTGTTAAGAAGTTGGCACAGATCGCCATTATTATGTATGAAGTATTAATCGTCAGTGAGAGTATTTGAATATGGTTTTACCTTCATTGTTACTTTTTCACATTTTACATGGAGTTTTTATATGGAAATACACCCAAGTAATACTTGTAGCACTTAACATTTTATCGACCCCTCCCAACCAACGTGTATTACACCAGACACGCTGACCACCGAGTTACAGAGGCGACTAACATTAATAACCAGATTGCATTTAAATTGTAAGAGTAGAAGGATATGGAAAGGTGAGGGTAGTTGTAAAGAGGTTGAGACAGGATTGCATTATGAATATGTACACTGAAAAAGTGATGAAGGAAACGGGATAAATTTTGGAAGGGAATTAAAGCTGAGTGATGGATAATTTATCTTAATATTTTCGTGGTGCGTTAACTGATGCATTAGATTTCGGTGGCCAGCCTAAGAAAATTCTTTTTTTGCCTTCTGGCAGTCTTCCTAGAGAGCTGACCTATCGAAGCTGCAGCATTCGTATCCGTTATTTTAAACACGAGAGCCGCGTCACTGCCCTCGCAGCCACGTCACACAGAAGGGCCAGAGGTACTGCTCGGTGGCAGAGAGCTCTATATGACTTGTGTGGTGTCGTCCGAAGAGCGGGCCTCCAAAGCTAGGTTAGCACCTCGCAACGAAGCCACGGAAGAGTATAGTCACTCCATGCCACACAGACGAATGAGAGAGGCCAGCGTAGCCACGTCTCCTAGAGCTTTGCTACACCATCGTAATCGACAGTCTACTAACCGCTGAGCAGAGTAACGCTTGCCTCAGTCCGCAGTCAACGATCATGTCATGTCAACAACACCGTCTTAAAATAAGGCCGGCGGTGTATTAAACGCCTTAGGCAGAACTTAATGTAGACATTGATTTCTTTATTCAAGTGAAGAGTCTTGTAAATTTGTCTGTGTCAATTGATACTTTAGTATTCAGAGACAGTTCAAATGGTTCAAATGGCTCTGAGCACTGTGGGACTCAACTGCTGAGGTCATTAGTCCCCTAGAACTTAGAACTAGTTAAACCTAACTAACCTAAGGACATCACAAACATCCATGCCCGAGGCAGGATTCGAACCTGCGACCGTAGCGGTCTTGCGGTTCCAGACTGCAGCGCCTTTAACCGCACGGCCACTTCGGCCGGCCCTCAGAGACAGTTGTAAATACTCAGAACAATCCTGTGGAAATGGATTGTACGAAGTTAAGTAAATCTTCACATTTATATTGTAATAAAATAAACTCAAATTGTATATGTTTTAATTCCACTCAATCTTCTGCTGGAGAAAACCAAATAACCCACTGCTGTGCCGGCGAGTGTATTTTCGTACGGCACAACCTACATCTGTGGTTAGACGGGCGATGCACGCAGGGATATCGCTGGAGTTACACTGAAGCAAAGTCTTTGGGAGTGTCAACGAAAGCGTCGGATTCCACGCTTTTTTTTCTCACTGAAACAGCTATTACTATTAGTTAAATCCTCTCCTAAGCGGCTTTCCACTGCTCATCTCTGAGTCCCAGAATGATGAGTCGACATACAGTGATCAGTTTTGATGCATTAGTGGAAAGGCATCTGGACCAGATGAGATACCTGTAAGATTCTATAGGAATTATGCAAAAGAACTTGCTCTCATATAACAACAGTATGTCGTAGCTCGCTGGAGCAACGGCGTGCACCTAACAACTGAAAAAAAAACACAGATAATTCCCGTTTTCAAGATGAATTGTATGACTGTCACACATAATTATAGCCCTATATCATTGACTTCAATCTGTTGGAGAATTATGGAACCTGTTTTATGCTAACATATTATGTCGTTTTTGATGATCGGCAGTCTCCTCTATAAAAAAACTGTATGCATTCCGCAAACAGAGACCTTGTGATACTCAGCTCGCTCTGTTCCTTCACTAGATTCACAGCGCTATGGACAACGGCGCTCAGGTTGGTGCCTTGATCCTTGACTCCAAGACGGCATTTGACAACGTTGCACACTGCCGCTTAGTGAAAAAAAAAATGCGAGGTTACCCACTATCAGACCAGGTTTGCGACTGGATTCAAGACTACTTTGCAGATAGAACTCAACATGTCGCTATTAAGAGAACAAAATTGACAGACGTGAAGATGGTTTCGGGGGTACCTCATGGAAATGTGATAGGGCCGTTACTGTTTACAATGTCTACATTATTTAGTGGATGACGTGAGCACTACCATGAGGCTGTTTTCAGATGATGCGGTAGTCTGTAAGAAGATAGAAACGTCAAAAGACAGTGGCAAACTTCAAGGAGGCCTGCAAAGGATCGATGAATGGTGCAAACTCTGGCAGTTGACGCTGAACATAAATAAATGTAAAATACCGCGCATATACAGGAAAATAAATCTTCTACTGCACAACCACAAATTATTGAAAACAGTAACTACGGTACAATATGTAGGAGCAAGCATCTGGGTCGACCTTAAGTGAAATGACCATATAAAACAAACAGTAGGAAAGGCAGGTGCGAACCTTGGGTTCATAGACAGACTGTTGAGGAAATGTAGTTCGTCCACGAAATAATTGGGTTATAAAACACTTGTTCGACTGATTCGTGAGTATTCTTCATCGTCCTGGGGCCCTTACCAAGTTCTACACTTACATCTACATCAGTACACTGCAGTTCACAACTTAATGCTAGGCAGACGGCTCGCAGAACCACTTTCGTATTTCTTCGACCATTCTGCTCTCGAATAGCTTGCGGGAAAACAAACAGCTAAATCTTTCTGTGAGAGCTCTGAATTCTCTTATTTTTTTACGATGATCAGTCCGTCTATGTAGATGGGAAACAACAAAATAATTTCACATGTGGAGGATAGTCGGCAATGGAAATTTTGTGAAAATATCTCGCCACAATGATAAATGCCTATGTTTAAATGACTATCTCACTAGCCAGCGTATCACATCCGTGATACACACTCCTGTGATTCGATATACACTGAAGCGCCAAAGAAACTGGTATAGACATGCATATTCAAATATAGAGATATGTAAAGAAGCAGACTACGGCGCTGCGGTTGGCAACCCCTATATAAGACAACAAGTGTTTGGCGCAGTTGTTAGATTGTTTACTGCTGCTACAGTGGCAGGTTATCAAGATTTCAGTGAGTTTGAACATGTTGCTATACTCGACGCACGAGAAATGGGGCACAGCATCTCTGAGGTAGCGATGAAGTGGGGATTTTCCCGTACGATCATTTCACGAGTGTACCGTGAATATCAGGAATCCGGTAAAACGTCAAATCTCCGACATCACTACGGTAGGAAAAAAATCCTGCAAATACGGGACCAATGACAACTGAAGAGAATCGTTCAAGTTGAAGACGCACAACCCTTCCTCAAATTGCTACAGATTTCGGTGCTGAGCCATCAACAAGTGTCAGCGTGCGAACCATTCAACGGAACATCATCGATACAGGCTTTGGAACCCGAAGTCCCATTCGTGTACCCTTGTTAACTGCACGACACAAAGCTTTACGCCTCGTCTGGGCCCGTCAACACTGTTGATGACTGGAAACATGTCGCATGGTTGGACGACTCTCGTTTCAAATTGTATCTAGTGGACGGATGTATAGGGGTATGGAGACAACCTCATGAATCTATAGACCCTACATGTCAGCAGGGGACTGTTCAAGCTGGTGGAGGCTCTGTACAGGTGTGGGGAGTGTGCAGTTGGAGTGATATGAGACACTTGATACGTCTAGATACGACTCTGACAGGTGACACGTACGTAAGCATGCACCTGCATCCACTCGTGTCCATTGTGGATTCCAATAGACTTTAGCAATTCCAGCAGGACAATGCGACACTCCACACATCCAGAATTGCTACAGAGTGGCTCCAGGAACACTCTTCTGAGTTTAAACAGTTCCGCTGGCCTCCAAACTCCCCAGACATGAACGTTGTTGATCATGTCTGCGATCCCTTGCAACGTGCTGTTCAGAAGAGATCTCCAATCCCTCGTACTCTTGCGGATTTATGGACAGCTCCGCAGGATTCATGGCGCCAATTCCCTCCAACACTACTTCAGACATTAGTCGAGTACGTGCCACGTCGTCCTGCGGCACTTCCGCATGCTCTCGGGAACCCTACAGGATATTAGGAAGGTTACTAGTTTCTCTGGCTCTTCAGTGTAACACAAAAACAAGCTGTATTTCTTTGAAATCCCTTAATGTCCTCCATCAACCCGAGGTGAAGGAGATCCCATTGCGCCCAGAAATACTGTAGGAGAGAACGGACAAACGTAGCGTAGGTAGCCAATGGATGAATAAAAGAGACAGTCAGGATCCGACGAAGAGCGGCACGTTTGGTCACGGGATCGTTTAATCGACGCGAGAGCGTTACGCAGATGCTCAACAAACTCAAGTGGCAAACGTTACGAGAGAGGCGTTGTACATCACAGAGAGGTTTACAGTCGAAATTATGAGAGAGTTTGTTACGGAAGCAGGCGGGTAACACATTAGTTACTCTCACAAACGTCTCGCGAAATGACCACAATGAGAAAATTTAAGAAATTAGAGCTAATACAGAGGTTAACCAACAATCATTCCTCCCACGCAACATAAACGAATGAAACAGGGAAGGGGGATGATCAGTTAGTGGTACCTGAAGTACCTTCCGCCGGATCTAGGTGTAGATGTTGATGTACAAGGTTGTTATAATTAAACTTTCGGTACCTGAACGATTGTGGACAGCATACTATGAGCGTATGGTTATGCAACAGTGTACTGCAGGATTTGCGTTGTTAGTGGTGTTTGTGCCATGACTTGCCCATAGTCGCTGGTACTGACACAGCGACATAGGAGGGACTCAGATCCCAAGGACCAAGGACATGTGGCGTGAATGCCACACGTTCGTGTGATCTGCTTCACCAACATGTGATCCCGCTCCACGGGACAGAGGTGCTTTGGATTCAACTGTTTTGATGCACTCTGGAGCTTCACCTCACATTGCTTGTGAGATCACTGTGTTTGTTCGTAACACGCTTGGAGAAAACCGAATCGTTGGTCGGTCGTTCCAAACCCACGTGGCCACCAAGATCACCAGATGTGGATTCGTATTATTTCTGGCTGTAGGGTTACCTGAACGACGGGGTTTATCAGTCGGAGACTAACGCGCGTTCGAGGTTGAAGACGAGCATAACGAGGAAGGAAGCCAACTTCTCATCTGAGATATTTCGGGCAGCAGTAGTGCAGTCTCTTACGCAGTTCCAGGCTGTCGTGGATGCAAATGGTCGTCGCACTGAGCAACGTTTGTAACCTGCAACGTAAAGCTGGTACGCAATTAACAAATTTCATCCTTTCATGTGGTTCAATCGTTATTTCTCCTCCTCATTTACTTCCAAAAGTTTTCACAAAGTTTCATTATACTACGACCGCTCGTTTTTCAAGGGGCCCTCTCACATAGCGAAAGTTTAGTTATAACTGTGGTGTCACCGCCAGACACCACACTTGCTAGGTGGTAGCTTAAATCGGCCGCGGTCCATTAGTACATGTCGGACCCGCGTGTCGCCACTGTCAGGATCGCAGACCGAGCGCCACCACAAGGCAGGTCTCGAGAGACGTACTAGCACTCGCCCCAGTTGTACGACGACGTTGCTAGCGACTACACTGACGAAGCCTTTCTCTCATTTGCCGCGAGACAGTTAGAATAGCCTTCAGCTAAGTTAATGGCTACGACCTAGCAAGGCGCCATTTGTACCATTGCATGTATCTCAAGATAGTCTCACTTGTATCATCAAGAATGCTGTATACCAAAGGACGATATAAAAGTTAAGTGTTCTAGTAGCTACGTTCTTTTCTTTATCACATTCATTACGAATCCTGTTCCAGACTTAACGCCAGACGGCGTGAGTTGACGCGTGCCCTTTCGGCTACTTCACTGTGGACTGGCTGCCTTAACAGTCCACTACATTGGCGACGCAGATTAATCAGGATCTTGTTCTTTCTCATTGCTTACATTTACTTGTGTCATGGCTTCGCTACAATCTCCAGATGTACTGTCCGAATTTTATCGCTTGCAGAATCAGCAGATGCAGGCGTTATTGGATGCCCTTGGACAGCTCGTCCAGGGTCAACGTGCACTGCAAAACGATGCGGCCGCCGCCGCTTCATCGCTACCGCAGCCACAACACGCCGTTGCACCGTCCTTCCGTAGTTTTGATGCAGCCAACGAATCTTGGACGGAATGGTCCCGACAATTTGGATTTCATCTCGCCGCCTACAGAATTCAAGGTAATGAGCGCAGCCGTTTTCGCTTTCGTGTGTAGGTGTGTCCACCTACCGTGTGATAGTGAAATTGTTTCCCCGACGCGACGTAGCAACTCTGTCATACGAAGAAATTTTGTCTGCTTTAGATGCCTATTTCAAAGAAACAGTTAATGTAGTTGCAAAACGGTATACGTTCTTCCGTACAAAACGTACGGCCGGTCAAACTAATCGGGAGTGGGTTGCAACTTTGCAAGGACTTACTAGGGAGTGTGCATTTGAATGTGACTGTGGCCTCCCTTATTCAGATACTATGGTGCGTGATGCAATAACACAGAACGTTTCTGATGTTCGCATACGGGAACAGATTTTGAAACTAGTAAATCCCTCCCTTCAGCAAGTGATAGACATATTGGATAGGCAAGACACAGTTGACTTTGCTCAGGAATCATTTGCAACTTCGCCAGCCGTGTGTCACATTAACCGGCCCGCCGAGCCCGCTGCACGGAACGCTAACCTGCCCTCGCGCACGTCCGCACAGCCACGTGTCCCGCGCAAGCCAGCAAATGCAGTGAAATCATGCCCGCGGTGTGCAACTAGATATTTGCGTGAGAATTGCCCGTCACGCCAAGCTATTTGCTTTTTCTGTAATAAGAAAGGACATCTTCAAAGTGTTTGCCAGAAAAAGCTCAGATCAGACAATCACAACCATTCCAGGCCCTTTGCTTCACGCCGGAATCGCACCAAGGACACTCAGGCTCGTGAACCTTTGCCCATGGACATTCATGTCGTTCATGCCACTACGCCCAGTGTTCCTCTCGCTAACAGTGACTGTGTTCGTCCTACAAAAAGTGTGCGTCCACGTCGACGGAAGTCCCGTCACGTCGCGCGTGATTCTGTTCCAGTGTCTGTTCACGTTGCACAAAACAGTCGCTCTTGTCGTCAGCAGGACAATAAACTTTTTGTAGATTTGGCCTTTGCCGGACGAGTGATACCGTTCCAGCTCGATACCGGAGCTGCAGTTTCATTGCTCAATCACGACACGTACAAACAACTGGGCCAACCTCCGTTGCATGCTGCACGTGTTCGGTTACATAGTTATTCCGGACAAGCTATCCCTGTGTTAGGACAGTGCTCTCTTCTTGCAACATACAAGGGACAAACAAAACTTGTGTGTTTTTACGTTCGTCGTTCTTCTTCGGCAGTGAACTTGTTTGGTTTAGATTTATTTCAATTGTTTAACTTGTCAATCATAAGTCAGGTCCTATCAGTGAACGAGACTGTGCCTTCCGCCAGTGTTTCTCGTCTATGTGAAGAATTTGCAGACATTTTTGCACTGGGCCTTGGTTGCGCTAAGAACTATGAAGCACATTTGGAACTGAAAGTGAACGCGCAACCGAAATTTTTCAGAGCGCGCAATGTTCCCCACGCATTGCGTGATGAGGTCGCCAGAACATTAAACGAATTAGAATCACAAGGTGTCATTGAACGTGTGCAGGCTTCTCTCTGGGTCTCACCCTTAGTAATTTTGCAAAAACCTTCCGGAAAATTGAGACTTTGCGTGGACTTCAAGGCAACTGTGAATCCACAACTTGTGACTGCTACTTTTCCTTTGCCCCGCCCGGAAGATCTTTTTGACAAACTGTGCCCGGGAACGTATTTTTCAAAGTTGGACCTAGCAGATGCGTACTTGCAAATACCGGTGGACGAAGAATCCCAGCGCGTATTGGTGGTTAACACGCATCTTGGATTGTACCGATTCAAAAGACTGCCATTCGGGTGTGCATCCGCTCCTGCATTGTTTCAGCAATATTTACAAACTGTTTGTGCGTCGGTCCCTACTGCTGCAAACTATCTGGACGATATTGTGATCTCCGGAAGGACAGCAGACGAACATTTAGAAAATCTACGCACCTTATTTCAGGTCTTGCAACAGAATGGTCTTCGCTTGCGGAAGGACAAATGTGTGTTTTTTGCTCGTGACTTACCATATTTGGGACATGTCATCAATGCCCAAGGCATACATCCGAGTCCAGAGCACCTCCATGCCATACAGGAGTTGCCTTCGCCACGGAATGTGAAGCAGCTACAGAGTGTGTTGGGAAAAATTAATTACTACCATAAATATGTTCCCCATGCCTCTTCCATTTCAGATCCCATTCATCACTTACGCCGTAAAGGTGTTCCGTTTGTCTGGACGACGGAATGCGAACGCGCCTTTCGCCAGTTGAAATCGGCGTTGCTTTCTAATACTTGCCTTACGCCATTCGATCCCCAGAAACCACTTTTGTTGATGGCCGATGCATCGGATTTCGGGATCGGTGCTGTGCTTGCGCACAAAGATGGTTCACATGATCGCCCTATTGCCTTTGCGTCCAAATTGCTGTCGTCGGCGCAAAGAAATTATTCACAGATAGAGAAAGAAGCTTTGGCTCTCGTTTTTGGTGTTACTAAGTTGGAACGATTTCTTGTATGGTCGTCACTTTACCATCATCACAGACCACAAACCTTTGACATCGCTTTTTCATCCGAACAAGCCTGTACCTCCACGTACAGCGCAGAAATTCATTCGCTGGTCTATTTTCCTCTCGCAGTACCGCTACGATATCTTGTATCGGTCCACTGCTAAGCACGGCAACGCTGATGGGTTGTCCCGTTTGCCTGTTGCTGCGGATAAAGCATTCGATTCTTCTGAACTTGCTTGCATGTTCATTGATTCGGAAACCGATGACGTGGTCGAATCGTTTCCGATTGATTTTCGTCGTGTAGCTACAGCCACAGCTGCTGACCCTGTCCTTGCTACTGTTTTGCGTTTTGTTGCTACGCAATGGCCCTTGTCGAAGTCACAGATCGAGGATCCGTTGGTTCGCCGATTTTTTGCTCACAAGGAGAGACTTTTTGTACGACGTGGTGTTTTGTTGTTGCGTTCTGATAATGATCAGTCCAGAGTAGTGGTCCCACGTTCGTTACAGTCCTCTGTCTTACGGCTCCTTCACCAAGGACATTGGGGTATAGTGCGCACGAAACAACTTGCTCGTCAGCACTGTACTTGGTTCGGAATCGATGCTGCGATTACGAATATGTGCTCTTCTTGCATGGCGTGTGCCGACCAACAATCCGCACCGCCGCAGAAATTCTTTGCATGGCCGAAAGCCATTTCCCCTTGGCAACGCTTGCACATCGATTTTGCTGGTCCATTCTGGAATGCTCGATGGTTGGTTGTGGTAGATTCTTTCAGTAATTTTCCTTTTGTTGTCCGGATGCCTTCCACGACGTCATCTGCCACCATCCAAGCGTTATCTGCTATTTTTTGCATTGAAGGTCTTCCGCAGACTATTGTTTCCGACAATGGCCCACAATTCATGTCCGCAGAATTTGTCATTCTGCAAGGTCAATGGTATTCAACATCTGACATCCGCGCCGTTTTCGCCTCAGTCAAACGGTGCCGCTGAACGATTGGTCCGGACTTTCAAGTCACAGATGTTGAAGTTGAAAGAGTCGCATTCTCGGGAGGACGCATTGTTGCTCTTTTTGTCCTCGTATCACTCTCAGCCCCGCGATAGTCGCTCGCCGGCTGAGTTGCTCCACGGTCGTCCTCATCGAACCTTGATGTCTTTGCTGCATCCGCCGCATCAGGTTCCTGTGCAGCGGCCGACTCCTGCTTTTGCTCCTGGCGACGTTGTCTTCTATCGCAGCTATCGCGGTTCACGGCGTTGGCTCGCAGGGCGCATTCTTCGCTGCCTCGGCCGCGCGATGTATTTGGTTTTGGGGGCCTCTGGTGAGGTGCGTCGGCATCTCAATCAGCTGCGCCTCTGTCGTCGCCTGGGTTCTGCCGCTCCCCGTCTGCTTTCAGCGACGGTGCCGTCCGGTCAGCGCCCTGGGGACCCATCTACTGGCTCGCCTCATCCCCAGATGTTACCGACGCTGCCTTCCGTGTTGCCTCATGGCGTCGCGCCGCCGCCGCAGCCGCCGCAGCCGCAGCCGGCGCTGCCCGCAGTGGACGCTTCGCTGCAGCCGCCACGCGCCTCCCTGGGTCACGCACCGCCGTCCGCTTCCCGTGACCAGCTCTCCTCCGCCATGGAACTCTGGCCCGCTCCGGACCACATGGCGTCATCGCGCGTCGGATACCCCGACGCCATGGAGGTCGACCCTTCGGCCCCTTCTGTCTCATTACGGGCGCATACACCGCATGTTGACGTGCAGCCTGGACTAGGTTTTCAGGCGTTTCCTAGCTCCCCTCGGACCGAATGGCAGGGTGCGGGTGGCACGGCCTCGCCTGTTGTTAGGCTCCCCACCTCGTCGCATACGTCAACATGGGTTCCTCCCCACGGCGGGCGGAAGCCTTATCACACGACCGTTCGCCGATTTGCGGGGGAGGAATGTGGTGTCACCGCCAGACACCACACTTGCTAGGTGGTAGCTTAAATCGGCCGCGGTCCATTAGTACATGTCGGACCCGCGTGTCGCCACTGTCAGGATCGCAGACCGAGCGCCACCACAAGGCAGGTCTCGAGAGACGTACTAGCACTCGCCCCAGTTGTACGACGACGTTGCTAGCGACTACACTGACGAAGCCTTTCTCTCATTTGCCGCGAGACAGTTAGAATAGCCTTCAGCTAAGTTAATGGCTACGACCTAGCAAGGCGCCATTTGTACCATTGCATGTATCTCAAGATAGTCTCACTTGTATCATCAAGAATGCTGTATACCAAAGGACGATATAAAAGTTAAGTGTTCTAGTAGCTACGTTCTTTTCTTTATCACATTCATTACGAATCCTGTTCCAGACTTAACGCCAGACGGCGTGAGTTGACGCGTGCCCTTTCGGCTACTTCACTGTGGACTGGCTGCCTTAACAGTCCACTACAATAACTACCTCATAGATGTAGTGCTCCGTCAAAGTCCCTTTATTGGGCTACAAGAGTCGGGAGTACCTACCGTGTTTCGTTCGTCTCTCGTGGACTGACACCGACGTCTCTTCAATGGATGAAAGCAGCAGTGGAAATTTGCTTGCAAAACGATTTAGTTAACAGAGATAGAGGTTTCAGCCTGATCAAAGCATGGAATCCAGCGTTTTCTTTGATCAGCTTTCGAAGACGTGACTTCCGTGCAGTTATTATTGATGAATCGGTATCCCGATATGGATCGATCGTCTAACCATATATGCAGTTCATATAAAGCTATTTACCAAATGGTTCAAATGGCTCTGAGTACTATGGGACTTAACATCTGAGGTGATCAGTCCCCTAGAACTTAGAACTACTTAAACCTAACTAACCTAAGGACATCACACACATCCATTCCCGAGGCAGGATTCGAACCTGCGACCGTAGCGGTCGCGCGGTTCCAGACTGAAGCGCCTAGAACCGCTCGGCCACACCGGCCGGCCAGCTATTTACCGTCGAACAATATATACTGGTGTCCAAAATCAAAGCAACAAATGGAAATTTTGCAAGGTTGCTTTTATTTTGCCACAAAACAGTATAAACAGGTGACAGTAGAGTGGAAACAGGGCAAAGAACTGACAACGTAAACAACTGCAATATGGCACAACGGTAGACAAAAAACGTTCTTCGTTTTTTCCAAGTTAACGAATTTGCACACACATTCCGACAACTGGTTAATGTCCTCAGTACGAGATGCGACCCGTCATCAGTCTCATGTTGAAGCAGTAACGCCCGTTCTTTCTGCAGAGCTGCTTGCAGTCTTGACGAGTTGTTGGTGGATGCTGACGTGATGCAAGCCATCTCCCTAGGTCATCCAAGACATGCTTTATGGATTCAAATCGGGAGAACGAGCAGGCCAAGCCATGCGTGCAATATATTACGTTTCTAAGACAACACGAACCATCCGTGCTCTATGTCGAGCACCTGGAAACAACCGCAAATGAGGTCCCAAAATCTCGTGAGGATACTTGACAGCAGTTAAAACTTGCCGATTCTCCCGTACAATGTTATGAATGGGGGTTCGTGTGGTAAACATAATCCCTGCCCACACGATTAGGGATCCTTCTCGATGTGGGTCTCTTTCCACAATGTTTGGGCCCCGAAATCGTGTTCAAAGGTTCAAATGGCTCTGAGCACTATGGGACTTAACTTCTGAGGTCATCAGTCCCCTAGAACTTAGAACTACTTAAACCTAACTAACCTAAGGACATCACACACATCCATGCCCGAGGCAGGATTCGAACCTGCGACCGTAACTGTCGCGCGGTTCCAGACTGTAGAGCCTAGAACCGCTCGGCCACTACGGCCGGCAAATCGTGTTCCACGTGCCCTCTAGATGCGAATCCGTCGAGAAACACTCTCCAGACTAAATCGGAATTCATCTGTGAAAAGAACGTTGATCTACTGTTCGATCGTCCAGGTGGCATGTTGACGATTTCACTCTACACGATCCCTAATGTGAAGACATGTCAGAGACAGACATACAGCAGCTGTCCGACAACAAAGGCCACTCTGACGAAGCCTTCTGCACACCGTTTGCTTCAATACAACACGTCCAATGCATGCAGCGAGCTACAAGCCAGTTGCCATGCAGTACTAAAGCGGTACTGTCGTGCCCTTACAGCCGCATGACGGCCCTTTCTTCTGAAGTTACACGTGGTCGGGCCTGCCCTAGTCTTCGGTGTATAGTTTCTGTCTCTATATAAACTGTCGCCACATCCGAGAAACAACAGAACGCTTCACACTAAACCATCGGGCCACATCGGTTTGCGACTATCCTGTTTCCGTTCTTCCTACGGCCCTCCACAGCAGACAGTCTGCTGGTCATCTTCTCTGAGCCATACTGCACCTCTGTGACTGTGCATACAGTGATTGTGGATGTGGGACTACCCGCCAAACACTACCTCGTTTCATAGGTGCCCTGACGTCATCGTTGGCTTCGTTGTCCGTTGACCGGAATGCCATCTTCCGTGCAGAACGAGATCGTACGGACATCTAGTTGACAGTTTGTAAGATTACATCGTGAATTAGACACAGGACGGGGAAATGACGGTTTGTTGCTTTAATTTTGGACACCAGTGTATCTGGAGTTTGCGTATTCTCTGACCGCAAGCTCGGTTCTAGTGTTCAATATAACTGCTGCAACTTCAGTCCCTGAGCTGCCTCGGAATATGGCCAGAGGGCGTGCGGCCGAAGTATCAGTTCAAGGAACGGCGTTTCTGTGGATGCACGCCAGTGATTTAGTGGATTGTTGTAGACAGTGTTTTGAAACAAGTTTATAAGACGAATATCAACATAATTAAAATAAGGGTAATGCATTATATTCGAATTAAATGCGTTGACGCTGAGGGAATTAGATTAGAAAATCAGAAATTAAATGCAGTTCATGATTTTCGCTGTCAGAGAAGAAAAACAACTGATGATGATCGAAGTAGAGAGGGTATAAAATACAAATTTTCAATAGTAAGAACAACTTTTATGAAGAATAGAAATTTGCCAACATCATATACCAAGTTAGTGTAAGGACTATAAAGTCTTACCTGATTTTTTTTTTTTTTGTGGATTGCACGAAAGTAAAACGTGGGCAATAACAAGTACAAATGAGAGGAGAATAAAATCTTTTGAAATGTGGTGCTACAGATAATGCTTGACTTAGATGGGTAGCCTGAGTAACCGAAGAAGAGGCACTGCATTGAGTTGGGGGGAAAACGAGCTTCATGACACAACTCGATTAAAATTAGCTGATACGACACATCATGAGGCATCAAGGAATAGTTAATTTGGTGATGACGGGTCTATTTGGGGGCGGGGGGGGGGGGGCGGAGAAGGGATAGCGGGGTAGTTAAGAACTGTAGAGGTATACCAAGACTTGAGTACACTATGCAGATTCTGACGGATATAGAGTGCAGTGGCTATGCAGCGATAGAGACTTTGTACAACATACCCTAGGATGGACAGCTGCAACAGACCAGTCTTCGGACTTTCGGCCGCAACAAGAACACTCATACTCAAACAGATCACACACTTATTGGGAGTTTCTGATCGAGACCGATGAAAAAATGTATTTCTTACATAATTTGCATCGCTGAAGTGTATATATTATGCCTGCAAATGGACTTTTTGATTGTGAAAGTAGTTTAGAAGTTACAGCGAATGGAACGGAACCGTGCGTTGACTGAAATGTAGGCAGCTGTAGGCGCTCGATGATTCAAGGAAAGATTTGACTAGTATACGAATTTCTGTCCATTGAGAATTTGCTTAAAAAAATGTACCGGTGCCAATACTCAAAATGACAACGAGAGCTTCAACGCGTGTATCTGGAAATGGTAGCGAAACCTCTTCATTGTGGGGTAAAAACTGTAGAAATAGCAGCATATATAGCTTCAGGTATATTCAGTGAAGGTTATTCATCTGCTCTGAAGACTATGAACGTGTTAGGAGTCGCCACAGGGACGAAGAGCAATAGCTTCTCGGAGTTATCTGACCTTAAACGTGTGACCTGATTAACTGATTCATTTAATTTTTTTAATGAAAGATAATTAAATTTAGGGGGCCTTACCGAGAGCTTTTTTGTATTCGAATTTTAAATATTTTTTAAACATTTGTCAAGAAATTGGCATGTTTTTCATACAGCTGCCATTTCTTTCTAGGTATTTTTCAAACCCCAATCGCCATACCTCTCAAAACTATTCTAATTCAAGAATTTTCTATTTTTATAGGTTTCAGAAACTGCCATGAGTCTGTACAAGGCTCAGCGCCAACGAGGACGTGCCGTGGGGCGGATACTTTGACAAGGCCTATAGCCTCCATTTTTAATTCGTTGTGGGGTGAAATAATTTTTTCATATAAGAATGTACGTATAATAAAGCGGTAAACCTCGAATTAAATAAAACAATCCTTACATGAACAAAATTCTAAACGTCACCCACTTTTCGTGCCTGTCGATCAGAACCTACCCTTTACTGTTTTTCTTACTAATTACTTTTCGGATCCGCAGATGATGGTCATGTGTCTCTTAAGAACGTCCATTTATTTGTTTGTGTCTTGAGAATGGAAACAAGAGTAGCGTTTCCCTGGAGGCTCGCGCGAAGCAGACTAAACACCACAGTCAGACTCGTCAGCGGTCTGTAATGCTGCACCCGTATTCTTCCCGGCAGTATTACCCTCCCTATTGCGCAGTCTAACACTCCCCACTTAAAGCTGTACAAGCGGCAAATAAGAAACATAAAATACGGAATGACTACGTCCTTGGAATACTTGTAAATTGTAATAACAACTCCATGACGACGGCAAGAATTTCTCATTACGTGTTTATACACAGAGAAAAAAGAATGTTCTTTCAATCAAGATAGGGCCAATAATAATACTCAATTGTGTAACCAATAAACTAAGAGTTAGAAGTGAACAGTTGTTACACAAGATAGCCGAAGCATTTCACGGATGTAGAGACTGCCACGACAAACAGCGGTGCAGTTATTAAATACTAACATAGAAATAAGAAACAAGTTTTGGAAAAAGTAAGTCCGGAGCACAGTAACGTATGGAAATAAAATACAAAGTTTGGAGGTAAAGGGGAAACTGGATGCTATCGGAATGGTTCAAATGGCTCTGAGCACTATGGGACTTAACATCTATGGTCATCAGTCCGCTAGAACTTAGAACTACTTAAACCTAACTAACCTAAGGACATCACACAACACCCAGTCATCACGAGGCAGAGAAAAACCCTGACCCCGCCGGGAACCGAACCCGGGAACCCGGGCGCGGGAAGCGAGAACGCTACCGCACGACCACGAGCTGCGGACGCTATCGGAATGCTATGCTACACAGATACGTGAAGAAGTAAGAGGACAAGTGAGATACGAATGTAAGAGGCCTTGGAAATAAATGGGGGGGCCGGCCGAAGTGGCCGTGCGGTTAAAGGCGCTGCAGTCTGGAACCGCAAGACCGCTACGGTCGCAGGTTCGAATCCTGCCTTGTGCATGGATGTTTGTGCTGTCCTTAGGTTAGTTAGGTTTAACTAGTTCTAAGTTCTAGGGGACTAATGACCTCAGCAGTTGAGTCCCATAGTGCTCAGAGCCATTTGAACCAATAAATGGGGGAAGAGGGGGGTCTACGGCAAACATCCACGATAACACGAAACAAGTTTGAGCGACATGTGCAACGCTAGCAGGAATAATTGTGACGTCGCGTGGGCCTTGGAGCGCTTTTTTGTGGTTGCCTCTGTTTCCGCTTAAACGAGAACACTAGAAGACACTGACCACCGTCTGTGTGGTCTTGTGACAGGTGGTAAGCAATGAAGGTATCGGCATTAGATAGTACTAGCAGAACTGAGACGACCATTGTCTCTGAAGAAACAGTTCGAGTAAGATACGCTTAATGTCTTCTACTGACACGGCTGGCAGCCGTGAGGGAGGGACGGCGAGGCGAAACAAGCACTGTATCGTTGTAAGAGATACAGAGGCGAGCGACTGTTCAAATGGTTCAAGTGGCTCTGAGCACTATGGGACTTAACATCTGAGGTCATCAGTCCCCTAGAACTTAGAACTACTTAAACCTAACTAACCTAAGTACATCACACAAATCCATGCCCGAGGCAGGATTCGAACCTGCGATCGTAGCGGTCGCGCGGTGCCAGACTGAAGCGCCTAGAACCGCTCGGCGCTGATGCGCGGACGGCGCGAGCGACTTCGCAGGGGTTTACCCCAGCACACTATCACCAGCGTCACATCATCAAAATGCACCTATGCTTAACAGACAAAGGATTGCACCGTAATCTAAGAGCGAAATTTTTTAAAAAAAGTTCAAATGTGTGTGTATTCCTAAGAGACCAAACTACTGAGCTCATCGGTCCCTAGACTTACACAACACTTAAACTAATTTACGCTAATAGCAACACACACACACCCATGCCTGAGGGAGGATTCGAATCTACGGCGGGAGGGGCCCGAAATTAAAAATTAAAAAAACTCTTCCGAGCTTCGTCATTGTATGCTTAAGTATATTAATGTTAACGTTATAAAGCTCAGAATGATCAGATGAATATGCTAGGGACAATATACGATTTTAAGAAAAAATCCTACCCCCATGAACCATGGACCTTGCCGTTGGTGGGGAGGCTTGCGTGCCTCAGCGATACAGATGGCCGTACCGTAGGTGCAACCACAACGGAGGGGTATCTGTTGAGAGGCCAGACAAACGTGTGGTTCCTGAAGAGGGGCAGCAACCTTTTCAGTAGTTGCAGGGGCAACAGTCTGGATGATTAACTGATCTGGGCCGGCCGGTGTGGCCGTGCGGTTCTAAGCGCTTCAGTCTGGAACCGCGTGACCGCTACGGTCGCAGGTTCGAATCCTGCCTCGGGCATGGATGTGTGTGATGTCCTTAGGTTAGTTAGGTTTAAGTAGTTCTAAGTTCTAGGGGACTGATGACCACAGATGTTAAGTCCCATAGTGCTCAGAGCCATTTGAACCATTTGACTGATCTGGCCTTGCAACACTAACCAAAACGGCCTTGCTGTGCTGGTACTGCGAACGGCTGAAAGCAAGGGGAAACTACAGCTGTAATTTTTCCCGAGGGCATGGAGCTTTACTGTATGGTTAAATGATGATGGCGCCCTCTTGGGTAAAATATTCCGGCAGTAAAAGAGTCCCCCATTCGGATCTCCGGGCGGGGACTACTCAAGAGGACGTCGTTATCAGGAGAAATAAAACTGGTGTTCTGCGGATTGGAGCGTGGAATGTCAGATCCCTTAATCGGGAAGGTAGGTTAGAAAATTTGAAAAGGGAAATGGACAGGTTAAAGTTAGATATAGTGGGAATTAGTGAAGTTCGGTGGCAGGAGGAACAAGACTTTTGGTCGGGTGAATACAGGGTTATAAATACAAAATCAAATAGGGTTAAGGCAGGAGTAGGTTTAATAATGAATAAAAAAAATATTAGTGTGGGTAAGCTACTACAAACAGCATAGTGAACGCATTATTGTGGCCAAGATAGACACGAAGCCCATGCCTACTACAGTTGTACAAGTTTATATGCCAACTAGCTCTGCAGATGATGAAGAAATTGATGAAATGTATGATTATTCAGGTAGTGAAGGGAGACGAAAATTTAATAGTCATGGGTGACTGGAATTCGAGAGTAGGAAAAGGGAGAGAAGGAAACATAGTGGGAAAATATGGATTGGGGAAGAGAAATGAGAGAGGAAGCCGTCTGGTAGAATTCTGCACAGAGCATAACTTAATCTTAGCTAACACTTGGTTCAAGAATCAGGAGAGAAGGTTGTATACATGGAAGAATCCTGGAGATACTAGAAGGTATCAGATAGATTATATAATGGTAAGACAGAGATTTAGAACCAGGTTTTAAATTGTAAGACATTTCCGGGGCAGATGTGTACTCTGACCACAATTTATTGTTTATGACCTGTAGATTAAAACTGATAAAACTGCAAAAAGGTGGGAATTTATGGAGATGGGACCTGGATAAACTGAAAGAACCAGAGGTTGTAGAGAGTTTCAGGGAGAGCATAAGGGAACAACTGAGAGGAATGGGGGAAAGAAAAACAGTAGAAGAAGAATGGGTAGCTCTGAGGGATGAAGTAGTGAAGGCAGCAGAGGATCAAGTAGGTAAAAAGACGAGGGCTAGAAGAAATCCTTGGGAAACAGAAGAAATATTTAATTGATGAAAGGAGAAAATATAAAAACGCAGTAAATGAAGCAGGCAAAAAGGAATGCAAAGGTCTCAAAAATGGGATCGACAGGAAATGCAAAATGGCTAAGCAGGGATGGCTAGAGGACAAATGTAAGGATGTAGAGGCTTATCTCACTAGGGGTAAGATAGATACTGCCTACAGGAAAATTAGAGAGACCTTTGGAGAAAAGAGATCCACTTGTATGAATATCAAGAGCTCAGATAGAATCCCAGTTCTAAGCAAAGAAGGGAAAGCAGAAAGGTGGAAGGAGTATATAGAGGGTCTATACAAGGGCGATGTACTTGACTACAATATTATGGAAATGGAAGAGGATGTAGATGAAGATGAAATGGGAGATATGATAAGGCGTGAAGAGTTTGACAGAGCACTGAAAGACCTGAGTCGAAACAAGGCCCCGGGAGTAGAAAACATTCCATTGGAACTACTGACGGCCTTGGGAGAGCCAGTCCTGACAAAACTCTACCATCTGGTGAGCAAGATGTATGAGACAGGCGAAATACCCTCACACTTCAAGAAGAATATAATAATTCCAATCCCAAAGAAAGCAGGTGTTGACAGATGTGAAAATTACCGAACTATCAGTTTAATAAGTCACAGCTGCAAAATACTAACGCGAATTCTTTACAGACGAATGGAAAAACTGGTAGAAGCCGACTTCGCCGAAGATCAGTTTGGATTCCGCAGAAATGTTGGAACACGTGAAGCAATACTGACCCTACGACTTATCTTAGAAAATAGATTAAGGAATGGCAAACCTACGTTTCTAGCATTTGTAGACTTAGAGAAAGCTTTTGACAATGTTGACTGGAACACTCTCTTTCAAATTCTGAAGGTGGCATGGGTAAAATACAGGGAGCGAAAGGGTATTTACAATTTGTACAGAAACCAGATGGCAGTTATAAGAGTCGAGGGGCATGAAAGGGAGGCAGTGGTTGGGAAGGGAGCGAGACGGGGTTGTAGCCTCTCCCCGATGTTATTCAATCTGTATATTGAGCAATCAGTAAAGGAAACAAAAGAAAATTTCGGAGTAGGTATTGAAGTCCATGGAGAAGAAATAAAAACTTTGAAGTTCGCCGATGTGTGGTGTCATTGCCAGACACCACACTTGCTAGGTGGTAGCTTAAATCGGCCGCGGTCCATTAGTACATGTCGGACCCGCGTGTCGCCACTGTGTGATCGCAGACCGAGCGCCACCACACGGCAGGTCTCGAGAGACGTACGAGAACTCGCCCCAGTTGTACGACGACGTTGCTAGCGACTATACTGACGAAGCCTTTGCTCTCATTTTCCGAGAGACAGTTAGAATAGCCTTCAGCTAAGTTAATGGCTACAACCAAGCAAGGCGCCAATTGTATTAGTGCATGTATCTTACGAGTCTCATTTGTATAGTCAAGAGAGATGTACCAAAGGAAGCATTAAAAGTTAAGTATATTCCAAAGCTACGTATTTTCTTTATAGTATTCAATACGTATCCTGTTCCAGACTTGACGCCAGTCGGCGTGTGTGTACGCGTGCCTTTCGGCTTCCTCCTCAGTGTGGCGTGACTAGCTTGTTACGCCACAACAGATTGACGACGAGGATTAAAGGATCGGGTTCTTTCTACTTGCTTTGCTCTGCATTTTTTGTGTCATGGCTTCGCCACAATCTCCAGATGTACTGTCCGAATTTTATCGCTTGCAGAATCAGCAGACGCAGGCGTTATTGGATGCCCTTGGACAGCTCGTCCAGGGTCAACGTGCGCTGCACCCCGATGCGGCCGCCGCCGCTTCATCGCTACCGCAGCCACACCATGCTGTTACACCTCAATTTAGGCCCTACGAGGCGGCCAACGAGACGTGGACAGAATGGTCCCGACAATTCGGATTCCATCTAGCCGCCTACAGAATTCAAGGTAATGAGCGGCAGCCGTTTTTGCTTTCTTGTGTCGGTGTGTCCACCTACCGTGTGATAGTGAAATTGTTTCCCCGACGCGACATAGCAACTCTGTCCTACGAAGAAATTTTGTCTGCTTTAGATGCCTATTTCAAAGAAACAGTTAATGTAGTTGCCAAAAGGTAATGGGTTGCAACATTGCAAGGACTTACTAGGGATTGTGATTTTGCATGTGAATGTGGACTTCCGTATTCAGATACTATGGTGCGTGATGCAATAGCACAGAACGTTTCTGATGTTCGCATACGGGAACAGATTTTGAAACTAGTTAATCCCTCCCTTCAACAAGTGATAGACATATTGGATAGGCAAGACACACTTGACTTTGCTCAGGAATCATTTGAAACTTCGCCAGCAGTGTGTCACATTAACCGGCCCGACGGGCGCGCAGCACGGGACGTTAAACGGCCCTCGCGCACGTCCGAGCAGCTGCAGCCTAGCTCGCAAACACGTGTGCCGCGTAAGCAGGCCAATGCCGTGCTCAAATCATGCCCGCGGTGTGCAACTAGACATTCGCGTGACAATTGCCCGTCACGCCAAGCTATTTGCTTTTACTGTCATAAGAAAGGACATGTTCAAAGTGTTTGCCAGAAAAAGCTAAGATCAGACAATCAAAACCGTTCCAGGCCCTTTGCTTCGCGCCGGAATCGAACCACGGACAATCAGGCTCGTGGACCTTCGCCCATGGACATTCATGTCGTTAATTCCACCCCGTCCAGTGCCACTTTATCTAACAGTGACTGTGTTCGTCCCACAAAAAGTGTGCGTCGACGTCGCCGGAACTCCCGTAAAGTCGCAAGTGCTTCTGTACCTGTATCAGTTCAAATTGCACGTGAAAGTCGCTCTTGTCATCAGCAGGACAATAAACTTTTTGTAGACTTAGACTTTGGAGGCAAAGTGGTACCATTCCAGCTCGATACCGGAGCTGCAGTTTCATTGCTTAATCAAGACACGTACCACCAACTGGGCAAACCTCCGTTGCGTGCCGCAAATGTTCAGCTCAATAGTTATTTAGGACAGCAGATACCTGTGTTAGGACAGTGCAGCCTTCTTGCCACATACAAGGGACAAACAAAACTTGTGTCATTTTACGTTCTTCGTTCTTCTTCTGCAGTGAACTTGTTTGGTTTGGATTTATTTCAGTTGTTTAACTTGTCTATCGTAAATCAGGTCCTATCCGTGAACCAGACTGTGCCTTCGGCCAGTGTTTCTAGTCTATGTGAGGAATTTGCAGACATTTTTGCACCGGGCCTTGGTTGCGCTAAGAACTATGAAGCACATTTGGAACTGAAAGTGAACGCGCAACCGAAATTTTTCAGAGCGCTCAATGTTCCCCACGCATTGCGTGATGAGGTAGCAAGAACATTAAACGATTTAGAATCTCAGGGTGTAATTGAACGTGTGCAGGCTTCTCTCTGGGCCTCACCCCTAGTAATTTTGCCAAAACCTTCCGGAAAATTGAGACTTTGCGTGGACTTCAAGGCAACTGTGAATCCACAACTTGACTGCCACTTTTCCTTTGCCCCGCCCGGAAGATCTTTTTGATAAACTGTGCCCGGGAAAATATTTTTCGAAATTGGACCTAGCTGATGCGTACTTGCAAATACCAGTGGACGAAGAATCCCAGCGCGTCTTGGTGGTTAACACGCATCTTGGATTGTATCGCTTCAAAAGACTGCCATTCGGGTGTGCATCTGCCCCTGCATTGTTTCAGCAATATTTACAAACTGTTTGTGCGTCGGTCCCTACTGCTGCGAACTATCTGGACGATATTGTGATCTCCAGAAAGACAGAAGCCGAACATTTAGCCAACCTACGAACGTTATTTCAGGTCTTGCGACAACATGGTCTTCGCTTGCGTAAGGACAAATGTGTGTTTTTTGCTCGTGACTTACCATATCTGGGCCATGTCATAACTGCACAAGGCATACATCCGAGTCCAGAGCACCTCCGTGCCATACAGGAGTTGCCTTCGCCACAGAACTTGAAACAGCTCCAGAGTGTGTTGGGAAAAATTAACTACTATGCCAGGTTTGTGCCGCGCGCTTCTTCCATTTCAGCTCCGCTTCATCGCTTACGCCGTAAAGGTGTTCCGTTCGTCTGGACGACGGAATGCGAACGCGCCTTTCGCCGGTTGAAATCGGCGTTGCTTTCACATACTTGCCTTACGCCATTCGATCCCCGGAAACCCCTTTTGTTGATGGTCGATGCATCGGAATTTGGGATGGCCGGCCGAAGTGGCCGTGCGGTTAAAGGCGCTGCAGTCTGGAACCGCAAGACCGCTACGGTCGCAGGTTCGAATCCTGCCTCGGGCATGGATGTTTGTGATGTCCTTAGGTTAGTTAGGTTTAACTAGTTCTAAGTTCTAGGGGGCTAATGACCTCAGCAGTTGAGTCCCATAGTGCTCAGAGCCATTTTTGGGATCGGTGCTGTGCTTGCGCACAAAGATGGATCGCATGATCGTCCTATTGCCTTTGCTTCAAAATTGCTCTCGTCTGCGCAACGCAATTATTCACAGATAGAGAAAGAAGCTTTAGCTCTCGTGTTTGGTGTTACGAAGTTTCATGATTTCTTGTATGGTCGTCACTTTGCCATCATCACGGACCATAAACCTTTGACATCGCTTTTTCATCCGCACAAGCCTGTACCTCCACGTACAGCACAGAAATTCATTCGCTGGTCTCTTTTCCTCTCGCAGTACCGCTACGATATCTTGTATCGGTCCACTGCTAAGCACGGAAATGCTGATGCGTTGTCCCGTTTGCCTGTTGCTGAGGATAAAGCATTCGATTCTTCCGAATTTGCTTGCATGTTCATTGACTCGGAAACCGATGACGTGGTCGAATCGTTTCCGATTGATTTTCGTCGTGTCGCTACAGCCACAGCTGCTGACCCTGTCCTTGCTACTGTTTTGCGTTTTGTTGCTACGCAATGGCCCTTGTCCAAGTCACGGATCGAGGATCCGTTGGTTCGCCGATTCTTTGCTCACAAGGAGAGACTTTTTGTACGACGTGGTGTTTTGTTGTTGCGTTCGGATAATGATCAATCCAGACTCGTGGTCCCACGTTCGTTACAGTCCTCTGTCTTACGGCTTCTTCACCAAGGACATTGGGGTATAGTGCGTACGAAACAACTTGCTCGTCAGCACTGTACTTGGTTGGGAATCGATGCTGCGATTGCGAATATGTGCTCTCCTTGCGTGGCGTGTGCCGAACAACAATCCGCCCCCCCGCGGAAATTCTTTGCATGGCCGACAGCCACTTCCCCTTGGCAACGCTTGCACATCGATTTTGTTGGTCCATTCTGGAATGCTCGATGGTTGGTTGTGGTGGATTCCTTCAGTAATTTTCCTTTTGTTGTCCGGATGTCTTCCACGACGTCATCTGCCACCATCCAAGCGTTGTCCGCTATTTTTTGCATTGAAGGTCTTCCCCAGACTATTGTTTCCGACAATGGCCCACAATTCATGTCCGCAGAATTTCAGTCATTCTGCAAGGCCAATGGTATTCAACATCTGACATCCGCGCCGTTTTCGCCTCAGTCAAACGGTGCCGCTGAACGGTTGGTCCGGACTTTCAAGTTGAAAGAGTCGCATTCTAGGGAGGACGCATTGTTGCTCTTTTTGTCTTCGTATCGCTCTCAGCCCCGCGATGGTCGCTCGCCGGCTGAGTTGCTCCATGGTCGTCCTCATCGAACCTTGATGTCTTTGCTGCATCCGCCGCATCAGGTTCCAGTGCAGCGGCAGATTACTGCTTTTGCTCCTGGCGACGTTGTTTTCTATCGCAACTATCGCGGTTCACGGCGTTGGCTTGCAGGGCGCATTCTTCGCTGCCTCGACCGCGCGATGTATTTGGTTTTGGGGGCCTCTGGTGAGGTGCATCGGCATCTCCATCAGCTGCGCCTCTGTCGTCGCCTGGGTTCTGCCGCTCCCCGTCTGCTTTCAGCGACGGTGCCGTCCGGTCAGCGCCCTGGGGACCCATCTACTGGCTCGCCTCATCCCCAGGTGTTACCGACGCTGCCTTCCCTTTTGCCCCATGGCGACGCGCCGCCGCCGCCGCCGCCTGTTGTCCCGCCGGCGCCGCCCGCAGTGGACGCGTCGCTGCAACCGCCTGGCGCCTCCATGGGTCACGCGCCGCCGCTCGCTTCCCGTGACCGGCTGTCCTCCACCATGGAACTCTTGCCCGCTCCGGACCAGATGTCGTCGTCGCCCGTCGGGTGCCCCGACCACATGGAGGTCGACCCTTCGGCCCCTCCTGTCTCTCTACGGGTGCATACACCACATGTTGATGTGCACCCTGGACTAGGTTTTCAGGCGTTTCCTAGCTCCCCTCGGACCGAATGGCCGGGTGCGGGTGGCACAGCCTCGCCTGTTGTTAGGCTCCCCAGCTCATCGCATACGTCAACATGCGGTCCTCCCCACGGCGGGCGGAAGCCTTATACCACGACCGTACGCCGATTTGCGGGGGAGGAATGTGGTGTCATTGCCAGACACCACACTTGCTAGGTGGTAGCTTAAATCGGCCGCAGTCCATTAGTACATGTCGGACCCGCGTGTCGCCACTGTGTGATCGCAGACCGAGCGCCACCACATGGCAGGTCTCGAGAGACGTACGAGAACTCGCCCCAGTTGTACGACGACGTTGCTAGCGACTATACTGACGAAGCCTTTGCTCTCATTTTCCGAGAGACAGTTAGAATAGCCTTCAGCTAAGTTAATGGCTACAACCAAGCAAGGCGCCAATTGTATTAGTGCATGTATCTTACGAGTCTCATTTGTATAGTCAAGAGAGATGTACCAAAGGAAGCATTAAAAGTTAAGTATATTCCAAAGCTACGTATTTTCTTTATAGTATTCAATACGTATCCTGTTCCAGACTTGACGCCAGTCGGCGTGTGTGTACGCGTGCCTTTCGGCTTCCTCCTCAGTGTGGCGTGACTAGCTTGTTACGCCACAACACGATGACATTGTAATTCTGTCAGAGACAGCAAAGGACTTGCATGAACAGTTGAACGGAATGGACAGTGTCTTGAAAGGAGGATATAAGATGAACATCAACAAAAGCAAAACGAGGATAATGGAATGTAGTCGAATTAAGTCGGGTGATGCTGCGGGAATTAGATTAGGAAATAAGACACTTAAAGTAGTAAAGGAGTTTTGCTATTTGGGGAGCAAAATAACTGATGATGGTCGAAGTAGAGAGAATATAAAATGTAGACTGGCAATGGCAAGGAAAGCGTTTCTGAAGAAGAGAAATTTGTTAACATCGAGTATGGGTTTAAGTGTCAGGAAGTCGTTTCTGAAAGTATTTGTATGGAGTGTAGCCATGTATGGAAGTGAAACATGGACGATAAATAGTTTAGACAAGAAGAGAATAGAAGCTTTCGAAATGTGGTGCTACAGAAGAATGCTGAAGATTAGATGGGTAGATCACATAACTAATGAGGAGGTATTGAATAGAATTGGGGAGAAGAGGAGTTTGTGGCACAACTTGACAAGAAGAAGGGACCGGTTGGTAGGACATGTTCTGAGGCATCAAGGGATCACCAATTTAGCATTGGAGGGCAGCATGGAGGGTAAAAATCGTAGAGGGAGACCAAGAGATGAATACACTAAGCAGATTCAGAAGGATGTGGGTTGCAGTGAGTGCTGGGGGATGAAGAAGCTTGCACAGGATAGAGTAGCATGGAGAGCTGCATCAAACCAGTCTCAGGACTGAAGACAACAACAACAACAACAAAGAAATAATAAGTGGCTGTAAATAACAAAGCTAGAAAACTAAAAGTTGGTCAGAATATGGAAATGTACGTCACAATTGAAAGTTACAGGACTCAACTTTGGTCAAAATCCTTTCTACGAGAAATTGAAGGCGCCAAATATTATACTCAGAATGATGAAAATCCGTATGTAGCCTCATTTTCATATAAAAACATTAACTATGTGACACCAGTAAGTTACCTGTATTAATTTTCAAGCTCTTTAGTAGAAACTAAATTTGGAACGAAAACGTCCTCATTCATGATAGATTAAGTATCATTTATATTCATAATAGAAAGTTCTATTTAAAGTACTAGATTACAGTCATGTAATAATACAGCTGTACCAAGTTTCAAGACTGTACTGCGAATAACTACAGTTACAAGGAATCCTAAATACACAGTTCAGTGGTAATGTTCTTCTGTCGGTTCCGTTTAACTGCAGTCGAGCTAAAACGTATCAGTAACTAAAGGAAACTTTATCTTTATTTATACAAAAATGAAGAATATTGTAAACTGTAAAGCGGCAGGGATATTAATACGTGTCCGAGAAAGGGGCCATTTAGGTATGCTCTTTGTGCCCAGTGCGGTTGACAGCAAGTGTTCCATATGGCGGTGCGCTGCACCTATATGTAAATACGGCCAGAGAGGCAGTGAAAATACACTTCCTACCGAGATATCAATCTGTTTGCGTCAGTCAAACGCCTGCGTCGTAAGGCATCGGGTGACGTCAGAGATGGGCGTACTTGACTTCGTTTTCCGTAAAAGTAGGAAAGACTGTACACCGTCATGGATCGCTCAGATTTCATGGAAGTTACTGTTTGTCTGCCACCACCCGATGTTGACAAAACTGTGTGGCAAGTGGAGAGGTTATTTTCACTTTTAAGGCGAGCAACTAACTTTTTGTGATAGAAGTCAGGGCGATAGACCATTTTACTTGGAATTTCCTGTAGTGGCGGCTTCTGAACTGTTAATAGTGCTGTTTCGACAGGGATGCTACTATTATTATTTTTATTGTTAGGGATATTATTATATTTTGTGCGTGTGGACTTTTAAACAATATAACAATCAGTTACAAATCAAAGCTTTTATTCCTAGTCATAGTTCCTGATCCCACCGTGTAAATAGCAAGTAATACGTAACATTTTCTTTTAGAGAGCACAAAGAGTAATATGGACTTGCACACTGCAAATTATGATGAGTATGTTCCCATCGCTTTCTGGCTGACCGCACTAATAGTTTTCAGGCTCTGGTAAACAGAGAAGGTAGGTGTAAAGCGCGCACAGACAGTTTAAGTGTCAGGTAACAGAGCACCGACAATTTTGATTATTTACCTCGCTCCCCATAACGTCGTACACAAGTAGCAAAAGGCAAGAGTCCAATGTCGAATTACAGATGAAGTGTGTTATATGCACCAAATAGTTACAGACGACGTAGTTACTATTAAATAGTAAGTGGTAGGGTTCGTGCACTTAACTTAGAATCCACTTAGCAACTAATAAATACATGAAACCCTCCGTTGCCAAATTTACCTTTATTGTAATTTTAATTAACGTGGAAGCCATAAAAACAGCAAACATGGAGGCAAAATGTACGCACTTAAAAGCTACTTAAAAAAGGAATAAAATCACTTAAATTTGTTTCCACAAGAGGAGAATACAACGTCTCAATTCGGACCTCGCTAACACTTATATTTTACTGACATTAAATATAACAAGATAAATAATCATACATGTGACGAGAACAAATGAATAACACTATCAATCTTTACAGATGAGAATACAACTATATTCACGAAGGTTCGCACCCAGGCAAGAGAGATACTTCAACATATAAGGTGATTACAGTAAGCCCTAATTCCACTCGACAAACGTAGTAACGATATAAGCGAGTAAAAAGGGCCACTATCAACCCCGTCGGGACGCTACCCCCGTGAATATGTCAGTTTCAGCTACCTGCAACACACACAGAGTCATTTGTGGCTTTTTTAAAAACAATTAACATGAAAAGGCACAACGCGTAACACACTAATAAAATATAAACGACTACTTCACAGAACTAGCTCCTCTTTAGACAAAACAAACAGCAGAATATTAATAATACGTAAAATACTTCTAACCTATAACAAACTAAGGTACCACGTAATAGAATATCGTCTTGAGCTCATAGAATACTCAGTTTGACTTTCCTGTTTATGGGTCTTACAACTCAACAGTGTCAGCTTCAGCAAACCCGCGAATACAATACTCGAAATATGACAGGACTAATGACTGAAGCCACTGACAATACTAGGCTGCCACACAGAGGAGACAATATTAATTTACAGCGGCACACAACCGACCTTACATCTCCAATTTAGTATAATCAGAATAAACAATTTGTGTATAATAATTACTTACAGTACCATGACAATTTCTGAATAACACTTATTACCCAAGGTAGGTGCTGGTATCGAAAGCCACCTTTAGTAATACAGAGTTTAAGTGTATTCAATTATTGGAAGGGTTTCAACTTTACATCCCTTTCCACATAGCTCTCTGTTTACACACTTCTATAACTTCTGCAACTAAAGAAGGGCATATAAATGCACATATAACTGACACAGATTTAAGCAGAATAAAACAGTATCGCAAATGGCTTCATTTGCTTTACACGTGGGATGTCTTTCCCATCCAGTAATTCCGAAATATATTCAACAACGCGTGAGAGCAAGACGTCGCCGTGGTTATCAGCTGTTTACTTCACATAATTTCCTGCACAGCCACAAGGCAGACGAAGCGTTTTCACATGCAACAGCGGCGAGCACCACACATTTCCTCCGTCACGCCATAGACACATCTCAATTTCAATGGCCAGTAACAAGAACCTATACATGCCCTCGCAGCAGAGAAGTTCCAAAACACAACGGTGCACCAACGCGATACCAAACCCGAGGTCCCATCAAGTTACTGCCGGGATCTCTCGCTGACCCTGCCCACAGCGTACAGGTATCGTACCACAGGCGTCAACAGCCACCTCCGACCCTGTGAATATCCACTCCGCTGTCTCTTTTCCCTCTCCGTTAACCACCCGACGACCGGCCTCGATCGTGGGAGGCAAAGATTGTGACCCTATAATCGATGGCAGCGATGCCATTCTAAGTGCTAGAACACTGGCACCAGCCGCGCCACGGCTCAGTAAGTAGTACTGAAACGGCAAGAAAGAGCACATAGAAGAATGGTAGCAAAGTTTGAACAAATTCGACAGAAATATCTTCGGATATTTCTGTCAATCAGAATCCCTAATAGTCACATCATTAATGCTCTAGTAATTGTCAAAAGAAAATTTCTAGTTTGGAAGTAGACGTATGGATATGAGGGATATGAGCTAACAAAGTATGTGTACGACAGTGAAAGTCTTACATTGAGGCGTTGGGTCGGGTTGTTTGGGGGAGAAGACCAAACAACGAGGTCATCCGTCTCATCCGATTGGGGAAGGACGGGCAAGGAAATCGGCCGCGCCATTTCAAAGGAACCATCCCGGCATCTGCCTGGAGCGATTTAGGGAAATCGCGGAAAACTTAAATCAGGATGACCGGACGCGGGATTGAACCGTCGTCCTCCCGAATGCGAGTCCACTGTGCTAACCGCTACGCCACCTCGCTCGGTTACAATGAGGCTTTGGTGACAGACATTCTTACAGTCTCCGCGTTAAACTAGGTGATTCATATTTTGCTAATTTTCCCAACTGTTGCGTGTGAAACATCTGAAATTCACGTTATGATTGACACAAACTTTGTAATTTCACTGCAGTTCATTGAGAACATGACTGGACCCGTTTCAGATTTAATACACATCTTTCTATCTTCTTCTGTCTATCTTCATCATCAATCATTTATCAATGTATGTATAAACTGAAGTCTCCTTGCAGCGATACTGATCCGGTTTTCGTAGTCTCTTCCTTAGCGCACCCTCAATCACGTTGAAGCTGCAAGTCTAAATGAGTGTGGGATGGTGTTTGCTCAAAAATGTTCACGACACCACCATTTAGATTGCATTAATACAAACATTTATTCTTCACAAAATTTGATTACTAGTAACAGTATCCAATTTGTCAACTACGAAAATATAAGAGCGCACTGGACCAGATTAGCACCTACTGTACCTAAAAGTCACAGTCTAGTGGCGAAGATAATTATGTCTGTGGCAATGTGGCACAAAACAAAGTTCACAGTTCGCAATCAATACTGTCTTGCGAAAGCTTACAAAAGAAGAATACGATTCTGTAATTCAGTTAACCCAGTCCATAATGAGTATCACCATGTCCAAACGTCACTCGTTTCGATGACAATGACTTTCTACACCACTTGTTAATCAAAGCACAGTTTGGTTAAAACGTTCCTTAATCTGAGGTAGTGCAATCACTCGAAAAGCTTTAAACATTAATAATAATGAGTTTCATCGTTGTCGGTGTGCGTATTCTCGCATACAGAACGTGCATGGCTGTGGCGTGAGCGAACACCGAGAGTGCAACCGACATTGTATGACCAATACATTTTGCCCCTCTCTTTGGTATTCCTGTGACAATGTTTCACAAGGTCGATACCTCGTAAAGAGCAACAGATCGAACACAGAATCAGCGGTGTTGTGATTTATGTATACTAACATGTAATTTGAACGTGTTATGTAAACTGATAGCCGGCCGAAGTGGCCGCGCGGTTCTGGCGCTGCAGTCTGGAACCGCGAGACCGCTACGGTCGCAGGTTCGAATCCTGCCTCGGGCATGGATGTGTGTGATGTCCTTAGGTTAGTTAGGTTTAACTAGTTCTAAGTTCTAGGGGACTAATGACCTCAGCAGTTGAGTCCCATAGTACTCAGAGCCATTTGAACCATTTTTTTGTAAACTGATGTTATTATTTTGAGCTGTAATATTATTCGCACGGTACCTGTGAGTATTGTCTAAGTAATTCTGGAAGCTTAGGCCCAGTAGAAAAAATTGTCTCTGTAAAAGTTTTGACGATCGAAAAGGAGACGATAGATGAGCAGTTGTTCAAGGAGGGTTGTGGGATGTCTAAGACGGGAAGTCGGGAGTATGCAGCAATTTTCGGAAAAGTTCTTTGGATTGTGAGAAGAAGAGTTGTTTCAATAGTGTGGAAATAAGGAACGGTTTGGGCATTTTTTTTTTTTACAGTGATTTACACTGAACAGCCAACCAAGATAAATTCTTGTGACATATAAGCTGGAATAAAGACTGTGCTCTTTGATTTGATTTGATTTTACCAGGCAAGCAAAAACAACATTGGTCAAGCCCGCTACTGCCCGCACTGAAACAGAGTTTATTGTTCGGTATCATTCCCTGTGTCTCTAGTAAAGCCAACCAATGCCCCTGAACAGTGCAAGAAGATCCGTTACCTGTGCTTTGGTAGACACAGTTTCTTCAGGTCTGGTTGATCCGAATATTCTGTGTCTTTTTAATCTCCAACGCCTCGCATTCGAATATCAAATGTGATGCGGTTTGCCGGCCGCGGTGGTCTAGCGGTTCTAGGCGCTCAGTCCGGAGCCGCGCGACTGCTACGGTCGCAGGTTCGAATCCTGCCTCGGGCATGGATGTGTGTGATGTCCTTAGGTTAGTTAGGTTTAAGTAGTTCTAAGTTCTAGGGGACTGATGACCATAGATGTTAAGTCCCATAGTGCTCAGAACCATTTGAACCATTTTGATGCGGTTTCCTCGCCCACACCACGCATCCTATATTTGGGGTCTTCTTCTGTTATCCCCATTGTATGTAGGTGTTTTTTTGAAATTCCCATGGCCTGCCAATAGTCCTACCATGAGTTTCATTCCTCTCCTGTTCAAGCCCAGGATTGAGAGACTTCTCTTAGAATATGGCTTCGGCATCAATAACTTGCCAGGTTTTTGGTTTTGGACCTTAGCCCAATATTCTACATGTTGTTTCCTTATCCAATCTCGTAGTTTTATTTTGATCATCGCCTTGGTGATTGTTAGGACAGGTTCTGGCTCAATAAATGGTGTTATCGCTGCCATACTGTCCAACCTATCGGCTTGCTCATTACCACTAATCCCTGAGTGACCAGGGACCCACAATAGGTTTACCCTATTGCTTTCCCCTAGCTCCACAAGGACTTTGTGGCATTCTGCCACGATCTTTGATCTTGTTGCAGAAGCTGCCAGTGCTTTCAGGGCTGCTTGGCTGTCTGAATAAATTAAAATGCTACGACCTACGTAGCAACTCCGCAAATTCTCCTCCATTCACACCCTGACAACAGGATGTAAGACAGGGATGTAATCTTCGCTCCTACTGTACAGTCTGTACATCGAAGAAGCAATGATGGAAAGAAAAGAAAGGTTCAGGAGTGGAATTAAAATTCAAGGTGAAAGGATATCAGTGATACGGTTCGCTGATGCCATTGCTATCCTGAGTCAAAGTGAAGTCTTACAGATCTGCTGAATGGAATGGGCAGTCTAATAAGTACAGAATATGGATTGACAGTAAATCAAAGAAAGACGAAAGAAATGAGAAGTAGTAGAAATGAGAACAGCGAGAAACTTAACACCAAGATTGATGGTAACGAAGTAAATGAAATTAAGGAATTCTACTGTATAGGCAGCAAAGACATTCGTGGCCAAGAGAAGTCTTCTAATATCAAACACAGGCCTTTATTTCAGGAAAAAATTTTCGGGGGAGGTACGTTTGGAGCACTGCATTGTATGGTACTGAAACATGGACTGTGGAAAAACCGGAACAAAAGAGAATCGAAGCATTTGAGATGTGGTGCTACAGACGAATGTTGAAAATTTGGTGGACTGATAAGGTAAGAAATGAGGAGGTTCTACATGGAATCGGAGAGGAAAGGAATATGTGGAAAATACTGACAAGGAGGAGGGACAGGATTGTAGGACATCAGTTAAAACATCAGGTAATGACTTCCATGGGACTAGAGGGAGCTGTAGAGGGCAAAAACTGTAGAGGAATACAGATATTGGAAGACTTCCAGCAAATAATTGAGGACGTAAGTTGCAGGTGCTTCTCTGAGATGAAGAGGTTGGCACAAGAGAGGAATTCATGGCAGGCTGCATCAAACCAGTCAGAAGACTGATGACCCAAAAAAAGTGTGTGTGTGTGTGTGTGTGTGTTTGTGTGTGGATGTGCATATCTATATACTGATCAGCCAGAACATTATGACCACCTACGTAATAGCGTGTTGGCACAGAAAACAGTGGCGAAGCGTCGTGGAATCCAAGCAATGAGGCCTTGATAGGTCACTGGAGGGAGTCAGCACCACATCCGCACATATAAGTCACCTAATTACCGTGAATTCCGGGAAGGGGAGCATTGATCTCCGACGTCACGTTCAGTCACATCCCAGGTGTGTTCGGCTGGGTTCAGAACTGGCGAATTGGGGCGCAAGCATATCAATTGGAACCCACCTCTGTGTCCATCGAACTACTCCATCACACTCCCGGCCTTGTAACATGGCGTATTATCTTGCTGAAAAATACCACTACTGTTGGGAAACATGATCCTCATGAAGAGGTATAGATGGTCTGCAACCAGTGTTCGATACTCTTGGCAGTCATGATACCTCGCACGGGCTATGCTGGACCCGTAGGTGCTCATGTGAATGTTCTCCAGAGGATAATGGAGCTCCGTCAGCTTATCTATGTCCAGTCGTAAGGTGTCAAGGAGCTTTTCGTCTGGAAGGCGACGATTCGCGCCCTCTCATTGGCATGATGAAGAAGGTATCAGGATTCGGAGGCCCAGCGTTAGCAGTGTTTGGCGCACTGGGTGTTCAGACACTCTTGTACTTTGTCCAGCACTAAAGTCTGATGTTATTTCCGTCACAGTTCTCGAGCTGTCCTGTTTTACCCGTCTGCGCAGACTACAACATCCGACATCTATAATGAGGGGTGGTTGCCCAACACCACGACATCTGAACGTGGTTTCGGCTTGGTTTCGCCACCTGTTGAAGACACTCACCATAGCACTCCTCAAACCCCCGACAAGTCGTGCTGTTTCCGAAATGCTCGTGCCAAACCTCTGGGCCAATACAACCTGCCTCGGTGAAACTCAAATAGATCGCGCACCTTCCCTATCCTGCAAACCGGACAGTAGACACTGATATTGAATCCATTGTGCGTGTGTCTGACTAGCAGCCTAGCCAGGTGCCGCTGCTATCACCTGGACATGTTTATATCGATAGCAAGTCGGTGGTCATAATGTTCTGGCTGATCAGTGTACGTAAAAGGAAACTATTGTTAGCTAAAGTCTCGAAAAGTTCTTTATCGATTGACTTCAGTGCTATGCTAAGAAACGTCCAGATGGACATAGGCTGTAATTTTTTTAAAAATATACATGGTCTATGAATATACACTGGCGAAGAAAATAGCAACACCAAAAGATAACTAAATAGAGTAATGAAATTTCGGGAATACATTTGTCTAGGTAACATATTTAAATAATAAAAATTGCAATACCCGTGTGGAGTTTGCTGGTCTCCCATCGGGCGCCTCCCCAGGTGGCGGATAGGGGAATACTCACCAGATATGGTGGGTACCGGGGAAATAAAATACCCGGGGTGGACCAAAACTAGCAACTGCTGCCTTGTAGTATGATATTGGCTTGTCAAAGGCTAAAGGAAGAAAACCTTGAGTAAAAATTACCTGGTCCTCCGGGTTGGGGGTTGTGCAGTGGGCCAGCTCCTCACTTACATAAAAACATAAAAATGCTAAAAAACCTAATAATATGCCTCGGAAAAATTGGAACTTTGGACGACGAACTGACAATGAGAAACGGAAAATTATGTTTGGATGCTGGAATGTGCAAGGTATTTCCACTAAAATAAATTTACTCCCTGCAGAACTTGACATGTTCAACATGGATGTTGTCGTATTCTCTGAAACAAAGAAGAAAGGCCAAGGAGAAGAAGAACTGGATAATTATGTACATATCTGGAGTGGGGTATCAAAAACAGTAAGAGCCAAAGCAGGAGTCTCCATTATGATAAAGAAATCATGGAAAGAAAGAATCACAAATTGGACATTCATCAATCACCGTATTATAACTGTTGAAATGACATTATTTGCTAGGGAAGTTGTGATTATTGGCGTATATGCACCCACGAACGACACAAAAGATAAGGAGAAAGATACATTTTGGGACACCCTCAGGGAGACTATTGAAAAAATCCCAAGAAGAAAGGAACTGATTATCATGGGAGATCTGAATGGAAGGGTAGGAATTAGAGAATCTTGTAGAATAGTAGGAAAACATGGAGAGGACGAATATAATGACAATGGGGAACGATTGATTGCAATTTGTGAACAATTTTATCTAAAAATTACCAACACATTTTTCAAACATAAGGACATTCATAAATATACTTGGCAACAGAGCACCAAAGAACTTCGTTCTATAATAGATTATATTATCATTAGGCAAACAAGTAGTTTCAAGGCAGTAGACGTCAGATCTTATAGAGGAGCCCAGTGTGGATCAGACCACTATCTAGTTAAAATGAAGTCTTTCTGGCCATGGAAGAATGCAAGGAGTGATACGTAACTTAAATAAAACGAACCAGACTGAGAAAGATGAAAATTTACCTTTTAATATTGACAGCCTACCAGACGAAAGTATCAGAACACTCTTTGCGGCCAGGATGGAAAGGAAACTGGTTGAATCATTTGAAGGAAGTACAGAGGAAATATATGATTATATAAAAGCTAATGTGAAAATCATAGCAACAGAGGTGTTGAGTAAAAAAGATAGCAACCACAACCGTGCAGCAGAGTGGTGGTCAGAGGAACTAGAGGTCCTTGTTAGAGAAAAACGAAATGCGTTCCTTCAGTGGTTGTATGATAAATCAGAAGAAACAAGGTCAATATACAAGGAAAAGAAGAATGAAGTGATGAAAAAAATAAGGATGGCAAAAAATGAAGCATGGGAAAGAACATGTGCCAAGGTGAATAGCAAATTAGGATTTGGGAGAGCAAAAGAAGCATGGTCAGTATTGAAAGGGCTTCGACAGGATACAAAAAGCAAAACTAATCTCCAACTGATAACACAAAAGGAATGGGAAGAGTATTTCCAAAAGTTATTAAATGAGGACAGAGAAGAATATCTAGAAGAAGGAACAGGGGAAGATAAAGGACATGAAGATGATGAGATCCAGATTTTAGAAAGTAAAGTACTTCCGGCGTTGAGAACAGGAAAGAATGGTAAATCACCGGGACCAGGCAATATCAATCTGGAGTGTCTGAAACATGGTGGTGACAAAATTGTGAAACTGATAACACAGCTCTTCAACAAAGTGATACATGAGATTCAATACCCAACGAGATGAAGCTGGGTTACATTAATACAATATTTAAGAAAGGGGATCGCAAAATTTGTTCAAACTATCGAGGAATTTCTGTTACAAACACATCAATGAGAATTTTTGCGAAAGTAATTAAAAACAAACTGGAAAAAAATTTTAGAACCCAAGAAGAACAATGTGGATTCACGGCTGGGAGATCATGTGTAGACCATATTTTCAAATTACGACAGATTTTGGAAAAACATAGGGAAAAATCAAAAAACATAGGATTAACTTTCATAGATCTAGAAAAAGCGTATGATACTGTTCCAAGAAAATTACTTTGGAGAGCACTACATATGGCAAACATAAACTCTTCCTTGATTAAAATAATACAACAGATGTATAAAGATAACATTTTCCAAGTGAAAGTTGGTAATAAACTTTCACAGAAATTTAGAACAAGCAAAGGCCTTTTACAGGGCTGTCCCATGTCACCATCATTATTTAAAATCTATGTAGATATTAGCCTTAGAACATGGTCTCGTAAATGTAATAGTATGGGATTAGAAATAAGAGATGGAGTTTACCTACATCATTTATTATTTGCTGATGATCAAGTAGTCGTAGCACAAGATGGGGAGGATGCTAACTATATGTGCAATCAACTAGCAGTAGCATACAAAACTTGGGGTTTGAAGATTAATTACCAAAAAACAGAATACTTGACTAATGATTCAGATGAGCTATACATTGAAGGAAAGAAAATCAAAAAGATAAACACTTTCTGTTATTTGGGATCCATTTTAGAAATCGAGGGAAAATCAGAGTCAGAAATCAATAAAAGAATTAGTAGCGGACGGAGGGTCATTGGGATGCTTAACTCAGTCTTATGGAGCATGAATGTAATGAGCAGAACTAAAAAATTAATATACAAATCCATATTAGAGAGTGTGGTTCTGTATGGAACGGAGACCTGGACAATTAACACGAAGCACATTAAAAAATTACAAGCTCTAGAGATGGACTTTTGGAGAAGATCGGCAAGAATCTCCAGGAATGAAAAAATAAGGAACACCGAAGTAATAAGGAGAATGGAAATAAAAGAAAGAATATATGACGTAATGGATAGGAAGAAATTACAGTGGTACGAGTATGTTCGACGAATGGAGGAAGCCAGAATACCAAAATTGATACTGGAGTGGGAACCGGAGGGGAGAAGAAGAAGAGGACGACCTGTGACCACCTGGCTCCAAAATGTACAGCACACAATGAGGAGAATGGGCGCAGAGGAAGAGGATACGCTAGATCGAAACACCTGGAGAAATATTTTGAGAGTATAGTTTAAGAACATTTATTGTTTGTATTGTAATTTCCAAGTAAATTATTATGTTGGAGATAAGCCTCTGTAATGAGGAAAAGCTCAAAAATAAATAAATAAATAAATTTCAATATCACAGGTTAACGCAAGCGCGGGGAAAGCCATTGCAAATGTAAAGTGCTGGTAGGTATATAACTGGTGTAACCACCAGGATGTTGAATACAAACGTGCGGATGTCAGCTTTTGCGATGGAGTTCCGTGCCTGATGCATTCGGTCAGTTAACACCCGAGTGGTTAATACTGGTTGTGGATGACGCTGTAATTGTCGTTCGACGATGCCCCATATGTGATCGATTGGTGATAGATCAGGTGATCGAGCAAGCCAAGGCAACATGTCGACTCTCAAGAGACCGCGTGAGTTACAACAGCGGTATGTGAGTAAGCGTTATCCAGTTGGAAGACACCCCCTGTATTGCAGTTCATGAGTGGCCTCACAGCAGGTCGATTCCCCAGACTGACGCTCAGATTTACAATCAGGGTGCGTGGAATAACCAAGAGAGTGCTCCTGCTGTCGTACAAAATCGCACCTCAAATCATATCATCAGGTGTAGATCCAGTGTTTCTAGCTCAGAGACAGGTTAGTTGCATGACCTCAAATGGCCTCGTTCTAACAAACACACGCCAGTCACTGGCACCGAGGCAGAACCAGCGTTGATCAGAAAACTGACTTCCACCCTGCCCTCCAATGAGCTCTCGCTTGACACCACTCATGCCGCAAATGGCGGTGGCTTGGGGTCAGTAGAATGAATTCTACAGGGCATCTGGCTCAGAGCTGTCCTTGAAGTAACCGATTTGTAACAGTTCGTTGTGTGACTATAGAGCCAGCTGCTGCTCAGATTGCTGCTGCAGATACAGTACGATGCGCCAGAGCGACACGTAGAACACGATGGTTGCCCCTCTCGGTGGGGCCACGTGATCACCGCTTTCAACAATCATGTACAGTGGCAACATTTCTCCCAAGTATTTCTGCAATATCGTAGAAGGAACATCCAGCTTCTCGTAGCCCTATTACACGACCTCGTTTAAACTCAGTGAGGTGTTGGTAATGATGTCTTTGTTGCCTTGAAGGCATTCCTGACTAACATCAACTCACGACGCCCAACCTCAGAGGTAACCAACGCCCGCTATTGTTACAGCATGTATTTAATGTACACCTGATTTGCATTCTCATAGCTGCGCTACTAGTGCCGCTATTATGCTATTGGTGCTAAAGTTGAGTAGCCATCATCTTTCAGATGTAGAAACACGCCTACCAACTTTGGTTTACGTCGCACAACTCGTTCTTGGTGTTGTGATTTTTTTTGCACGTAGATTCTAAGACAAAAGAACTACGCAGCACGTAGGAATAATGCAAATTGGTCACAAATTGATATTCATACAGGTACCGCCGGACGATACAAAACTGTAAACTGGAATCTCATTGACTGGAATAAAACTGTCTTGAGTGATGAGTCCCGTCTCGAATTGAGATAATGTGTTTGTACAGAAAGAAAATGGAAAACAAACACATGCTTTCCCTGTGGTAAATGGATTGTCCGACCATGATGCACAACTGATTAACTTAAAAAACCCGACAGGGTGTACAGTTCGGAAAGCATTAAGTAAAAGTGTGAGGTCGCTCAACCTGGTATGTATAGAGCACTCCAGAGAAAGCTTCAGAAATGTTAATTGCGGAGATGTATACAATGAGCCCATTGCTAATGATAAATGCAACATATTTCTCGACAAATTTATATCCCTTTTTGAACATTGTTTCCCAAAGAAAATTACTAAATATAACACCACACACTTTTCAAAGAAACCTTGCATTACTACAGGTAGTAAAGTGTCTTCAGAAAGAAAAAGAAACTGTATGAGACAGCAATAACTAGTAAAGATCCAGAAGTAGTTTTACACTATAAAGATTATTGTAACATACTGAGAAAGGTTGTAAGAAAATCAAGAAATATGTATGTTAGAGAAGAAATTAACAACTCCGGCAATAAAATAAAGTCAGTATGCAATGTTAGAAGGGAGACAGGAAAAGTAACCACTGGAGTGGGTAGTATTACTATTAAAGAGAATGAGACCATCCCAACCAACAGTACACAAGAAACTAATGTGTTTAACAATCATTTCTTAAGCTTAGGAGGAAAAATTGGTGCGATCGGGTCAAAAGAAAAAGCCAGGCAGTACATGGAAGAGTCTGTTTAAAACAAAATTAGATTAAATTTCATCTAACAACCTCTTGTGAAAAAAGTAAAATTATTAAATCTTTGAAAAATAAATGTTGTGTTCGAGTAGATGACACCTCTAATAAGATACTAAAACAATGTGGAGCAATTACAGCTGATGTTCTGCGTCACATATGTAATGCATCACTAACTCAAGGTATTTTCCCAGACAGGTTAAAATATGCCATTGTCAGGCCTCTCTACATAAGGGGGGACACCACAGATGTCAATAATAATCAGCCAGAATCCTTGCTTACAGCATTTTCAAAAATCTTCGAGAAAGTAATGTACTCAAGAGTGGTTAGCCATCTCAACAGTAATGGGATACTTAGTAAATCACAGTTCGGATTTCAAAAATGCTGTTGCACTGAGACAGCAATATACAGTTTCACTGTCTACATAATAAACTCTTTAAATAGTAAAATGTCACCAATAGGAATTTTCTGTGACATTTTCCAAAGCATTTGATTCTGTGAACCATGACATTATGTTAGAGAAATTAAAATTCTATGGTATAAATGGAAAAGCATATGAATGGATTAAGTCATACCTACAGAACAGGAAGCAAAAACTTTCCTTATATGGGTCAAGTGATTTAAATAAGTTTGCCACTTCATCTAACTTGGGTGAAATTACGTTAGGTGTGCTACAGGGTTCAATCATGGGTCCCCCTCTGTTCTTGATATATGTGAACAGCCTCCCTTCCTATCTGAAACAGGAAGCTGAAATGACACTGTTTGCTGATGATACAAGCATCATTATTGATCCAGTAAAAGGAACTCCAACTGAAAATGATACAAATAAGGTCTTTGGAAAAGTCATTAATTGGTTTTGTGCCAATGGGCTTGCTCTAAACTTTGAAAAAACACAATACATCCAATTTTCTCTTGTAAAAAGTACAGTTCCTGCAATAAATATAACACATCAACAGCAGTCAGTAAACAGGGTAGAACATAGTAAGTTTTCGGGTGTACATATGGATGAGAATCTTTATTGAAAAATTTCTATTTTGGATGTTCTAAAGCGACTAGGTTCAGCAACTTTTGCAATCAGAATAATTCCCAATTTTGAGGGTATAGAAATTAGTAAGCTAAAATACTTTGCATACTTTCACTCTCTGATGTCATACGGAATAATATTTTGGGGCAACTCAACATTTAGACAAAAAGTATTCACTGCTCAAAAGAAAGTGGTTAGAATAATGTGTGGTGTTCACAGTCACACATCTTGTAGGCATCTTTTTAAAAGATTGGGAATTCTTACAACAGCCTCACAGTACATTTACTCACTAACGAAAATTGTTCTCAACAACATGGACCAGTTTAAAAACGACAGTGACATTCATGATTATAATATCAGAAAAAAGAAAGACTTACACTAACTAACCTTTATTCAGCCTATCTTTAGCACAGTAAGGGGTAAAATATGCTGCTATAAAAATTTTCGACAAATTGCCAGATGAAATAAAATGTCTGAGAGACAGCAGTAATAGCTTCAAAAATAAATTGAAATCATATCTCCCTGAATACTCCTTCTATATCATAGATGAATTCTTGAATAGGAATAAATAAATCTATAAATGTAGTATATGCATTTGTGCCATTTTAGGAAATGTGGTAAATAACAGAAATATTTATCTTTAACTCTGTATTGTAATATACATATATTAAAAAATTTTGTTACGTATGTGCATTTCTTGTGCACTTGACACGTTCCACATCATAACGGCTACCGTACCGTGTGATTGACCAATGGAACACGCAACCAACTAACCAACTAACTAACTAACTGAACGAAGACCAGCGATGACGTGTCTGGAGACGCCCCGGACAGCAGTGGAATACCAGACGGACTGTCGCCCACCAGGCAGCACGACAACCACGAGTGGCGGTGTGAGGCGCCATTTAATTTCATAGCAAGATCTCCTTGGTAGTCATCTGCGGCGCGCTCCCAGCACGGTGACACGCCTGCGATATTCTACGCCGTTTGTTGCCCTTCAAGGCAAGCCATCCTGGGCTTACATTTCAACAAGATGATGCTCGCCAGCACATGTCGATAGTTTCTACTGCTTGTCTTTGTGTTTGTCAAATCCTACCTCGGCTAGCAACGTCGCCGGATGTCTCCCCAATTGCGAACGTTTGGAGCATTATGGGCAGGGCCCTCCAACCAGCTTGAGATTTTGACGATCTAACGCGCCAGTTGGACAAGATTTGGCACGGTATCCCTCACAAGAATATCCAATAACTCTATCAATCAATGCAGAGATGAATAACAGTTTGCATCAGGGTCAGAGGTGGGCCAGCGCGTTATTTACTTACTCAATTTTTGAAGTTTTTTCTGTTGATAAATCATCAATTTTTCTGAAATTTTAATCCTTTTTTTCTCTGTATACGTATATCATATATATCCCACTCGTATTATTCCTTCCTGGTGTTCCTTTTTCTGTCTTAAAGTATGTGTTTCATAAAAGAAAATGAATAATATTTCAGGAGCCATAACTGTGTTGTAGTGTTACATTGCTTGTTGGATTAATACTCGACCAGACAGTCTATAATCTCATCCACACTAGCGACAGAAATAACCTCATGTAGGACAATGCGTAAACAGTTCGCTATTTTTCGGAAGTGACCCCTAAACGGAGAAACAACTGAAATCTATCAGATGCTGAAACACGTTCTCCTTGTAGTCCAGTGAAACTGTCAGAAAAAAAGCCTGTACCTTGCAAAAGGTGGAGTAGAAGATTTTATTTTTTTAACTCGTTCATATTGTTGGAAAGGTTAGAAAACCAAGTTTTGCCAACAAAATTTCTCTTGGGAAAACTTCCTGCAGTCAAAAAACTTCGAAAATTTCGGACTTTTTCAGTTTTTTCAAAATATCTCAGTTTCATTTGCTCCTATCGCTTTGGCGTCTATTTTCTTTTTTAAAGAGCACAAAATTCTCTACAAATTTGATTTTTACCATTTTTTTCTATTTCCAATATCTAAGGCGCAACAGCGCGTCAAAAAATACAAATTCTTCAAATTTCGAGCAAAGTGGCAAATTACCTAATTTTTGAACAATGTTATTTCAGTTTCTATTTGTGTGGTATAAACATATTACTCATCATGTTATTCACTGGAATTTACCATCCCACTCTGCTGCGGGGCCAGGACAAACAGCATCATATTCAGTAACTACGAACACATTCACGTCGGATTGCGTCAAGTTTATTTGTGTTACAATATGTAATACGATTGCATGGAGGTGCCGTACATTTTCTACAGTTGATTGACGTTAATGATCAGTTATAAGAAAAAGTATGTAGGATTTGTTCTTTAGCGGACGAAAGCGTATTTATTCTTTGGCGGGCGGAAGGCAATTATCTCAAGTGATTGTTCACAGCGCGCTGACAGCTATTAGCACACAACAATAAGGGTCCTACAGTTTGGAATCGCTTCCATTCAGTATATGTTGTGGTGCTGAAAATGAGTATGTCTGACATGAATTTGTGTTTCATTTGCGAAAAAACTGTGGTGAGTGGTGGATGCAATGTGAAAAAGAAAGGACTGAGCACACTTATCGATTGTAGTGCTAAACGCAGGGAGTCTGCTCACACCCGTTTTTTGAAAATGCTCAGTGAAGTGATGGTGCATGAAGCATGCTACAAGAAGAGAGAATGATAGCAGCTAGCCTTCGATATCCTCAGGAACCAACGGGCGTGCTACGTCGGTCGCAGGAGAAAGGTCATTTCAAGTTCAAAGAGAAATGCTTCTTATGTGCAAAAGGGAATTCTGATGACTTTTTAACCAAGCAGTTAAGACTGCCATATGCCAAAGAAATTTAGATGGAGGGTACCTTATCTAGAAAGTGACTTGGACTCGAAATGTTTGCTTCAAGTCAAGAGCCCAAAGCTATGTTTCTTACCTGCAACGTCAATTTGGATCTTAATTTGCTATTGTATTTGATGGGTATCCATGTGAGGGAGACAAATGTAGCACAAAGAGTGCTGAGAGGATCGTAGGTCCAAAAAACATTCTTCGGTTGACGTTGTGGTTGAATAAGAGATGGTGAACCAAGTCCCTCAGGACAAGTTCTTGTACAACGAACGAAATAAGATGCGTTTGATCACACTTCTTAAAAAGGAATTTCTGGAGTGTAGCGTTGAAGTGCACCAGGCACAAGAAGATGCTGACGTTATGATTGGAACATCTGTCATTTCAAGAACCAAAGGTTTTGGAAGTGTTGTCATTGTAGGAGAAGATGTTGACTTGCTTGTGCTCATGACCGGTTTGGGGCAAGGCATTGAAAACTTATTTTTCTTAAAGCCAGGAAGAGGAAATGCAGAAGACAAGTGGTTTTCCATTGCATCTTACAAGATTGACAGTGAATATATTCTGTTCACTCATTAAGTGCTGCAATATTGTTGCGAAAAATGAACACCTAACCTCAGCGCTTTGCACGTTCAATAAACCACATGCTACCCGTCAAGAAATAATAACAGCAACAGAACAGGTTAAAAAATGGTTCAAATGGCTCTGAGCACTATGGGACTTAACAGTTACGGTCATCAGTCCCCTAGAACTTAGAACTACTTAAACCTAACTAACCTAAGGACATCACACACATCCATGCCCAAGGCAGGGTTCGAACCTGCGACTGTAGCAGTCGCACGGTTCCGGACTGCGCGCCTAGAACCGCACGGCCACATCGGCCGGCCCAGAACAGGTTATTATCGCATTGTATAGTGGAGGTGTCAGAGGTTCCCACACACTAGACCATTTGCGGTACCAGCTATTCGCCAAGTCTGCCACAAAAAGCAAATTGAATCTTGCACGGTTGCCACCTACACTAGATGTTGCACAACATCATTCGTTGCGGACTTACCAACAAGTCCAAAGTTGGATGGGAAACGAAACCTCCTGAGAAATGGGGCTGGAATCACAGTAACCACGGTCCAATACCCGCTATAATGAGCCAAGATCCAGCACCTGAAGCACTTCTTCCCATTGTTTCATGCTCATGTAGAAAAGCGGGTTTGAAATGTTCTTCAATTTGCAAGAAATGTATTGGGATCAACTGTGAAAACGTGCCAAAATTTTTATATGAAGACAGTGAAGAAGTTGTTATGGAGGATGTTGAAGAAACCGATGACAAAATCAACGAACTTGCTGAGGCTGACTCGCAGTTTAAAGAAGAGGTCAATCTGGGATCAACTCTAGGTACAGACCCTGAATCCGTAACTCAAGGTATTTCTGGTGACACTGAGGAACCTGGTCCATGAAAACGTTGGAAGTGATGCTCATATCTGTCTCAAGTGCGCTAATGTGCGATATTACAAGTATTACACACCCAGAACTGTCAACATTTTTTAGTAACTGACAATGCATTTTAATTGTAATAAAGTTACTTATTTTTAATGTCAACTGCGTGGCTTTTATACACAAGAATAATTACCTACCTAATTAGGTTGCCTGTTGTTGTTGTTGTGGTCTTCAGTCCTGAGACTGGTTTGATGCAGCTCTCCATGCTACTCTATCCTGTGCAAGCTTCTTCATCTCCCAGTACCTACTGCAACCTACATCCTTCTGAATCTGCTAAGTGTATTCATCTCTTGGTCTCCCTCTACGATTTTTACCCTCCACGCTGCCCTCCAATGCTAAATTGGTGACCCTTGATGCCTCAAAACATGTCCTACCAGCCGATCCCTTCTTCTAGTCAAGTTGTGCCACAAACTTCTCTTCTCCCCAATCCTATTCAATACCTCCTCATTAGTTACGTGATCTACCCACCTTATCTTCAGCATTCTTCTGTAGCACCACATTTCGAAAGCTTCTATTCTCTTCTTGTCCAAACTGGTTATCGTCCATGTTTCACTTCCATACATGGCTACACTCCATACAAATACATTCAGAAACGACTTCCTGACACTTAAATCTATACTAGATGTTAACAAATTTCTCTTCTTCAGAAACGATTTCCTTGCCATTGCCAGTCTACATTTTATATCCTCTCTACTTCGACCATCATCAGTTATTTTACTCCCTAAATAGCAAAACTCCTTTACTGCTTTAAGTGTCTCATTTCCTAATCTAATTCCCTCAGCATCACCTGACTTAATTCGACTACTATCCATTATCCTCGTTTTGCTTTTGTTGATGTTCATCTTATATCCTCCTTTCAAGACACTATCTATTCTGTTCAACTGCTCTTCCAAGTCCTTTGCTGTCTCTGACAGAATTACAATGTCATCGGCGAACCTCAAAGTTTTTACTTCTTCTCCATGAATTTTAATACCTACTCCGAATTTTTCTTTTGTTTCCTTTACTGCATGCTCAATATACAGATTGAATAACATCGGGGAGAGGCTACAACCCCGTCTCACTCCTTTCCCAACCACTGCTTCCCTTTCATGCCCCTCGACTCTTATAACTGCCATCTGGTTTCTGTACAAATTGTAAATAGCCTTTCGCTCCTTGTATTTTACCCCTGCCACCTTCAGAATTTGAAAGAGAGTATTCCAGTTAACGTTGTCAAAAGCTTTCTCTGAGTCTACAAATGCTAGAAACGTAGGTTTGCCTTTTCTTAATCTTTCTTCTAAGATAAGTCGTAAGGTTAGTATTGCCTCACGTGTTCCAACATTTCTACGGAATCCAAACTGATCTTCCCCGAGGTCCGCTTCTACCTGTTTTTCCATTCGTCTGTAAAGAATTCGCGTTAGTATTTTGCAGCTGTGACTTATTAAACTGATAGTTCGGTAATTTTCACATCTGTCAACACCTGCTTTCTTTGGGATTGGAATTATTATATTCTTCTTGAAGTCTGAGGGTATTTCGCCTGTCTCATACATCTTGCTCACCAGATGGTAGAGTTTTGTCAGGACTGGCTCTCCCAAGGCCATCAGTAGTTCTAATGGAATGTTGTCTACTCCCGGGGCCTTGTTTCGACTCAGGTCTTTCAGTGCTCTGTCAAACTCTTCACGTAGTATCTTATTTCCCATTTCATCTTCATCTACATCCTCTTCCATTTCCATAATATTGTCCTCAAGTACATCGCCCTTGTATAAACCCTCTATATACTCCTTCCACCTTTCTGCCTTCCCTTCTTTGCTTAGAACTGGGTTTCCATCTGAGCTCTTGATATTCATACAAGTGGTTCTCTTCTCTCCAAAGGTCTCTTTAATTTTCCTGTAGACAGTATCTATCTTACCCCTAGTGAGACAAGCCTCTACATCCTTACATTTGTCCTCTAGCCATCCCTGCTTAGCCATTTTGCACTTCCTGTCGATCTCATTTTTGAGACGTTTGTATTCCTTTTTGCCTCCTTCATTTACTGCATTTTTATATTTTCTCCTTTCATCAATTAAATTCAATATTTCTTCTGTTACCCAAGGATTTCTATTAGCCCTCGTCTTTTTACTTACTTGATCCTCTGCTGCCTTCACTACTTCATCCCTCAGAGCTACCCATTCTTCTTCTACTGTATTTCTTTCCCCCATTCCTGCCAATTGTTCCCTTATGCTCTCCCTGAAACTCTCTACAACCTCTGGTTCTTTCAGTTTATCCAGGTCCCATCTCCTTAAATTCCCACCTCTTTGCAGTTTCTTCAGTTTCAATCTGCAGTTCATAACCAATAGATTGTGGTCAGAATCCACATCTGCCCATGGAAATGTCTTACAATTTAAAACCTGGTTCCTAAATCTCTGTCTTACCATTATATAATCTATCTGATACCTTTTAGTATCTCCAGGATTCTTCCAGGTATACAACCTTCTTTTATGATTCTTGAACCAAGTGTTAGCTATGATTAAGTTATGCTCTGTGCAAAATTCTACAAGGCGGCTTCCTCTTTCATTTCTTCCCCCCAATCCATATTCACCTACTATGTTTCCTTCTCTCCCTTTTCCTACTGACGAATTCCAGTCACCCATGACTATTAAATTTTCGTCTCCCTTCACTACCTGAATAATTTCTTTTATCTCGTCATACATTTCATCAATTTCTTCATCATCTGCAGAGCTAGTTGGCATATAAACTTGTACTACTGTAGTAGGCATGGGCTTTGTGTCTATCTTGGCCACAATAATGCGTTCACTATGCTGTTTGTAGTAGCTAACCCGCACTCCTATTTTTTTATTCATTATTAAACCTGCTCCTGCATTACCCCTATTTGATTTTGTATTTATAACCCTGTAATCACCTGACCAAAAGTCTTGTTCCTCCTGCCACCGAACTTCACTAATTCCCACTATATCTAACTTTAACCTATCCATTTCCCTTTTTAAATTTTCTAACCTACCTGCCCGATTAAGGGATCTGACATTCCACGCTCCGATCCGTAGAATGCCAGTTTTCTTTCTCCTGATAATGACGTCCTCTTGAGTAGTCCCCGCCCGGAGATCCGAATGGGGGACTATATTACCTCCGGAATATTTTACCCAAGAGGACGCCATCATCATTTAATCATACAGTAAAGCTGCCTATTGCAGCTAATAATAGTTCAGTTTCCTGAGACAACTTATTTCGTGTGCGTATGTGTGTGTGTGTGTGTGTGTGTGTCTATGTTTCTTAATGACGTATTTTTATATATATAGTTTTACAAATACCAGAGCTGAGGTGGCCCATAGTGAACTTCAGGTAGTGATGTAAGAATCACACTAGTTGGGTGCCCAGCAATCCTCATGTTGCATACAGAGAAATTGAATACTTGAATGTGAGGTGGTAAATTCCAACATATAACATGATGTATAATGTATTTATACTACACAAACAGAAACTGAAAAAATAGTGTTCAAAAATAAGGTATCTTGCCACTATGCTGATAATTTGAAAAATTGGTATTTTTTGAGGCGCTGTAGCGCCTTAGATATCGGGAGTAGAAAAAAATAGCAGCAATAAAATTTGTAGAGAATTTTGTGCTCTTTAAGAAAGAAAATAGACGTTAAAGCGATAGGAGCAAATGAAACTGAGATACTTTGAAAAAACGGAAAAAGGCCGAAATTTCCCAAGTTTTTTGACTGCAGAAAGTTTTCCCAAGCGAAATGTTGTTGGCAAAACTCGGTTTTCTAATATTTCCAACCATATGAACGAGTTGAAAAAATAAACTCTTCTACCCCACCTTTTGCAAGGTATTTCTGCAATTTGACTGGACTATTGGTGGTAAACGTGGGAAATATTGACAAAATTATCTTCCTGCTTCAGGAAATAAGATATAGTAAACAATGTTTACACGAAAATGGCACACGTAAAAATTTTGAAAATTTGAAGCCATCCTACTTCCCACACCGCATAGACTTGTGCTGATAATAGTGTGTGCGCATTTATAACTGGAATATTTTGTAAAATTAAGGGAATAGAAATCATGGTTTGAGCTGTATCTACACGTTGGTGACTACTGTGTGCAGAACTTTTGCTGTATGTAACTAATGTTCGCGCGAAAATGACACAACGAAAAATTTTGAATGTATGTAAGAATCTGAGTTTCCGCTGAGCATTACAGAAGGTGCTGTTAGATGTGCGTGAACATTTATTTTTGGAATATTTTGAAAAATTAAAAGAATTAAATAAAAAGCATGACTAAAACAATATTCACGCGGATCTTTCTTTCATAACAAGTGAGCAGTGGTGTTTTCTTTTCGGTGTTTGTTGGTGGATAGAACGACGAAGAGGATTTTATCGATTTTTTCCAGCAGAGAAAACCCTCTCATGGGCTACCAGTTTTGCCTCATTTGATAGTGTCATTTTTAGGTTTGACAGGAATGTTAATTTTATTATTTCTTATGCTCATAGAAGTTAAATTTTATCAACGAATCCAGAGAGGTATTACAAATATCTGATTGGTTACTTACCATACAGCCGTATACTGCAGGCTACAATTGTACGTGTTATTCACTTCTACATGGCTGATAATGTACGGATCCTTTCTATAGACAGACGTCGCCTTCCATATTCCTTCTTTTGCATGTAATAATCCTTGCAGACATAAAAGGCCAAAGGTAGTCTCCAGGTTGTCTGATGGTTTTTTAAGATTCTGACGCGGGTGAGTCCCTCACAGAAAGAGACTCCTATGAATTTATTTCAGATTCCTGCAAAAGACATGAAGGTTAATACTTCTTATCTCTGATTTTCTTATGGCAGCGGGTGGGGCAACAAACACGCGTTTTCTTATCACTTTACTACCAAGATTGAACACACACATATTACTTAAGAAACATAGTGTAGTTGATATTTCTGAAATGCTTCTGTTCATTTAAGTTACAATAATATTTCCGTTGGTTGCTTAGCTCGATATTCCAGCAATCATGAAATGACACACCAGTGCATCCCTTATATTTCGTTTGTAAAGCAAAATACAACGTATGCAGTAATGGCAGATCGTATCATTAGCGCCGTCCTGCAAGATGCCGATACAGTTCTGCCAGAAATATCAGAGAAATTTCGGAGTCTATCTGCGCGGGCCTAGAATGGTTCGAATTGTTCGAGTATAGGCATGTTCCCTGTGCGTGCGTTATAACCCGGAGATGTCTGAATGTTTGAATTTTGCCTCTAGTAGGCCCGTAGGGAAACGTGTTATTTTATACTAGGAATTCTAATACCTTAACGTGGCTTCTGGACCTATTCAGATGCATGAGAACATTATACTGGCGAACTATTTCTATTTCAATTTAGCTCTTCTGGCGGGTGCCAAAGGCCGAAGGAGGCATAATAGTAGAACAAAAGAGTGATGTCAGCCTCAGTTTTCATAAAAGAGCCGCTCTTTTGCGAATAAATGAGTATCTTGTGTCAGACTCGACTTTTTTTCACTTTTTTTACTTAGTTATGTCCTTCTCTCCACCATTACTCTATTTAGTTAAAGAGGATCGAGTGAGATGAAAATAAAATTTTTTTGGTTGACATTAAATCCTTATAGTAGCTTCATTTCGAATCACTTCTAACCTTTGGAGACGACAGGATGTAAGCATTAGCCGGTGTATTTCGTGTACATTAGCAAACAGAGGTGCTCGTACGTAAGTGCAAACGTCTGCTCCACTTGTTTCTGTTGCTGGTTTTGTCTTTGGAACAGATGTGCAGATTGTAGCGGCAACCGGCCGAGTGCCGAGGGGTTGAGCCTGCTCCCCTTCGACGCAAAGCCGCGCAACCAGTCGCGGACTGCCGCGAAAGAGCTTCGGCTCGCAGCTCCCGGCAGCCTCCGGTTACCCAACGCCCCCAACGTGATTCTCACGTTCTTTTAGGGACTCTGAGGCAGTACCAGGGCTCCTTCACGGGACCAAGCCCGCGTGCTGCAGGCCATTCTTCTTCCGCACCTCCTTTAGGTGCCGCGCTTGCACGAACAGCGCATGTTAGCGTAAAGTAGGGACCACCCACTTCCATAGGGAACAAGTAACACTTCTCTCGCCGTTCGAGAAAAGTAAAATTGTCGTTTCCCCCTTCCCACCCAATAAATAATCCTAAGTGCGAGATGGCGGACGCTACTAGCACTTCCCCTGCTATCACCCGCAGCAAGACTGCAACACAAGAGGCGCGAGGATCGACTGCACCCGCCGAAACTCGCGCCCCGCCCGCTACCGAACGCAAGGGAGCGGCTGGCGACGCTCGACAGCTTGGCGCGAAAGCGCAAAAGCAGCTTGAGTCGCGCCGGCTAATCACCGAACTTTTCGGGGCGGACGTCTCTCCCACAAAAACAAGTACACTCAACATCACGTTACACTCACCTGTCACTGGACAGTCATGTACCATTCTCCCACCGACGCCGCAGCCTCAAGAGATCGAGGCAGCGGCGGCGGATGTGGACACAGAAAACTACTACACAGAGCCCTGGCAGGTGGAGAGCCCAAAACGCAGACCCAAAAAAACACCAGCACAAACAAGCGAGCAACCAAACTCGCTAGGCAACCGAAAGGTGCTGTTGCCTACACCTACTAGCTCACCTCAGGCTAGCAACATTAACACACAACAAAACGCAAACACAGTTGTGGCGAACAACAACAAAGCACACAAAGCCACAACAGTGCCCACACAACACAAGACTGGTTTCCCCCCAGTTGTTATACAAAACTGTGGGAACCTTAGTGCCCTTAACACTGCATTCGCGGAAAGGCACATAAACAGCACATTACATGCAAAGTACTCGGGGGATAGGGCCTCACTGTACGTTGCCACAGGCAACGAATATAAAGATCTTCTGACCTTCCTCAAAGATCGGAAGATCGAACATTACACGTACAGAACGCTGGACGAGAGAACCCAGCAGTACGTGATCAAGGGAGTGGACCCCAGCACCCCCAACGAGACAGTGCATGCGGCCCTCTGTTATCTGGGATTCGACTGTAAAAGTGCCTCCCGGATGACAGGGTTCCGTACACACGCACCGCTACCACACTACATGGTTGAGTTAGCCGACACGGCTGATTCCCGCGCCATCCTGCAGATAAAGAGCTTTCTGCGGATGGACGTACGTGTAGAACTTTACGAACCACCCAACGTCCCCCAACAATGCAACAACTGCCAGCGGTTCGGCCACTCGGCCCTCCGCTGCGGCCTGGCAACTCGCTGCCGCGGATGCGCTGGCAACCACAGATCCAACACTTGCACACAAACACAACCAAATCAGCGACGCTGTGCCAACTGCGGTGGGCCCCATGCGGCAAACTTCAGACAGTGCAACTCATACAAACAGGCGCTGAAGCGAAAACAAGACAAAAGCAGGGTACTGTACGACATACCACGCCCAAGGCCAGCGCCGAACCCAGTAAGGAACGGCGTAACGTTTGCCACGGTTGCACGCCCTGGCGGAACGGCACAGGCTGCGGAACCTCAGCGCCCTACACACACACGTGAAACAACCGCTGCAACAGCCACACAACAGCCACAGACAACACCTGAAACCCAACAAACATCGGTACCAACACCTATGCCCCCAAACAACACGACCCCACTCCCGGAAATCACGTGCTGCGAAGAAACGCACCATTTACAGGAAAACACATCTACACAAGAACCCCCCGAACCCCAAGCCCAGAGGAGGAATAGACGTACACGCAAACACAGGGCGGGGAACACGAAATCACCACAACAGGCCACGCAGCAACAACAGAACAGCAACACACAGGAAAACAGTCAACAAGACACCGAGACTGTAACTCACACTACCATCCCCCTCACCACAGAAGTAACACAGGCGCCACAACTTCTGTCACAAAGCACAAATGCCACTCCTAACAACACGCCAATACCCGCACAAGCGGCCGCTAACTCCACAACAGCACCTCAGGCTGCCACACCCAACACCAACACACCACCTGGGGGAATACTGGAAACACTATTCCCCCGACACACGACCTTTCAAATCCTTACCAAGGTGCTGACGGCCGTCGCTACACTCGTCACCCAGCTCATGAGCGCCGAACCCGGGCAATACGGGGCTGTCATACACACTGCCATCACAACACTCTTTCACACTCTTACATGAATAATATGCCACACCCGGCCCATAACGCAGACCCGCACACACTATCACAGATCCTGTTCTGGAATGCAGACTCGATCCACAACAAAAGGGCAGAATTTGCCGCGTTCATGGAGCGCAAGGGAATCCTTGTCGCGCTACTGAGCGAGACTAAACTTAAACCGCACAAACAATTAAACTTGCCTGGCTATTGTGTCTACCGTACCGACCGACCGGGCGACGCCGTGGCAGGTGGAACTGCAATCGTCATACACAAAGGCATTGAGCACACAAACATAGAGCTCCCTGAACTGGAAAAAATCGAGGCTACGGCCGTCAGAGTCAAGTTCAACGGAGCTTACACCACACTGATATCGGTATACAACAGCCCTGTAGGCATCTCAACACGCGATATCAGCACATTACTCAACATTTCACCGCGAGTAATAGTCGCTGGAGATCTGAACTCAAAACACCCAGAATGGAATTCACGCATACGAAATCCCAACGGCAAAAAACTGTACGAACATTCGCTAGGCAGAAACTACATTATACTAGTGCCGACTGAACCGACGCACATTCCCTATCAGAGGGGACACAGGCCAGACGTGATAGACATGCCCCTCATCAAGGGCATTACAGCGACACTCAACGTCGCCGTTGAAAACGATCTGCCGTCAAACCACCAACCTGTAATACTATACATTGAGGGAACACTGCAGCACACGGAACAACGCAAGATGTTGGACCTCGGGCGTGCGAATTGGACATTGTTCAAGTAAACGCTTGATAGCCACATCCCACCTATACACGAAATTAACGAAACAGCACAAATTGACGAGGCAGTAGAAACCCTCACCAACGCCGTCCAGGACGCAATGGCAGGCACCATACCTGATCGCACCTCACAACAACGCAGTGCGGCCCTGCCCCAGGAAATCCTGGGCCTAATCTCAATGAGCCGGCCGAAGTGGCCGTGCGGTTAAAGGCGCTGCAGTCTGGAACCGCAAGACCGCTACGGTCGCAGGTTCGAATCCTGCCTCGGACATGGATGTTTGTGATGTCCTTAGGTTAGTTAGGTTTAACTAGTTCTAAGTTCTAGGGGACTAATGACCTCAGCAGTTGAGTCCCATAGTGCTCAGAGCTATTTTTGAACCTAATCTCAATGAGGAATCGCCTCAGGAGACAATGGCAGCGCAACAGGCGCCCGTACTTCAAACGGCACATTAACAGACTACAGGGCATCATACACGATAAAATACAAACACACAGAACACAACAGTGGAACCAAAAACTCGAAGGGCTGGACACCACACGACCTGGCGTGTGGCAACTAGCCCGACACTTCACCAGGGAGAAAATATACACCCCAACGCTTCAAGGCCCTGACGGACCTGCATACTCAGCGGAAGAGAAAGCAGAACTAATGGCCCGAACACTCGCAGCGTCATTCACACCGAACCTGGTACCATCAGATCCAGCGTTCACACTTGTTACTGACCAAGAGGTTACACGCATTCTAGCTCAACCATCGCGCGACGACATTCGACATGCTAGCACAGCCGAAGTCTCCTGGGCTATAATGCATTCCGCTGCTAGGAAAGCCCCTGGTCATGATGGCATTCAAAACCGTGTCCTCCAGGAGTTCACGGATAAAGCAGCTGAGTACCTAACACACATAACGAATGCCATACTAAAACACCAACACTTCCCCGCCTTTTGGAAGACGGCCAAGGTCCTGATGTTCAGGGCCGGCCGAAGTGGCCGTGCGGTTAAAGGCGCTGCAGTCTGGAACCGCAAGACCGCTACGGTCGCAGGTTCGAATCCTGCCTCGGGCATTTATGTTTGTGATGTCCTTAGGTTAGTTAGGTTTAACTAGTTCTAAGTTCTAGGGGACTAATGACCTCAGCAGTTGAGTCCCATAGTGCTCAGAGCCATTTGAACCATTTGAACCTGATGTTCAGGAAGCCGGGGAAAGACCACAGCCTCCCACAAAATTACCGAGCCATCAGCCTTCTGAGCTCGCTCAGTAAGGTTGTTGAGAAGGTGATTCTCAAACGCATCACTAGGCACTGCATAACAAATGACATCCTGAGACCGGAGCAATTCGGCTTCAGGAATCACCACTCTACAACACAACAACTCCTACGGGTCGTTGAACATATAACACATGGATTCAACATAAACAAAGCTACAGGGGCAGTGTTCCTGGACATCGAAAAGGCTTTCGACCGTCTATGGCACAACGGCCTCATCCGCAAACTCAGCGACACGGGATTCCCCGACGGGCTGCTGCGTCTAATACACTCATACCTCACAGACAGGAGCTTCAACACTGACGTGCAGGGAAAACAATCAACACGACACGGTATACACGCGGGAGTACCCCAGGGAAGCATCCTAGGGCCCCTACTGTTTAACCTCTACATAAACGATCTCCCAACCACACACAACACAATGATGGTAATCTACGCGGATGACACCGCCATCCTTGCGCAAGATTGGAAACCATCAAACATTACGTCACGCCTACAGACTGCACTCAGAGTGGCCGAGCCTTGGTTGGAGAAATGGCGTGTTAGAGTAAACGGCGACAAGTGCGAAGCCGTTCTGTTCACTAAAAGACCGAAGCAACTGCGCAAACACCGCTACTGCAGACCAATAACTCTACATGCACGTCCAATACGTTTCCGCGAGAAAGTCAAATACCTCGGTGTCTGGCTGGACCGGAAATTACTCTGGGGGGACCACATACAACACATGACCAACCGAGCTAGCGCGAGGCTCAAACAGCTCTATCCTATGCTCAACAGGCGTAGCACACTGAACAGAAGGGTGTCGAGGTCCATGTACACGACACTTATCCGACCCCTGATGACGTACGCAGCTCCCGTCTGGGGATACGCTGCGCCTACACGCCTGCGCCGTCTGCAGCTCATACAAAACAAAGTACTCAAAATCATAAGCAATGCTCCACGATACACACGCATCGCGGACCTTCACCGGGAATACCGACTTGAGACTCTCACGGAGGTAATCCACAAACTCACCACAAGACTATACAGAAACTCCAGACATTCGCAGAACCCGTTTATTCTGAATCTGGGGAACTACGACCACAACCATAGATCGAAACATAAAAGACCAAAAGACATACTTGCAAGGACATAACATCTGTGGCCAAGCATACGCAAACATAACGGCACAGGCGAGCCCCTGTTAATCAGACGCATTTGCTGGATATCCAGCTGAAATACACTGCCGAATAGCTTGCACCAGACAGGGAAGCCGTACCGTACACTGCATGCAAACAAGCTCCACACATCCCCCACACAGTGAGATGATCTATGGCCGATCTCCCACTACTGTATAACGATCTTGATTGTTCCAGGAATGTAGCAGCTGCAGCAACTGGGACACATCGCCATCGCTTGTCACGGTAATGATGCATGATACCTATACTAACAAATCCAACCTTGCATGAGCTATCGCAGCTAGTAAGCCACTACTGCTCTTACTACCCATCCCACTGTCGCAGAGGTTTTTTTTCCCACGGCACGAGCCATGGCACTTTTTTCCCTCTGCTCTTCAAATCGCTACCCTCACTCGCGTTTCGTCCACTATCTATCACCTGATGGACCGTGTTAATGCGTAGCCTTACCCAGACGCACGGACAACATCACAGCCCAGCATCCTGTGATCCACTGACTAGATAACTAACATGTTTACGGAGGTGACAGTAGAACTTTTGGTTTGGTCACCACGTTGGTGCGGGCGTGGAGGGGCCCCATCAAAAATTCTCACTTGACAGTTTTAGACGATGACAGCCGGTGCCGATTTTCCTATCCACGATCTTGCATGGATCTGCTTCGTGATGTATTATAATGTAGAATTTGCTTCACAATCCTTGTCTTCGACGTTCGAAAATATTCTTTCTATTTATCCTTTATCTACATTCTTCTACGTGGTTTTTAGCATGCCAAGTTCTTTGCTTATGGAGTAATTTCTGACTTTCTCTGTACTGTTGCAACGTCTGTCCATGTGAGATACTTAATTTCGGGTGTTTGTATATGTATCAGGTTTTTTCCTCTGTGCGTCCTTTAATCTCACCCTTATAATAACATAAGAATTTCTTTCATGCAGAAGCCCCACAATCTATACCTTCTTATTTTGTTTAGCATAAACACAGAACATTTTACGATACATTTTACATGACTGTTACAACTGATGTGTGAATATTGAATGTTAAATGTTTTACCTAAGGCCCTGAGTGAGGTGGTAGATTGGCCGTATTAATGTCCACAACACTCTGACGCGTCACAAAACTTTTTTGCAATGTTAGAAATTATATATATTTCAGATGTGATGAAAATGACTATCAATGTAGGAAATGACTATCAATATTTCGGTCTTTCAATCAGCGTCACTTACGTTTGTTTTTTCGTTATTTCTTTCTGTCCTACTTTAATCTCTCCAGACACTCATGTGTAGACACTATATCTGAAGCTATCACTACTCTGTATATATAGTGATCACACGGCACTCACTGTTACAACAGAAGATGATGGAGTATATGCATGTTGGAACGTCAGCTGTTATGAAGGCAAACCTGTTCACCGTTTCATCTGGGGATCACCTAGAGATTTGATGCAAACTCAAACGGAAGTACGTTGTGCACAAAAGGCAGTTACTTGGATTGAAATACCCAACTTTCACAAACTTTGAACTTGATGTAAATGGTCTGCATATCGTGTACTTCATCAAGACTAAAATAATTATATCTCGTAATATATTCAATTTCGCACCAATAACAGCCTGTCGTAGAGTTATAATTTGCTGTCGAGTCTAGGCATACTCTACTACCACACTCATGAAACTATAAGAAAACAATAATTAGGATCTGTCAGTAGTTAATGGACGGTCAGTTTAAGAACAATTCAAACATGAATGAATATGACTGTTTAAACATGTGTGGAATTACCACTTTGAGACCATGAACCGATGAGAATGTGGTTTACTAGATACAATACTTCACGAAGTACGTTGACGAAATAGATACATACCTAAACAAGCTATACGCAGATCCAGAGAGAATAAAACACTATGTTAAGTAGTAAATGGACTATGGTGGTCACGACACAAGACTCCCTAATAGCCCTAATAGCTCAATGCTACCGGTTTCGATCAGTAGACCGTTATCAAGCCGAAACAGAGCGTAACCAGCTTGTCACTACAACGTTTGAAGTGAACAACTTCGATGCAGGTGGAAAAACATAGCTTCAGTTATAATAAATAATCTATAAAAGATCGTACATTTCATTTGAAGTGTGTACTCGTCTCGTGTGCGCCCCCTGTGTATCTGTGTCTTATGGACATTATTTGTTGTAACAGAAGCTATGTTTTTCTATCTACACAAAGGTTGTTCACTTCATATGGTGTCGTGACAAGCTGGTTACGTTTTGCTTCGGCTTGATAATGGTCTGCTAATCGAAACCGGTAGCATTGATAATAAAAATAAAGTGCTGACAGTCATCTACCCCTCCGAACTTTCACTGTTATTTGATATTTGTAAAGCCCCACCTCATCGTAAATCTGTAATAGTCCTGGGGCTCTGTAGCTCCTAAAGCCAAATACACGAAATGAAATACGCTTACAGAATTTTTACAGGAAATAAGTACAATGTTTGCCCCTTTTTAATGCTTTTCACAGCAAGCCGAAATCGTGAACGCAGCAATGAAATATGTAAGCAGAATCTGGGTATTGCTAGTCGGAGTTCGAATACCAGACAGGATTGGCAAAACCAAATACCCTCTAGCTGGTATCTGTGCCCATTCATTGAGTTTGTAAAATAAGGTCTGGCCCGAATAATTCGAATGGACGTCACTCATATCAGTACGGAACTTCCAGCGACGAGTGTCTGTTACATTAATTTTGGTCTTAAGGCAGGAAAAGTCCTCTGAGCATTATGCCCATTTGGCCTTAAACAGTGTTATGTAAGTTGAGGAAAAATGCGCTTTCTGATATGTGTCGTAATTGTAAATGTTTGTCTGTAAATGAGTTTGAGTCCCTGATATGTCTTTGGACTATCATCGTGGGTTTTTCGTGAAGAGAATTGGGGGTTATTGGCCTAACACATTTATGACAGAGTGAGGAGAAGAATTTGTTTTAGCATGACATTTTATGGTATCTGTTGTATGATACAGCAGTTTGGTAGTTCACTAAGTGTTGACTGATGTGTGTAATGGGGGTATAGCGGGGATCGTTGGTGCTAAATCAGAAAACTTCTTTTTGAGAGTCTAAAGACGATGTAGATGACAGTCAGACGCTATGGGCGGCATTTCTGAACCGCAGGGAGTATAATGGCACACCAGATGGACATTTGTGGGTCTTATTATGAAACAGTGACCGTAATTGGTTATGTGCTTGTCATGTCATTCTCTTGTCCATTGTGACACCAAGCTATTTGACAGTGTCACTCATTTGAGACTTACGCTCTGCCTACTGCGCTACCGAGTCAAGTCCATGAGTTGTCGGCTGGGCACTTGAGATTGGTATTGAACAGAATTCGTGGCTTGATGCTCTTACATCACTGGATGTTTTCCTTCAGATGCCTCTGGACGTCCATAACAATGTCTCTGGACGTGCATAAAAATGTGTTCGGCAGCACTTCAAGAGCGCATTATCAAAGGCTTGCAGGGCAACTGACCCTCCCGCCTGCTTGGCTCTACCTCGTTGGTGAAGACAGAGGACAGCACAGGTCTCAGAGCCGAACCCTGCGGCACTCCACTGATGATCAGTTTTTTCTGCTACAATGCTGGCCATTGCCAAAAAAGAATCATTTTTGTTTCAAGAATGAATGAATAATTTTGAACATGTGCCCCGGACATACTGTGACTTCCGGTTTAAATATTAAATCATAAAAACAGACGAAGTTTAAGGCCTTGTCTGTATTAAGGAACACATCACCAGTACTGTCTCCTTGATTCTCCGCTGCTCATACGTACTCTATCGAGTGGAGAGGCAGGTAGACTATGGGAGTACAGTGGAAAACACAAACCGTTCTTGGAGTAGGGTAGTACAATACGCTCCAGACTGTCGCCTAGTCCGATATTAACTCCTGAATATGTTATCTGAAAACTGATTTGAACACCTAGTTCGGCAGCCCAAACGCAATGGAAATATCTTAGTCCTTGTAGTTACAAATATGCCGGACCTTAGAGACAACAGGACGTAGAGGAATTATGGGAAGGGTTTAAGCAGATTGTAAATCGTGGTCTGGAGGATTACGTGCCTAGTAAGTGGATTAAGGACGGGAAAGACCCACTGTGGTTTAATAATGAGATTCGGAAAATGCTGAGGAAGCAGAGGCTGTTGGACTGTCGGTTCAAAAGAGAATGTGCAAATGGCGACAAACAAAGGTTAGTGCAGATTCGTGCGTCTGTGAAAAGATCTACGGGCGAATCATACAACTACTACTATCTTCATAATTTAGCCAAAACTCTGGCAGAGAGCCCGAGAAAATTCTGATCCTATGTAAAATAGCTAAGTGTGTTTCAGGCATCCATCTAGTCACTGTTGAGCAGTCTGGGGTGCCTGTTGAAGATACCAAAACGAACGCCGAAGTTTTAAATTTGACGTCCAAAAAATCGTTCACGAAGAAAAACCGTACAAACATACCATCGTTTGACCATCGAACATTAAGAAACACCCCTGGCATAGAGAAACGACTGAAGGAGTTGAAAACAAATAAATCATCACATACATACAGAACCCAAGTTCGGTTTTTCAAAGAGTAGTCTACAAAAATGGTTCAAATGGCTCTGAGCACTATGGGACTTAACATCTGTGGTCATCAGTCCCCTAGAACTTAGAACTACTTAAACCTAACTAATCTAAGGACATCACACACATCCATGCCCGAGGCAGGATTCGAACCTGCGACCGTAGTGGTCACGCGGCTCCAGACTGAAGCGCCTGGAACCGCACGGCCACACCGGCCGGCAGTAGTCTACAGCATTGGCGCCTTAGCTTGCATTTGTCGTGTATCTGTCGCCCAGCGCAATGTCCCAAGTGGAAAAAAATCGAGAGGCTTATGTCCACGAATCAGCATGGTTTTAGAAATCATCGATCGGGTGAAACTCAGGTTGCCCTTTTCTCACATGATATATTGGGAACTATGGACGAAGGCCGACAGGCAGATTCTATATTTCTAGATTTCCGGAAAGCGTTTGACACAGTACCCCATTGCAGGCTGTTAAAGGAGGTACGAGCAGATAGAACAGGTTCACAGATATGTGAGTGGCTTCTTAAGTTACAGAACCCACTATGTTGTCCTCGACGCCGACTGTTCATCAAAGACAAGGGTATCGTCAGGAGGGCCGCAGTTAAGTACAATAGGACCGCTATTGTTCTCTATATAGGTAAATGATTTGGCGAACAGGATGGGCAGTAATCTGCGGTTGTTTGCTTATGATGCTGCCGTGTACGGTAAGGTGCTGAAGATGACTGATTGTAGAAGGACATAAGATGACTTAGACAAAATTTTTAGCTGGTGTGATGAATAGCAGCTAGAAAACTACAAGTTAATACGCATGAGTTGGAAAAACAAAACCGTAAAGTTCGGATACAGCATTAGTCGTGACCTCCTTGACACAGTCATTTCTTTTAAATACGAGTATCTAGGCGTAATTTTGAGAAGTGATGTTATCGACTTCGGTTTATTGAGAGAATTCTAATGACTTCGGTTTATTCGCAGAATTCTAAGAAAATGTGGTTCATCTGTTAAGGAGCACCCATATATGTCACCACGTCTAGACAGAAACCCAGTGCTGTTGCGACCTATTCTTGAATACTGCTTGAGTGTTTGAGATCCGTAGCTGGTCACATTGAAAGAAGACATCGAGCAATTCAGAGACGGGCTGCTTGATTTGTTACTGGTAGGTTCAGATAACATGCAAGTGTTACGGAGATGCTTCAGGAGCTCAAATGGGAATTCCTGGAGAAAAGTGACGTTATTTTCGAATAACATTAGTGAGAAAGTTTAGAGAACCGAAATTTGCTGCTGACTGCTGAACGATTCTGTCGCCTCCAACATGCATGCGTGTAATGACCTCGAAGATAAGATACGAGAAACTGGAGCCCATACGGAGGCATATAGACAGTTGTTTTATCCTCATTCTATTTGCGAAAGGAACAGGAAAGGAAATGAGTAGTATTGGCATGGGTATCCTCTGTCACGTGCCGTAAGGTGGATTGTGGAGTATCTATGTGGATGTAGACGCAGATATAACTTTGCTGACCGGCCTCACTGCCCGCGCACTGCGCCTCATTGGCCTCTGGTCCTCAGGGGTAGTGAGGCTGTGGGCATATCAGGACAGAGGCGGCCATTATTCTCCTATACAAACAAAGCAGGCAGTTGCACTATCTCCCACTAGGTAAACAGCCATTAACATGGTCCCTTGTTTTGTTTATTTAGGGAATGTCGATCAATATAATTGCAATTAATGGCCAATAACTGTTATTATAATTATCATAATTTACAGCCAGGGTGGTGGCCGAGACGTGGACCTGCTTTTATGTTTACTCAGGTGTTAGTTGATGTCAAATATTTTTAGCCTAAAGTGATAACTGTCATCATAAAGATGGTAATTTATGGCCCAAAAATGGCACCTCACCTCCCCAAACAGTGCAGTGAGCTCTTATTGTTCCTTCAGCGTCCCTCTGTGTCCCCAGCATCCTGAGACTGTACCCCACTCGAGTGATAGCAGCAGCCACAAATTCAGGTGACAATGCAAATTTCCAGTGCAGTATGGCGCCCAAAAGTATTCGCAAATTTCCAATTTTTTTTCTAAAATATGCGACACTATTTATGGTTTTGGAAATAATTTTACTGATTTTTCAAGACGGTGCACGTAAATATATGTTTTGCGAACATTTTACTGATTTTTTTATGAAGACACATGTAAATACGGTTTTATAAGTAGAACTACAATATATGCCATTCAGGTATGCCAGTGCATGACTCTGTTTACAGTTTTGGGGTAATTTTACGGATTCTTCGAGAAGACACATGTAAATAGTTTACCACGAACGTTAAAAAATTTCCTCAGTGTACCATCTGTAAGCAAACCACTGCTATGTACGGTTCTACCTATTGTTTTTATCAATAATCCACAAATACCTGCTTCTTTCAGGAAAATACAAGTAAAATGTACATATCACACAATAACCAAATCACAAAAAGTTAAGAAATTATGTTGATCTACAATATGAAAAATGTTTATTTAACAAGAATTATGCACCAGCCCTACGTTTCACTGAAATGACCTATCCCCCACTCAGTCGGGTCCCCTAACACTATAAGATTATACTGTACTTGTAAAACTAACAGCAAGAACGCTTATACTGAGAAACTTATATGCATCGTTACAACCCAGGCCTACACCTCTGCTGCCAGGATCAGAATACTAAAGAGAGCTTTACAAGTACATTTTATTTAAGAATAAAGAAAAAAATATCTTCTGTACCGATAGCACCGCTGCTGCTACCAACGCTGTCGACTGATGAATCGCCACTGCAGTGCTTGCACCAGCCAGATTGCCTGACTGCTGGACAACACACGCGGATAAACAGGACATTACCAGCACCTATCTTGGATTCTCGTGACTGATGGCTAGCGGCCAGGGCAGATAAGGAGATGGTGCAGCAGCCCTCTCCTCCTGCACTGCAGACAGATTCTGAGATTATTTTCTAGGTATCGTGATTACAAATGAGTAGTGATGGCTTCGATCACTTTCTTTCCACTAGCCCTATGTATTCAAACAGATCATATCCACGAATTTTCATCTCTCCCACTTGCTTTTGGTGCAGCTCCCAGGCCAGTGCATGCATGTGCCCTCACACCATTGCATGCCCCATCCATCTGTAACCCCATGGGTCGCTGCTGCTCGGCACTGCCAGTCAGCCAGCCGCAGCTAACAGGCTTGGATGTAAGAACACTCTCAAGAATTTTTTAATGTAATGTGTCTCCTGGTTCCATAAGTGTGTCTGTGGTCACCCTGTATATGTCCCTGATAGACATAGGCGAACATTCACTTACAAATCTTCTGGAGGTAGCAAGGAAATGAGCCTCTGGGAGAACTAGGATGGAATTCTTGAGATCGTGATCGCATCTCTTCACCTTGGGTAGCGTTGCAGTACACCTGCTGTGAATCCTTAGTTTCTTCCTCGGTGCACCAGGGGCTAACTATTTTGACAAATGATCGTCGTGATACCAAGTACGAGTAGATTAATGAAGTGTAGTATAGTTTAGTGTTGTGTAGTAGAGTGTAGTCTACAATAAAAATATAAATTACAAAATTTGTAATGTAGCATTGTAGTGTAGTACAGTAGACCAGTAGCATGTGCCTTCTGGATTCCAGATTAACATAAATCTGTACACCAGACTGTAACATTGCAGCTCGTCCTGTTTTCTGAAGGGGAACACCCTACTCCTCCTTGTTGCCCAAAAACAAAATAAGATATTACGTCGGAGTTCCAGCAGGAAAAGCAATGAACACAATCCTTACATAACAATACACCTGGACCACACTGATTGACTGGTGTAGCAAATGATAACATTACAGGGGTGTGTGGCGGGTTCTATCTTTAACTTACCCGCACATTAGCAGCGTGGTCAGCCTCCCAGCTTTCTCAACCTGTAACCTACCTGTCCTTATCTGCAGTGCAGCCCCTCATGCATTGTCCATCACACTGTGAATTCCTTCTCTCCACAAAAGCATAAGACCAATGTATGGACGTGAAGATTTACCACTACTAAAGAAAGTAACAACTTTCTGGTAAAAATGGAGTACATTTTTGGGGCAGGTTGGCGTCTATAAAATCTTCTGACACAGTTTCACAAACAACACAACTTCTGTACTGTGCAGCTCAGAATCCACTAAGATTGCGGACATGTGGTTATGCCTCTCTGTGTGATACGTACTTCATTTGTGCATCCTCTCTCCTGAGACAAATTTGTAATGAATCTTGTCCCAATTCGACTAGTTTCAATTACACTCTCTCAAGGATAATGCTCTTTCTGCCATGCAGATCTTCCCTACACGATGCCAGGATCGTTTACATAGGAATGATATGGAACTACAGGGTCCTGACCTACTAAAGTCCCACAATACAAAACAATAGTGACCATAAGCGACAGGTTACTATCGACCACTGCTTGACCACAAATGAGAATTACAGCAGCAGAAGAAAGCGATGCATCTGGCTTACCGTGTCAGATGGCATCCGTATGGTTACGCAGAATAAGCTTTGCTGAGTGAACTATGTTCGTCTAGACCTCTGTCACTGTCCAAATTAAAATTTAATTCATAGTTATAAAACAGCAAAACATAAGCGCCATTTACTTCACACACTCTGTCTCTGTTTCAGCAAAACACAATTCCAAGATTTGGGCCAGCGACACTGACACCGAACACCATCCCCCCCCCCCCCCAAAAAAAAAAAAAAAAAAAAAAAAAATAGAAATAAAAAAAAATAAATAAATAAATAAAAATTTAGTGTCATGTAATATTTTGTGTAATGTAATATCTTGTATAGACACGTTTTATTGACCTGACACGTTCCACATCATTGCGAAGTGTCGTATTCATGATCTATGGAACAAGTACTAATCTAATCTAATCTTCCAGAGCTCCATGTGCCTAGCAATCGCATTCCTGCCGTTCTTCGCACTCACTGCGCCACTGTGATGTCATCCAACACCTTTTTCGTGAAATTAAACGAGCTCATGCCTAACTGCATTTTATTGTTTCCCTAGCACTCGAATTATTGAGTTATGACTTTATATAATTTTTACCACTGCTTCCTGCTTGACCTTATTTACCGTCCGTACTATTGTGTCTTTGCTGGAGGACGCTGGCCTGTCGGGCCAGTCCTCCTTTCTTAAAGCGGAGGGATATCTGCCTATGGATACTGCATCTCCGCCTCTTCCGTGGCTGTGTTCCTCCTCCTTCTTGCTTGTAGAAGTCGCCGCGTCCCACGACGCCCCCTCCCCAGTTCGGCTCACTTTACAATCGTTTAACACTGTCAACCACGCGCTCTGCACCGGCTCGCCTCATGCCCGACATCAAACTGAATTGTGATTCGTGTCTCTTAATTAAAATCGCTATAACTTGTGTTTCATTTCTTGTACAGCAACCCCATTTGCTTCCCCAGTAAATGATTGAAAGCAGTACTAAACTAGAGCTTGGGTATTCGTGCTCATCACACTGCCACATCTCACCCCACCTCAACTGTTTTTTGCAAAACAATCTTGTTTCTCGTAAACAGTATTAATATACTCCATCCATACAATATTAATAACTCTGCTGCAAGAATTCCTTTCCTCCAACCTGTCGACTATTTGTTTCCCCATTTGTATACCTCTTAACTCCTTATCGATGACTGAACTTCTTACTACTGCTTCAATTATTTTTCCAAGAACACCAGTTTTCGTAACACTAGTCACTAATCTTCAGCCTATCTACTTCGTTACTACTTACAAGGGAACCTCCCCATCGCACCCCCCCTCAGATTTAGTTATAAGTTGGCACAGTGGATAGGCCTTGAAAAACTGAACACAGATCAATTGAGAAAACAGGAAGAAGTTGTGTGGAACTGTGAAAAAATAAGCAAAATATACAAACTGAGTAGTTCATGGGAAGATAAGCAACATCAAGGAGGTTAGAAACGCAGGAACGCCGTGGTGTCGTGGTAACGTGAGCAGCTGCGGAAGGAGAGGTCCTTGGTTCAAATCTTCCATTGAGTGAAACGTTTAATTTTTTATTTTCAGTTTATGTGACAAACTCTTATGTTTTCATCACTTTTTTGGGAGTGATTATCACATCCACAAGAAAACCTAAATCGGGCAAGGTAGAAGAATCTTTTTACCCATTCGCCAAGTATACAAGTTAGGTGGGTCGACAACATATTCCTGTCATGTGACGGACATGCCGTCACCAGTGTCGTATAGAATATATCAGATGTGTTTTCCTGTGGAGGAATCGGTTGACCTATGACCTTGCGATCAAATGTTTTCGGTTCCCATTGGAGAGGCACGTCCTTTCGTCTACTAATCGCACGGTTTTGCGATGCGGTCGCAAAACACAGACACTAAACTTATTACAGTGAACAGAGACGTCAGTGAACGAACGGACAGATAATAACTATGCAAAAATAAAGAAAGTAAAATTTTCACTCGAGGGAAGGCTTGAACCAAGGACCTCTCGTTCCGCAGCTCCTCACGCTACCACGGGACCAGAGCGCTGCTCACATCACGTTGTACATGATGTTGTATATGTGGCCCATGGACTCCGCAGTTTCTATATTTTGCTTATTTTTTCACAGTTCCACACAACTTCTTTCTGTTTTCTCAATTGATCTGTGTTCAGTTTTTCAAGGCCTATCCACTGTGACAACTTATAACTAAATCCGAGGGGGGGTGCGATGGGGAGGTTCCCTTGTTAGCTCCTAGGCACAAATAATGTTGATATTACATATTTTACAGACGGTATCATCCCACTGCAACTTCAACATTTTTGTTTCTTCCTTTTTCTTGTAGTCCATGTGGTCTTACACATTTTACATTACTCTTACTTTTTCTTTACTCAGTCACTCAGCCGGCCGCGGTGGTCTCGCGGTTCTAGGCGCGCAGTCCGGAACTGTGCGACTGCTACGGTCGCAGGTTCGAATCCTGCCTCGGGCATGGATGTGTGTGATGTCCTTAGGTTAGTTAGGTTTAATTAGTTCTAAGTTCTAGGCGACTGATAACCTCAGACGTTAAGTCGCATAGTGCTCAGAGCCATTGATGTTTGCAGCAGCATGGACTATCAGCTCGGAGACCATGCCTGCGGTTACCCTTGACGCTGCATCACAGACAGAAGCGCCTGCGATGGTGTACTCAACGATGACCCTGGGTGCACGAATGGCAAAACGTCATTTTTTCGGATGAATCCAGGTTGTGTTTACAGCATCATGATGGTCGCATCCGTGTTTGGCGACATCGCGGTGAACGCACACTGGGAGCTTGTATTCGTTATCGCCATACTGACGTATTACGCAGCGCGATGGTATGGGGTGCCATTGGTTACACGTCTCTGTTACCTCTTGTTCGCATTGACGGCACTTTGAACAGTGGACGTTACATTTCAGATTTGTTACGACCCATGGCTCTACCTTTCATTCGATCCCTGCGAAACCCTACGTTTCAGCAGGATAATGCACGACCGCATGTTGCAGGTCCTGTACGGGCCTTTCTGGATACAGAAAATGTTCGACTGCTGCCCTGGCCAGCACATTCTCCGGATCTCTCACCAATTGAAAACGCCTGGTCAATGGTGGCCGAGCAACTGGCTCGTCACAATACGCCAGTCACTACTACTGATGAACTGTGGTTTCGTGTTCAAGCTGCATGGTCAGCTGTACCTGTACACGCCACCCAAGCTCTGTTTGACTCAATGCCCAGGCGTATCAAGGCCGTTATTACGGCCAGAAGCGGTTGTTCTGGGTACTGATTTCTCAGGATCTATGCACCCAAATTGCGTGAAAATGTAATCACATGTCAGTTCTAGTATAATATATTTGTCCAATGAATACCCGTTTATCATTTGCATTTCTACTTGGTGTAGCAATTTTAATGACCAGCAGTGTATTTCTCCCATATTCACTAACGCCGGGGAACTTAGCCTTAGGGATTTGTTTTTTTTTCATGAATTTTTCTTACTTTCTACCACAGTGATATGTCTTATTACTGATCTCTGGCTCCATTTCATATTACAGTTAAGCAGCCGACTTCTACCTCATTTACCCAAAAGATTACACCTATTCTTTATCTCTGATTACCCTTCTACTAAATATTTCATTCCTCTGAATAGCTAAGAATTTCCTCTCTGACAATTGGAATTCTGCTTTTTTGTCACCTGCTTCTCTACACTACTCAGTGTGACCTTCTCAGTACTCTCTGGAAGAACCTCTGATAGATCAAAGTACCTGGAAGAGACTGAAGCAAATAATGAAAAAAACTGCATCAGATTACTGAGGTGCAAACAGTTGCAAAACTGTGAAGTCTCTCAAAGAATGACAGACTCCCTACACTTGCTTATTTCTCTCTCTAGTACATTCCTTAGTCCAAATACCCTCTTTGAGCTGAGCTTCAAAGTTTACTTCATACCTATACACGTACAGGAAATCCATCCTCAATAAAAAATTTACTCTGAAGTTTGATATTATATTATGTTCCAGTCTTATTTACCTCAACTTCACTACGGCCATTGTTTTCTGGCGAATAGCCTTTGACGCCTTTCCAGTAGCTCCAAATATTTCTGCTGGGCTTAATGGAAACACAACCATAATCGCCTTGCCTGGCAAACTAGCGAAGTACTTTTCAGATAATCCTGAAATTTCTGAATTTCTGTCAACCAACACATAACTTATTACACCTCCTAACTGCACATTGAAAATCAGCACAGTACTACTGCAGTAGCCATGGACTCATTCTCTGCTAACAAATCCGCCATTGTTGTCTGGTTGTCAAATTCTGGGATAGCTCTGCCACTCTCAGATTTAATTTTACTTATAGGCAAACACTGAAAACTGTCGAGCAACCTTTCATGAAGCGATAATCCACAAACATGCTCAGTTTCTGCGCTCTCAGCATGAGAGTCGGGCAGCTCAGCTTCACAGTCATTTAACCTTGAGGGTTGCCTGTGGTCAGTACCTCCCTTAAACACGAACTCAAAAACAATATCCCTTTCTCACTCCCCTCCATTGGCGGTTTTCTTAACTTCTGCTAATACTAGTTCCCCTGTTGTGATACTACAACTCCTGTCTGTCCCGTGAGGCTCCACATTTACTCTTGAATGCCACGGCGCCCAACACCTTTGACGAAATGAGATATAACTATTATTACTGCCCTCATGTCTTGGTGTTGTCTCTTCAAGCAAGCGCACTATGTTTTAGCTGTGCCCTTCTCCTACATTTAGTGTGCTGTTTCTGTGGTCTGTGTTGCGTCCAGTGAGCTCTCTTCCGCTGCTCTGCAGCTCTCTCTGTCGTCCCCACTACCGGCCTCTTTTCATTCTCTCGTTCGTCTCCTGCTGTGGATGCAATCTCGGCTGTGTGTGGCACAGTACTAGTTGAAGTCACAGCTTTCCCCACCAGCGACTCTTTCTCTTGGCCGAGGCCAAGCGCTGCTATCCCTCTTCACTCTCTTTTTACTTACTTCCCCTAACTACATCTACATCTACATACATACTCCGCAATTCACCACACGGTGCGTGGCGGAGGGTGCCTCGTACCACAACTAGCATCTTCTCTCCCTGTTCCACTCCCAAACAGAACGAGGGAAAAATGACTGCCTATATGCCTCTGTACGAGCCCTAATCTCTCTTCTCTTATCTTTGTGGTCTTTCCGCGAAATGTTAGTTGGCGGCAGTAAAATTGTACTGCAGTCAGCCTCAAATGCTGGTCCTCTAAATTTCCTCAATAGCGATTCACGAAAAGAACGCCTCCTTTCCTCTAGAGACTCCGACCCGACTTCCTGAAGCATTTCCGTAACATTCGAATGATGATCAAACCTACCAGTAACAAATCTAGCAGACCGCCTCTGAATTGCTTCTATGTCCTCTCTCAATCCGACCTGATAGAGATCCCAAACGCTCGATCAGTACTCAAGAATAGGTCGTATTAGTGTTTTATAAGTGGTCTCCTTTACAGATGAACCACGTATTTCCAAAATTCTATCAATGAACTGAAGACGACTATCGGCCTTCCTCACAACTGCCATTACATGCTATGACCTTCCATATCGCTCTGCAATGTTACGCCTAAATATTTAATCGACGTGACTGTGTCAAGCGCTACACTACTAATGGAGTATTCAAACATTACGGGATTCTTTTTCCTATTCATCTGAATTAATTTACATTTATCTATATTTAGAGTTAGCTGCCATTCTTTACACCAATCACAAATCCTGTCCAAGTCATCTTGTATCCTCCTACAGTCACTCAACGACGACACTTTCCCGTACACCACAGTATCATCAGCAAGCAGCCGCACATTGCTATCCACCCTATCCAAAATATCATTTATGTAGATAGAAAACAACAGTGGACCTACAGCACTTCCCTGGGGCACTCCAGATGATACCCTCACCTCCGATGAACACTCACCATCGAGGACAACGTACTGGGTTCTATTACTTAAGAAGTCTTTTGGTTGAACCCGTAGTGTCATATGAGACCGCCACTTTCTTTGAATTTAAAAGACTTCTCTTAAAATCCTCTAAATCTTTGCATTTAGCTGGTACCATGCTAGACCTCCTAATGACGTCGCCCCTTAAGTGCTCCACTACATAGAAAACTTATTTTTGTTCTATCTAACACAGGCATTACACCATCAAATTCCTGAATAAACTAACGTGCACACTACTGTGTGGATCAAAATTAATCAATTTCTGACAGCTGACAATCGCTTCTTCTCCTGAAGAGCTAGATGAAGCCTGGCGTGCCCTTTGGGACAGCTTAGAAATTTCTTGCTCATTTTTCTCCAGCCGAGCATCCACCTGCCGCTTATGGACCTCTTGCTCTTTCTCAGCTAGTGGCCAACGTCTGACTCGTCTTACTAAATGTAACTTAAAACTAGCATCTTGTCGAGATTTTATATTAGCTCTTGTATCCCTCATCTCGGTATTTATTTTCTTCTCCAAATGTCCTGGCTTCACCTCCACCGCAGTGGTAAAGTTGTGATTAGCTGTAGGATGACCTTCCAGTTCTTTAGAAACAGGCCCTAACACCTCATTTTGCCATGCAGCGCACTCTTATATCCAGGTCAGTACCCTCGTTATCTACCACTTGTTACACTTTAGTATCTACATGCTGTTCCAATTGCAACTTACACTTATCAGACTGCGCCAAGGTGCCTCGCTTTACTTCCTTTCACAAATCTGACACAATTTAAGACTGGAGATGATCTGATCTCCACCTTGTTTAATATCAGTACTAATTTCTTCTCAAAAGCACGCCAGGGTTGTAATCAGTGGCAGCAAGAAAACATTTCTCTCTTCCTCGCTGCAGTAGTATTGTTCACCAGACTCCGCTTTGAGTATCCTCAACGCCTACCCAAGTTGAGTCACTCAGGATTACTGTAAACCCTTCTTTCCGTTCTGTGTCCGTTAACTCTAAACTACTTGACTCTACTTTGCCTTCATCAGCAACCAAAACCCTTGTTGAATGCATGTCTGGATTGAAAAACTCGATACTTCTTAGTTTCCTGTTTATACTGTCCATGCCAACGACCCCGCACCATCGTCCTTGACGTTCCCCTCTGTGCTAACTTTATCTTGCCCTGCCATTCTATTTTCTAAACTTACAAAGTTGCTCAACTGTTGGTACAAAACTTTGTAGCCTAGCTTTTGATTACTTCTATGGTGCGTTTTCTTCTGTCGCCAATGGCGCTCACCATAAAAATCCAAAACTGCAGAATTAGAATGTAGAACTCGTAATATTTACAAACGCTGTCATAACAACAAAACAGTAGGAAGTATCGACAACTGCTTATGGCGGTTTCTGGTGCACTTTCCTTCATGTGATTCTAAAATGAGCCACACGTCATGTGTTCGTAGGTACACTATCCTACAGGTACAACATTCTCCCTTTTAATGAAATAGCCACTGGTGCTGACAAAGAAGCAATGGAAAAATATTGTTCTGCAGAAGGCATATTAAAGTTCCAGAAACATTCCAGAGCGAATGTAGTCATTGTGTTGGCTTATCCTTATTAAAGTGTAACAGGAGAGCTTATAAATCTACAATCAGTTTTATGCGAATATTCGTAGCAGAAAGTGATGGTAATGTCCTAGAACGTTTGTGGGTGTTTCCGTTCCATTCTAATATTATTTATTTGATATTCCATCGGTAGCAGCAGGAAATCCAAATATATCTACGTTACAAGTAAGTCATACATTACCTACGACATGCCAGCTTTAGTTGTGAAATGCAAACTAATCCACACACATGACTGGAAACAACTGGATCGATTTGTGTGCCACGCCTGCAGAGTCTTGGCTGCCCGGGCACTTTTAATTACAAGCAAATCCCAGATAACCGTAGGGCTATCGGTAGGTCAAGATTATCACAACTCTATTTTAGCTTTCACCCGTATTCTTGTTACTAGTTACAGTTTGTATGTTTTGCTTTAACAAGAATGCTGATGACACTGAATTATAGAATCTTGTCAGCGTTTCGTGTGCAGTCGGCTGGAAATATCTAGGCACAGAAAACTTGTTGAAACATGACGTTAGTCAATGGCCTGCCTTGCAGAATGATGATAAAAATTTTCTGACGTAGTGAAGTAGTACTACAACAATGAATCGAAGTTATCTCGTCATCGTTATTAAGGGAGAGCGCGATTTAATATGCAGTCGACCTCTAGATGAACAGAAGATTAACAGAGGCAGCATTTTCTTGAATTGACGATGACACGAGGAGAACAAACTGCGGCCTCTTTAGCAGGGCCCCACACTGCCTGAAATCGTTTACGGCTGTCACAGAAAACGGGCAGATTGGATCCCTCTTCTATTGAATACATCTGCACAAAATCTTTCGCAATAACTCCTACTCTAAGGCACAAATAAGACCCGCTCTTCAGCTGAGTAAGAAGAAGTAACACAACGACCCAGCAGAAAAGACGAGGTGCTTGGTGTGCCTTTCTTACGCAGGACCGTCCACAGCCACGTTTGCCAGTATAATGGAGAAGCACAACATAAACATCATTTCCTCCACGTGGGTTAAAATCAAGACGGTACTTGGATCAGTCAAGGAGAACCTGTCATGTACAGCATCAGTTGCGAGTGTGGCATGCGTTACATCGGCCATAAGCAGCAATGCATCTTGCAGCGGTGATGAGAACTTGTGATAATCGTTTGTCTCGAGAAACTGAAGTGGCAGAACACAACAGCAAAGAAGGAAGAGTCGGCCGAAGTGGCCGTGCGGTTAAAGGCGCTGCAGTCTGGAACCGCAAGACCGCTACGGTCGCAGGTTCGAATCCTGCCTCGGGCATGGATGTTTGTGATGTCCTTAGGTTAGTTAGGTTTAACTAGTTCTAAGTTCTAGGGGACTAATGACCTCAGCAGTTGAGTCCCATAGTGCTCAGAGCCATTTGAACCAAAGAAGGAAGATGTTTACTTTTGAAGAGACGAAGGCACTGTGTCGCCCCAACGGGTTGTAGTCTGCAGTGGCAGAACACAGCAGTAAAGAAGGAACATGTTTGATTTTGAACAGACGAAGGCAATGCGTCGCTCCAACGGGTTGTAGAATTCGGTCATCATATAGGCAATGGACATACGAGTACATAAAGACTGCCGCACGGAGTGACCTTGCGGTTTGAGGAGCCATATCACGGACTGCGCGGCCCCTCTCGCCGGAGGTTCGAGTCCTCCCTCGGGCATAGGTGTGTGTTTGTGTGTTGTTCTTAGCATAAGCTAGTTTAAGTAGCGTGTAAGTCTAGGGACCGATGACCTGAGCAGTTTATCCCTTAGGAATTCACATACTTTTGAACATAACGACTTCGACAACCGGGACAGCTGTTTCCAACTGGGCTCCGCATGGAATAAGGCGTTAGCAAAAACACGTTAGCAACGCTCTGATGTAAAAGCGCTCGAGACAGGGTGCGGAATAGACTGGTAACACTATAACACGACGCCCATATCCCCCCTCCCCCCCCCCCCCGCACCATCGGGTGTGACATCTCTTTCGGAGGCACATGACGGGCCCATCTATTCTGTCCATGGCAGAGGAGTCAGTGGTCCAGCAAGTATTACGGAGTGAGCTGAATATGAACCCGACATTTTCCTGAAGATGACGTGTAGGAAAATCGTCGAAATTTTGTGACAACACGACACCACAACTTAGCTGATAACCAGAGAAGATTACATCAAGTGTATTGTTTAAATTTCTGATTGATATGTCTTCCGTAACCAGCCCTTCTACCGGTTTGAATCCGTCCTCCACTTCTTCTATCTTGTGCTCAAATTTTTACCTCTATCTATCTGCTCTACCACACATACTCTACGATTGTTTGTATTTTAGCATTTGTGTGCCCTTACTATTTCCCCCTCTACTGCCCATACCTGCTACAGCAGAAGTGCTACTAACATAGTCCATTAAATGTCGGGCATGCAGCCGCGCAATTTGAGAAGAACATTACGGCCTTATTTGAACATTTGCTTTCAACATCTTATTTTCAGTTTATTGGTGAATTTTATGAGCAAATTGATGATGTTGCGATGGGAGGTCCCCTCTCCCCTCTGGTAGCTAATTAGAAAGTTTGCCGGCTGGAGTGGCCGAGCGGTTCTAGGCGCTACAGTCTGGAGCCGCGCGACCGCTACGTTCGCAGGTTCGAATCCTGCCTGGGGCATGGATGTTTGTGATGTCCTTAGGTTAGTTAGGTTTAAGTAGTTCTAAGTTCTAGGGGACTGATGACCTCAGAAGTTAAGTCCCATAGCTCTCAGAGCCATTTTTTTCAGCAAGTTTCAAACCAACGGTCTTCTGGAGGTACGTGGACGACGCATTCGTGGTATGGCCCCATGGGATGGATGAATTACATCGATTTCTTGAGCATTTGAATTCCATCCATGGTAGCATTAAATTTACTAAGGAAATAAAAGAAGACGGCTGCCTCCCCATTTTGGATGTTGTTGTTCGCGGTAAAGGTGATGGCACATTAAGACATGCCGTATATCGGAAACCAACACACACAAATCTATATCTTCATACCAGTAGCTGCCATCACCCTTCACAGACCATAGGTGTCCTTAAGACCTTAGTGCATCCGGCGCACTGTGTATCCGATAAAGACAATTTGCAAGAAGAGCTCACATACCTCAAGAGCATTTTTAAATCGAATGGATTTTCTCCGCAACAAATTGGTTGAGCATTCGATGCAAAACCTAAAATGCAGGTGTGTGATGGGGAAGAAGATAGTAATTTCTACAGATCTCGTGCGTTTTTTCCCTATGTGGGTGCTCTATCCTCGAAGATAGGCCGTATTCTTGAGAAACACTGTGTTAAGGTGATCTTCCGGCCCCCCACGAAGATTGCAGCTTTACTCGGCTCTGTGAAGGGCGATTTACAGCTTCGTAAAGCTGGTGTGTATCAGATTCCTTGCGGAAATTGTGAGAAGTCGTACATAAGTTAAACAACACGCACCGTTCGTGAGAGGTGTGTGGAGCATTGAAGATAATACACACGCTTATTATAGCCAGACAAGTCAGCTGTGGCCGAAATTGTATTGATACAGGACATACCGTGAATTACAGTGGTGTGAAGATTTTAACATCCACCTCTCCTTGTTGAGAATCCGTCTTCAAGGAAGCTATAGAGATTAGGATAGCTAATAATTTAATAAATAGAGATAAGGGTTTTAATTTGGACAAAGCATGGAATCATGCTCTTTGGGTAATCAAACTGCAGAGAAGTCGTCATGGTGTCACCGCCGCCGATCATACATCGATAAGCGAAGCGAATGTCAGTACGCCTTCGCCACAGGCGGTGCATGTGTAAACGTATTTCTCTGCCGCCGACCAGCATCTGTGACTCGCATGCGCAGTACCGCCGCGGTGGAGCATATAAGGCCGTGCTTAGCATTTGTCGTCAGTCTTGTGACTCACTCTGAAGATGGCCGGACGATATGCGGCCGAAATATCAGTGGAGGAAATTTTATTTGCGCGGCTGCATGCCCGAAATGTAATGGACTATTCATTGCGCCGCGAGAAGTTGAAAATGAACGTGCTACTATCATGATCGTCCTTCTGGTAAGCGGCATGCGTATATATTTCCTCACTAATTTTTTTCCTTGCCTCTTTAGAAGGGTCTCACACTTGCTTGAAATTATTTACGGCAGTCACGAAAAACGGGCAGATTTGACCCCGCTACTTCGGTGCCATTGATGGCAGTGTGATGGTTAGAAGGAGGTCAGATGAGGACCTGGATCCAGCGTGTCATCATGCTAAACTCACTGGACCTACACCTGGTCTTATGGTCTGGGGTGTAATTTCAAAAACTCCCAGTTTCGTCTTCTCAGCACCTTAGATGGCTCACATTACTTATATATAATACTCTCCTGCCCCTCATTTCAACAGCTCTATCTGATACTATTATAGCTCTTTTACTGACGAAACCTTTCTTTGCCTGTGCGAGTTATTTCTGATATCATCTTTACATTGGCCATCTTGTTTAGTACTGATTTCTAGATACTGAACTTTTTTCACTATCTCCACAACAGAGTCATTCACAGCTTTGATGTTAAGCAAGAAGTTACTCTCTTGCCTACAGCTGTTCGTCGCTTCCATCTTTCCTCTGTTTAACCTTATGCAGTCCTTTGTGCTAAGTATGCTGTTCATTCTATTCATCAGGTCTTCGGCGTTAGTGAACCAAAACATTATGACCACCCGCTTAACAGAGTGTAGTTCCAGCTTTAGAAGGAAATACAGCAGCGATTGTGCTTAGCATGAATTCGATAACTCGTTGGTATGTTTACGGAGATATGTGGTACCATATGACTTCGCACAGGAGACGAAATTTCCGTAAATTGCGGGCTGGTGGTAAGTGACCTTGGAGATGGCATCCAGTAGCATTCCAGATGTTTTCTATCCGGTTGAAAACAGGCAAATTTGATGGCCACTGTCGTGATCATCGAACACTGTAGCACGATTCTGGCCTTCTGTCACCGACTGTTACCCAGCTGGGGGATCCTATCGCCATCGAGGAAGACATAAAACATGAACGGATATGCACTGAAGAAAAATAAAATCGCAACATCAAGAATGAGTTGTGCGACATAAACTAAAGTAGGTAGGCGATTTTATAAATCTGAATGATGGTCGCTGTTCTGATTTCACACCAGTAGCGCCATTGCGAGAATGCATATCAGTTTTGCTTTAAATACTCGTCGATCGTGAGCGATAGTTACCTTTGAGACTGGACGAGGTTAGTTGATGATAGTCAAGAATACTTTTAAGATAGTCAAGAATACCTTTAAGGCGACAAAGACACCATTATCGACGTCTCACTAAGTTTGAATGAGGTCATGTAATAGGGCTACGAAAACATGGATGATCCTTCTGCGATATTGCAGAAAGACGTGGCAGAAATATACTCACTATACATGATTACTGACAGCGGTGGTCACAAGAATATACGATCGCAAGAAGACCAGGCTTTGGACGGCCTTGTGGCACTAAGGAGAAAGACTATCATGTTCGTCATATGGCTCTGCCGTATCGTACTGCATCTGCAGCAGCTATTTGAGCGACAGTACGCACCACAGTGACACAACGAACTGTTACATTTCCGTTACTTCAAGGATAGCATCGAACCAAACGCCATGTAGCGTGCGTTCCACTGACAACAAATGGCTCTGAGCACTATGCGACTTAACTTCTGAGGTCATCAGTCGCCTGGAACTTAGAACTACTTAAACCTAACTAACCTAAGGACATCACAAACATCCATGCCCCAGGCAGGATTCGAACCTGCGACCGTAGCGGTCGCTCGGTTCCAGACTGTAGCGCCTAGAACCGCACGGCCACTCCGGCCGGCCACTGACAACAAACCATCACTATTTGCGACTTCAGTGATGTCAAGAGAGAGGTCATTGGAGGGCAGGATGGAGGTCTGTTGTGATTTCTGATGAAAGCTGGTTCTGCCTCGGTGTCGGCGATGGCCGTGTGTTGGTTAGGAGAAGGCCACTTGAGGGCCTGAAGTCAACCTGTCTGCGTGCTAGACACACTGGACTCACACCTGGAGTTACGGTCCAGGGTGTGATTTTGTATGACAGCAGCACTCTCGCGGTTATCACATGAACTATGACCGCAAATTCGTACGTCAGTCCGGTGATTCAACCTATTGTGCAGCCATTCATGAACAGCATTCCAAGGGGTGTTTTCCAACAGGATAACATTCGCCCACAGACCGCTGTTGTAACCCAACATACTCTACAGAGTGTCGACATGTTGCCTTGGCCAGCTCGACCACCAGATCTGTCTTCAATCGAGCACATATGGTATGTCATCAGACGACAACTCCAGTGCCACCCACAAATAACATCAACTGTCCCCGTATTGACCGACCAAGAGCAACAGGCATGGAACTCCATCCCACAAACTGACATCTGGCACAGTGCATGGACGTTTGCAAGCTTGCATTCATCATTCTGAGGGTTACACCAGTTACTAATGTACCTGCATTTCACATTTGCATTGGCTTATCTCGTGCTTACATTAAACTGACTTCGTGCAATGTTAATCACATAAATATGTTAGCGAGACAAATTTCATTACTCTACATTAATTATTTTTTGATATTACAATTTTTTTCTATCAGTGTAAGTGATTCCCGATAACGTTCATGTTGCCCACAACTGTCATGGTGTGTTCGATTACTTCCATTTTCCTTGGAAGTCCAGGTGAATGTCCATCACAGCATATACTCCAGTTCCCATTAAATGGCGCATGTTTAGAGCAGCAATTCACCTGAGTATCGGGTACCTGGACATAAGCATCGCCGTGGTATAATGAAGAACGTAACCCATTCAACCAGGCGACATGTTTCTGGTGATCTACGGTGCAATCCTAATGATCTGATGCCAGGCCTGGCCAAACAGTGTTCCACGATCATAAGCGCTCCGGCCGCGGTCCTACCTAGCGCGCTGAGTGCGACGGGAAGTTAGGCTGAGAGGTGAGGAGGAAGAGGAAATTTGAAGGCTGCAGATGGACGCCGCTACAGCAAAATGGTCGACTTATCAGACGCCAAGCAATTTGATGACAGTACGACATGAGTTAAATTAGGTTTACGTTCCGCATTTGGAATACTACGGCGTCTACGTACTTGTCCAAAACAGAAAAAGTGGGGAAGCCACATTGTCCAATGCCGAATAGGAATTCCTTTACTTTTCGTATCGGTTAAAGGCCATGCACGATGCTTAATATGCCGTCGCACTATTAAGAGTTGGAAAGCACTTATTGGAACGTCGTAGCAACATCAACCACGAAGACGATATGATATATTTTTCTTGATACGAACGACAGTGAATGCTGGCTGCATTGAATGCAAGCCATTAGGAAAAAAACGTTCAGTTCTGTGCTAACAAAATGTTTTACTATCGACATCACCAATTATTTGAGTTCATTAATTGTCTTAATACAAGAGGAGAATAATTTGGTAACAGATATGGTGGACAAGACTGACGCCATTAAAAAAAGGATTCCTATGGAAAAAATCATCGTGAAACATTTCCATTAAGTCAAGGCAATCATATGTGGACCAGATCTGACTAAGGACGTTTCAGAAATTAAAACGTTTGATTATGAGTACTCAAAGAGATTCTAAGTCTTGCATGACTAAAGACGGAAATCGCTTTATGTGTCAGACCTCTATCGCTTTTTGCCACTAATGCTCCACATTACTGCCAACTTTAGCTGACAGACATTCAGGGAACAATAATTTCAACGACCTGTGTGTCTAATCCAGGAATTTACAAGATCTATATAAAATGTTATCCCAAGACAAATATATTCGAGTGCACAGAGAAGCCGTTACACTTATTTCATTGTTTCATTCAACACATGTGTGTAAAAGATTTTTTTGCGTTATAAAATTTACAAAGTCCCACCTACGTTTTGTTCAACATATTTTAGACTGCATACCTCCCTGAAAGCATTATTGTGGCCAAGATAGATACCAAGCCAACGCCTACCACAGTAGTACAAGTTTATATGCCAACTAGCTCCGCAGATGACGAAGATATTGATGAAATGTATGATGATGAGATAAAAGAAATTATTCAGATAGTGAAGGGAGACGAAAATTTAACGGTCATGGGTGACTGGAATTCGATAGAAAGGAAAAGGGAGAGAAGGAAACGTAGTAGGTGAATATGGATTGGGGGGAAGAAATGAAAGAGGAAGCCGCCTGGCAGAATTTTCACAGAGCATAACTTAATCTTAGCTAACACTTGGTTCAAGAATCAGGAAAGAAGGTTGTATACATGGAAGAACCCTGTAGATACTAGAAGGTAACAGATAGATTATAGAATGTTAAGACAGAGATTCGGAACCAGGTTTTAAATTGTAAGACATTTCCAGGAGCAGATGTGGACTCTGACCACAGTCTATTGGTTATGAACTGTAGATTAAAACTGAAAAACTGCAAAAAGGTGGGAATTTGAGGAGATGGGACCTGGATAAACTGAAAGAACCAGAGCTTGTAGAGAGATTCAGGGAGAGCATCAGGAAACGATTGACAAGAATGGCGGATAGAAATACTGTAGAAAAAGAATGGGTAGCTTTGAGAGACGAAATAGTGGAGGTAGCAAAGGATCAAGTAGGTAAAAAGACGAGGGCTAATAGAAATCCTTGGGTAACAGAAGAGATATTGAATTTAATTGCTGAAAGGAGAAAATATAAAAATGCAGTAAATGAAGCAGACAAAAAGGAATACAAACATCTCAAAAATGAGATCGACAGGAAGTGCAAAATGGCTAAGCAGGGATGGCTAGAGGATGTAGAGGCACAAATCACTAGGGGTAAGATAGATACTGCCTACAGGAAAATTCAAGAGACCTTTGGAGAAAAGAGATACACTTGTATGAATATCAAGAGCTCAGATAGAAACCCAGTTCTAAGCAAAGAAGGAAAAGCAGAAAGGTGGAAGGAGTATATAGAGGGTCTATACAAGGACGATGTTCTTGAGGACAATATTGTGGAAATGGAAGAGAACGTAGATGAAGATGAAATAGGAGATATGATACTGCGTGAAGAGTTTGACAGAGCACTGAAAGACCTGAGTCGAAACAAGGCCCCAGGAGTAGACAGCATTCCATTAGAACTACTGACAGCCTTGGGAGGCCCAGGCCTAACAAAACTCTACCATCTAGTGAGCAAGATGTATGAGACAAGCGAAATCCCCTCAGACGTCAAGAAGAATATAATAATTCCAATCCCAAAGAAAGCAGGTGTTGACAGATGTGAAAATTACCAAACTATCAGTTTAATAACCAATGGCTGCAAAATACTAACGCGAATTCTTTACAGACGAATGGAAAAACTGGTAGAAGCCGACCTCGGGGAAGATAAGTTTGGATTCCGTGGAAATGTTGGAACACTTGAGGCAATACTGACCCTACGACTTATCTTAGAAAATATATTAAGGAAAGGCAAACCTACGTTTCTAGCATTTGCAGACTTAGAGAAAGGTTTTGACAATGTTGACTGAAATATTCTCTTACAAATTCTGAAGGTGGCAGGGTAAACAGGGAGCGAAAGGCTATTTACAATTTGTACAGAAACCAGATGGCAGTTATTAGAGTCGAGGGGCACGAAAGGGAAGCAGTGATTGGGAAGGGAGTGAGACAGGGTTGTAGCCTATCCCTGATGTTATTCAATCTGTATATTGAGCAAGCAGTAAAGGAAACAAAAGAAGAATTTGGAGTAGGAATTAAAATCCATGGAGAAGAAATAAAAACTATGAGGTTCGCCGATGACATTGTAATTCTGTCAGAGACAGCAAAGGACTTGCATGAACAGTTGAACGGAATGGACAGTGTCTTGAAAGGAGGATATAAGATGAACATCAACAAAAGCAAAACGAGAATAATAGAATGTAGTCGAATTAAATCGGGTGATGCTGCGAGAATTAGATTAGGAGATGAGACGCTTAAAGTAGTAAATGAGTTTTGCTATTTGGGGAGCAAAATAACTGATGATGGTCGAAGTAGAGAGGATATAAAATGTAGACTAGCAATGGCAAGGAAAGCGTTTCTGAAGAAGAGAAATTGGTTACCATCGAGTATAGATTTAAGTGTCAGGAAGTCTTTTCTGAAAGTATTTGTATGGAGTGTAGCCATGTATGGAAGTGAAACGTGGACGATAAATAGTTTAGACAAGAAGAGAATAGAAGCTTTCGAAATGTGGTGCTACAGAAGAATGCTGAAGATTAGATGGATAGATCACATAACTAATGAGGAGGTATTGAATAGAATTGGGGAGAAGAGGAGTTTGTGGCACAACTTGACTAGAAGAAGGGATCGGTTGGTAGGGCTAATTCTGAGGCATCAAGGGTCACCAATTTAGTATTGGAGGGGAGCGTGGAGGGTAAAAATCGTAGAGGGAGACCAAGAGATGAATACACTAAACATAATCAGAAGGATGCAGGTTGTAGTAGTTACTGGGAGGTGAAGAAGCTTGCACAGGATAGAGTAGCATGGAGAGCTGCATCAAACCAGTCTCTGGACTGAAGACCACAACAACACCTTCCTGTGTTTGTATTGCGAACTATAGTTCCAGATATATTACAAATTCTAAAACCAAGGTGTATAAAAACACGTATTTTTAAGTTTCCCTTGTGCACAGCCTTCGGCATATGGCTGTCTCACTAGCATTCTGCTCAGAGTAGGGCAGTGGACGGCTGAGAGGACACAGCTGCACTCGCTGAACGCGAACGCGCTCTGGAAGCACAAATGGTACTCAGATCTATCCCATGCTCAATGCTATAGTATATCTGTGAGGATTATGGCTCACTTTGCTTAAATTTGTGACATCATCTGTCCCTGGTCGGCACTCACCCATGAATTCACAAGGCCTGCCCTCTTTATCAGTTAAGCTATCATTCTTATCAGTGACGTCATTAGCAGTATCAGTGTATCAGTGATATGATAAATGCATGAAGAAGCCTTGCCCCTTGCCCATTTCCACTACCCTTATCATTCTCCCCTCTATCTCATTGTAGTACTCAAATGTTGCTACAGGGACAAACAGACGATTACAATTTCAGAAAAACTGGATAATTTATGCAAGAGAAAGAACTCTACAAATTGAATAAGACAATACCGAGGACCCGCAAAATTACAGAACCATACCCCTAACTTCGGTTTGCTGCAGATTCCTTGAACATATTCTCAGTTCGAGTACAATAAACTTTCTTGAGATTGAGAACCTTATGTCCATGAATCAGCACGGTTTTAGAAAGCATAGCTTGTAAGAAACTCAGCTGGCCCTTTTCTCACATGATATACTGCGAACTATGGATGAAGGGCAACAGGCTGATTCCATAGTTCTAGATTTCCAGAAAGCATTTGGCACACTGCCCCACTGCAGGCTGCTAACGAAGGTATGAGCATATGGAGTAAATTAACAGATATGTGAGTGGCTCGAAGACTTCTTAAGTAATACGAGGGTCGTCCACAAAGTAACTTCCGTTGCTATTTCTATCCGCGACAGCGCTACGATCGCAGTTCCGAGTATACTCAGCAGTTACTCTGACTGAAGGAGAAGACATGTACGTCATTTTCAGGTCGCTGCTGCCGACATGTGCTTTGTAGTGCTTCTTTATAATGTCAGCCGTAATTGAAAATGGCACCGCGTGTGAAATCAAATCTGTGATTCGTTTTCTAAATGCCATGAAAGTTAAACCAAAGTAAATTCATCGGCAAATCTGCGAGGTTTACGGACAAAATGCTATGAGTGATTCAATGGTTAGAAGATGCCAGACTTTTCAGTGATGGAAGTGATGAAGTGCACGATGAAGAACGAAGTGGACGCCCATCTGTGGTTAGTGATGTACTGGTTCACACAATTGAAGAGAAGATTAAGCACAACCATAAGTTTACACTTAGTGCCCTTGGTACGGAAGTTCCGCAAATCTCACGATCACTAATTCATGTAACTGTTACTGAAATTTCGAAAACTTTGCTCACTTTGGGTACCCAAAATTCTTACTGAACAACACAAAAAACAATGGATGGGCAGTGCACTTCAGTTTTTGACACGCTACACTGAAGAAGGCGATGGTTTACTTTCTCGGATAGTCACGGGGGATGGAACTTTGGTATCGTACGACACCCCTGAAACAAAACGGAAATCAATGGAATGGAGGCACACCTCATCCGCAACGAAGGTTAAGCCTAAGCAAATCTTGACATCTCGAAAAGTCATGTGCACCGTTTTTTGGGACAGGAAAGGCATTTTGCTGATTGATTTCTTACCACGAGGCCAAACAATCAATGCACATGGTTACTGCGAGACCATTAAGAAATTGCGTCGCGCAACACAGAACAAGCGCCGAGAATGACTGTCAAAATGTGTTTTTTTTTTTTCCACGATAATGCTCGACCTCACACGGCGAATGTGACCAAACAACTCTTACGGGAATTTCACTGGGACACGTTTGATCATCCTCCGTACAGCCCGAACCTCGCTCCTAGCGACTTTCATCTCTTCTTACACCTAAAATCTGTCCTTGGTTGTCAACACTTCAACGATGATGACGAGATGAAAGAATACGTTACCACATTGTTGAATACTCGGGCGGCAACCTTCTATGAAGAAGGCCTACAAAAACTTGTGCCACGCTATGACAAGTGCCTATAAAATTTCGGAAGCTATGTAGGAAAGTAGTTTAACAGTTGTAGTTTTTTGTACAATAAATATTTTTTCTGTATCTGTACACGTTTGTTTCATACAACCAAACGAAACTTACTTTGTGGACATACCTCGTAGAATCCAGTATGTTCGTTTTCGACGGCGAGTTTTTTTTTATTTAGCTTATGGCATATAACACATCATATAGAAAAGACATAAAAATCATAAGACACAGAAATAAAGAGTAGTCACAGTGTGTAACATATAGTTGTAGATATAAAAGTGTTTAAAAATAGTGTATATAACAAACAAAAGTTCACAAACAAACATCCAGATTTGTGACATAGTCTATTGCACTTTCAGTCGCGGTCAGAAACTCATTGGGGTCTCCTGCAAAACGTGTCAGAGGGCAATCTTCCACGATGTGACGAATCGTCTGCCGGTCCGCACCGCAGTCACATCTCGGGGTGGTGATTTTACCTCACCTGTGGAGGCTGTCTGCACATCTGCCGTTATTTGTCCGAATTCGATTCAGGGTCGTCCAAGTTTTCCTTGGCAAATTGAATCCTGGTGGTTGGACATTGATGCATGGCATATTCTGCAGGTTTTGGGGGACAGATTCTCTCCACCGCATTTTCCAGAGGTTGCCATAATCCGGGTTGAGAGGATGCGTATGTTTTGCACGGCGAGTGTTCATCAGAGACAAGGGTATTGCCGGGAGGGGGCCAGATAAGTGCGATAGGACCAGTTGTTCTCCATATACATTAATGTTTTGGTGGACAGGGAGGGCAGCAATCTGCAGTTGTTTGCTGATGCTGCTGCTGTGTACGGTAAGGTGTCGAAGTTGAGTGACTGTAGGAAAGTACAAGACGCCTTAGAAAAAAATTTCTAATTAGTGTGATGAATGTCAGTTAATACGCATGAGTAGGAAGAACAAACCTGTAATGTAGTATTAGTAGTGTCCTATTTGACATAGACAAGTCGTTTAAATATCTGGGCGTAACGTTGCAATGCGATATGAAATGGAACGAGCATGTGAGCATTTTGGTGGGGAAGGCGAATGATCCTCTTCTGTTTGTTGGGAGAATTTTAGGAAAGTGTTATTCATATGTAATTGAGACCGTATATAGGACGCTGCTACGACTTATTCTTGAGTGCTGCTCGAGTGTTTGGGACCCATACCAGATCGGACTGAAGGAAGACATCGAAGCAAATCAGAGGCGGACTGCTAAATTTGTTACCGGTAGATTCGAGCAACACGTAAGTGTGGAGGGAAGGTGACGTTCTTTTCGAGGAGCGGTATTGAGAAAATTTAGAGAACCGGCATTTGTAACTAGCTGCCGAACGATTCTCCTACCACCATCATTTATTGTGCCTAAGGGCCGAGAAGTTAAGATGCGTGAATATAGGGTTCATATGGAGGAATATAGACAGCCGTTTATCCCTCTTTCTGTTCGTGCTCTATTTGCGAATGGAACTGGGGAGGGAAGGACTAGTAGTGCTACGTGGTACCCTCCACCACGCACCGTACAGTGGTCTGCGGGGTATCTACGTAGATATATATGTTTCCAGTTTGGGAGAGATCCGGTGACCTTTTTGGCCAAAATATGGTTTGGCAAGCACGAAGACATGCAGTAGAAACTTTCGGCGGGCATTGTGATGCTGAAATGTACGTCCAGAATGATTTTCCATGAAGGGCAACAGAGCGGAACATATAATATCGTTGACTTACCATTGATGTATAAGGGTACCACGGAATAAAACCTAAGTGGTCCTGCTATGAAAAGAAATGTCGCCCCAGCCCATCACTCCTGATTGTTTGACTGTATGGCAGCCGACACTCAGCCTGGTTCCCCACTGCTGTCGAGGTGCATTCCGGACACGTCTTCATTGGTCATCGGGGTTCAGTTCGAAGTGGGATTCATCACTGAAAACGATTCAACTCTAGTCATGGAGGTTCCAGGCCAAGACCTATCCGGAGACACCCTGGACGGCGCTGGGATACCAACCTGACTCTCGCCCACCATATCTTTTTATAGTAGGACCCCTTTAGTTGTCATCCACGGCACCCTTACAACACAGTAGTATGTCGATGATATTCTACGCGCCATTTTGTTGACCTTCAAGGCAAGCAGTCCTGGACTTATATTTCAGCAAGATAATTCTCGCGCATAAACCGAGAGTTTCTACTGCATTTCTTCATGCTTCCAAACCCAAAGCTGGCCAGCAGCGTCGCTGTATCTCTCCTCAGTTGAGAAAGTTCGGAGCATTATGGGCAGGGCTCTCCAACCATCTCGGGGTTCTGACGATCTGATGCACCAGTTGCACAGAATCTGGCACAATAGCCCGCAGGAGGGAACCAAACAACTCTATAAATCAATGCCTAGCCGAATAACAGCTTGCATAAGAGCAACGTTGCTGGCTTGCTCAATCTGTGAAGCTCTTTTTTCTGAAATTGTAATCATTTGTCTATACATGTTAATCACATCTACAAATTTCCGTGCCATTGGGATAATTCCTTCGTGTTCCATCAGGTTTTTTTCTTTTTTGTGCAGAGAGTGAGGGTGTTAAATGTGATGTATCTGAGACCTAGTAATTAAGGAAGGCAGGATGGGCTACGATTGTGGACAGGGCCTGAATCAATTACTATTGGTTTGCTTAACAATTTCACTGATTTATTTTAATAAATAATTTTTGAAAACAAGCCAATAAGGTCGCAATCAGACTTTTAAGGTACGTAATCACAATCATGGATGAAGGCCTCTAGCGCGAAAAATGGCAATTATTTAAAATTTAACAAATACATAAAATACAGACAGCCAAAAATTTTGAAGATAGGCCAATGTAGTCGCAATCAGAATTTTAAGGCAAGTAACCACAATCACGGCTGAAGGCCTGTAACGTCAGAGTGGTAATTATAAAAAAATTAAATAAACATACATAAAATACAGACAGCAAATGATTTTGGAAAACGAACCAATGTGGTCGCAACCAGAGTTTTAAAATGGCTCTGAGCACTATGGGACTCAACTGCTGAGGTCATTAGTCCCCCAGAGTTTTAAAGCAAGTAACTACAATCACGACTGAAGGCCTTTAACGCCCAAAATAGCAATTATTAAAAAAAATTAACAAACATACTTAGAACACAGACAGCAAATAATTTTTGAAAACAAGGCAATGTGGTCGTAATCAGAATTTTAAATCAAGTAACCACATTTATGGCAAAATGGCAATTATGAAAAATTTAACAAATATGCTGTCAAACGGCGAATGGCATAGCAAATGTTAATGAAAAAAAAACAACATAACACCGAACAGGTGAGACAAATGATGGTAACTTAATAATACAATAATAAAATAAAACACAAGGGCCAGTGACAGATGGTGCTCCAGGCATCGACTTCTGAGTAGGTCACACCAAAAACACTTTCGCGAGCGAATCGAAATCAGCCAACAGTTGCATTCAGATCGCAAGATGGTAACTCGGACTAGTGGCAGTCTAAAGAGCGACTAATGATAATCTTGGTGAGGCTACCTGACATATGACGAAACAAATGCGAGATGTAAAATTACGTCAAAGCCGGAACCTGCGGTCTGGACTCCACCCGCAGAATACTGTGCTCAGAGCGCCTGGAACAAGAAGGAATGACTACCACAAAGGTAGAAGAACGCCACCCAACCTACGACCAAGAAGCTGTCAAACTTACACTCCTGACTGGACGGCGGCGGCAAGGCGAGGAAATATACACTGCCGTTACATACACTAACCCCCAGGGCGGGTAACTGGGGCGTTAGCGGCCACAAGACAGAAAAATACCACTGGTTGAACTTAACAATGTAAGAAGCTGAAAATAGTAATTAGTAATTAGAAGCTCAGGAAGGCTAATCAGATCCGCCTTCCCCAGTTACTCCACTCACTGCTTTTCGCCTTGGCAACACTACGAGCAGCAACACGAACCCAAGTCACTGGAGAATCGCGAGATTTCACAATGGTGGAGGTTCCTCTACGCGAATTGCAATGCACTCAACTTAAACATGCAGTATCCACTTCAATAAAATTCTTCAGGGTATCAGACCACATCGTCATGATTTAAAATGCGCCAACGTTTCGGCCAGCGTTGCAGCTAGCCTTCATCAGGGCCTTACGTTAACTTTCGGCGGGCATTGTGCAGTTAACGTAAGGCCCTGATGAAGGCTAGCTGCAACGCTGGCCGAAACGTTGGCGCATTTTAAATCATGACGATGCGGTCTGATACCCTGAAGAATTTTATTGAAGAAGACAACGGCCGCGGAAGCCTACGCTTACATGCAGTATCCGATTTCGACGAGGTCGTGCACCCTCGTCACCACTGCCCGTCGATCTGGCAGTCCATACACGCCGCCAGCGGTCCCAACGTGTTGTCACTCTGTGCAGACTTCACTGCTCCTGCCTCCCCAACCGAACCCCGCACTCAGAAGACCGAGGTCGGCCCAAAGATAGGGAAGCAGAACTACATATCGATAAGCGCTGCTGCTGCCACTAGCGGACAGGCAACGCTTACGAAACCGAGTGGCACCAGTGAACACGAGAAGAAGAAACAACGCAACCACGCCAACTAAACGATACGGTCTGGCAGAAATCTACAGAAGGCCGCTGCACGGCTCAACTTGCAGCCTAACCAAACTTAATTTGATTAAGATGGACCTGGTATTGCTTACCGGTACGGTTGTCCGTAACCAGAAGATTAACTGGGCCTAAAATCCGCATAATAGTACACGGACCCAGAAAACAGGGCGTAAATTTACCAAGGTTGCCAACATGCACCTCCCTCCCGGCAAAATTACGGACATACATCTGATCTCTCAGCTTACCCTTGAAGGTTCGCCGGTTACGGTTATAACGATCAGCTTGTTTGTTGTGGGCCCTGAGAATAGTGCCCCTGGCACGATTCCAGTTTTCCTTGACGACCAGAGGGGTGATCTCTGTGGGAATTAGGTCTTGAATCCCCCATAAGTTCGAAAAGAGGGAATTAACAGGATAAGCCAACACTAAGGAAACCGGGGTAGCCTTCAAAGCCTCATGGCTGGCGGTATTGAAGGCAAAACTAAGCCAAGGGAGACTAGAATACCACTTACTGGGAGATTTCTGATGCAAGATAATCAGTGCGGATTTAAGATTACGATCGACCCTTTCTGCAAAGGACTCCTGTGGATAATACGGAGTGGTAGTTACATGCTTAACACCACTTTGACAACAGAAGGCCTTGAATAGAGCTGAAAGAAAGGCCTGTGCATTATCACTAACAATTTGCTTGGGAGGTCCTAACACACTAAATACGTGAGTTGTATGCGCAATGGTGGTGGCAGCAGTCACATTACGACTCGGAAGGAGCCAGGTAAACCTCGTAAACGCGTCGATAATGACTAATACATACCAATGGCCTCTTTTGGTGCGAGGTAAGGGCACCACATAATCAATATAGACACTGTATTTGTAGCTCTGGCCTAGGTGAAGTCAGTTAGTTAAAGTTAGTTCAAGTAGTGTGTAAGCAGGTGAAGTCAATTTTTGAATCTGGTATGTGTTTTTAAAATTGTTCTCATTCCATGGGTTAACCAAGCGTAATTTTATTACTTTACTGAGTACTCAGCGTTGCCTGGGTATGTATTTATTCCAATTCTATTAGTTCATCTTCTCCTATCTCCTGTCTGTGTCCGTCTTTTCTGCCCCCCTGTCTGACCATCTCCTTCTCCCACCTCTCTCTGTTCGCCTCATCCGCACCCCAACTTCTGTCCACCAACTCCTGACACTCTCTCTGCCCATCTGCTCCCCCTCCCCCCCTATCCATCTCCTCCTCTGTCTCTAACTCCCCCTGCCCCTACAGCCTCCTTGTCACCCTCTGTATCTCCTTTTCCCCCCTGTCTGTCCACCTCTTCATCCTCCCTCTATCTCCTTCTCCCCTTCTCTCTGTCTGTCTCCTACTTTTTCATTCCTCTGTCAATGTCCTCCTGCCCCCTCCCTCTGCTCATCTGCTCCTCCCTCATGTCTCTGTCCATCTCCCCTTCCCCCATTTCTCTCTGTCCATCTGTTCTTCTCACAGTTCTCTCTCGACGTTATACCCCCATCCTGGTAGCAGGTACTCGTTCTTACCTCCCACAGTATTTCTTTCGAGGTAGTAAGTAATCTGTTTACAAAGTTAGGACGAAATCAATCCATAGGTTTAGGCCAGGTTTCTTGTCCACAGCTTTGCCTACATAGGCACATGGCATATTTATTTAACAAATTTCGCACGTATTTGTACAGCAGCAAAGAAGTAATATATTTAAACGTCATGCACGATGCACCATTTTTTCACTAATTTCAGTTTTAGTGATGTCATATATCCTGAACTATGTCTCAGAAAATGATACAATTTTGCAGGTGTATTTAGTAACATATGAGAATACTGTCTGTAAAGTGTGTCGCAGATGTAATTGGTAGTAAAGATGTAATAAATTATAGCGATATGCCTGATGTGGCAGTTTTATTCGATGAAAAGAGTAAATATATTAAGCTATACAGTTTTTTCGTTTCATCATTTTGTGGAGAGGGGGTTGTCAATGAGAAAAAGTTTGGTAAAGTTTTTAAATTATGTTTAAAGTTTATTGCAAGTGACCAAGTGCAAATACTGGATGAATAAAGTCTGGGCATCCCATCACCCATTTTTATAGGTAGATGGTTCTTACCGCCACAGAGTTTCATTCCAGACAGTGAGTGATATGTATACCAAGTTTGGTTTAAATTGGTCCTGTGGCTTAGGTGGAGACGTGGAACATACATACATGCATACATACACGCATACACACATGAACACATTTTTAAAATGTATGAATTACTTTTTTAAAAATGATAAAAATGATTACTATCTTTGAGGCCTGTTACTTGATTTTAGTTTTTAATTAACTGCAATGATTACTGCATCTTGCCTTTATTGAGAGGGCATTACAGTATTACTGAATATTTGTTGTTATTGAACCACTTATTGGATTTAACGCATTGCTCTTGTAATTTTTTAAAGACTTGTTGCAAAGTAAAATCTCTGCCATGTCGTTAAGTAAAAGATATAAAATTATGCTCACTCACCGCTCAACCCATTCCCACCACTTCCTGTTACGTCATATTCTGGTAGCACAGTGTGCTTGTGCGTGTGGTGAGCTGTGACTGAGGAAAATATTTGGGAATTTGTGGTAAGGTCTTATGGGATAAAACTGCTGAGGTCATCAGTCCCTAAGGTTACACACTACTTAATCTAACTTTAACTTATGCTAAGGACGACACACAGACCCATGCCCGAGGGAGGACTCGAACCTCCGGAGAGGGAAGCCGCACGGACCGTGACAAGACGCCCGAGAACTCGCGGCTACCCAGCGGGGCTGCGAGTGAGGGTTAGAGTTACTATAGAGAATATTTTTAGGTATAACTGATTGGGTTTTCACCGCGGTAAATACTGCTCTGCTTGCTGTTCTGTTTCAGCATGGCCAGAAGGGACGTGACCGAACTGATGAACCTACGCAACGGCGAAGTATGACTCGAGATCAGGAGCGCAGCTACCGCTGGAAGAGCAGTTGAAATGGTGCAACGTTGAGAGGGTCCAGCAGGATAAAATTATATGTCTTGTGGTCCCGCAGAATAGTCGGCCACGTAATTCTTCTAAGTGCGGATGTCCATAATTAAAGTTACAGTTTCAAAATGCTGTAGAAAGAGAACCACTACTCAGAAAGACTTCAAATTTGTACAGAATATTGTTGACGCAAGATGAAACGTCACAAAAAAAAAAAAATTACGGAAATTTTACCAATAGATGGCGCGGCAATCGTCAGCATATGCGCACCGACAGATGCGCGGCAGACGGCTCTTCTTCAGTTTGTGGCCATCATGGCTGTCTCCTTGTCCGTCCCGATATCTGAGTGGTCAGCGTGACGGATTGCCGTCCTACGGGCCCGGGTTCGATTCCCGGCGAGGTCAGGGATTTTTCCCGCTCAGGGACTGGGTGTTGTGTTGCCTTCATCATCATTTCATCCCCATCCGGCGAGCAGGTCGACCAATGTGGCGTCGAATGTAATAAGACCTGCGCCAAGGCGGCCGGACCTGCCCCGTAAGCGGCCTCCCGGCAAATGACACCAAACGCTCACTTCCATTTCCATGGCTGCCTCCTTGTAGGACTGAGCACTGCCGGTAAAGCTCTTCTGCAAGAATGGTGACTGTGCGCCTGTAGCACTGCACATGTTTCGGACACACAATGGTATGAAAAAAGGCATTGGTCCGATGTCTGCTACGAGTGTGGAGAAAATGATTACAAAATTCGAAACGAGAGATTCTTTTGAAGCGCAATATGGCAGAGGGAGGAAAGCAGTTGATACGACGTCTGTCATAAATTTGGGCACAGCATTGCAGGAGGGGTCGAGAGATTGTGTGCAAATACGCAGTGCACATGGAATTTCCCGACCGTTGGACTTACCCGCGAGCACGGTGCATAAAAACCTACGAAATATTCTGCATTGCTATCCATAAAAAGTCTCTAGTGTTCAGGAGTTTCCCCCTGCTGACGTGCAAGAAAGAAAACGTTCGCTCTGGAATTTCTTGTTCGCATGAAAGTGGGCAATTGAAACGTCCCCTTTGAGAAATTATACATAGACTATGCTTAAACTGACACACAATATTTTTAGCGCAACGCAATCTGACTTTCAAAAATCCCTACAAAAGAATGGCCCTGACTAACATTGTTGTTGTGGTCTTCAGTCCTGAGACTGGTTTGATGCAGCTCTCCATGCTACTCTATCCTGTGCAATCTTCTTCATCTCCCAGTACCTACTGCAGCCTACATCCTTCTGAATCTGCTTAGTGTATTCATCTCTTGGTCTACCTCTACGATTTTTACCCTCCACACTGCCCTCCAATGCTAACATTAACCTATACGTTTCTCAAATCACTTACCTCACAAAAAATCTTGGTTACTCGAACTACTGCAATACAGCGAGCGCCATTACTGCCAGCTAAATAAAAGATTCAAACTACTGAAGGCACTAACTACTGATAGGCGTAGTTAGCAAATGAAAGATTTTGATAGGGAACAAACAATGTATTTACCTTAATAGTCATCAAAAGTCATAATATATATAGGAGTTCATAACATCCATTCTTACAAATATCAAAACTCCGCCATTTCTCTCCCCACATCCACCACTGCTGGCGGCTCACCTCCAACTGCGCAACGCTACGCGCTGTTCACATCCAGCTGCCGCTGCCCAACACTACAATGGCAGACAACAATGCAAACTAGCCACAGACTGCACACAGCACAGCCAGTGATTTTCATACAGAGCGCTACGTAACGTTGCCAATAAGAAAACATAAACAGCCTACTTACACAATGAATGGCAATAGAACGTTCTGTGGACGGACGAAACCTATTTCCATCTCCAAGTAAATGTCAATACGTGGAACTGCAGAACATGGGCTACGAAAATTCCGCACGCACATCAACCGGTACCACTTCATTCTACGGAGATGACTGTGTAGTGCGGGTTGACGGCATCGTTTATTGTAGGGCCGTATTTTTTGAGGAGGTGGTTCCTGTTGTTACCTGTACCGTCACTGGTAAACGCTATGAGAGTCATCTGCGCAACAACGTCATTCCAGTCCTTCAACAGCTGGGATGTGTGGACAGGATCATTTTTACGCGAGATGGCGCTCCTCCGCATACTGCACAGTCAGTGAAGCAGCTGCTGCAGAGGCATTTCGGAAATGCTAGAATTATCTGCTTTCATTTCTCTATAGGCTAGCCCTCCAGATCACTTGATCTTAATCCATGTGACTCCTGGCTGTGGAGTTATCTGAAAGCTATTGTCTTCAGTCCCCGCAATTAAGGACGTAGCTGAATTGAAGGCATGTATTGCGCAACGCATTCTGAACTGACTGCCGAGACACTCCGACCTCTTGCGGAAATGCTGTTTCTGGATTTCAGCTTGTGGCAGAAAACGGTGGGCAGCCTATTCAACATACCTTGCATCAGGATCATGCCTATGAACCTATGCCATTTTACTTTTTATCTGGTTTTTGGCCCCAGTCAATTAAAAATCAATGTCATTTTGCTTTTTATGATGTTTTTGTCTTCAGGACATCCGATATGCTACGATCTTCTTGTGATGGATCGGCTTACCTAACAAACAGTGTGGTTCTACTGTTGAACGACTAACTTACGCAGTCATGAACATTCAGCAGTGCAGATGGTGTAATGTGCAACTCAAACCATAGCCGTCGTATTGTGATTGAGTTGTCATGTGTAGCCGACCCTATGTGATTTAAGACGCTTACAGCCGTCATTAGTAAAACTGTGGTTAATTTTTTTGTTCCATGGTAAAACCAGTGCGTCAGTAATATACTGCCCAGATTTGAAATCTTTCTGAGGACTCGTTCTCTTTCTACACCGTTTTGAAACTGAAACTTTAGTTATGGATATCCTTTACAGATTTTGCTCAAGCTTGCTTCAATGAATAACAGCGAACTTCAACGAAACGGATTTACTGTCATAATTAGATACGTAGATCTTTTTGAACTTAAATCATTTCAAACGACTGACTTTCTCTTCTAGCCAAAAGTACGAATACCTAAAATAGAAATTACAAAACACAAGCAGAAACTTAATCTATCACATGTTACGTAGTTAAATGATTGGTTATCGAAATATTTTTAATGGTTATTCATACGCTGAAGAGCCAAAGAAACAGGTACACTTGCCTAATATCGCGTAGGGCCCCCGAGAGCACTCAGAAGTGCTGCAATACGGCGTAGCATAGAACCGACTTTTGTCTGAAATAGTGCTGGAGGAAACTGACACCATGAATCCTGCAGGGCTGTCCATAAATCCGTGAGAGTATGAGGGTGTAGAGATCTCTTCTGAACAACATTTTGCAAGGGGTTAAGATATGCTAAATAATATTCATATCTTGGGAGTTTGGTGGCCAGCGGAAGTGTTTTAACTCATAAGTGTATTCCTGGAGCCACTCTGTAGTAATTCTGGACGTGTTGGGTGTCGCTGGAATTACCCAAGTCCGTCGGAATGCACAATGGACATGAATGGATGTAGTTTATCAGGCAGGGTACTTACGTCCGTGTTACCTGTCAGAGTCGTATTTCGATGTATCAGGGGTCCCATATCATTCTAACTGGACACGCTCCACACCATTACAGCGCTATCACCAGCTTGAACAGTCCCCTGCTGACATGCAGGCTGGTTCAAATGGCTCTGAGCACTATGGGACTTAACATCTGTGGTCATCAGTCCCCTAGAACTTGGAACTACTTAAACCAAACTAACCTAAGGACGTCACACACATCCATGCCCGAGGCAGGATTCGAACCTGCGACCGTAGCGGTCTCGCGGTTCCAGACTGAAGCGCCTAGAACCGCACGGCCACATCGGCCGGCTGACATGCAGGATCCAGGGATTTATGAGGTTGTCTCCGTACCCGTACACGTCCATCCGCTCGATACAATTTGAAACGAGACTCGTTCGACCAGGCAACATTTTTCCAGTCATCAACAATCTAACGTCGGTGTTGATGGGCCCAGCCGAGGCGTAAGGCTTTGTGTCGTGTAGTCATCATGGGTACACGAGTGGGTCTTCGCCTCCGAAAGCCCATATCGATGTTTCGTTGAATGGTTCACACACTGAAACTTGTGATGCTCCAGCATTGAAATATGCAGCAATTTGCGGAAGGGTTGCACTTCTGCCACGTTGAACAATTCTCTTCACTCGTCTTTGGTCCTGTTCTTGCAGGATCTTTTCCCGGCCGCAGCGATGTTGGAGATTTGATGTTTTACCAGAATCCTGATAATCACGGTACAGCCGTGAAATGGTTGTACGGAAAAATATCCCCTTCATCGCTACCTCGGAGATGCTGTGTCCCATCGCTCGTGCGTCGACTGTAACACCACGTTCAAATTCACTTACATGTTGATAACCTGCCATAGTAGTAGCAGTAACCGATCAGACACTTGTTGTCTGGTTAGGCGTTGCCGACCGCTGCGCCGTATTCTGCCTGTTTGCGTATCTCTGTATTTGAATACACATGCTATACCAGTTTCTTTGGTGCTTCAGTGTATTACGTCAAAGTTACAATAGAGAACGTTTACCAGTCTTATGTAATGCCGAGAGAACAGAAATTTTAAATCAGAGAAGACATTAATAGGACTTTCTTCAAACTAAAACTTCGAAATTTCCGTACCCTTAACTTGCCTTCGATAAGTGTTCGAGCGCCCAGTTGCCTCACCGGACCTGTAGCTTCGGGGGATGAGGACGTCGGTTTACGATACTCAGTTGGCCTTGGCCGAGGAAGGTTCAGTAAGAGGGTTTTAGAAATCAGGGAACCGTCACGTTTTCAGTTTGGTAGATATCAGTCGCGAGTGTTGCCTTATATCTACACTTACATACATACTCTGCAAGCCACTATATGGTGCGTGGCAGACTACCTCTACTAGTCGTTTCCTTTACTGTTCCATTTGCAGATAGAGCGAGGGAAAAATAACTATCTATATGCCTTCTTGAGCCCTAATTTCTCATAACTTCGCGGTCCTTACGCGCAGTGTATGTTTCCGACAGTAGAATCGCTCGGCATTCAGCTTCAGATACCGGTTCTCTAAATTTTCTCAATAGTGCTCCTCGAAAACAACGTCACCTTCCCTCCAGGAATTCCCGATTGAGTTCCCGAACATGTCCGTAAAACTTGCATGTTGTTCGAACCTATCGCTAACTAACCTAGCAGCTGAAACTGCTTCGATACCTTACTTTAATCCGTCCTCGTGAGGATATCAAACACTGCAGCAGCAATCAAGAATGGCTTACAGTAGTGTCCTATATGTGGTTTCCTTTATAGAGCGGTACGACTCCCATTAAAGTGTTAGTTAAAATCCAATGTGTTCTGAGAGCTGACTAACAAAAATGTAGATCCCAGCATTGAATGTCGGTTTTGCTCACTTCCTTTTCGCATATATTTAGTGCAATTTTTATATGAAAGCTTAAACTTCGGGTTATTTAGTTTTATGTTAACATTTACTTGCTACAGAGATACTGCAGTGTTTCAGAATGTGAAATTTAGTTCTCCAATAGTTTGTTTATGTGAACAATTTAAAAAAAAAACGCACGAAAGTATCTGATTTTGTATGATAAAAAGTAAAGTATTGCAAGTATTATTTAGTTCAATGAATTACACACAGAGTATTTACAAACACTTAAATAAAAAAAAATAGTAGATACACAACTCAAATTAAAAATTTCAAAATATCTGCCATGATTCTCAGGTTAAACATAAGGGCTCTGGAGAAAAGTCACCCCATGAGTTAAGAGCTAATTACTTTCTAGTCTATAGTTCTGCCATCTTCAGTATGCGATCACATGTGAGCTGAGTTGCCGCCCCTCACCTCACAGCTCCTGGTGGTGCTGACTTTGGTCGTACAGCTTGAGGATAGTGCCAATGGATATTACTGTGGGCGATGAGGTGTGAGGACGCAGGGTACATCCAGCATGTCCCTTGTGTCCTCCCAACTGGTCCACTACCGTGACCACCCCAGTTAATACCCACACTGAGGATGACCCTTCAACCATTTTGCTCTCGGGAACATTCACGTGGGCATCCGTGTGTCCAGTGGAGCTCATGCAAGGCACCATGACAGCCAAGGTGTATGGTTCAATGGTTGCAGACCACGTACACCCCTTCACGACGACCATGTTTCCCAATGGCAGTGGCATTTTTTGCCATCTTCAGTATGCAATCAGAACTGAGCTGAGTTGGTGCCCCTTAGCTCACAGCTGGCTTTGGTCGTACAGATTGAGACTGGTGCCAGTGGATATTACTGTGGGCGACCAGGTGTGGGGACACAGGGTACATCCAGCACATCTCTTGTGTCCCCCCAACTCGTCCATTTCTGTGTCAGTCCCAGTTAATGCCCACACCGAGGAAACTTCAATCTCATCTCAAATACATTGATCATCCAGAACATTATGACCACTGATATACTATCGATATAAAAGCGATAAGAGCGTCACCTGGTGAGGAATGACTGCTAATCATCCACGCGCACAGTACATGTAATATCAGTGAGCGTGCTGTCTCTGTGCAGAATGGGGAAGCCACGCGATCTATCTGAGTTTGACCGAGGACAGATTGTGATGGCCTGGAGGCTTGGCACGAGCATTTCGGAAAGTGCAAGACTTGTCAGGTGTTCGAGGGGTGCTGTGGTGAGTATCTTCAACACGTAACGAAACCAAGGTGAAATCACGTCCAGATGTGAGGTTGGGCGGCCACTGCTCATTATAGATGTCGGACGTTGTAGATTGGGCATAGTGGCAAAACAGGACAGGCGGGGAAATGTAGCAGAACTAACATCAGACTTTAATGCCGGGCAGAGTACAAGAGTATCCAAATACAAAGCACACCGAACACTACTAATGATGGGCCTTCGCACCCGATGACCCATGTGTGTGCTATGGGCAACTATGACTGGAGTTGGCCATAGTGAACGAGCGGTTCTAGGTACTTCAGCATGGGACCGCGTGACCGCTACAGTCGCAGGTTCGCATCCTGCCTAAGGCATTGATGTGTGTGATGTCCTTAGGTTAGTTAGGTTTAAGTAGTTCTAAGTTCTAGGGGACTGATGACCACAGGTGTTAAGTCCCATAGTGCTCAGAGCCATATGAAGCATTTGAACTATGACTGAAATGGGCACATGACCATCAGCACAGGATGTTAGCGCAGTGTCAGAGCGTTGCGTGGTCTGATGAATCCCGATACCTTCTACATCATGCTGATGGGAGGGCGCGAATCCGTTGTTTTCCAGGGGAACAACTCCTTGACACCTGCACTGAGGTACGGAGACAAGCTGGCGGAGGCTCCATTACGCTCTGGGAAACATTCAGATGGGCAGCCATAGGTCCAGTGGAGCTCGTGCAAGGCATCATGACGTCCAAGGTGTATTGTACAATGGTTGCATACCATGTACACCCCTTCACGACGGCTAGGAATGTGATGGAGTGGTTCAAGGAACACAGTGGCGAGTGCCAAATGATCTGCTGTTCTTCCAATTGCCCAGAACTGAATCCGATCGAACACATGGGATGAGAATGAACGTGGCATCAGAGCTCATCGCCCCCTCCCCGGAATTTACGGGAATTAGGTGACTTGTGTGTGCAGATGTGCCGTCATCTCCCTACAATGACCTACCAAGGCCTAATTACTTCCATGCCACGATGCGTCGCCGCTGTTGGGTGTGCAGAAGGTGGACATGTCGGCTATTAGGTGGGTGGTCATAATGTCCTGGGTGTTTGGTGTATGTACCCCACTCATACAATTATAGTTGGTTGTGACTTCAATTTACCCCCAATATGTTGGCGAAGATATATGTTCAAAGCCTGCGATAGGTGTAAAACATTCTCAGACATTGTACTAAATGCTTTCTGCAAAAATTATTTTGAGCTGTTTGTTCAGGAGCCCATTCGATGTGTAACTGGCTGCGAAAAGATACTTGGGTTCTTAGTAACAAATAATAGTGGGCAAATTGCGAGTGTCATGACGGATGTAGGGATTAGTGATTGGAGTGTCGTTAGGTCGTTGTGGCGAGCCTGATTACCGTAACATCCAAATCCATCAAAAGTAAACACAAAATCTATCTGTTTTAAAAAAGCAGGTAAAAATTTGCTTGGCACCTTCCTAAGACGCTGTCTCCAGTCCCTCCCAACAAACTATGTGTAGATCATATGAGGCAATTGAGAGATATATACCAAACAAATAAACAAAAGATGATACTGATCCCCCATGGTAGACAAAATAGGTCAGAACACTGTTGCAGAAGCATCGAAAAAGGCATGACAAGTTTAATAGAACACAAAATCTCCGAGGTTGGCGATTCTTTACAGATGTTCGCAGCTTGGTGCAGACTTCAGTGTGAGATGCTTTTAATGGCTTCCACAATGAAACTCTGTCTCGAAACCTGTTAGAAAATCCAAAGAGATTCTGGTCGTATGTGAAGTACATCAGCGAGAAGACACAATCAATGACTTGACTGTGCGATACCAGTGGTAGTATTACCGATGACAACACCATTACAGTGGAAATATTCAACATAGTTTTCCGAAAATCCTTCACCAAAGAAAACAAAATAAATAATACAGAATTCGAATAAAGAGCAACTGCCAACATGAGTGACTTAGAAGTACATTTCCTCTGTGTACCATAGCAGCTTAAAGCACTTATTAAAGGTAAATTTTCCGCCCCAGATAAAATACCATTTAACTTCCTTCCAGAGCAAGCTGATACAACAGCCCCATACTTGTAACATACAACCGATTGTTCAATGACAGATCCGTGCCAAAAAGCTGGAAATTTGCACAGGTCACACCAGTCGATTTATAGTAAGATTTTGGAACCCGCCACGGCAGCCGAGAGCGCTAACGCGCTGCTTCCTGGGCTCGGGTAGGCACGGCAGCCTGGATCGAATCCGCCCGGCGGATTAACGACGAAGGGCCGGTGTGCCAGCCTGGATGTGGTTTTTAGGCGGTTTTTCACATCCCCCTACGTGAGTACCGGGCTGGTCCCCTCGTTCCGCCTCAGTTACACGACTCGCACACATTTGCAACACATTCACACTATTCCATGGCGTACACTAGACGCAGACAGCTGGGGTACACTAATTCTTCCCCGGGGGGTATGGGATGGTGACAGGAAGGGTATCTGGCCATCTCTTAACCTCAACATGCCACATTAGATTAACCATGGCTGACCCTGCGTAAATGCGGCACAAGGCTTCAGAAAGAGAGAGAGAGATAGTAGGATTTTGGAACGTATACGAGGTGTGGCTAGAAAAAAACCGGACTAGTACTGGTGAAACAATAAAACGAAAGCAATAAGGCTGAAAGTCGCGTGGCCTGTCACGTGACTCTCGCTCCGCCTACTGCTCGAGTTTCATCTGCCTCCTGCACTCAGTCTGCCCGTGGCGTCTGTTTTAAGTAGTTGACGTTTTGTCTGTGCGTCGGAAAATGTTGAGTGTACAGAAAGAACAGCGTGTTAACATCAAATTTTGTTTCAAACTAGGAAAATCTGCAAGTGAAACGTTTGTAATGTTACAACAAGTGTACGGCGATGATTGTTTATCGCGAACACAAGTGTTTGAGTGGTTTAAACGATTTAAAGATGGCCGCGAAGACACCAGTGATGACATTCGCACTGGCAGACCATTGTCAGCAAAAACTGATGCAAACATTGAAAAAATCGGTAAACTTGTTCGACAAGATCGCCGTTTAACAATCTGCTCTGATTGTTTGAGTCAAACAGAGCTTGGATGGCGTGTACAGGTACAGCTGCCCATGCAGCTTCCACACGATACCACAGTTCATCGAGAGTAGTGACTGGCGTATTGTGACGAGCCAGTTGCTCGGCCACCATTGAACAGATGTTTTCAGTTGGTGAGAGATCTGGAGAATGTGCTGGCCAGGGCAGCAGTCGAACATTTTCTGTATCCAGAAAGGCCCCTACAGGACCTGCAATATGCGGTCGTGCATTATCCTGCTGAAATGTAGGGTTTCGCAGGTATCGACTGAAGGGTAGAGTCACGGGTCGTAACACATCTGAAATGTAACGTCCACTGTTCAAAGTGCCGTCAATGCGAACAAGAGGTAACCGAGACGTGTAACAAATGGCACCCTATACCATCAGGCCTGGTGATACGCCAGTATGGCGATGACGAATACACGCTTCCAATGTGCGTTACCCGCGATGTCGCCAAACACGGATGCGACCATCATGATGCTGTAAACAGAACATGGATTCATCCAAAGAAATGACGTTTTGCCATTCGTGCACCCAGGTTCGTCGTTGAGTACACCATCGCAGGCGCTTCTGTCTGTGATGCAGCGTCAAGGGTAACCGCAGGCATGATCTCCGAGCTGATAGTCCATGCTGCTGTACACTTCGTCGAACTGTTCGTGCAGATGGTTGTCGTCTTGCAAACGTTCCCATCTGTTGACTCAGGGATCGAGACGTGGCTGCACGATCCGTTACTGCCATGCGGATAAGATGCCTGTCATCTCGACTGCTAGTGATACGAGGCCGTTGGGATCCAGCACGGCGTTCCATATTACCCTCCCTAACCCAACAACTCCATATTCTGCTAACAGTCATTGGATCTCGACCAACACGAGCAGCAATGTCACGATACTATAAACCGCAATCGCGATAGGCTACAATCCGATCTTTAACAAAGTTGGAAACGTGATGGTACGCATTTCTCCTCCTTACACGAGGCATGACAACAACGTTTCACCAGGCAAAGCCGGTCAACTGCTTTTTGTGTATGAGAAATCGGTTGGAAACTTTCCTCATGTCAGCACATTGTAGGTGTCGCCACCGGCGCCAACCTTGTGTGAATGCTCTGAAAAGCTAATCATTTTCATATCTCATCATCTTCTTCCTGTCGGTTAAATTTCGCGTCTGAAGCACGTCATCTTCATGATGTAGCAATTTTAATGGCCAGTAGTGTATTTAATTAATGGTAATTAAAATCCGCCATTACGTGTAAACCAATGTATACAGCGGCATGTGCAAATACTAATATTTAGAAAAAAATATTATTAATGTGCACTCGTGTATCATGCTGGAAAGGTAAATAATAAATAAAGAGGTAATGATTAATTTACATTCAGTGTCTTCTGTAGAATATTAATAAATACTGAGATTTTTGTTCCCAGACGCTTGTCCTTGTTTAAAACATTCCTCATACGAAACAACCATAGAAAGAAAGGCTACATGGCCATAACAAATTAAATAATTTTGAGGGACTGAAATAAAAGGGCCATATAGTAAATAATAAACAGGATAAGGAAAGAAGGAATATTATAACTGCAGTGATGTCGATTGTTGCATTTCACTCGCTTTTCACAATAGTGTTGTGTTCTGTGGGTCGTGCGATTTAGTGAGTCAGTCGGTGCCTGACGTAATAAATTAAAATATCTCACCATGTTAAAGATTAAATTATACTCTGTATTTGTACTAAGCAATCGTTGCTGTAATTTCGTTTTTCAATTTTTTAAGATTATCGAGGCGCTAAACGTTTCCTCACCTTCGCCTTTCGTCTTCCGTCCGTCTTCATCTAAGGTGGCATTTCTTTGTCACTAGTAACTTTAGTAATAACAATGACGCTATTTAAGCTCACTTATATTTAGTAGACATTTGGTTAAAATCCCTTTACTAATGAAGTATTCAGACCTTTAACTGCTGTGGGAAGCGATGGGTTTGTTGACGTGTCGATTTCGCGTCATCAGTGCATCATTCGCATATTTGCATTTCCAGCAAGTCAAACATTGAAATCTAATCTTCTCGTTACGAAGTCCGATTACCAGTTTTGTGTCATGCAAATCATTTTGGTGCATTATGCTCCATATTATCATGGGCCGCCGTCACCAACTTTTTCTTCTTTCCAATGACGACTCTGGACGTAACACCAAAAGAACCCCCCCCCTAAAAAAATGCAGGTAAAGGAGCCGTCTTTGTCCAAGAAGAAGTTATAAACTATTTGATAATGAAATTCTAATTATTCAGATTCTTTAATGTGCTCCTGTTATGGTCACCGTGATGTAACCCACTTCCAAACAATTAGCTAGCGGAAGATTTTACGTGCAATAATTTTGTTACACATTCATTCTTTTGATGGGATAAATTACACTCAGTGTTTGCTAAACACGGAACATATGTGTACAGACTGTGAATACGTCTGTTGTCGTTTTGGAAGAAGGGTGTGTCCAGAATGTACTCATCATGAAGATTCAGAAGAAAGAGCAGTAGTTGGTCAGAAAAAACCTTGAAATAAATATCCTCGTTCATGTTCACAATAACTCAAAGAGAGCGACCAACCACTAAAGCGCCACAGAACCACGTCCAACCTGAACTACACCTCCAAACACGGTAGATTAAACGCATCGAGTCATTGGTACACACGACTGTTCGTATCGCTTGAAAAGAGGAAAAATCACGCCCCATCGCACCACACTACACTCTTCCAATCAGCTACTGTACGATTTCTGTCTTGTTTGGTCCACGGAAGACGCGCAGCTTTACGTGCCGCTGTGAGAAATTGCCTTTTGCAAGATATCCGACTCCAGATGTCCATGCATACTGTCCCTTTCGCAATACTCGTTAGGAAAATCGTTGAGATGGACCTGCATTCACTGAAAACAGTGGTTCCTGTTCGTTTTGAAACCGATTGCCGAGCCGTGACACTTGGGTTCGGCAAGGATCTTTTTACGATCACTGTTCTTACACCGTGTTGCATAGTTGCAAATGTTATACCATTTCTTGTAGACACATTGAACAGTCCACGCTGACACACCAACAACTCGGGAAACCTCATTCACAATGCGGTGGTGCGCACTGTAACGTTCCAGAGTAAGAAGAACTGCACGAAGTCGTGCCATTCTGTCGCTAGTGTAGAAACGGCACTTATAATTTAAGATACTTATGGATTATGTATTTTTTATGAAATTTGTTAATTAATAGTTGTCGTCCAGTTGTTGTATGAGGTGAGAAATGTTGTCGACGCTCAGTAACAGACAATCTATCCCGAGCGTGGGCAAAGCGGAAGCGACCATTCAGAAGCTCTGAAGTTAAATAAAACACACAGTCTTACTGTGATATAACACTGAGGCGACAAAAGTCACGGGATAGCGATATGCACATACACGAATGGCGGTAGTATAGAGTACACAAGGTAGAAAAGGACAGCACATTGGCGACGGTGTCTTTTTTACTCAGGTGTTCCACGTGAAAAGGTTTTCGACGTGATTATAGTCGCACGACGGGAATCAACAGACTTTGAACGAGGAATGGTAGTAGGATATCGACACCTGGGACATTCTATTTCGGAAATGATTGTTGTTGTTGTTGTGGTCTTCAGTCCTGAGACTGGTTTGATGCAGTTCTCCTTGCTACTCTATCCTGTGCAAGCTTCTTCATCTCCCAGTACCTACTGCAACCTACATTCTTCTGAATCTGCTTAGTGTATTCATCTCTTGGTCTCCCTCTACGATTTTTACCCTCCACGCTGCCCTCCAATACTAAATGGGTGATCTCTTGATGCCTCAACACATGTCCTACCAACCGATCCCTTCTTCTAGTCAAGTTGTGCCACAAACTTCTCTTCTCCCCAATCCTATTCAATACTTCCTCATTAGTGATGTGATCTATCCATCTAATTTTCAGCATTCTTCTGTAGCAATGATTAGGGAATGCAATATTCCGAGATCCACAGTGATAAGAGTGTGCCGAGAATACCAAATTTCAGTCATCATCTCTCACCACGGCCAACGCACTGGCCGACGGCCTTCGCTTAAAGACCAACAGCAGTGGCGGTTGCGCAGATTTGTCAGTGCCAACAGACAAGCAGCACTGCGTGAAATAACCGCAGAAATTAACGTGTGACGTACGTCGAATATGTCTGTTAGGACAGTGCGGCGAAATTTGGTGTTAATTGGTTATGGCAGCAGACGACCGACGCGAGTGCTTTTGCTACCAGAACCACCTTCCTTCAGGGCCTCTCCTGGATTTTTGACCAAATCGGTTGGACCCTAGACGACTGGGAAACAATGGCCTGGTCAGATGAGTCCCGATTTCAGTCTGTAAGTGTAAGAGCTGATGGTAGGGTTCGAGTGTGCCGCAGACCCCACGAAACCATGAACTCAAGTAGTCAACAAGGAACTGTGCAAGGCTGGCTCCATAATGGTGTTTACAGAGAATGGAACGAATCAAACTGAACCAATCATAGACTGGAAACCGTTCTGTTCGGCTACTTGGAGACCAGTTGCAGTCAAACAACGATGGAATTTTTATGAATGACATAGCGCCATGTCACCAGGCCAAAATAGTTGGCGATTGGTTTGAACATTCTGGACAGTTCGAGCGAATTATTTGGTCACCCATATTTCCCACCATTAATCCCATCAAACATTTGTGAGAGATAATCGATAGGTCAGTTCATGCACAAGATTTTGCACTGGCAACACTTTCGTAGTTATGGACGGCTATAGTGGCACCATGGCTCAATGTTTCTGCAGGGGGATTCCAACGACTTGTTGAGTCCATGCCACGTCGAGTTGCTGCACTATCCCAGGAAAAAGGTCCGATACGATATTAGGAGGTATCCCATGACTTCCGTCACCTCGGTCAATTACGCCGAGAAATGACCAGCTACAATTACTGTGAAACACGTATGTTGTGCGGCAGCGATGCTGAGACATTGTAGAATCTCTGACCAGAGCAGTTGCGCTCGACTCGCAGTAGCGAGCAGTCAGTCTGTCTGCAGTAGTCAGTCCGCAGTAGTGCTAGGAGTCTGTGAGTAGTGGTAGCCCAGAGCAGTCGGCGGGCGTCGGCACAGCAATGGTCGAGATTCAGGATGAGGTATAATTTTATTAAATGACTATTCATGCAGCTTTGCGCTCATCATATAATCTAATCTATATTCATTGTAATTAATTTTCAAATCGTCCCCAATAATAATTTTGATTTCAAAAGCAATTTTACATAAAATTTTCATTTTTTATTGAAGTAACTATTTCGTTCCACTTCCCCTAAACAAAAGTTTCAGTTTTCATTTAGATTACAAAAAAAAAAAAAAAGGAAATATTATTATTCGCAATGCAGTTGCTGCAAGCTGTGCCGCAGAATGAGAGCAGATATTTTACATGCAGTATGCTAAGGTAAGAAATTAATTCTGATTTTTCACAGGGCCAAAGACCGACATTTCGGTTAAATTGAGTTTTGATTAACACTGTACTTTCATTGTCATGGGATCATCTTTCATTATTTTATGGGAACTTGTACTTGAGTCAGATTGCTAAATTTTGTTTAATTGTCTTTGTCATTAATATTTTTGCTCCATTTCTATTAAATATTGTCATTAATAATTTTGCGGGAAGGTTACACTTGGCTCCATTTCTAATAAGTATTGTCATTAGAATTTGTTGTGGGGAGGTTACACTTGGCGACATCCAGTCCAGGATCGTATTTCGTGAGAATCTTTTGTAAAACAGTCAGATATCTGCTCTTATTTGCTTAAATATAATTAGAATTTGGCGCAACGCTTTTACTAATTTGTGACTTTCTTTCCTCAGATCATCGGCAATCCGTTGCTCTGTTGTATTTGTGTGTTGATTTTGCATTGTGCTTATTTGTTTTGTGATTAATTGTGACTATTGTGAAAATGCCGCGAAAGACTGTGAATAGTGTATCGCGAGGTATCATGAACGAAATGACCGAATTAAATAACTTCACCAATAGTACTAGTGACACGCAGTGCAATGATGACAATCCTGCGTTCACTAACAGTCAGTGCGTTCCAATCGCGAATGACGACTTTTACCTTAATGATGAACAAGCGAACTCAATTGTCTCCACTGTTAATTTAACGACAATCGATGACGCGGGGAGCTCTATTGTAATGAGCGCTGCCCAGCTTAACACACCCGGTTTGGAAAATTCAAGTAACGCACAGACAAATTTTTCGAATGAAAATGGTCAGTGTACTGAAAATACGACGGATTTATTTAATTCAGAAATAATGTCTGACAGTGTACATCCGACTGATAAACCTTTTTGTAAAGTACAGAATAACCAAATGGTTAATGAAAGCGAGACAATTCCAGATCCACCATTAAACAGCACAGAGAACAGAAATGCTAATTTTCTATCAGATCCAATTATGGCATTTTTGCAACAAAATTTCAGACAACTTAATGAAAAACAAGACAAACAGAGTGAAGATAATAAACAATTTAATGAAAATTTCAAACAGCTTAGTGAACAGGCCAGACAACAGAGAGAAGATTTCAGACAACTTAATGAACAGAACAAACAGTTAAATGAAAAATTAGACAACAATTCGAGACAGCTTAGTGAACAAATTAAAGCCGTTGCCGCGCAGTGTCATGACACTAAGGAACAGTTACGCGAAGAAATTGAGGCTGTTGCTCAGGAATTAAGGGAATTGCAAACAGCTGCAACAGAAACACTCAGAGACGAAATTAGCGGAGTCGCTAAACAATGCTTTGAAAAAGCTACACAATTACGCGACGAATTTAAAGCAATGACAGCAGAACTTTCGCGCACAGTAGATGCAAAGATTGACGCGAAATTCGAACAACAGAACTCTCAAATTAACGAACGTCTTAGTGTTCACATACAAAACAGTGATACGCGTTTCCGCAAATTTATTGATGATCAAAATAAAGTAAAACGTCAAGTAATGGAAACAATCACTGCTCAGAGACAGGAAGACAAACGCAAAATGTTTGCGAAGGCAAAAACATATGTAGACAATAATATTGCCACAGTGTCCGACGAAATTAATACATTCAAACAGTCGAACACAGAATTACGTGACGAAATTTCGGATCTTAAATCAAAAACAGATACACACACAATAGATATTCAAACAGTGACCGACAGACTCGAACAATTAGAACTAACACAGGATTCCGACGTCGTCAAAGCTGACGTTAGAAAACTGAACGAAACTACACGTAAATTGCAAAACCAGATTAATGCCACAGACACTAAAACCGATGATCAGGTTAAAATACTGACTGAAAAATGTGATGAATTGGCCAGTCGTATTGACGTCATCGAAAGTACTAATGACAATAAATCAGATGATACTTCACCGGTTTCGTTTAATCAAACACCTGAATTTCAAAATTTACAGCAGACAATTAATGAAATCGATTCGTCTAATAACACCTTGCGTAGAAAACTGTCAAGTTTACAGCAAGAAGTAACAGAGATGAAAAGTATTTCAGTTAATAACACATCACAGCAGACGCCACTTTGCGAACATTTGTCAGACTCGCGCAACGCGTATCATTTGGGTAATCTACAGAGAGTACGGGACTTAGATTCCGAACAACCACAGTTCAACAGATTCTCTTACAACCATGAACCTGTTGCGTCACACAGAGACGATGATTTCGATTACAAACATTTTCTGTCTGTGAGAAAGTTTAAAATATTTAAGAACGACAGAACACAGATTCACCCGCTAGATTGGATCCAACAATTTAGCTTTGCTTTTCCACCGACTTGGCCTGTAACGCACAAACTGGAATTTATTTGCAGCTTTTTGGAAGGCGAACCGGCAACTCGTATGAGGCCGATCGCGAGACAATGTTATTCAGTAGAAGAGTTTCAGAATGCGTTTCTATCTGCGTATTGGTCAAAGACGACACAGCGCGGAATTAAAGATCAGTTAATTAGTTTACCGAATTATGAGAACTCAAATTTTCCGAGTGTGACGCAATTCTTTGAGCACATGGTGCAACAAAACCAGTATTTAAGTGAACCCTATAGTGAATCCGCACTCATTCAATTATGTATCTCTAAATTACCAAGGTCGTTAAGAGTTTCACTTCTAACCGGTCAGCAAAAGGAAAGTATTTCAGCATTCAGAGATCTGTTACAGCTCTTGGAAGTACAACAATCTGATTATTCTTTTGTAAACAAAAATTTTTCGTATAACAGCCAAGGCCAGCAAACGTACAGCAATTATAATCAGACACGTAATTTCAATGGTAGAAATGATAGACGCTTTAGGACTGACAACCACCAGAACTTTGGTAACAGACAAAATTCTAATTATCGGTATCGTCAAAATTATGAGCAACAGGAACCACATTTTGGTAACAATAGACGTTTTCCACCACAACAGCATGAAAGTCAACCGGTTAACATACCTAACCAACAATGGAATGCACAAGGTCAACCAGGCTTTAATGTTTCGCCGCGTGAACGTATAGTCCCTGGTACAACAAATAGTAACGCACGGCAGCAAGGAAATGACTACGTACAGAGAAGACAGTATTTCAATTCCTATCGCAATGCTCCGTATAGGAATGAGTATCACGACAGACGTAAAAACGATGAGCACAATTTTCAGCGTACATCTAACAACAGTCGGTCATACCAACAGCAAAATTATCCACAAGAACCTATTCTCATGAATGAACCCGACAGTAGGTATCATCCAGAGCGTAATACGTCTGGAAGAAGTAATAGAACTGTTCAAATAGTAGAAATGCCACACCATCCTCCTAATAATAATAACACGTCAGATAGAATCTGACTAGATACTGTACAGGACGCATCTTCCAATAACACAAGCACTACTTTAGACACGCAAAATGTTGTTCACGAAAATGTAATTACGTTTGACGACATCAGAGACACTCTTTTGCAGGAAAAACCAGTTGTTCAGAAAACCATTTCACATCCTGTCATCGAAATTAAAATTGGTTCATCGAAATTTTCAGCAGTAATTGATTCTGGCTCACCTATGTCGGTTATTAATGAAGAAACTTTTAACGAGTGTAACAAAGAGAATACGTATCCCACATTACCATTAGGCAAAACAAAAGTGAAAGGAGCAGTATCGAGTAAAGGAGTGGACGTAAAATTACAGACGCATTTATCATTTTGTATTGGAGGTCATACTTTTCACTCAAATTTTTGGATTGTTCCCTTATTGACAACAGACGTAATTTTAGGTACTAATTTTCTCGTACAACACGACGCAGTGGTTGATTTTCAAAATTCTTATTTAATGTTGAAGGACGAAAATGTACAATTAGCTTTAGAATTTCAGCACTCATTATCATCAGAAGAGGAAACAATTAATTGTACAGAGGTCATTTCAGTATTGCGTAACATAGACTGTAATCCCACATTGTTCACGGATACGTACGTACACAACTATAATACTCCAGACGAAACTGAGTACGACGTAATGCAGATGATTACTGATAAAGTTAAACAAAGCAGTGCAAATACAGACGACGAACGAAAGCAATTACACAAAATTCTTTTGCAGCAAGCTCCAGTTTTCGACAATATTCCTGGTACTATGTCCGGCTTTATGTACGAATTTCAAGTCAAACAGCACGATACATTTAAAGCAAAGCATTATCCCATTCCATATATCCACAGAGAACAAGTTAAAAAAGAATTGCAGGATATGCTCGACCAAGGAATTATAGAACCGGCAGTTAGTCCGTACATAAACCCGCTACATATTGTTAAGAAAAAAGATGGCTCACTTCGCCTTGTACTTGATTCACGTCACATTAATGACATTATTATTAATGAAACAGATCGACCACAGACATTAGAGGAACTTCTACAGAAATTTCACGGTACAGCTATTTATTCTACGTTAGATTTGAAATCGGGATTTTGGCAAATTCAACTTCATCCGAATTGCAGAAAGTACACAGCTTTTCTCTGTTTTGGTGACTGTTATCAATTTTGCAAATTACCATTCGGCTTAACTATTTCTTCTGCAGCTTTTATTCGCGGTTTGAGCACAATACTTCCGACAGAACTTAAAGACAGAATTACGACGTACGTAGATGACATTCTTATCGCAGAAGCTAACTGGACTGAACACAATCTGATTTTAGAACAACTGTTGCAAACCTTTCATGCACAAGGACTTACAATTAATCTCAGTAAATCGCATTTTGGCAAAACTTCTATAAAATTTCTTGGACACGTAATTTCAGCAGAAGGCATCGCGCCTGATCCAGAAAAACTTCAAGCTCTACGTGACATTACTGTTCCTACAACGAAGAAGCAATTACGCAGTTTTTTGGGCTTAATTAACTTTTTTCGCAAATTTATTCATCACTCTGCACTAGACACACCTAGATTATGCCAATTAACAGGTAAAAACACTATTTGGTCATGGGATAAGCAAGCACACTCTGAATTCGTGAACCTGAAACATGCTTTGTTGAATGCTCCACTTTTATCGCACCCAGATCTTACCAGAAATTTTTCCATTGCCACCGACAGTTCCAACACAGCTTTAGGCGTACATATTTTTCAGGAAATTGAAGAAGATGGTTCTAAAGTAATTAAAAACATCGCGTTTGCAAGCCGCATTTTGTCACCTGCTGAACGAAATTATTCCGTTACTGAACTAGAAACATTATGTGTTGTATGGGCTTTTACGAGATTTAGACACTTTCTTTATGGCAGACATACCACCGTATACACAGACCACAGAGCGATTCAATTTTTACTTTCAGCTAAATTTACTCACGACAGATTAAGCAGATGGAAACTTTATTTACAGGAATTTAATTTTACGATTGTTCACATTCCCGGCACACAAAATGTTATAGCAGACGCACTTTCTCGTTCTCTCAGCAACAATCAGCAAGACGTCGCAACCAACTTCTGCAAAGCAAATTTCAGCATCATGTACATTCAGCAAGTTGCATTTGAAAATTTTATTTCATCATCATTACAGGACATAGCAAAAGAGCAAAATAAAGACAATGTGTGGAAAGAAATTAAACACCTTTGGCAAGATAAGAATAATGTTACGATTAGGAACCACTACACTGTACGCAATGACATTCTGTTTCGCCGTTCTCATCCAGACAGCAACAATTGGTTATTATGCATTCCTGACGAACTGGTTAACAAATTAATCTGGTATACTCATTTAAGTTACGCACATTACGGAGCAAGAAAATGTTTTCTTATATTGAGACAGAACTGTTATTTTACAAACATGGAAAAACGTATACGACGAGTTTTAGCGTCATGCAAAATTTGCCAGAAAGCTAAGTCTGACACCACTTCACACATTCCTCCATTATATCCCATTATACCTGTTAAATTAAGACATATGGCCGCAGTAGACATTTTTGGTCCAATTCCGAGAACTAATAGAGGTTTTTGCTACATCTTTGTCGCTGTTGAACTCACTTCAAAATTTGTTACTTTCACTCCGTTACGCAAAGCTACTGCCAAAACTGTTTCGAAAGCATTTGTAAAGCATTTCTTATTTCATGTAGGGCATGTGATGAAAGTAATTTCTGACAATGGATCACAATTTCGTTCTGCTATATGGATACGCATGTTACGAGCTAGAAACATTTCTCCGATCTATATATCTAAGTACCACGCTTCTTCGAACCCTTGTGAACGATTAATGAAAGAAATTGGTAAACTGTGTAGAATATACTGCCACAAAAGACATGTTAATTGGGACACACACATACACTCATTCCAAGATGTAATTAATTCCATTCCAAATGAATCCACTATGCTATCTCCGTCTGTTATACTGAAAAACGTTGAACCACCAAACAAAATCAAAGAGTTAGTAACATTTCCTACATCTCGTCGATTACGACACCACGAAATAATTGACATTGCGCTGAACAACATCAAACGTGCCGCAGAGCGCCGGAGAAGACAGCAAAAACAGGTTTGTAGACGCCGAGACTTTCACGTTGGACAGAAGATATTAGTACGTACACACTATTTATCCAGCAAATTAAAAGGTAAGTGCAGTAAATTTGAACTTCTGTACGCAGGTCCATATCGGATTCGCAGCATTCCTCACCCCAATGTTGTACACGTCGAAACTCTGAGAACCAGGAAATCGAAAGGCAACCACCATTGGTCAAACATAAAACTCTTTATTGAGTGAACATACTTTATGATTTATCACGCCATAATGCTATTTGCTAATTTTTATGAATATTCTGCAATTATATTCACATGACTACCTATTGATGATTATCGTATTTTTTTCTTGGCAAGTGCACGGCAAGGTAAGGTTAGCAGGTCGCTCTTCTTGTCGTTACACACTAGACCGTGCATTTTTTTCAGATGAACTTACGCATTTTATGAATAATTATGTAATCCTCTGTAATGACGCATTAATTTTATCAAATTCTCTCTCCATTGAAGTCTTTAATTATCGCTTCTATTAACTACACTACATACAAGCTGAACACAACGAATATCACATTTTGTCTTTCTTATGTATGTACGATTGTTTTCATGTTTTGTTTGTATGCACTGTGAACTAGTTAAGGTATAACACACACCATTTGACTTTGACTTTTTGCCCTATGATATCTCAACATCGTGACAGTTTTACATTTTTTTTTTTTTTTTGCTGCTGCATTGTGATATTCTCTGTACATTTTTTGCCTTTGAACACTGTCTATGCTTTTGACATATTACGTTTTTCTGTCATGTTATGCTGTATGCTTAATTGTGTCACCATTAACCAGTCATTATTTAATGGGTATATGATTTAAATGCAAGACATTAATCTTTGTTCATCAATTTCAGAAATAAATGATGCGTAAAGGAAATGAATTAAACAGAAGTGGGAATTTCACCTACGGAATAAACGAAAGAAGATGCAATAAGCTAATGAGGACGAGTAAATGGATCAGAATTAACAAGCATTAACCAGAATATATTATACACATCGCAGAATAGCAGTCTTAACTAATTTTTTTCTTTCAGAATACAAGGCGATTGATGCAAGCTGTCAGACAGAACTACACATTTTAGTTTTAAGTGATGAAATATGCTAGGGATTAGGAATAGTTGTGTGATGAATAATGAAGTGACTTTTTGCAGATGATAATGAATGCTGATGAAGAATAATGATGAAGAATATGCTACTATGAATAATGAAGTTTTTTCTTTACAGGAGATGATGATAATGATGGAGTTATGATGATATGAATAATGAAGTTTTTTCTTTACAGATGAGGATAATGTTGAAGTTATGTATTTATGCTATGTAGTTATTTAAGTATTTGTTGCAGTTTACTTTGACAGCAGGTGTTATATTGCGTAGTAGGATGACTGAAGGTTTTGGAAAGGACAGCTATGGAACACATATTTTTTATACACATTTCACTACCTGTTAATTCGAAGTTCACTACTTTTCAGCATAGTCTGCGTTTCTTCTTTCAGCTCAATAATCCATTTTGTATTTTTTCCGGGAGAAGCTTTTCATGATACTTACTAAACTTGTTACTTATTATACCTGTTCTAGTACTTGCAATTTATTTTTTTTTACCCATTTGTATATAATTTACAAACGTGATCACATATAATACCTTGTGTCACAACCTTGCTACAGCTGACTCATGACGAATGACGTTACACATTTTTCATTTATAGGAACAACCTAGAAGCAATTTTTTCTCTTTTTTTTTTGTTTTCCCTTATAATTACGCAAGCAATGCATTGCTAGCACAAAAAACAAAATGTATTACCAGTCCCATATAATGTCACTAGTTTATGATAATTCTGCATAATACTAATTAGCTCTGAATAGTATGTCACTTGAATAATGACTTCTTATTGTAATGAGACTACTTATTATGCCCATGATTCTTAATGCTATGATTGTAATTAACTGATTTTTAATAATGACTTGTTAATTCGATAATTGATGGCCACTGAGTGCCAATAATTAGTGTCACTTAATGAATTATGTATTAATTGTCATTAATTAGCTACTCTTCAATTCTGACTTCATGTTTTTAATAATAGGCCACTGAGTGCCAATAATTAATGTAACTAAATGTTTTGTTAGTAATTATGCCATTAATTAACTGTTTTCAATGATGACTTCTCCTATTAATACTGAATGATGATAAAAGTTGCTAGGCCACTGAGTGCCAATAATTAATGTAACTAAATGTTTTGTTAGTAATTATGCCATTAATGAGCTCCTATTTTTCAATGATGACTTCTCACGATAATACTGAATGATGATAAATGTTTTGTACTAATCAATAATTGCTAGCCACTGAGTGTCAATAATTATTTGTAAATATGTCATTTGAATGAGGAAAAATGTTTTGTAATACTCAATACTTGATGGCCATTGATTGCCACTCTTGTCTGTAAATTAATTAATGAACATTTTTCTGTAATATTACATTCATGGTACAGAAATGTTCAATAACTGAGCTATGTATGCTGCATACTACTTATGTAATCACCTATTAAGGCTTGTGTGTTAGTTAATGTCCTTCAACTTCTGAGCTAACTACCCTGAATTACTGTAATATCCATTTGTCCTATACATCCTCCTAATCATGGAGCACTATATTTGGTTTTGCACTAATTCTACGTTGGTGTGCCTCTTAAGAGCGTGGTGTTGACACGACATGCTGTCCACCACCGTAAGCGAAGAAGACGTTATTATGGTCCCACTGTTTGGTGTACCTGATGTACTGCCAAATGATAGCATGGAATAATACTACGACGTTTCACTGTCTTGATACGCTGATAAATACTTCTGGGAACGGAACTGCAGATTGTATCACTTAGTTGTGATCCTGTGGAAAGATATGGACTTTCAGTGCAGCTGTGTGCAAACTAAGGTGCTACAACCATGATGCAATCCTTTCCTTTCCTATCCTAATAGTGAAAATCATTTTTAACTAACACCATTTATGTTCATGGCCTATACATTTTTTCTCGATTTGTTGAACTCCAGTGCGAGTACACTTATGTCACCTGTCGACACGATTTTTTGCTATTATGTTTATTTATTGTGAAAATACTAAAGACATTTTTTGATTTGTTCTGAAGTGCAGTATGTGTGCACTCTTGTCATTTATATTGTATATACTTTTGTGATTTGATGATTTTTTTGTACACTTGCGTTTATTTCTTATGAAAATGTTCAAAAATTTTCAGTGCATGTGCACTCATGACATGATTTTTTTTTTTTTTGCCTGTTATGAAACTGCTAAAGAATTTTTCAGTGTGTGTGCATTTTATTATCTGTCAAATAATTTGTATATACATTTTTCCTGATTTGTTTGGTACTTATATTTTGTCTTGTCTGTAATGTTTTGTAATTGGTGCATGCGCACAACATTTAATTCATGTATTACATCCAAATATTTTGTAAATGTTAATTAATTAAAGGAAAAATTTGTTACGATGGCAAGTCCAAATGACTCACCATCGCTGCCAAATTTTTGCCCCCCCAGTGGAGGGTTATGAAACACGTATGTTGTGCGGCAGCGATGCTGAGACATTGTAGAATCTCTGACCAGAGCAGTTGCGCTCGACTCGCAGTAGCGAGCAGTCAGTCTGTCTGCAGTAGTCAGTCCGCAGTAGTGCTAGGAGTCTGTGAGTAGTGGTAGCCCAGAGCAGTCGGCGGGCGTCGGCACAGCAATGGTCGAGATTCAGGATGAGGTATAATTTTATTAAATGACTATTCATGCAGCTTTGCGCTCATCATATAATCTAATCTATATTCATTGTAATTAATTTTCAAATCGTCCCCAATAATAATTTTGATTTCAAAAGCAATTTTACATAAAATTTTCATTTTTTATTGAAGTAACTATTTCGTTCCACTTCCCCTAAACAAAAGTTTCAGTTTTCATTTAGATTACAAAAAAAAAAAAAAAAAAGAAATATTATTATTCGCAATGCAGTTGCTGCAAGCTGTGCCGCAGAATGAGAGCAGATATTTTACATGCAGTATGCTAAGGTAAGAAATTAATTCTGATTTTTCACAGGGCCAAAGACCGACATTTCGGTTAAATTGAGTTTTGATTAACACTGTACTTTCATTGTCATGGGATCATCTTTCATTATTTTATGGGAACTTGTACTTGAGTCAGATTGCTAAATTTTGTTTAATTGTCTTTGTCATTAATATTTTTGCTCCATTTCTATTAAATATTGTCATTAATAATTTTGCGGGAAGGTTACACTTGGCTCCATTTCTAATAAGTATTGTCATTAGAATTTGTTGTGGGGAGGTTACAACTGTTAATGATAAATTGCAATATTCAGGAGAGTAATCGACATTCTTTTGTCTGCGTGGTTCCTGGGCGTTAGTTCACAGTCGAGATTCGTAATGAACAGACGTTTTACACTGAGACATGGAGTCGCAGGTTCTAATCCTGCTCGAGCATGGATGTGTGTGATGTCCTTAGGTTAGCTAGGTTTAAGTAGTTTTAAGTCTAGGGGACTGATGACCTCAGATGTTAAGTCCTGCCGGCGTCTGTGGCCGAGTGGTTCTAGGCGCTTCAGTCTGGAACCGCGTGACCGCTACGGTCGTAGGATCGAATCCTGCCTCGGGCTTGGATGTGTGTGATGTCCTTAGGTTAGTTAGGTTTAAGTAGTTCTAAGTTCTAGGTGACCGATGACCTCAGATGTTAAGTCCCATAGTGCTCAGAGTTATTTTATGCTAAGTCCCATAGTGCTTAGAGCCATTTGAACCATTTTGAGACATGGACAGATCTATGCGAAAGGAAGAGTTTGTAGCATATGGCAACTAGAGAGGCAAGAATGTCGTTTTGAAACCTAAATCCGGCTTGTGATATCCTGAGCGTACTTTCTCCTGGGAAAATGGAGCAGTTAGGCGCTTAGATCTGATACGATAGAAGGTTCTTAATTTTTATTAGTGTGCTAGTAGAGAATATACTTAGAATTTTCTTTTATTATTATTTTTTACACAAAGCTAAAAATCTATCGTGATAGAACAAAGGTTCGAATAACTGAGAGTTCGTTTACCGGGTATCAAATATTTTCATGTAATCGGCCAAAATGTTTATGAAGTTGTACGTGTAGACCGCAGAATTTGTAAGTGAAGCGTGGGGCATAGGAGAAACAGAGAATAAGAGTGGAAGCGATTGAAATGTGATGATGCAGAAAGATATTAAGCACTAAATGTGTAAATTAATACTGAAAAGATGAGGTAATTAAAAAATGGGTGACAAACAAGTCTATGAAAACCCTTTACCGGAAGAACAGATATTGTTTGGGACACGTGCTAACGGTATTAAGAATGCTAACTTGGTGTCGGAGAGAGCAATGCTGCGGAGAAATCGTAGCAGCAATCAATTATTAGAAAATGTATCAAAGGCAACGCAAGGGACGATTGACGATTCAGACGTGGAACCCCACCTCCCCCCCACCCCGCCTTCACACTCTCTTAGTTGGGATTATGTTTTATTCGAATCAGAATAATTAACTGCATTTTGCACATTGTTCAATAGTAATATCGTCAAAATTGTTTCGGATTTATGTCTTTTGCTTTCAGATTTATATCTAGCCGAAAGGATAAGGCGTAGCTTTCTGACCCCGTCCCGACTACATGCACCTTCAGTGACCAACACGTTTCTTATTATTCCAATGGTGTTAATTATTCTTTATGATACATCCCGGAACAGGCAGGCGAAAAAAGTTTGCCTTAAATGCTTTTATTGTCTCGAGGTCTGAGTGATGGATAGGCACACCATATTTAAATTTTTTCAGAAAGCTGCTGTTAGTTTTTGTATCGTCCCTGGACTAGCTGGTTGGAAATATGTTCTATGTAACGTGAGTATTTCATCATCTCAGTTACATATTATGTGCGTGCAAGAGAGTGGTTTGCTTACAGCAATGTTTCACGTTGCTATTATATAACGAAAAAGCCAACAACTCTTCGTAATCAGATTTTTTCGTGGAGGGCGGTAACACAACATGAGAGTTTCGCAGCAAGAATGCCCAAGCGGCAATGGAAAAACAAACGATCAAATAAAACGTTCCAGGAAAAGTATTGTACTGCCCCTGTGAATTGCATAGGCCTTCATTTTTTTCGGAAATCCTTTTTTGCGATACTGTTTTGACCACTTTAAATTATGACGTACAGCAACGATACTATCTGATCAAAATTATCCATAATCAGATTTGTTGAAATTGATATGGGGTGTGTCCACCTTTCGCCTTTTTGATGGCTGTAACTCTGCTGAGGAAACTTTCAAGGAGGCCTCTGAATGTCTGTTCAAGAATGACAGACCATTCTTTCTGAAAAGCCGAAACCAGAGAATGTAGTGACCTTGGACCGCTGGATCTAGAGAGTAGTCGAAGTTCTAATTAATCCCAAAGATGACCCATTTAGTTCAGGTTGAGATTCTGGGTAGGCCAGTTTGTAATCTCTCCCCTCCTTCCTTCTTCCATCTATTGTCCACATTAAACAATGCTCAGTCCAAGTAATTAATAAGCAAAGTATTTTGTGAAGATTTGGGAGGAGCGAAGATTACAATAAATTTTCAATTTTACTTAGCTTGTCATGCTGAGATGACTCCAGTACTTCTTGTGTAGGGGTCTGAGTCTTGAAGTTGAAAATCTAACATCGGGTCCTTATGGTTGGTTTGGATTAAATAAATTGGAAGATTGTTGTTGCAGAATTTTTTACGTATATATATTTTCCACTGATTTTCTCACATTTTAGTATCTCATACAGTATTTTGGTTTTTCACATTAAGAAGCCCAAAATTACATTCTTCGCACCTGTTATACAAAAATACGTCCGACCACATCAGAGGCAAGCTTACGCCTCTCACACTCTGCGCAAATAACAAAGTTCCAAAGGGTTTACAATTTTTCTTAACTAATGAATTCCTACTAGTTTTCGTTACATTTTTAATTTCGATTATTATTTCATAAATGAATCCAGAAATAAACATAGTAAACATTACATGGTTGTGTAACTAATAATAGATATTTCAAGTGTGCAAATAATTCGTAATTTCAAATATTTATTAAAAAAATAATTTTAACCTTACTCTCAGAAGTAGTACTTATCGATTATAACATCGAAACTAAAATATTTTATAAAGTAAATCCTTTTCATAAATTTTAGCTTGAAATATAACATACTGTGTATAAAATTACATGAAAGTTTTCAGAAAAGCTACTCAGATAATACTGACCTGCCCAAAATTCGAAAAATGATACAGTATCGACAACTATTGTTGAGGAAAAGTTATGCTAGAGGAGGATGTCCTGTTAAAAGTCCAATTCTGGAATCTGGAAAGTTATTGTGCACAGACCATTGCGTCACTGGCCCTACTTTATGGCAGGATGCATTCTCACGCTGATGCAGCCATCGCACCCGAACTTTCCTCTACTGTACGCTACACATAATGCCGTGAAATGTGTTCATATTCTTCCACATTTAGAGTTTCGTCAAGCACACAATAAGGGGACCACACCAGAACCACAAGAAACTGCTCCACACCGTAACGCCATCTCCTCAGTACTTCACTTTTGGCACTATACATGATGGCGGCTATCGTTGCACAGGCTTTCGCCAAATACTAACCCTTCCATTCGAGCGCCGTAGGGAACAGTGTGATTTATTACTCCAAATCACACGATTCCAATCATCTACTGTCCAGTCACGTCGCTGTTCACACCACCTCAAGTGTCGTTCGGCACTGACTACACGACTGAGTGACTTATGAGTAGCTTCTCGGCCATTGTACCCCTTTTTTAAAATCCCTACGCACAGTCTTTCTGCTACCTGGACAGCTGGTAGCACTTTGTAACTGACAAGTGATTCCGTCTCCCGATTTCCGTGGATATTTTACAACTAACTGTCTATCAGTACGTGATGTGTGCCTTGTCTAGGCTTAGGTGTCGTTGTTCCTCCGCGTTTCCACTTGACAGTCACATCATCAAGAGGCCACTTGGGAACTTTTAGAAGGGATAAAATGACTGTGACGGATTTGTTACTAATGTGATATCCAGTGAACAGTCCACGTTCGAAGTTGGTGAACTCTCTTGATAGACCCATTTTACTGTTTCTGCTTCTCTACCGACAACACATTACTCACCGCCTACTTTCATATAGGCGGGTCCGCCTCTGGAGACATTTGTGGCCAATTCAGCATTACCATGGGTTCTCGGGGTACTTTTGAGTAGATAGCGTATGTAACGAAACTAAAAGTAACTAACTAACAATCTAAAGGTAATTGAAAGTAGAACGCGCTGTGTCTCCATTGGTGAAGATGTCAAAACGGCTTGGGTACACTGTCAGACGCTTCGATCGCTCATTTGATGGTTGTATCATACGCTCGTTGTCACTTTACAATAAGAGGTGTTGTCAGCACAGGGAGCAGTTCGCTGAAATACATGGTCCAGTCACATCAGTGTGATCTTCACCTATATCCGACGTGAAGGGAGCAGTAACCACTCGCAGACAGCAGGTGGCAGCACTAGGAGTGGAGAGTATATAAAGCATGTCGCGGGGGGGGGGGGGTGCAGAAAACAGTACAGTCGTGGTCGCAGTGCGAAAATGGAACTATTTATCTGACGCCCAAAAGGTTGCGATCATTAGTTTTCGGCCCAAAGATGGAAGCATTTCCGAAAAAGCTAGGTCTTCAAACTGTTCAAGTGGTGCCGAGATTAACGTATACCACACACAGCAAAATGGGACTACCCGAAACCGGCGCCAAGGCAACTGTGGTGCCCAACGTGCCATAGTTGACAGGGTTGAACGATGGTTACGGGGATGTATAAGGGCGAAAAGACGTGCAACTGTTGAGTAATGAACACCCCAGATGAACCAAGAGGATACCAACAGTGTCTAATCAACGACTGTACAAAGAACGTGGCTGCGTATAGGTCTCCACAGTACGCGCCTGTTTCATACACCTATGCTAACTGCTGCTCATCGGCGATGAAGGCTGGACGTCCACTGAGTGGCGACAGCTGAACTACGTTTTAAGCCCCGTCAGTGTGAAACGTCTGAAAGTAAACACCATAATAACAATCTGAAGGGTTCAGGCTGGGGGAGGGAACGTTATGGTCTGGAGAATCTTTTTATGGCATTCCTTGGGTGATCTCGTCACTCTGGAAGTCACAATGGATGAAAGCAAGTGCACATCTACCCTTGGCGATCATGTCCAGCAACACACCCAGCTTGTTTTTCCTCGGCAGGATGGCAGCTATCAGCAGGACAACGCAACGTGTCACACAGGTCACAGTATACATGTGTGGCTCGAAAAGCATCAGCATCATTAGTTCAGACTTTAACCGCAGGAGCGTCCGGCAGCACAGTTATTGCCCATAGCGCACGCGCGGATGGCCTTTTGCAGCTCCCAGTAGGGGGCACCAGGAGCGCCGCTTCCTCAGCTACGAGCGTCTTCCCGTCATGATAAATTCCGACGCCGCCGCGCGATTATCATCAGTCGCGCCTTGCAGCAGGGACAGCAGCAGCTACCACCAGCTGATGATGTCGAGCAGTTGCATCGAAGAAATATTGTGCGATTTACACAATACTATCCGGTGGCAAACCCGAGAAGCGTATTTGCAACAGATCCGTCGGAAAAGCATGAAAAGTCACATCTGGTACCTCTACGGGGAGGAGATGGCCAGCGACGTACGTGAGTTTAACAAGTTACGTAATAAGAGAGGTAGACTGCTGTGCGCTATGGCGTTTTTATTGAGATGCCGTGACAAGCAAACTGTCCCACGTTTGCTAAATTTAAACATGATATTGACTCTGCTGCCGCTTTTAGAATTAAACGACGGGCGAGTGCAGCCCTAGTGAGAGAGAGGGTACGTTATACAAGGCGGGAACCGCGCATGGTGTCCACAAAATTGCTATCACTGCATCTGAAAATCTCTTCGAAACTTTCAGCGTTATCATGGGATTGGGTAGATAGCGCTACCTGGGCGCTAGCAGACTGGTCAAAACAACAAGCCAAGGGCCGCCAAATGTCCAAGTATGCTCGTCTCGAGGCCCAACAGCAAGAAGGGAATGCACCATGTCGACGCACCGTGTTTAATCTCACGGGTAGAATCCTGGACGACGCAGCTGTTGCAGTGCTCGAGAAAGGTTTGAACTATGCACCAACGCCACGGACAGCTCCAATCCGAGATGTCATAGCTGGCATAGAACAAGCAATTTCGAAACTTCCCAGTGACGTTGCAGAAGAGATCAGGAGGGACACCTGCCGAATTTTAACACGACCCCCACCGAGCAAGTACAACATCAGCTCAGCAGAAAGGAAGGCCCTGCGAGACTTGAGAACAGACAAAGACCTCGTCATTTTATCTGCCGACAAGGGGAACGCCACCGTCCTTCTCTCACGAGATGAATACAACAGCAAGATGGAGGAACTGCTCAACGATCCTCCCTATCGCAAGCTAAGAGAGGATCCGACTGGCAAAATAGAGAGAAAAACATTAGATCTTCTCAAGAAGAGTTCTATTCCTTCTAAAGTGATCAAAGGCCTACGCCAACAGGCTGCAGTTCCCCCAAGACTGTACGGCCTGCCCAAGATTCACAAGGATGGGACACCTCTTCGCCCAATAGTAAGCAACATCGGAGATCCTACTTATTTTCTGGCCAAATATCTTACTACACTGTTGGGACCTCTCATAGGCAAGTGTGATCACCACATCCGGAATTCAGAGGACTTCGTAGGACGCCTGAAGACACTTAATTTACAAGCGTCGGATATTTTAGTTAGTTTTGACGTTATATCTTTGTTTACCTCTGCAGGACTCGTTAGAGCTTATCAGCAGCCAGTTTGAGAGAGACATTGTGGCGTTATTTAAACATGTGCTTACCTCAACTTATTTCTTATTTAATGACCAGTATTTTGAACAAGTGGACGGTGTCGCCATGGGAAGTCCTCTGTCTCCCATGGTGGCCAACTATTTTATGGAAGACTTTGAGGAAAGAGCACTGCAGTCGGCAAGTCTCTAACCTTCTTATTTTTGGCGGTATGTAGACGATACTTTTGTGGTGTGGCCCCACGGAGTAGAGACATTACCTGTGTTTCTCCGGCATCTGAAGTCGCTACATCCCAATATACAGTTCACTATGGAAGTGGAAAAGGATGGTATCTTACCATTCCTGGACTTCTTAGTCAGAAGAAGAGCTGACGGTACACTGGGACACAGCGTATATCGCAAATCAACTCATACAGAGCTATGTTTGCAGGCCACAAGTTGCCATCATCCTGCGCATCCTCTTTGGTGCACAGAGCACATGTAGTCCCAGATGCCTACAGTCTACCTGGTGAGCTACAACACCTGAGAACGGTATTCCAACAGAATGGCTATTCCGAAAGGCAGATATGCCATGCATTCCGTTCTCAGCAAACTCGAAGCAGGGATGTTAATGAAGATGCGGAGGCACCCACTGCAACAGCGTTCTTGCCCTGTTTTGGTGGCATATCTTCGAGAATAGAAAGAATCCTCAAAAAGCACGACGTTAAGTGTGTTTTTCGGCCACCAGCAAAACTGAGGAATTTATTGTGCTCTGTCAAAGACGACCTTGGCCTCAGAAAACTTGGCGTGTACAAAATCCCATGCCAATGTGGAAAATCTTATATTGGACAGACATGCCGAACCGTGCAAGAACGTTGCGTCGAACATCATCGTCATACACGCCTGGGGCAACCTGATAAATCAGCGGTAGCGGAACATTGCCTGGACACGGGACATCCTATGCTTTGCGAACAGACGGAAATTTTATCCCCAGCGTCATCTTTCTGGGACTGTGTTATTAAGGAGGCCATACATATTCGCACGGCGGACAATCTTATCAACAGGGATGCAGGTTTTCAACTGAGCGCCGCCTGGAATCCAGCACTGACTGCCATTAAATCAAAAACAGGGAAAACAAGAACTTCCGTTTCCTCAAGTGACGCAACGCGTGGCTGAGATTTAGTTCAGACTTTAACCGCAGGAGCGTCCCGCAGCACAGTTATTGCCCATAGCGCACACGCGGATGGCCTTTCTGCGGCTTCCAGCAGGGGGCACCAGGAGCGCCGCTTTCCTCCAGCTACGAGCTTCTTCCCGCGCAAGCGTGTTGCCTGCTCTCGTCATGATAAATTCCGACGCCGCCGCGCGATTATCATCAGTCGCGCCTTGCAGCAGTGACAGCAGCAGCTACCACCACCTGATGATGTCGAGCAGTTGCGTCGAAGAAATATTGTGCGATTTACACAATACGATCCGGCGGCAAACCCGAGAAGTGTATTTGCAACAGATCCGTCGGGAAAGCATGAAAAGTCACATGAAAAGTCAGCATCAGCATGAGTTTACAGTACTGCCCAGGCCACCAGATTCCCCGGATTTCAACCCAGTCGAAAGTCTGTGGGACTACCTTTATCGGGCTGTTCACGTCATAGATCATCAACAGAGAAACGTACTGAAATCCCTGTCAATACCTTCCATAACCTCACTGACTGTCTTCCTGCATGTCTCGGAGTGGTCCGCACTGCAAAATGTGGTTATTCAGGCTTTTGACAGGTGGTCACATTATTGTCACTGGAGAGTCTGTTATACGAGTACATCATCCGAACATTCGAAAGCTACCGAGAGACAACAAACATAGAACATAAGCCTTTTATTTGTTTCCCGTGGTCAAAAAGAGCAGCAGACTTTTCTTTTTCGCTCTATCTACTCAATTATTTCTTTGCTACATTCCAGTTTCTGTCTACATCTACAGTTTTGACCCCTTACAGCTCCATCCTGTACCATCGAAGTTATTTCCAAACGCCTTAAAAAATATCCTGTCATCGTCACTCCTCCTTCAGTCTTTTCCCCATATTCCTTCGCTCTCCGATTTTGTGGAGAATTTCCTCATTCCTTATCTTATCAGTCTACTTAATTTTCGACCTCTTTCTGTATGAAAGGAAAGGACCGTATGGCACTGTTGGCCGGGAGGCCACAGTCGGGGGAGTTCGGCCGCCGTATTGCAAGTCGTTTTTAGGTGATGCCACATCGGCGACTTGCGAGTCAATGATGATGAAGCACACACAACACCCAGTCCCCTGCCGGGAATCGAACCCGGGCCCCCTGCGTGGTTCTCACATCAAACGCTTCTAGTCTCTCCTTTTCCGATTTTCCCACAATTTGTGATTCACTTCCACACAATGCTGTCGTACTGGTCCTCTGGGAACGAGAAACATTTACCTTTATGGTTGACACGAAATGGCAATTAATAAAACGAAACGTTATTCAGTGTGCAAAAGAACACGTATAAATATTAATTATCTCACTGTGATGTATATGAAAAGCAGTATCGATAGTTCATGATAATCTATATTTAGTAGTAAAAACAGAAATAGATTTTCATGATCTAGACATGTGAATGCTACATCTACATCTACATCCATACTCCGCAAGCCACCCGACGGTGCGTGGCGGAGGGTACCCTGAGTACCTCTATCGGTTCTCCCTTCTATTCCAGTCTCGTATTGTTCGTGGGAAGAAGGATTGTCGGTATGCTTCTGTGTGGGCTCTAATCTCTCTGATTTTATCCTCATGGTCTCTTCGCGAGATATACGTAGGAGGGAGCAATATACTGCTTGACTCTTCGGTGAAGATATGTTCTCGAAACTTTAACAAAAGCCCGTACCGAGCTACTGACCGTCTCTCCTGTAGAGTCTTCCACTGGAGTTTATCTGTCATCTCCGTAACGCTTTCGCGATTACTAAATGATCCTGTAACGAAGCGCGCTGCTCTCCGTTGGATCTTCTCTATCTCTTCTATCAACCCTATCTGGTACGGATCCCACACTGCTGAGCAGTATTCAAGCAGTGGGCGAACAAGCGTACAGTAACCTACTTCCTTTGTTTTCGGATTGCATTTCCTTAGGATTCTTCCAATGAATCTCAGTCTGGCATCTGCTTTACCGACGATCAACTTTATATGATCATTCCATTTTAAATCACTCCTAATGCGCACACCCAGATAATTTATGGAATTAACTGCTTCCAGTTGCTGACCTGCTATTTTGTAGCTAAATGATAAGGGATCTATCTTTCTATGTATTCGCAGCACATTACACTTGTCTACATTGAGATTGAATTGCCAATCCCTGCACCATGCGTCAATTCGCTGCAGATTCTCCTGCATTTCAGTACAATTTTCCATTGTTACAACCTCTCGATATACTACAGAATCATCCGCAAAAAGCCTCAGTGAACTTCCAATGTTATCCACAAGCTCATTTATATATATTGTGAATAGCAACGGTCCTATGACACTCCCTAGCGGCGCACCTGAAATCACTCTTACTTCGGATGACGTCTCTCCATTGAGAATGACATGCTGCGTTCTGCTATCTAGGAACTCTTCAATCCAATCACACAATTGGTCTGATAGTCCATATGCTCTTACTTTGTTCATTAAACGACTGTGGGGAACTGTATCGAACGCCTTGCGGAAGTCAAGAAACACGGCATCTACCTGTGAACCCGTGTCTATGGCCCTCTGAGTCTCGTGGACGAATAGCGCGAGCTGGGTTTCACACGACCGTCTTTTTCGAAACCCATGCTGATTCCTACAGAGTAGATTTCTATTCTCCAGAAAAGTCATTATATTCGAACATAACACGTGTTCCAAAATTCTACAACTGATCGACGTTAGAGATATAGGTCTATAGTTCTGCATATCTGTTCGACGTCCCTTCTTGAAAACGGGAATGACCTGTGCCCTTTTCCAATCCTTTGGAACGCTGCACCCTTCTAGAGACCTACGGTACACCGCTGCAAGAAGGGGGGCAAGTTCCTTCGCGTACTCTGTGTAAAATCGAACTGGTATCCCATCAGGTCCAGCGGCCTTTCCTCTTTTGAGCGATTTTAATTGTATCTCTATTCCTCTGTCGTCTATTTCGATATCTACCATTTTGTCATCTGTGCGACAATCTAGAGAAGGAACTACAGTGCAGTCTTCCTCTGTGAAACATCTTTGGAAAAATACATTTAGTATTTCGGCCTTTAGTATGTCATCCTCTGTTTCAGTACCATTTTGGTCACAGAGTGTCTGGACATTTTGTTTTGTTCCACCTACCGCTTTGACATAAGACCAAAATTTCTTAGGATTTTCTGCCAAGTCAGTACATAGAACTTTACTTTCGAATTCATTGAACGCCTCTCGCATAGCCCTCCTCACAGTACATTTCGCTTCGCGTAGTTTTTGTTTGTCTGGAAGGCTTTGGCTATGTTTATGTTTGCTGTGAAGTTCCCTTTGCTTCCGCAGCAGTTTTCTAACTCGGTTGTTGTACCACGGTGGCTCTTTTCCATCTCTTACGATCTTGCTTGGCACATACTCATCTAACGCATATTGTACGATGGTTTTGAACTTTGTCCACTGATCCTCAACAATATCTGTACTTGAGACAAAACTTTTGTGTTGAGCCGTCGGGTACTCTGAAATCTGCTTTTTGTCGCTTTTGCTAAACAGAAAAATCTTCCTACCTTTTTTAACCGTGACCTTCACCCAAGTTATTTCACATTTCGGATCTCCGTCAGTTTCCTTCGATACTATTGCACTTCTTATCGCTATAAACACGCCTCCCCCTTCACTGTCCAGCTTGTCTCTGCGGTATACATTCCAATCTGAGTTTAGGATTTCATTACTGTTTACCTCTGGTTTCATCCAACTTTCTGTCCCTAGTACTATATGGGAGTTGTGACCGTTTATTAATGAGAGCAGTTCTGGGACCTTTCTATAGACGCTCCTGCAGTTTACTATTAGCACATTAAGATCGTTATTCCCTGATGCATTTTGCCTACTCCTTACCTTGCCGCTTCCCAGGAGGCGTCTTGTCGGGCCTAGGGAGGGAATTCTCTAACCTAAAGAACCCCCATATGCACTCCACACGTACTCCGCTACCCTTGTAGCCGCTTCCGGCGTGTAGTGCACACCTGACCTATTCAGGGGGACCCTACATTTCTCCACCCGATAGCGGAGGTCGAGAAATTTGCACCCCAGATCTCCGCAGAATCGTCTGAGCCTCTGGTTTAAGCCTTCCACTCGGCTCCAAACAGGGGACCGCGATCGGTTCTGGGAACGATACTACAAATAGTTAGTTCTGTTTCACCCCGCGAGCGAGGCTTTCCGCCTTCACCAATTCCGCCAACCGCCTGTACGAACTGAGGATGACCTCTGAACCCAGACGGCAGGAGTCATTCGTGCCAACATGAGCAACAATTTGCAGTCGGGTGCACCCAGTGCTCTCTATCGCCGCCGGCAGAGCTTCCTCCACATCTCGGATGAGACCCCCCGGCAAGCAGACAGAGTGAACACTGGCCTTCTTTCCCGATCTTTCCGCTATTTTCCTAAGGGGCCCCATTACCCGCCTAACGTTGGAGCTCCCAATAACTAATAAACCCCTCCCCCCGTGTGCCTGCTCGGACCTTGCTGAAAGAGCAGCTACATGTCCACTCACAGGCAGAGCGGGCGATGCCACAAGGCCAGCCTCCACATTTACCCTCCGCCTCGTGCGCCGCGAACGCCGCTGAACCCGCCACTCCCCTTGGGGAGAGGGTAGCCCAACCGCGCCCCGTACCCGCGAAGATGTCTCGACACAGGGACAGTGGGTGAAGCATGTAACACCGGGGGTGTACCATGCGACGCACCAGACTCCCCACTGCCGCTACACTCCGAGGCAGCAGCCTGAAGACGGCTGACCGTGGCCATCAACACGCTCAGCTGTTCGCGAACAGTGGCCAGCTCCTCCTGCGTTCGTACACAGCAGTCACACATCCTATCCATCCTAAGAAATCAATTTACTGTAGAGAGTTAATCAACTTTTAACTAGACTGCTAATTCACTAAAGGCGGATGATTGTTGACTAAACTGTGATTGTTGGCGACTTCTTGTAGAAAACAATGAAAATAGCACTACCTGTCTCTGGACTGTATTGAACAAACGCTAGCGCTACTGGCACTATGGTTGACTAAAGGGACGCTCTCTGACTGTATTCAAAACAAACACGAAATCTATGGAACACTATTACTAGCACTCGACAATTAAAGCTTCCTAAAAGCAAAAACACACGGAAGAAGAAGTGACAAGTAAGAAAAATACAGTTTATTCTTAAATTAAGGTAGATCGCTGCACAGCAGACGTGAAGCAGACGGCAGTTAGGACGACACTGTGACGACATGGTTCAAATGGTTCAAATGGCTTTGAGCACTATGGGACTCAACTTCTCAGGTCATTAGTCCCCTAGAACTTAGAACTAGTTAAACCTAACTAACCTAAGGACATCACACACATCCATGCCCGAGGCAGGATTCGAACCTGCGACCGTAGCGGTCTCGCGGTTCCAGGCTGCAGCGCCTAGAACCGCACGGCCACTTCACGACATGTGTGAAGCCAATTTGTGGTGTCACCGCCAGACACCACACGTGCTCGGTGGTAGCTTTAAATCGGCCGCGGTCCATTAGTACATGTCGGACCCGCGTGTCGCCACTGTTAGTGATCGCAGACTGAGCGCCACCACACGGCAGGTCTCGAGAGACTGACTAGCACTCGCCCCAGTTGTACGGACGACTTAGCTAGCTACTACACGGACGAAGCCTTGCTCATTTGCAGAGCAGATAGTTAGAATAGCCTTCAGCTAAGTCCATGGCTACGACCTAGCAAGGCGCCATTAGCCTTACATAGCTTGTATCTAAAGAGTCTCACTTGTATAGTCAAGAGCGATGTACCACAAGGATGGATTAAAGTTAAGTATTCAAGGAGCTACGTACTTTTCTTTATAGCATTCATTACGTATCCTGTTTCAGACCTATCTCTAGCCTGCGTCAGTAACGCGTGCCTTTCGGCTACTTCCGTGTGGCGTAGCTGTCTTGTTACGCCACAACACAATTAATGATATCACTGTATACGGCTTGGAAATATTGAAGCCATCTATTTAGTCCCTCAATCGTAGTAGTTATCGCCGAGTCTAGATCGAAAAAGTAATCAACAGTCGAGTGCTGCATGAAAATACCGGGTGATCAAAAAGTCAGTATAAATTTGAAAACTGTATAAAACACGAAATAATGTAGATAAAGAGGTACAAATTGACACACATGCTTGGAATGACATGGGGTTTTATTATAACCAAAAAATACAAAAGTTCAAAAAATGTCCGACAGATGGCGCTTCATCTGATCAGAATAGCAATAATTAGCATAACAAAGTAAGACATAGCAAAGATGATGTTCTTTACCGGAAATGCTCAATATATCCACCATCATTCCTCAATAATAGCTGTAATCGAGGAATAATGTTGTGAATAGCACTGTAAAGCATGTCCGGAGTTATGGTGAGGCATTGGGGTCGGATGTTGTCTTTCAGGATCTCCAGAGATGTCGGTCGATCACGATACACTTGCGACTTCAGGTAACCCCAAAGCCAATAATCGCACGGACTGAGGTCTGGGGACCTGGGAGGCCAAGCATGACGAAAGTGACAGCTGAGCACACGATCATCACCAAACGACGAGGCAAGAGATCTTTCACGCGTCTAGCAATATGGGGTGGAGCACCATCCTGCATAAACATCGTACGTTCCAGCAGGTGTTTATCAGCCAGGCTGGAGATGATGCGACTCTGTAACATATCGGCGTACCTCTCACCCGTCACGGTACCAGTTACAAAACCAGAATCACGCATTTCCTCGAAGAAAAAAGGCCCGATAACGGTAGATGTGGTAAATCCAACCCATACCGCGACTTTATCGTCGTGCAATGGAGTTTCCACGACAGTTCTAGGATTTTCGGTAGCCCAAATTCTGCAGTTGTGGGCGTTGACAGACCATCGGAGCGTGAAATGAGCTTCATCGGTCCACAACACGTTACTCAACCAATCGTCATCTTCCGCCATCTTTTGAAACGCTCACATCGTAAATGCCCTCCGCTTCACTAAATGTCCAGGTAACAGTTCATGATGCCGATGCATTTTGTACGGATAGCATCGGAGGGTACGCCTAAGTGCCAACCAAACAGTAGTGTATGGAATGCCGGTGCGACGTGCGACTGCACGAGCGCTGACGTCTCCGTGCGTAGACGAACCCGCTACAGTTTCCATTTCTTCCCGAACTGTCTCAGCACCATTACGCCTTGTGCTCGCTCGGCCACTACGGGGGCTATCGTCTAAACAACCCGTGGCTTCGAACTCCGAAATCATTCTCGCGACAGCTGCATTTGTCAACGGACCTTTACCCGTTCGAATCCCCTTCCTATGGCGATAGGATCGTAACGCTGAACTAGCGCATTCTCCATTCTGATAATACAGCTTCACTAAAAGCGCCTTTTCAGGCAACGTCAACATGCTGCGACTGCTGGCGCATCTGATTCTCTGCTGCTGCTGCCTGACAGGGACAGAAGATGCCCTGTGGGTCGGTGGAGTCTAAGCCGCAAGGCTATTCCTCCAAACTGACGGAGCGTGTGATGTGTCCTGACTTCTTGTTTGATGTCCTGTCAGTCTGCTAGGACGGTGTTCTGGACGTGCTGGCAACTCAATGGTCGCGAAGCAGGTGGGGTCATCTGGTTGCGTTAAGACGCTGCACCCGGTGGCCAAGTGCTCGAAGGAGCGGATTTTCGGACTGCGCGTTCTTCTCGTAAAAGAGCCGTGCAGCCTGACGAAACCTGTCTCGAACAGTAGGGGTGTTGGCGACTCGGTTAAGGTCGTCCGACGGGAAGTCCCGAGGGAGGTGCAATGCCAGACGTAGAGTCCGGTTCTGAAGTCGCTGGAGTCGGTCGACGTGGGTCGCTGCAGCATTGCCCCAAACCACAGCGTCATAGTCGATGAGCGGGCGTATGAGTGTAAGATAAAGCGCAACACCCAGTTCTGGCGGGAGCGCTGGTGTCGGATTTAGGAAGGGGTAGAGTTGAGTCATTCTATCCCTGACCTTTTTTACGATGTCGTCGATATGGTGTCTCCATGTGAGCCCTCTATCGAGCGTCACACCCAGGTACTTGGCGGTATTACCCAAGGTACGGCGGTTCCCCTGATGGTGATCTGCGGTAGGTCGGCTGGGATATGCTTCTTGGTGATGAGGAGGGCTTGCGTCTTAGCTCCATTGAAGCTGAGGTGCCACCTCCTGGCCCACTGACTAAGTGTGTCAGCCGCTGCCTGCATGCGTCGTCGTTGGAGCAGAGCTGCATTCATGTTGCACGTGTACATCGCCGTATCATCCGCGTGGAGGGCGGGGTGGACCCTGTCCACTCGCGGCATGTCTGCGGTATACAGGATGTACAGTACGGGGCCGAGGACGGAGCCTTGGGGAACTCCAGCTCTGACCCGGCGGCGCGTCGACAGGTCCTCCGTGCGTACATGAAAGCTTCTCTCGGCGAGGTAAGATTTTAAGAGACGGACATGCGGCAGGGGCACACCGAGGTCGAGGAGCTTGAAGAGAAGCCCCTCATGCCATACAGAATCGAACGCCCGTGAAACATCCAGGAAGATGGCACCGAAATACTCCCGTCGTTCGATGGCATCAAGGGCCTCTTGAACGATTCGAAGCAGTTGGTGCGTTGTGGCGTGTGCAGGGCGAAAACCACGTTGTTCATCCGGTAGGAGACGTTCTTCCCTGATGTGACGCAGGAGGCGGCAGAGATACAGCCTTTCAAAGACTTTGGTGACTGCTGGTAGCAAACTGATGGGCCTGTAGCTGCTCGGGAGCTGAGGGTCCTTCTCAGGCTTCCAGATGGGGATGACCTCTGCGTGTTTCGACTCCTGAGGATAGCAGCCAGTGCGGAGGATGCTGTTGAAAAGGCGAGCCAGGTGATCAGCGGCTGTCGGTGGCATCCGTCGCAGCATTTCATTCGTAAGCTGGTCAGGGCCTCCCGCCTTGCGTTTGTTAAGCCGCCGAAGTTGATCGGAGACTTCATTAGCATCCACCTCTTCGATACTTTCGTCAGCCGTAGGGGCAGCGAGGAACACCGGGAGACGTTGAGCAACCAGGCGAACGTGATCCGGATCCATGGGGTCCATGATGGGCTGGAAATTTTGTTCAAAAACGTCAACAATGGCGTTGGCTTTGTCCACTGGGCTGCTGACGATGTTTCGACCAACTTGTAACGGCGGAATCTTCTGACGCCGGCGGAGGAAGAACTGTGTGGCTTTCCAGGCGATACCATCGCCAACCCGAAGAGTGGCCTGGCGGTTGGACCATTCCTGATGGCGGTGGTTTGCAACGGCAACTTTTATGTCCCTCCTCATCCTGTTGAGAGCCCTCTTCGTCGCTGCGTTGCGCGTCAGCTGCCATTTACGAAAGAGGCGGTTTTTGGCAGTTATCGCCTCCATGAGATGTGGCGGTAGTTGCCGGGGTCGGTCAGCTGGGTCAGATCGCGGCCGCGGTTTGGCCCGGAGCACCGCTTGTAGAGCACAGATCTGCTTCTCTCTCTCATTACAGCTCCTTTTATACACGATTGTCATGCTCAGTCACTGACGTTTTGCTGTCCAGAGCCATCTGTAAACTTTGTTTTATTTTGTTCTAATAAACCCCATGTCATTCCAAGCATGTGTGTCAATTTTTACCTCTCTATCTACATTATTCCGTGGTTTATTAAGTTTTCAAATTTATACTGACTTTTTGATCACCCAGTACTTGGACCCATGGCACATTTCACTCTTAGTGTAGCATGATAATACATTGAGAATATACTCACTGTTAGACCGCTGCAATAGATGTTCTGGTAGAAGTGGGACTGAACATATTCTGTAGTCATATGCTTTTTGATTTATGTTTTTGCGCGACAGACTTCATCCCACTCGTAGTCTGAAAACCAAACTTTAACACTTTTTTAGCACATCTCGAGCGCTAACACAGTTGACGAGCTACCATCTTGTGAAAGTTCAATCCCTGCATGAAGACGTTTTGAACTGCTAACTGTTAACACGTAGCACGAGGCGAACAGTAAAGGTGATGGTGGCATCTTATCATCCACAACATCCACACCAGAGTGGTTAGCCATCTGTTCTTGCACTGATGCTGGAATGTCTCTTGTGCATTGCTCAATGGAAGGTGCGTACGACGGAGGCCTGTACGATGCAGTACCCTCTAGCACATCTTCTCAGCATGATGGATCGGATGCAGTTGTCTCTTGTGGGAGCTTATATGCAGGTTTTAGAAATAACAGACATTTAAAGGAGAGAGAGAGAGATGTTTGCATGCGTTGTGTAATAAATCTTTAAATGGAAAGCATTTATTTGCAGGACCATATTCTTCCTCTTCCTATGTTGAAGCATTAATGCTCCCTTCCATTCCTCAGCCGAATGAGTGCATGTAATACAGCTATTAAACCCCACCCTGTCTGGCACCAACATCTCGATAACTGAACAGCGACAGCTCAACAATCACTGACATCTCAGCCTCTTGTGGTGGTAACACTGACCTAAGCCTATACTGCTGTAGGTAGATAATAAACTTAAAGAAATTTATGCAAATTTAAACAAATTTAAAGAAATCTAAACAAATTCTATTCGAATTGAACGACATCATGAGCAGCCTCTAGTAGGGGGGGGGGGGGGGGGGAGAGGGAGGGAGGCAACACAATACTAACTCCCCTCAGCTGAAGGAGTAAGCTCTTAGAGCAAAATTCGAAATTCCCGCCCATTTTCCAGGAGGATGACTTGCCAGGAGCCCATGGCGAACACACTTGATAGTGATACTGCCTCTAATTGCTTAAATAAAGACTTACGTCCAGCGCAGGCCGAGTCCTTTTCCTCCGGTTCCTAGAAAGAGGTGGCGGTCGGGTGACTTAGGTTAGTGGAAGTTGCCCAAATGTCCTTTCTTTCCCGCCATTTTCTTAGGTTAGTAGAGGCAGTCCAAGTGCCCTTTCTTTTCAGTAGAGGTAGTCCAATTGATCTATCTTCCCCCCAAAATTCAAACTTCCCGCTAGGGGGCCGCGGCACTTTCCCGCCATCTTGGATAACGGTACTCGCGTCATCAGCTGACGTCAATAGCATTATCATCTGACGTACGTGACGTCACGTACTTTCGTCACGGCAGCCATCTTGGATAACGGTACTCTGGGGTGTCAGAGGCCTAGCCCCACTACTATCATAGTTGCTATTTTTTTGGAAATGCTCACCAGACACGGAAATCGATGAATAACCTATTTCATTTACAGACTTCAGCTAACTACAACGTATTAATGTAGAAAAAATATTCCTGTACTTGCATTTCATGTGACGGTCAAGTCGGACACTCGGCTATTGGCAAATTTCGTTTCCACATCTACATCCATAGTCTGCAAGCCACCTGACGGTGTGTGGCTGAGGGTACCTTGAGTACCTCTATCGGTTCTCCCTTCTATTCCAGTCTCGTATTGTTCGTGGAACGGAAGATTGTCGGTATGCCTCTGTGTGGGCATTAATCTCTCTGATTTTATACTCATGGTCTCTTCGTGAGATATACGTAGGAGGGAGCAATATACTGCTTGACTACTCGGTGAATATAAGTTCTCGAAACTTCAACAAAAGCCCGCACCGAGCTACTGAGCGTCTCTTTTGCAGAGACTTCCACTGGAGTTTATCTATCATCTCCGAAACGCTTTCGCGATTACGAAATGACCGTGTAACGAAGCGCTCTGCTCTCCGTTGGATCTTCTCTATCTCTTCTATCAGCCCTATCTGATACGGATCCCACACAGGTGAGCAGTGTTCAAGCAGTGGGCGAACAAGTGTACTGTAACCTACTTCCTATGTTTTCGGACTGCATTTCCTTAGGATTCTTCCAATGAGTCTCAGTCTGGTATCTGCTTTACCGACAATTAATTTTATATGGTCATTCCATTTTAAATCACTTCTAATGCCTACTCTCAGATAATTTATGGAATTAACTGCTTCCATTTGCTGACCTGCTATATTGTAGCTAAATGATAAAGGATCTTTCTTTCTATGTATTCGCAGCACATTACACTTGTCTACACTGAGATTGAATTGCCATTCCCTGCACCATGCGTCAATTCGTTGCAGATTCTCCTGCATTTCAGTACAATTTTCCATTGTTACAACCTCTCGATATACTACAGCATCATCCGCAAAAAGCCTCAGTGAACTTCCAATGTTATCCACAAGCTCATTTATATATATTGTGAATAGCAACGGTCCTGCGACACTCCCCTGCAGCACACTTGAAATCACTCTTACTTTGGAAGACTACTCTCCATTGAAAATGTATCCTGCTTTCGGTTATCTAGGAACTCTTCAATTCAATCACGCTATTGGTCTGATAATCCATATGCTCTTACTTTGTTCATTAAACAACTGTGGGGAACTGTATTGAACGTCTTGCGGAAGTCAAGAAACACGGCATCTACCTGGGAACCCTCCGAGTCTCGTGGAAGAACAGTGCGAGCTGGGTTTCACACGATCGTCTTTTTCGAAACCCATACTGATTCCTACAGAGTAGATTTCTAGTCTCCAAAAAAGTCATTATACTCGAACATAATACGTGTTCCAAAATTCTACAACTGATCGACGTTAGAGATATAGGTCTATAGTTCTGCATATCTGTTCGATGTCCCTTCTTGAAAACGGGGATGACCTGTGCCCTTTTCCAATACTTTGGAACGCTACGCTCTTCTAGAGACCTACGGTACACCGCTGTAAGAAGGGGGGCTAGTTCCTTCGCGTACTCTGTGTAAAATCGAACTGGTATCCCATCAGGTCCAGCGGCCTTTCCTCTTTTGAGCAATTTTAATTGTTTTTCTATCCCTCTCTCATCTATTTCGATATCTACCATTTTGTCATCTGTGCGACAATCTAGAGAAGGAACTACAGTGCAGTCTTCCTCTGTGAAACAGCTTCGGAAAAAGACATTTAGTATTTCGGCCTTTAGTCTGTAATTGTCTGTTTCAGTACCATTTTGGTCACAGAGTGTCTGGACATTTTGTTTTGTTCCACCTACCGCTTTGACATAAGACCAAAATTTCTTAGGATTTTCTGCCAAGTCAGTACATAGAACTTTACTTTCGAATTCATTGAACGCCTCTCGCATAACCCTCCTCACACTACATTTCGCTTCGCATAATTTTTGTTTGTCTGGAAGGCTTTGGCTATGTTTGTGTTTGCTGTGAAGTTCCCTTTGCTTCCGCAGCAGCTTTCTAACTCGGTTGTTGCACCACGGTGGCTCTTTTCCATCTCTTGCGATCTTTCTTGGCACATACTCGTCTAATGTATATTGTACGATGGTTTTGAACTTTGTCCACTGATCCTCAGCACTATCTGTACTTGAGATAAAACTTTTGTGTTGAGCCGTCAGGTACTCTGAAATCTGCTTTTTGTCACTTTTGCTAAACAGAAACATCTTCCTACCTTTTTTAATATTTTTATTTACGGCTGAAATCATCGATGCCGTAACCGCTTTATGATCACTGATTCCCTGTTCTGCGTTAACTGTTTCAAATAGTTCGGGTCTGTTTGTCACCAGAATGTTTTCGCCACGAGTCGTTTCTCTGTTTAACTGCTCAAGGTAGTTTTCAGATAAAGCACTTAAAAAAATTTCACTGGATTCTTTGTCCCTGCCACCCTTTAGAAACGTTTGAGTCTCCCAGTCTATATCTGGTAAATTAAAATCTCCACCCAAAACTATAATATGGTGGGGAAACCTACTCGAAATATTTTCCAAATTTTCCTTCAGGTGTTCTGCTACTACAGCTGCTGAGCCAGGGGTCCTATAGAGACAACCAATTACGATGTTTGAGCCTGCTTTAACCGTGACCTCCACCCAAATTATTTCACATTTCGGATCTCCGTCAATTTCCTTTGATATTATTGTTCTTTTTATCGCTATAAACACGCCTCTCCCTTCACTGTCCAGCCTGTCTCTGCGGTATACATACCAATCTGAGTATAGAATTTCATTACTGTTTACATCTGATTTCAGCCAACTTTCCGTTCCTAGCAATATGTGTTCTTTGTGACCATTTATTAAACGTGTTATTATTGTTAAATGCTGAGACACGCAAGGTTTTCAGTGTGAGATTGCCCCTTCTTATACATAATTTTCATCCAGCTGTAGCGCACTGCTTTCCAGTGGCTGATTTCGAAAACTGAAACAGCAAGTGCAGACGCGGAAACACGCCTAAGTAATTCACCAACCTTTATGTGTACCAAAATGCCGCTTTTCTTCGTTTTTACGCTACCAAACAATTCGTTCTCTCTTCGACAATCACTTGAGATTACGTCTAATTTCTCACGGAAAACCGTCAATTCGTTTACGACATTTACACGAAACACTAGTACTGGTTCGAACTGTCTTATGATCACTAAAAGTCCCAGTTCTCTTTCTGGTAAATGAATCAAGTTTGCAACAGGAACAACTTCAATGATTTCGATAACTGTTTCATCACTACCACTCCATGGACCCGCTCTTAATACAACCAATTGATTCAAATTTGGAGCAGACACAGTCTCGTCTACTTCTTTAAGTATTTCTCTACAGTTATTCTCCAGATCCGCTTCCAGCAAAACAGCATATGTTAAATCTGGTTCATCAGTAGTTACTTCGATTAGAATTACGTCCTCTGGTTGGTGGATAACCTGCACTGTATATCCATCAGGTGCAGAAACAGTGTCGTCACGAACTTTTTAACCGTCTGGACTTCAATGTGCTCTGTAGTTTCACTCGTTAACTCAACTTGAACTAATTGTTCTAGCCTCTGGCTAATATGTACGATATGTTAGTGGGCTACAGAACCAATCTCCTCAAACTACTCGAATCTTGACGTTATCTTCTGTTTCGATCTGTTCTCTTTTATTATTTTTATCTTCCTTTTCCTTCGCTACGTCTGAACTCGTTTCCAGAAATTCTAATTCAACTACTACGTCTCTCGCTTCATGCATTGCTGTGTCTGATTTATTTTCGCCATTAATGATACGATCCTGAATGATTAATTCCGTTCCCTCTTCAGATTTGTTAACCACTTCCCTGATATTTTTGTCTAGTTTTTCCATTCGTTCGTCTCAAGCTTGTGCATGACCCGTGAACTGTTATTGTAATCTCTCAAGGTGATCAATGTCTTCTTTAACGCTTTGAAGACCATAACTTTGCATTAAAAAGACTGCCCTCTAGTGCAGGGTGAGCCGCGATTTCCTCGCGAACGAGTCACCTGTCGCTTGGAAACTGGACTCCTTTCATATGAGATCAATGTGCGGACGTCTCGCTACGTTTCCCTTGACTGGTGCTGCTTTCTGTTGTCAATTTCTAGAATTATTCCGGAAGAAGTATTAGCGAACGTAACAGCTACTGTCACAAATGGCTGAGCCAATCGCATTGACGTAATTTCGTGCGTGTACACGTCAGGTTTCGCAGTTTGGTTGCATTCTGCGACAAATCCGTCACGTTCGTTGAGTGAACAAGACATTTTGGAGTCCCAGGAGGAAGAAATTGTTCAGTGCCTCACTCGCAGTTCTTTCTTGGGAGAATAATTATACTTTCTGTCATCATTATTTTAAAATTTGTAATCAGTCTAAGAAGTAAAAAGTAAATTAGAAAAATAAATTTTGAAGCCTTTTTAGTGTGTATTACTCTTGAAGATACATCAGTTACATATGTGCTAGTAACGCTTTAAATAATGGCATTAATGGCTGGTTTCCTAGGCCTAATATTCTTCTAAGTAGCCGATCTCCAAAGTGTTAAATTCATCTGAAATATTCTTAAAATGCTCATCCTTTTTCTTGTCTGCTTTCTTAAAGTTTTCTACTGTTCCTTGGAAATGTTTCTTGTTGTTTAACGCCATCTCGATCAGGAACACAGGATTAACTTGGAGCGCGATCGGCAACACCGTGAACTAGTTGAACAGTAAGTTCCTGCTTCGCTTGTCTTCTTGTAGAACTCAATGAGAAACGTCCCGAGCTCTGTGTTCCATAAAACCGCAGCTTTCCTCACAAAATACTAACAGTGATACAATAAGTCACAGGATATCTCAAATGGTGATAGTTTGTCATCATTTCTTATAGACTCCCGGAAATGAAAAAAAGAACACATTGACACCGGTGTGTCAGACCCACCATACTTGCTCCGGACACTGCGAGAGGGCTGTACAAGCAATGATCACACGCACGGCACAGCGGACACACCAGGAACCGCGGTGTTGGCCGTCGAATGGCGCTAGCGGCGCAGCATTTGTGCACCGCCGCCGTCAGTGTCAGCCAGTTTGCCGTGGCATACGGAGCTCTATCGCAGTCTTTAACACTGGTAGCATGCCGCGACAGCGTGGACGTGAACCGTATGTGCAGTTGACGGACTTTGAGCGAGGGCGTATAGTGGGCATGCGGGAGGCCGGGTGGACGTACCGACGAATTGCTCAACACGTGGGGCGTGAGGTCTCCACAGTACATCGATGTTGTCGCCAGTGGTCGGCGGAAGGTGCACGTGCCCGTCGACCTGGGACCGGACCGCAGCGACGCACGGATGCACGCCAAGACCGTAGGATCCTACGCAGTGCCGTAGGGGACCGCACCGCCACTTCCCAGCAAATTAGGGACACTGTTGCTCCTGGGGTATCGGCGAGGACCATTCGCAACCGTCTCCATGAAGCTGGGCTACGGTCCCGCACACCGTTAGGCCGTCTTCCGCGCACGCCCCAACATCGTGCAGCCCGCCTCCAGTGGTGTCGCGACAGGCGTGAATGGAGGGACGAATGGAGACGTGTCGTCTTCAGCGATGAGAGTCGCTTCTGCCTTGGTGCCAATGATGGTCGTATGCGTGTTTGGCGCCGTGCAGGTGAGCGCCACAATCAGGACTGCATACGACCGAGGCACACAGGGCCAACACCCGGCATCATGGTGTGGGGAGCGATCTCCTACACTGGCCGTACACCACTGGTGATCGTCGAGGGGAGACTGAATAGTGCACGGTACATCCAAACCGTCATCGAACCCATCGTTCTACCATTCCTAGACCGGCAAGGGAACTTGCTGTTCCAACAGGACAATGCACGTCCGCATGTATCCCGTGCCACCCAACGTGCTCTAGAAGGTGTAAGTCAACTACCCTGGCCAGCAAGATCTCCGGATCTGTCCCCCATTGAGCATGTTTGGGACTGGATGAAGCGTCGTCTCACGCGGTCTGCACGTCCAGCACGAACGCTGGTCCAACTGAGGCGCCAGGTGGAAATGGCATGGCAAGCCGTTCCACAGGACTACATCCAGCATCTCTACGATCGTCTCCATGGGAGAATAGCAGCCTGCATTGCTGCGAAAGGTGGATATACACTGTACTAGTGCCGACATTGTGCATGCTCTGTTGCCTGTGTCTATGTGCCTGTGGTTCTGTCAGTGTGATCATGTGATGTATCTGACCCCAGGAATGTGTCAATAAAGTTTCCCCTTCCTGGGACAATGAATTCACGGTGTTCTTATTTCAATTTCCAGGAGTGTATTTTCTACACAGTAAATTTATTACCAGCTGTCTCAATAGAATAGTCCTTTTGAAATTTATGCTGGGCATGCCTTGTACCCGCTCTTCTCCAGCCGAGAGCTGAATTTAGACCCCAAGCTCCGGCTGTATCACTCCGTAGTCCTACCGTCACTAACGTATGGTTCCTCTGCGTGGTCCACGATTAGTAAGTCCCGGATGCTGATGCTCCAGCACCTACAGAATAAACCTCTCAGGTGGAGTCTTCACGCCCCTCCGCTCACCAGGATTGTCACTCTGCATGAGGAGACAAATACAGCCCTTCTCAAGACAACCATTCGCCGTAAGGCTCGCCAACTACTCAGTAAAGTGGACGCCCTCCGTGAGACGGTCGCTGGATTACAGACCATCGGCACCACAGTTCCACGGCGCTGGCACCGACACCCCGTTCCGCTTACCATCCTGGCGGACTCCGATTCGGGCTATGACTGACGATAGGCCCAATACGACCACGTTTTTCTGTCCGTTTTCGTACAGTCATTAGAAGTGGTCTGTTCTCGTCCAGCCACTTCTTTTTTTACCATAGAGTTGGCACATTACTGCACCCCTCCTCTGTACTTCCACCGTCGGAAGGTGGCACGGAACTTAAAGTTCCACCGCCTCACCTTCAACGTGCTATGCTCGGCTGTTATTCAGCTGTTGCTTTGCCACCCCTCTCACTTGTCCACCAAGACAGATGGGCCGGATCTGAACCGGAGACGCTGTGTATTAGTAAACAAAGGAAAAAAAAATCTATACTGTGCTTGGCTACGAATATCTCTACATAAAAGGTGGATGATAATATTCAAATACACCACTATATTGTCGTATGAGAATTAGCACTCGAGTATACAAGTTGCCCATGACGTACCGTTATGTTGTCAAAGGTCCGTCAATCACTACCAGCCGTTACCTGAAGTCATCCTCGGTAACATCCTCACACCACGACGCCAGGAGTACCACCGATGTCTCCCTCCAAAACATTGAAAGAATGGAACCTCTCCCATACTCGCTGATGGTCATCTGGGGTAGGGCGGAACCGTGATTCATCGCTGAACACAATGGGACAGCATTTATCACCACTCCATGCTTCCCAGTCAAGGAACCACCCCATGCGCAACCGTTTGTGTTGGGTGTAACGGCACCCTATTCATGGAACCGTAATTCCTTAACCCGACTGCTGCTAGTCTCCGAAAATGGTGCGGGATAACTCAGAATGCTGCAGGTACTCGGTTACTTGTGTTCGAATGTGAGGTGCAGATGCGAAGGGTTTGGATGTGCTTGGTGCACAAAACGGCGATTCTCGCTCGTGGTGTTCGGACGTTGTCGACCAGAGCATTGACGACGAGTATGCTCCCCCATGTGGTCCAAGATTGGGCCACTGTGACATCTGAATGCCCCACAAGTCTGCATACTGCACGATTCGACCAGACAGCGAAGTGGAGACCCACAATGAGGCCTCTTTCAAATTCCGTCACATTTGGATAGCTCCCACATGAGTACTCGGCATGTCCTTGTCCTTGACAGCGATCATTCAATATCTGATGCTGTCCACGCCCCTTATATACTCTACTACGCGTGGTAACAACAATAAATACAAGTAACACTAGGGCACTCTGGTGGCCGTTCTCCCTGTCACAAGATTTGCAGCTCTGGTCATTTACTCACCTGTCGCTGGTGTGTACATGTACGAAGTTACATTGGCATCCGACCACGTCTTCTGGGCGCTACACGTTTTTTGGTGGACAGTGTATTTTATAAAATGAAATTAACACTGTCAGCCGATATTGACATTGGCAGTATCACGTTTTCTTCAGACAAGCCTGTGATAATGCATTCCAATTTACATCTACATGTAACTCCCCTAACCATATTTCGTCGCATTCGGGAGGACGACGGTTCAATCCCGCGTCCGGCCATCCTGATTTAGGTTTTCCGTGATTTCCCTAAATCGCTCCAGGCAAATGCCGGGATGGTTCCTCTGAAAGGGCACGGCCGACTTCCTTCCCTAATCCGATGAGACCGATGACCTCGCTGTTTGGTCTCTTCCCCCAAAAACCAACCAACCAACCAACCATATTTCGTAGTGTGGTGGAGGGTAGTTTGTGTAACTTCCCCCTTTTCTGTTTCATTCGCGACTGGTGCTAGGGATGAACGATTATTGGTGAGCTCTAATCTCTCTAATTTTAGCTTCACGCTTTTTTCGTGACATACAAGTAGGAGCAAGCAATATGTGGGTTGACTCTTCGAGGGAAGTACTCTCTCGGAGCTTTAGCAATAACCCACACCATGATGCAGAACGAACCTCTTGCAGCTTCTGCCACAAGAGCTGCTTGCTCATCTTCGTAAAGCTTTCGGCCCTACTAAACGAATCTATGACGAAACGCGATGACCTTCTTCAGTCACTTGTTTCCTCCGGGAGCGCCGGCCGGAGTGGCCGTGCGGTTCTAGGCGCTACAGTCTGGAGCCGCGTGACCGCTACGGTCGCAGGTTCGAATCCTGCCTCGGGCATGAATGTGTGTGATGTCCTTAGGTTAGTTAGGTTTAAGTAGTTCTAAGTTCTAGGGGACTGATGACCACAGCAGTTAAGTCCCATAGTGCTCAGAGCCATTAGAACTACTCCTCCGGAAGTCATATCTGGTACGGATACCACACTAATAAGCAATATAAGCAATATTCATACACCGCGTGATCAAAAGTATCCAGACACATGGCTAAAATGACTTACAAGTTCGTGGCGCCCTCCTTCGGTGATGCTGGAATTCAGAATGGTGTTGGCCCGCCCTCAGCCTTGATGACAGCTTCCATTCGCGCAGGCATACTTTCAGTCAGCTACTGGAAGGTTTCCTGGGGAATGGCAGCCCATTCTTCACGGTGTACTGCATTGAGGAAAGGTATCGATGTCGGTCGGTGAGGCCTGGCACGAAGTCGGCGTTACAAAACATTCCAGAGGTGTTCTGTATAATTCAGGTCAGGACTCTGTGCAGGACAGTCCATTACAGGGTTCTTCTTGTCGTGTAACCACTCCGCCATAGGCTGTGCTTTATGAACAGGTGCTCGATCGTGTTTAAAGATGCAATCGCCATTCCCGAATTGCTCAACAGTGGAAAGCAAGAAGTTGCTTAAAACATCAATGTAGACCTGTGCTGTGATAGTGCCACGTAAAACAATAAGGGGTCAAGCCACCTCCGTGAAAAACACGATCACACCATAACACCACCGCCTCCGAATTTTACTGTTGGCACTACACATGCTAGCAGATGACGTTCACCTGGCATTCGCCATATCCACAGCCTGCCATCGGATCGCCACATTGTGTACCGTGATTCGCCACTCCACACAACGTTTTTCCACTGTTCAATCGTCCAATGCTTACGCTCCTTACACCAAGCGAGGCGCCGTTTGGCATTTACGGGCGTGATGTGTGGCTTATGAGCATCCACACGACCATGAAATCCAAGTTTTCTTACCTCCCACTTAACTTTCATAGTACTTGCAGTGGATCCTGATGTAATTTGGAATTTCTGTGTGATGGTCTGCATAGATGTCTGCCTATTACACATTACGACCCTCTTCAACTGTCGGCGGTCTCTGTCAGTCAACAGACGAGGTCGGCCTGTACGCTTTTGTGCTGTACGTGTCCCTTCACGTTTCCACTTCACTGTCACATCGGAAACAGTGGACCTATGGATGTTAACGAGTGTGGAAATCTCGCGTATGAAACAAGTGACACCCAATCACCTTACCACGTTCGAAGTCCGTGAGTTCCGCGAAGCGCCCCATTCTACTCTCTCACGATGTCTAATGACTACTGAGGTCGCTGATATGGAGTACCTGGCAGTAGGTAGCAGCACAATGCACCTAATATGAAAAACCTTTGTTCTTGGCGGTCTCGGAATACTTTTGACTACGTAGTGAATATCGAACAAGGGTTCCTTCCTGGGTATACTACACTTTCTAAGAATCTCAGTTCAGCATCTGAACTTGCTACGATTGGATTTACGCAGTTGTTCCACTTGAAATCCGTACCCATACTACCTATATTTAAAATATGTTACTGCTTCCAGTACGTGTTCGGTGATGTTGTACGTGCATGTTTGAATGTGTGTATATTTCACAGCTTGTTCTACACCACTGGACCGATTTCAGACGAACTTAGTACGCATGTCACTTACTGCCTGGAGAGAAGCGCTGTGGGGGTACGAATAATGGGGTCGCATGGGCTTCTACCATCTGTTGTGAGCCCTACATTTGGCCTCCCCACTTTTTCGTAAAAAATGCGAAAATTAATTGAGACCTTTGACAATGCATAACAATATTCGGTTAATACTTATAATTAGAAGATAGGAAAGTTAGAATTTTTTCCCTACATAATTTTTTGGGTGTCTTGTAAGCTTTCCATTATGATGGACAAATCGTTTTCGAAGATTGTTTATATGACTTGTTCGTGTGAGCCGTCCGTAATAGTAAAGAAAATCGTATATTTAAGCCAGTTTCAACAAAGAAAATATAAACATTCACGCAATGAGAAGTAAATAATTTGCTACATCAGACACTACAGGGAATGGGATTTCACAGCAATAAATTACGCTGGTCTGATTCAAGGCTGGGGAGTGCTTTCATGTATATTAAACCTATAATAACTCCTTATCAGTGTAGATATTTCCATTGCCCATTACACGAAGTAAATCCAGTCCGTGTATGAACAGACATGCTCCAGTTCGTCGGCTTGCCACAAGCTGACGGGATGAATCCGGTTGAATCACGATTTGTTTGGTTCAGGAGATTTTAGTCACTTACAAGGGCTTATGTTTTTTTCCTTTATTGTAATTTCATTCCCCTGCCCTACATGGGCGGGGGAGGGCTGGCGGCAGCACAGTCCACCGCTCTTCACCCAAATGCCTTTACAAAAATACAGAAAGGGAGATTCTTAGATAAAAAGGGGGATAAAAAGGGGGACATAAAAACACAGTAAATGGAAATGGTGGGAGTTGAAATACACACTAATACGGGGACATGCACTGGGGGACAGTTAAAAAGTCGACATAAAGGTAAAAGAATACAGCTTGCAAGTCAAAGTGCACTTAAAAACACTGGGGCAAACACATGTTAAAAGTCGGTCTCATTATAAACATCACACAGAGCGAGACACTTTAAAAAATCGCTGGAAACGACAGAGAACTCATGAAGAATAAAAACCGCAGGTAGGGACCTGCCGAGGGACTGGAGGCTAGAGAGGAGAGAAAGAGAGGGGAGGAAGGTGCGGAGGGGGGGAGGGAGGGCGGGAGGGAGAGGAAAAAGGGGTGGTAGGGAGCGCACCAAGATGCAGGAGATGAGCGAGAAGAACTTATCTTGACGTATAAACTTTAAGTAACATTAGAAAGAAAATAATAGTAACGAGTAGTCATGGCAGGAAGTTATACCAGGGAGAAAAGAACAGGGTGGGGCAAATAAAAGCGGCCCGGACTAGTGGATACCATTTATGGCAGCATTAACGGAGCAGGAAAAGACCTACAGTTACTTCAAATAGGATGGAGCAACTGCACTTATAGCTGGACGAACTTTGGAGCACATTTACACAATCGTCACGCCTGACGGAGTTGTCAGCAGAGGTCAGCCTGGTCGCGGCCCTAGTTGGCCACACAGGTCACCTGGTCTATCAGTGTGTGATTACTTCGTGTGGGGAGCCCTCAAGTCTAAGGCCTCCAAGAACAGGACTGAAAAAGTTCCCAGAGATTAATGGTGGTCACTTTTAATATCTGCTATAGTCAGTTTCTTTATTTTTTATTTTTTATTATCCAGGAACTCCCTTCTCCGGGTCGCTCACCCTGTACTAGTAGCAGAGGAGAATGGTAATGCTTATACTGAGGCGGAAACTAGTCAATCTTACTACAGCACATGTTGGCTGAAGCATTTAATCTCAAATGAATGTCCTCCAGACAAGAGATTTAGAGGACCTAATAAGAAACACTTGTGGGGTATGGGGAAGAGGTGGTAGATTTTTTTAATTTGCAGCTCCGATTTTCGAGGGTGAGTGATTAAGATTAGTGTAAGCATGACATTATCTTTCGGTGGCAGCCATGTGTTAGGGTGCAGAGGAAATAGTTACTTGACGAAGACTTTTGATAGAGTAAATGGAGTTATCTATAGCTAGGGCTAACATCTCTAGCAGTTGTTACGGAATACCCTTGTAGAGCTATTAAAACGAATCCTTAAGTACTACTAGAACCGTCGACAAAACTATAATTGACGTTTCCTTTAGGGATTGTGCTTCTCACGCCATCTGGAGCACAGGAACGAGGACAGTGGACGTCCTTACCGACGTCGCGAAAACAAGGAAAGTAAAGACACAACTTTGCTGCGTTTTGGATTTGTTCACCTCTAGTGCGTTAGGTATCTCGTCCAATAAATAAATAAATATATAAAGACAATGAAATCAAATAAAATTGTACCATTGACATCAGAATCATGAACATTGTATGTACCAGTACCTAATGCCGTTGTTTTATAATTTGTAACATACTTCTGCTTTATAGAAACAATCTGTTGTCATCACACACACACACGCACACTAGTGGCATTTCCTGGAGTCTGTCAATTTCTTTGACCCCATCTCACACAGTCGATTTACAAGCAGCTTCAGCTATTACTTTTAACGTCAGTTTGTCTGCAAGTAATGCCATGAAAAATGAACTGCTGTGTTTAGAAGCAGTGGAATTGGTCTCCGAATGCTAACTAATAAAAAAAACAATAAACGAAATGAAATTTATTAACTTATTTCAGATCGCTATTACAGAAAACTTTAGGCAGTCTTACAAAATACATTACATTTTCCACGACACCAAATGTGTTGTGTACATTTTGAGAATCTGTATTTCGCAAATATATTTTGCCGTCTGAAAACCTTCTACATCTTCTTGAAAAAAAAAACACAGTACATAACTAATAAGACCGCACTCAAAACACCTGAAAATGTTTCACTTTTGATGCCAAATCCTACGCGGCATTGGGAACAGATGGTAGATTGTCGTTTTTATTGCAGCTCTGATTTTCGAGGGTGAGTGATTACGTTTTAACTTAAATTTGAGGAAATTTGGTGCAAATGTGATCAAGGTGATGCTAACCTTGATCTTGACGAATCTAAACTTCCGCATCACCACAAAACTCCAAAACGTCTCGATCACGGTAATAAAGGATACTTCAGATTCAAAACGCTTGAAGATTTTTTCAGGAAATCGTGTACTGAAGTGTCCAACTAGTTAATTGTTCACTCAAGAGTAGATTCGACAATCAATCTGCCAAAATTTTTTAAATCGTTAGAAAAATTTACTCTTATACGTCCTCCAGGCGTCGATCGAAGTTCAAAATTTTACAAAAATGGCTGTGGTGGAGAGCGTTTGCACACTTCGTTTGCTTGCTTATTACAATTCCTTTGTCATGCCGTTCTAATGAACAAAGGAGACTGCTCCAGTTAAGAATACTGGGAAAGGAGAAAAATCTGGTTGGAAAGAAGAATGTACAAGGGTTATGAATGCATACAGAAACATTCAAATGTAATTTAAGATCAAGCAATGTTGCGAGATCGTCTCAACCATATTGCTATTTCACATATTTACTGTGATATTACCGATAAACTAGAATTGTTAACTACATTTATTGTTAACTACATTTATTTCGTGACACTCAAAGCGCAACCCATTTTTTACATTATGCAAGTGACTTTTTGTAGTGAAAGGATTTAACAAAGTAAATAATATTTTTCATTTTGAATTTTATTTACAATCGGAGACTCTTTTTTGGACGACGACTCACTCATATAGAATATGAACCTCCGAGCTTGATTTGTTGTGGTTAAAAAAACTGTAAAAAGATCTTTCTCCACAATTTTTGAGATGCCATCTTTTGTAGTGGGACGCGAAATTGAAGCGTCACCCATCCATCAGTGTCATCCCAGTTTGCAGGTGAATATAAGTTTAATTTAGTGTTTTGTTTATGTATTTTGTAATATTTGTAATGTTTGTGAATTATATAAAGTTTTGTATTTATTTTTATGTTTCATGTACGGAGAGGGCGGCGCAACGAACGGAGACAGCATCTTCACTGCCGGGACCTGAGAGAAAATTGCTGGCCACTATACGTCGCGGGTCGACAGCCAAAGAGCAACAGAAGATCCTGAAACCGAGTTGTTGCGTCGCGCTTCTAAAAAAAAACTGAAAAAAATAAGAATTTGTAATGTTTCTACAACAATGACGTCACAGAAAGTTTAATCATGTTGTAAATGTTCAGTCCTATCTTGTCAAGGCTCAGGTTCACGTCTATATGTAGTATATATGAAGATAATAAACTAGTGTATACTACAAAAGTTTAAATACGTGTTCCGAGAATTTATTTATGAAGAATTATATTAAGGAAGAAGGATTATTGATTTATTTGACAAGATTATTAATTTTTGACAACATTCATCGCGAGTTTGAGTCTTAAAAGTTTATTCCATGTGGCTTTAATATTTATTAAAGCAGATAACTTGCATTAATATAATTTCTGAGAAGAAACAAACGACATCTAAATTAAAAAAAGTTTGCGCAAACCAACTGGAATGAGTGACGTAATTCTGCGCATACGATTCAAAGGACGACGTTTTAATTACAGTTTCGTTCAAGAACCTTTCAGAGAGTTCTTTAAAAAGCGTTTAAATAATTTTGAAGTGTTTTGTAACACGTTGGTGACGAAGTCTGCACATGGTCATATGTCAAAAGAAAATCATTTATACAAAACTTACGTCGTTACACTACACCGTGGCGACCTTATAAACAGGACTTGTGTGCAACTAAGGCACACAGGTACGAAAAAAATAAAACATCAAGAGTCCTTCGGAAGTCAACGCGAATCTTCGTGGAGCCTTCACCAGCCAGCGGCGACTTCGCGGGTGTGGGCATCTGACGGAGCGCAGCCAAGCAGTACGGTCACGTAGTTATTCCACGAGAAGGCGCATCTGTTGGGCAGCAGCTGAACGCTGCAAACCCCGACAACCTTTTTCTCCCTAAACTAACAGGCCCAGTACGTCCCCTGGGGGGTGTTCCTCCGGCTGGTATTAAAGGTGTTGCTGAGGGTTTCGCCTGTCTACGGTGCGGCCGGGCGTGGTTGCAGCCAGTGACGTCTCCGGTGTTCGACTCAGCGTCCTGCCGGTTGCGGAAGCGGGGTCGCAGCATCTCAGCGGCTGCATCAACGGCTGTTACTTCTGCATCCCATAGCAGCACACTGATCACCGAGAACTACAAATTACAATATTAGTGTCCGGTGAGTCTGTTTTAAGTTGGAAGTGGAGTGTTGTACATAGGGAGTGTGCTTTTAATAGGATTGTTGATTACAAGTCTGCGTGTGTAACTAGTTAATATCTTACAATAATGTAGGGAAGTGAAATGTCAGACGAAGAGCAATCTGTGTCCGATAGGAGCATGAGATCCCTTTTTAGGGCGATCGCTATATTAAAACAATCTAACGAAGAATCTACAGCTAGATTAAAAGAGGAACTTAAAGGGGAGTTAACAAAATCTACAGACAGGTTAGAGGAACATCTTAATGAAACCAGTCGAGAATTAAGTGAGCTAACAAAATCTACAGACAGGTTACAGGAACATCTTAATGAAACCAGTCGAGAATTAAGTGATAAAATAGAGGCTTCTAAAGTTGAAATGCAGGAAAAACTAGTAGGACTTAGTAATAAGATTGCTGATAATTGTAAAAGGTTAGAAGAAGATATCCAGGAATAGCGTGAGGAAAAAGCTCGCATGCGGAATGATATTACTGACTTAACCAAGAGATTAGATAATGTCAATGTCTTAGTTGTAAATGAAATAGAGAAAAATAACGATAAGTTACGAGATGAATTTTCTATGCAAACAGGAACTGTTCGTAGAGAATTATTAACATCTATTAAAGAGGTTTCTACCAAACCTGTAGAGATTTCTTCAATAGATAATGTATAATTAGAGACATTAACTCATCATGTAGATCGAGTAGAAAAAGATCATACTGAAATAGAAAACATGAAATTTTTAATTACTGAAATATGCAGTAACCTTGAGACTTCCAAAGATAGTAACATTGACGAAGGTACAGAGCGTTTACATCGTGAACACAGTGAAGAATCGATATTAGCTAACCGTGTGTCCAATACAGAAATGCGAATACAGGAAACTACTAAACGGTTATCGGAATTACACTCCTGGAAATGGAAAAAAGAACACATTGACACCGGTGTGTCAGACCCACCATACTTGCTCCGGACACTGCGAGAGGGCTGTACAAGCAATGATCACACGCACGGCACAGCGGACACACCAGGAACTGCGGTGTTGGCCGTCGAATGGCGCTAGCTGCGCAGCATTTGTGCACCGCCGCCGTCAGTGTCAGCCAGTTTGCCGTGGCATACGGAGCTCCATCGCAGTCTTTAACACTGGTAGCATGCTGCGACAGCGTGGACGTGAATCGTATGTGCAGTTGACGGACTTTGAGCGAGGGCGTATAGTGGGCATGCGGGAGGCCGGGTGGACGTACCGCCGAATTGCTCAACACGTGGGGCGTGAGGTCTCCACAGTACATAGATGTTGTCGCCAGTGGTCGGCGGAAGGTGCACGTGCCCGTCGACCTGGGACCGGACCGCAGCGACGCACAGACGCACGCCAAGACCGTAGGATCCTACGCAGTGCCGTAGGGGACCGCACCGCCACTTCCCAGCAAATTAGGGACACTGTTGCTCCTGGGGTATCGGCGAGGACCATTCGCAACCGTCTCCATGAAGCTGGGCTACGGTCCCGCACACCGTTAGGCCGTCTTCCGCGCACGCCCCAACATCGTGCAGCCCGCCTCCAGTGGTGTCGCGACAGGCGTGAATGGAGGGACGAATGGAGACGTGTCGTCTTCAGCGATGAGAGTCGCTTCTGCCTTGGTGCCAATGATGGTCGTATGCGTGTTTGGCGCCGTGCAGGTGAGCGCCACAATCAGGACTGCATACGACCGAGGCACACAGGGCCAACACCCGGCATCATGGTGTGGGGAGCGATCTCCTACACTGGCCGTACACCACTGGTGATCGTCGAGGGGAGACTGAATAGTGCACGGTACATCCAAACCGTCATCGAACCCATCGTTCTACCATTCCTAGACCGGCAAGGGAACTTGCTGTTCCAACAGGACAATGCACGTCCGCATGTATCCCGTGCCACCCAACGTGCTCTAGAAGGTGTAAGTCAACTACCCTGGCCAGCAAGATCTCCGGATCTGTCCCCCATTGAGCATGTTTGGGACTGGATGAAGCGTCGTCTCACGCGGTCTGCACGTCCAGCACGAACGCTGGTCCAACTGAGGCGCCAGGTGGAAATGGCATGGCAAGCCGTTCCACAGGACTACATCCAGCATCTCTACGATCGTCTCCATGGGAGAATAGCAGCCTGCATTGCTGCGAAAGGTGGATATACACTGTACTAGTGCCGACATTGTGCATGCTCTGTTGCCTGTGTCTATGTGCCTGTGGTTCTGTCAGTGTGATCATGTGATGTATCTGACCCCAGGAATGTGTCAATAAAGTTTCCCCTTCCTGGGACAATGAATTCACGGTGTTCTTATTTCAATTTCCAGGAGTGTAGATAATAATGAAAACATTTCAAGTAGTAGAAGTAATAACGTAATCAGAGACCACAGTCGCATCGTGTTTGCTAGCTCGGACGACAACAATACAAATAAAGAAATCACGGCAAGCAAATCCGACGCAACTCCGTCTCTGCAATCTAAACAAAATCCAACTATGTCTCTCGCAGAATGTTGGGATGATATAACGACAAATTCAAATGTAGCAAGTGGATTTCCTGTATTCAAACCAGGAGGCGAACTTCACCCTATAATCTTTATAAAAGCTTTTGAAATTTCATTATCTTCTAAATGGAGTAATGAAAAACGGATTGAATTTGTAATAGGACATTTAGAAGCAGAAGCTGCGGAATGGGCAGTACTGCCTAGAACTGAATTTAGGGACTGGGATGATTTTGTTAAGCAGTTTAAGCAAAATTCTTGGTCAAGAGGAAAACAACAACACTTAACTTTAGAGTTGTTAGGCCCTCCTCCTTATTCTAAACGGTGGGGAGGTTATAGGAATTATTTCGAATGGCATTTAAACCGTGCTAAATTAATTGGAGAACCAATTATTGAAAGTAATCTAATACGAGACCTAATTAGTAGGTTACCGTATTATGTAAAGGAAAGAACGATAGATAGGGAATGGTCACAACCTTACGAATTATTAAGATATTTAGAACAGTTAGATATACTTAATAGAGAATGGGAAGACGAGAAATTTAGATTTGGTAGAAATGACAATTTTCGAAATAATAATAATTCAGAACCACTAAAATTTAACAACAACAATCATAGCCGGTTTTGTTATATAAAACGTCAATCTAAAGATAAAGAGAGCCAATAAATCGGGGTAATAACTCTAAAATGCGGAAATTACACAATAACGATAATGAGATAAATCATCCTCAAGTAATTAATGAAGGTCAAGTTGTAGCTGACGTTATCATAGAAAGTTCGGAAAACGAGTAAAGTCCTTTAGTATGGGTCGACTAAAGGGAACTGTTAGTCAAAATTATACAAGACCCAATTGCTAAGCTGCCAAAAGGGAGGTGATTGGCAACAAGATTTACTTCATGAAGACAATCAGATAAGGGAGAATATAACTTATAAACCCATTATTAAAGGTTATATTAAAGATACCGAAGTAAATATTATAATCGATTCGGGTAGCGAAGTAAGTATTTTATCTAAAGAATTATTTCAACTTAAAAGGAAATATTGGAATTTCCCAACCTTACCTGTAACTGGGGTGAAAATTATAGGAGCTACTGGTAAAAGAAGTCAAAATATTACTGAGGAAGTTTATTTAACTTTTGAAATTTCTAAACAATTGATTTCTCACTCTGTACTTGTCGTAGCCAACTTAAATGTGGCCATAATTTTAGGTACAGATTGGTTGTGTAAATATAAAGCTATATTAGATTTTAAAGACTCTTCCTTAACCATCAATAAGGAGGCATGTGCTTTTAAAGTGAGGTTTTCTAATAATCAAGTACCTGAAAATTGCTACGAATCCTTACAGATTAAGTACACACAGACCATGAACCTATTAATAGATTCTAGTGATCTTGAATATGAAGTATACCAGTGTGAGGCTAGTAATAGTATCGAAACCGAAGTGAAAGAAAAATATTATTCTACGAATTGTCTGGTTCTCGTTATATGAGTACAATGGATTTAACTGCTGGCTACCATCAAGTCATATTACACCCTGATTCACGGCAATATACGGCTTTTCATTTTGAAGGCAGATCATATCAGTTCCAAGTTCTACTTTTTGGACTTAATAAGGGCGTTAGATTCTGCTTTCGGTCAGCAATTATTACAAAAGATTATTTTATATGTAGATGATATTTTGGTAGCCACTAAAACGTGGGAAGAACACGTAACGATATTACGGGAATTGTTTGACCGTTTAATTGAAAGAGGAATTACGTTAAAATTATCTAAGTCTTACTTCGGAAAGGAGGAAGTGAGATTTTCGGGGCATATAGTGGACAGTAAAGGTATTAGGCCAGACCCAGCACGTATTGAAGCTATTGCTCGATACCCGAGTCCTAGAAATCGGAAACAACTGAAATCATTCTTAGGAATGGTAGGATTTCTGAGAAGATTTCTTCCAGGGCAGGATATTGTTAATCCTAAATTACTGGATTTATTAAAAGAGAAATCAGTATGGCTCTGAGGAAAAGAGGAAGAGGAAGTTTTTAATAAGATAAAAGGAGCATTAACAGAAGCTAAAATGTTATACCATCCAGATTTCAATCAGGACTTTTCTATGTGTACGGATGCCTCTGATTATGGTGTGTCTTGCGTAATATTCCAAGATGATCTGACCAATGGAAAGGGATTATATTAGCCTATTAGATTCATTAATAGAACTTTAAATAAACATGAAAGAAATTATTTGGTAACCGAGAAGGAAGCTCTCGCAGTGGTACGGGGTTTTCAAAGATTTAGAGGATTATTAATTGGAAGAAAAACAATTGTATATACTGATCATCAGGCTTTAACCTTTTTGAACAATTGTGGTTACTTCACCGTAGATTATTACGTTGGGTATTATGCTTGCAAGAATTTCAGTACGAATTAGGTATATAAAAGGATCTCAATATGTAGTTTCGGATGCTTTGTCGATACTTCCAGTAGGAATGGAGAATATTAACATTGCGGAAGAACCAGGAACAAATTACCATGTTCATTTCCTTTTAACTCAGGAGAACGAACGTAAGGTAAAACGGATAGTAACTGCTATTAGATGCAATCAAAGAAATGACGATCAATATAGGGAACTTATACAAATCCTTAATAATGGGGAAGAAACAGTTAACACCCGGGGTGTGTGGTTATATTTCAACGACTTGTTGTATTGGAAAACACAGAGGGAACACCAGAGATGGAAAATCTGCATTCCGAAAACTGTTGTGTACGAATTAATTACTTATATTCATGAAGGTTACGGGCATTTTGGAATTCCAGAAATGTCTTCACATTTGTATAGCAAAATATCCTTCAATGTTGGCCATTCCCAGACTTTGTTGTTGGGCTTCATACATTCGGTTAGAGTTCAGTTGTCTTCTATTTGGTAATTACTCGAAAACCCTTGAATAAACTACATTTGACAAACAGTAGTCAAGTTTTGCAAGTGAATGTATAGCTTGTGCTCATAATAATATCTCATTTGGTGGTTAGAAATGTGATTCAGAGTTACTTGACACCAAATAACATGACAAAAACTGTTGGCTAAAGTAGTCCACTCTTGCGTTTACGTTGACAATTTTTTAAATGAACCTGTTTGTATGGTTTACTTTATAAAAGCATTAAAATGAGTGCGGATAAAGTTAAAAGTACAAAATTTGAAAAAAAAAAGTCGCTTAATGACTTACCAACAACCTGTATCCTTTAACGGTGCCCGTAGAGACGAAAGTTTTTACTTTATCTATTTATTTATTTAACCTGATCTGCGTAGGGCTGTCAGACGCACTCTTACAACGGAACAGAGTTTCACACATACAGTGCCTTTCGTACATCCTAGTTTCCTAAAAAAAATAACCGCTTTAATATGCAAATGTTATTAAAATGATTCGAGTGTCTGAAGTGGCAATATGAGTAAATAATGCTGACTACGAACTAATAAAGTCAGTATAGGATTACATATAATACTGCAGCTGCTGCCACTAATAATAATAATAATAATGTCAGATATAAAAAGAAGTTATAGGTGCACAAATAGATGTGACTGATATAGCGAGTTATGGGGAAATGAAATATAAGGAGACTGCTCCAGTTAAGAATACTGGGAAAAGAGAAAAATCTGGTTGGATAGAAGAATGTACAAGGGTTATGAATGCATACAGGAACAATCATCATCCTTATTGTTGCTTTAGTAGATACGTCATTAACTGTCTTCTGAAACTGGCGATGTTATCAAGTTCTCTAATATAATGCGGAAGGTTATTCCAGAGTCGGTTTCCTGCTACTGGAAAGGACTTCAAGAAAGTGACTGAACGATGGAGTCGAAAAGAAAACATTTTGCTGCCACGCTGTTCAGATAAGAGCGTTAAAGTCGAGGAGAAATATGAATAACAGTGTTCGTAAATAAGAAGACAGAGGGTATGGAAATCTCTGCGTCTGTCTGCACGCAGCCAGGATAGCTGTGCATATGATAGTGAAATATGATCAAGGAGTCGAACATCACAGATATAACGAACACAGACATTCATAACCACTTCCAGGCGTCGTGAGCTTTACTGAGAAAGGCCTTGCAGGATAACATCGCTGTACTCAAGAACTAGAAGTATAAGCGCTGAGGAGTAAGCAAAACAATAATTTTTCACTATGACAAACGAGTCATAACGAAATCTCTGGAGGCCAGTATATGAACTAACAAATCTATCCGTACTAAAGACACGGCTGCTACCTATAGGAAAATCGTAGTTCTGCCTGTGCTATCAGTAACTGCTGCTTTTGACAACGGACCGAAAATTTTTTCCTGTTTGGGCTGAAAGTAACATTGAGGATTAAAGCAGCCCTAGTTTATGCTATAGTTGTTTATGTTAAATCTTATAACTCAATTTTGAACAACATTTATTTTTCCATTGCCTTCAAATTCTGCGCAAATACTTATGTAGCATCGATGCATTGACCGATGTAATGATCTTGCAGAGAGGACTATTCACCTCGGCTGCTACCCACCACCCCTCAATTTATTTGTGCTCCTATGACACCAGTGACACCCCCCACGTTACGCCACTGTAAGAATCACGTACACTATGTGATAAAAAGTATACAGACATCCTCAAAAGCATACTTTTCCATATTAGGTGCATTGTGCTGCCACCTACTACCAGGTACTCCATATCAGCGACCTCAGTAGTCGTTAGACATTGTGAGAGAACAGAATGGGGCGCTCCGCAGAACTCACGGACTTCGAACGTGGTCAGGTGATTGGTTGTCACTTGTGTCATACATCTGTACGCGAGATATCCACACTCCTAAACATCCCTAGGCCCACTGTTTCCGATGTGACAGCGAAGTGGAAACGTGAAGGGACACGTACAGCACAAAAGCGCACAGGCCGACCTCGTCTGTTGACTGACAGAGACTGCCGACAGTTGAAGAGGGTCGTAATGTGTAATAGGCAGACAGCTATCCAGACCATCACACAGAAATGGTTAGAAAACTTGGATTTCATGGTGAAGCGGCTGCTCATAAGCCACACATCACGCCGGTAAATGCGAAACGACGCAAAAAAAAAAAAAAAAAAAAAAAGTTCAGATGTGTGTGAAATCTTATGGGACTTAACTGCTAAGGTCATCAGTCCCTAAGCTTACACACTACTTAACCTAAATTATCCTAAGCACAAACACACACAACCATGCCCGAGGGAGAACTCGAACCTCCGCCGGGATCAGCCGCACCGAAAGGACGCCTCGCTTGGTGTAAGGAGCGTAAACACTGGACAATCGAACAGTGGAAAAACGTTGTGTGGAGTGACGAATCACGGTACACAATGTGGCGAACCGATGGCTGGCGAATGCCCGGTGAAAGTTATCTGACAGCGTGTGTAGTGCCAACAGTAAAGTTGGGAGGCGGTGGTGTTATGGTGTGGTCGTGTTTTTCATGGAGGGGCAATATCACAGCACAGGCCTACATTGATGTTTTAAGCACCTTCTTTCTTCCCACTGTTGAAGAGCAATTCGCGGATGGCGACTGCGTCTTTTAACACGATCGAGCACCTGTTCATAAAGCACGGCCTGTGGCGGAGTGGTTACACGACAATAACATCGCTGTAATGTACTGGTCTGGAGAGAGTCCTGACCTGAATCCTACAGAACAGCTTTGGGGTGTTTTGGAACGCCGACTTCGTGCTAGGCCTCACCGACCGACATCGATACCTCTCCTCAGTGCTGCACTCCTTGAAGAATTGGCTGCCATTCCTCAAGAAACCCTGCAGCACCTGATTGAACGTATGCTGCGAGTGGAACCTGTCATCATGGCTAAGGGTGGGCCAACACCATATTGAATTCCTGCATTACCGATGGAGGGCGCCACGAACTTGTAACTCATTTTTAGCCAGGTGTCTGGATACTTTTGATCACACAGTGTATCTGTGAAATGGTTGGGGAGCGGAGTGAAAAAGAAGTGTAGTCCATGCCGCACGAATACCCATACTTTATTCATTTAGTATGTAGGTTGAGAGCACTTAATTACAACAAACTTTACACATAATTTCAAACCTTTCCGGAACTTTTTCTCGCTTACAACTCCCACAAAATGACGAAAGGAGAAAAATTTATTCCTTACTACATTTTTGCTGTTCATGCAATAAAACTTGCATATCTGGCATGACGTTTTAATTTATTACTTCTTTACTACTTACTGTATTCGCTATACACTTTATAGGTGGTGTTCACATATAGGATTGAATGTACGTGCAAAATTATATCATTGTCCGACACATAGGTCAGAAGATATGACGCCATAAACAGTGACTACGAGAAAAATTGCCGGATCATGCGTGAAGTTTAAATTTATTACTTTTTTGTTCCTAACTCTATTCGTAATATATTTCGCAGATGGTGGCCACGTTGAAAGTACCTACAACAGTATATCATTATACGGCACATACGTCAGGAGATATGACGTCATAAACACGGAGATGCGTGAAAAGAACTGTAAGGCGATATTCGCTAGTGATACAGGTGAACTATGTGTACAAATTTGTGTGAAACATGTTACATATAGGTGACATGTGCGCTCGCGAGATAAGCCTGGGGTAAAAAGTGCCTCTTAAACCTCTGAAATGATTTCAATCAAACGTGATTCAAATGCTAATTACTATCTGGTAAGCAATACTGTTGGGTTAAGAACGAGAAACCTGCTATTGTGGTAGAGGTAAGAAGGAGACAGAGGAGGATAAGAGGGGACAGACACAGATTGGGGAGGGGAGGAGATGAAGAGAGAGAGGCCAAGTGGGAAATGAACAGAAAGGGAAGATGGAGACATGGACAGAGAAAGAAAAGAAGAGGATATGGACAGAGTTGGAGGGAGACACGGTCAGAGAGAGGGGAGAGGAGATGGGTTGAGAAAGGAAAGAGGACTATATGGACAGAGAGGGGGACAAGAGGACATGGACAGAGAAAGGGACGAGTAGGAGATGAACAGAGAGAAGGGAGAAGAATAGATGAACAGAAAGAGGTGGAGATGTACAGAGAGAGGGGGCAGCAGATGGACAGAGACAGTTGGAGGAAAAGGTGGAAGAGAGAGTCAGAGAAGAATGGTAGGAGGAGGTGGGAAATGGACAGATAAGAGAGGCAAGGAGGAGATGGACGTAGAGGGGGTGACATAGAAGGGAGAGGAGGAGATGAGCATAGATGGGGATAGGAGGGGATGGGCAAAGAGGGAAGGAGAGGGATGAGGAGCAGATTGAAAGGAGGAGGAGATGAACAGCAACAGGTGTCCCTTCCTGGTGAGAGAGAGAGTGGTGATGGGGCAGAGAAAAGAAAGAGGAAGTGATGGACCGAGAGAGGTGGAGGAGATGGACAGCAGAGGGGGCGGAGGAGATGGAGACAAGGTGGAGGAGTAGATGAAGAGAAAGAGGGGGAGGCGGAGATTGGGATAGATACGTACCGTGGCATACTCAGCTGGTCATACATCGCTTTTTCAGACTGTTTCTATGTAACACACAACATTTATGTCGGGTGTCAGTTGCCAATCCGTGTACTATGACCAATCCCTGGCAATTCTTTTCGCAGTTCGCTAGTTTCCCAGCGTTGTGACTTCTCTGTACACCACTCGCAAACAGCCTCAGGGTGCTTCCGACGTTATCCATTATGTTATTTACATGCACAGTGAATACAAATAGACTTATAACACTCCCTCAAAGTACATCCAAAATTATTTTTGCGCCTGAAGATTTATCGTTGTTAAGAATGGCGTGCTTGATCTATTTGCTAGGTACTCTCCAGCCCAATCACAAAGCTGGTCTGATATTTTGTGCACACAGCGGGAAATTGTGTCGAACGCTTTCCGGAAGTCAAGGAAGTATAGAAATTATGTCAGAATTCCTTGATGCAAGTTCTACGTGATATCGATGCATTTTAAAGAGGCCCTGTTCAGAATGAAACCGTTTGTGCGGGATATGTTTAATCAGGTACTGCCATTAAGTGCACATAAATATGACTATGGGAATCTAACGCATGTACTAAAGTGACTTGATAGTAGCAGCTTGTGTACCAATCGTAGCAGCATAAGCAGAGTTCATAATCGTTGAGAGCAGCTAATGGCAGAAAAATTGTAAACAACGAGTTCATGTGCTTGCGGAGGAAGTGTGGGAAATAATTGACTGAGAGAGAAAGACAGAGAGAGAGACAGAACGTGACCTACGTTTTAGATGTCAGTATTACGCAGTGAGAAGGTAGCCTTCCCTAACAAAGGTAGTCAGCGGAAGTTCCCACACTATCACCTCACGTGATAGCCGACGACGGTGGTGCATTGTTAGCCAGTACTCCGCCATTCACTGTCGGAGGAGCTAAGAGAAGCAACCCGGTGGAAGATGTTGAGGAAAGGTAGCAGCTCTTCCTGAAACGAAATGTTCAGTAACAACACAGCATTTGTTTTGGCTATTAACTATGCGGTATCTGTACCGATAAACAATTACCAACGGCAGTGAACATCTTTTAAGCATTTATATTCACTAGAGAGAAAAGTGTATCTAACTGAAGACCTTCAGTTCTGGTTACATTTCTATAATTATTATGTCTCTGCATGTATAACAAAGGAAGACCGAGTAGTGTCGGACACCTAGATGTAAGCTTTTTGCGAAGGTTGTATTCAAATATTTTTCACACTAAACAACAGAATTATGAAACTCGGTGTCATAAGAATATACTTCGTTTATTCTTTTTTCCGCCTTTTGTGTTTCGGTCGTCTAAATTTTTCAAAGGATTTTGTCAGACGTAAAATTGTTACCTGTAAAAAAGCAATTTTTATTTCAAATAAGTATTAATTGAATCGCAAAAGATGACAAACTTGAACTTGTCTATTAGCTCACGTAATTTGTCAAAAATCTGTCAATTTGATCCCAGCAGACACCTGCTGCTGATTGCAAATTCGTGGCTGCACCTGCCCTCAGCCTAAGGTCTTCACATCTTTTCATAAAATCATAGTAAAAATCTTTATCCTCAGTCATTGTTTTCTGATGGAACCGGTGCTTTATTTTCAGTTGCTCTGTTGATTTTTACACTATATTTATGATTTCATTTTCACTCAACGGATAAAGCTATTATATAAATTTTTAACATGATCACATAATAATGTTTCCTGTTCATCTCTGAATGTTCTCTGAAATTAATTTTTAGTTCCTTTAACAGATCTCACACCCACCTCTTTGTTTTCCCATGAAATTGTAAATGTACCATCTAAAGTATTTGGTGGAAATTAATATCTCTCACTCGCTTCCCTCATTGTCATTTCAAGATGACTGACTTTTTCTGCGGTTTACGTCATGTTATTTTGGTCCTACGAGTATGTCTTCTCTAACTTCGCCTACTAAAGAGAAAGACCATAAAAAGTTAAGGTTTTGATCTATCTGTTTTGCCTGGCACAACCCGAAATTGCTTCGTTCTTTACAATTCAAACGTACCGGTGTGGTAATTTAACATTGCCATTTTATTAACTACTTGCTAACAGGGCACACCATTTCAAAGTTATGTTCATCGACAAGAAAACTCACTAGCAACAAATAATTTGTTGCCACTCCGAGACGCACTGTTGTTCTGATTCAAAATAGTTTCAGTGGTCTTGTTCCTCGATTGTTCACAATGCAATGGGGTGACAGGTGTAGTCACTATCGCTAGAAATCAAAAACAGGTGTTGTCCGTTACGAGTCACTGTCCGATACTGACCGTCCTACCACCAACAGGAGACAGAACGTTCGCCGTATACTTTACACTGTGAACACACTGGAATGTCGAGATATGAGTTTACGGATTGATGTATCAGTATCTCAGTTGTATTCGAAGCATGTGAAATGAGGTAATTTAATCTAGAAAAAACTCGTATGAAAAACGAAGGAAGTGCAGTTTGAGACTTAACTCAATAAACTCAGAGTACATCATACGGATTGACACTCATTTTACGACGAAGGAAACAGACACAATTCTTTAAATGCGAACATTTTAGGTTATTCTTTACCTTGACTGATATTAATATCGAATCAGAGAACAAGTTCACTATTACCAATAATTGTTTATTGACACTCACAAGGCATTTAGAAGGTATAAACCTCCATCTTGAGGTGGATTCAGACGAATTAGTGCGACATGGTGCGTGTTGTGTTACGATTTTGGGGTAACCTGGGGCCCAGTCTAATGGAGAAACAAAACACTATTTTAGAATATGGTTTGGGGGAGGTTTTTCACAAAAAACTAAACTTAAATGTTATTGGGAAAATGGAACAACTAAAATAGAGTACCTCCAGCGGCCACAGGCTCCTTTCTCTGCCGTAATACATCACTTATAAACCGTTACACTTTGTAAAGAAAGATGGTGTCTGGAAATTGCTGGTTGCAAAGAACATATAGAAAAAATCGAAACATTATTTCTAAGTACAAAGAATATATAACTAAACAACACTACTACTTCAGATTAAGTTTTAAAACATTGTGAAGGGCTTTGGTTGAGTTGATGAATACATATGTTGAGTAAATATTACAAGTTGTACAAAAATCCTTTCGTGACTTGTTTATCAGGTGACACGTTACAAATCTTAAGTGGAAGAATTATGTTGCCAATAATGGTAAAATTATAAACAAATAACAATTTTAGCTCGGGCTGAGAGATAGAGCATGAAAGGAATGCGAGAAGTAGAGCTAAGTATTGGGAAAGCTAAAGCAATGGGCTTGTTCAAAAAATCTTCAAATTTGTGTGAAATCTTATGGGACTTAACTGCTAAGGTCATCAGTCCCTAAGCTTACACACTACTTAACCTAAACTATCCTAAAGACAAACACACACACCCATGGCCGAGGGAGGACTCGAACCTCCGCCGGGGCCAGCCGCACAGAGTGGGCTTGTTAAACTTACATATGTTACGTTTTATAGCTATGAAAATGCTGCAGTATTACACTGATACCAAGTTAAAGCTATGAAGAAATACATGCTCTCAATAATACAAAGAGATATATTTACTATCAGAATAACGTGTGATACATGGTGCTGTTTTATTTGCCTGGATCTATTGAGTTTTGAGAGTTCGGCGTAAGTATGTATCAACTCAACCAAAGATCTTTATAATGCTTTGAAACTACTCAGAAATAGTAGTGTTGTTTTGTTATATGTTCTTTGTACTTCGAAATAATGTTCCCATTTTTGCTATATGTTCTTCACACCTAATAGTTTCTAAACACCATTTGTGTTTATAAAATGTAACCGTTTATAAGTGATGTGCCCACTGGAGACATTCTGTTTTAGTTGTTCCATTTTCACAATAACATTTAAGTTTAGTCTTTTGTCAAAAACCTCTCCAAAACCAATATCTGAAATAGTGTATTGTTTCTCCACTAGACAGTGCCACAGATTACCCAAAGTCGTAACACAATAAAACACACACACACAATATTAATACATAAATCCACCTGATGGTGAAGGCTTAAGGCTTTGGAACACGCTGTGGATATAAATAAACAGTGAGTGGTAACAATAGACACAATTCGGTTTTAGAAACAATGAGATTTCAGCCTCGAGTCGTGTACACTTAGCTTGAAACAACCGCTTCTCATTTTTTGACTCTATTGAGGGAACAGAAGTAAATTTTGGCGTACCAACAGTAAAACTTTTGAGCAAATATTTACACGACAGTAGGGATGTAGCATTTCCTGCTATGTTAAGGACTCTGGCATCAATTAAGAACAAAGTTTGTCCAAGATCTTACAGAATAGTGCGAAATGTAGATAGGCCCAAGGATTCCGCTGTATGCTGGTGAGAGACCCGAACAGGATGAGTCCTGACGAGGAGTTCTCTGAGGTTGAAATTATTCCTCTGAAACTGTCTCAAATACATGTTTATAGTAATACAATATAGAGCCTCTTTTGCAAGCATTGGCAGCAGTCCTTCAAAGCTCTTATACATCGCCAGCTTTCCATAAAAGTTATAAGACATGCAGTTCGTCACTCTTTTCTCTTCACTGTCTCCTGATGTTAAATGGTTAATAGTTATGATGAAACTGTGTTACAGTCATAGCTGAGATTTCCTTTTAATGGTAAAAGCGTACTTGAGCAAAATAAGTTGAAGATAGTACCGCTACGCCTTGCGAACTAGTTTTGAAGATTGGCTTGTCGACATGGTCTGAGCGAAGTAAAAGGTACGAAAGTTCATTTAAACGTATTCTTACTTAATATTGTTCGTTATTTTTGTGGCCAACACGCCGAGTTTGGCCATCGTAAAACAAGAAAGAGCCATGTTAAACTTACTGATCATTATATACACCGTGGAAATGCCAGCAGTGATTTAAAAAAAAATCACTATTCACAATTGGAATGTATTATTATGATTATTTTGTGTTCTGTTCATAGAAAACATGGAAACTATACTGTGTGCTTGCATTACTACGGGAATTATGTCAGTGGTTATGGCGTGATGCAACTCAGATGTCCAACAGGGAATAAAACTATACAGGAAAGAAAGTGTTCAATACTAGAACAAACGTTCTACGATATCGAACGTACGAGCATCACACAGTACATTACATGCTGTTGAATGAAGTTCAATTTTACTTTCTTTTATTTCCTTACGATGCGATCACAAAAGAATTTCACAATTTATACGTGTATAAATAGACAAAGTGTTAATTTCACTCTGCTTATACAACTTTGACATCCATCCACTGTTGCCTTTTGACAACGCAAAATGCCTTTTGTAGACTGCGCTTTTAGCCATAATTTTATTCTTATCGTAGCATTGCGTAGATAGCTGCTTAGGGGACTCAACAGGTTCTGTAATGAATCTTCTTATCTAATTTTTCATCTATAGTCTGATGATGACCACTGACTGATAGAAACCGGTAAGTTCTAGAATACTTTTGTGATTGTGCCTTAAGAGAAATGAAGAAAGTAATCAATCAAACGATAATCTCTATTGAAAACATGTCAATAGAAGAAATTTATGATCCAAGTAACACCGCTGGTAGCTCTACATTCTGTATTGCATGTTCGAACAGGTCCGTAAATTCAAAGAAATCAGTTGGTGCGCGCTGCAAGATCCATAGGTGCCCCAATCGACAGTGTGTTAACGACCAGGGTTGACTAGCGCTTGCAAAATCTTTGTTGTATATTGTCTGTGGCTGCAAGTGAATATCCATGTGAATCGTTTCAAAGTTTCCCTCGTGTCAAGTTCAAGTGCTGTATCGAAGGCCGTGGCACTTACCGCAGTATCGTGGCCATATTTAAACTCGTACACAAAAGACAGCCGTACTTGATTTGCGTGCGTGCTGTATCTATAATGTGTGCTGTGAAGCAGCATGCTAGCGCTCAAAGAGCTATTCACTCACGCATATCCATACGTACTCTTGCTCCAATATACTGACATCTAGCAGGCTGTGGAAATGTCCAGTTTACGTCGTCTCGAAACCTAGTGTATTACATACAGCGACATGATACCTGACACAATGACGTTTCGTAGATTTTAAACGAAATATCACTCTCACTCACTCTCACAGTTTGTTTTATCATGTTGTGAGACAATAATCTCCTATCAAGAATTGAATCGGAGAAAGGATAACATTGCTCGGCATTTCCGCATTACAAGGAAACATTCACGTATTACGGCTTTGCCACTTTGTCATTAATCGACGAATACACCCATGTCAGACCGTTTCTCTCTTGGCATTTCAGAAAATAAATAAACATTTTGCCATATCATACGAGATGTCGTGACACATTCAGCAGGGAATGTTGCGTTTGGGACAGTGTAGAATACAACCCCTGCATTAGTGCAATCGGATACAGACCATCCCACTCATCTAAACACAACTGGACACATGACTGCAAAGTGGAGTCTTGTACAGATGCCAGAGCTAAATAAGTCACAGATTTTTTGTGCCTAACGTGAATCTCAGCAGGAGTACAGTTGCAATTTATAGGAATCTATTGAACAACCAAACAATTGTTAAAAACGAATTGATCACCATAGCATGAAGTACCAAATGCCCTAGAGGTAACCAGAACTGTAATTTTAACGACTAAGGACCTACATTCAAACAAAATATTCGAAGAAATCAAAGTCATTCTCGAAGAATCATTCAGAACCTGTCAGACTGGCTGTAGCGTGCATGTCAGCTTGCAGCGTGTACCCTACGCTGGTAGCAGTTGCGTGCTTCGGACTTGTTTCTTAATTAAGTGCACGCTAAGCTCATACGCTACAGTTGTCCGAAGTATACATTCACACTGGGGTAGCAGGTTCTGTTTACTAGTGGATCGTTCAGGGCTTTCTTCTGTGGTGGTCAATCCAAGGATTGGTTTGCAACAACTACAATGGCAGCTTGTCTCCATTCTGTGCATCTTTCAGCTTTTCTCTTCATTTCTTTATAGGTGTCGCATCCCACATCTTTCACGATTTGATCCATGTACCTCAGTCGTGGTCTTCCTCTTGGTCTTTTTCCCAGGGCTTAATAGCTATTAATTTGTTAGCAGTGAAGAAACTTGCATTCCAGGCCGGTAAAGGCTACTGTCGCTCCATCATAGTGGGAATCCAGAGACGCTACTTCTCAAACGCACTGCAACATGCTTTAAATCTTTGACTGTGAAAATAATATTCTCCGCAAAATTCAAATATTTTAGGTACTTCTGATTACTATTCCAGTCAATGGCAGATAAATAGCTTCAAATTCACTTTCAGATAATATGGAAATTAGTACATTAGTTCTTCAACCTTGAGAAATCAGTTGAAGTAAGTTTCGTCGCACTGTTAATCCACCAGAGATGTGGCTAATATAGCTGACCCTCGTAATTCCAGTCTTTCGAGATAATACGCTATCAGCAACAGTTGCTAATTCATAATCCAATAAAAATCAGGTAAAGCAATTTCTTTCAGGTACCTTCAACAAAATTGAGCCGTGGCGGCCCATTTCACTATCAATAATTTTTAACTGCCGTCTCACCAGGGGACGTAGATTACTCCATGGTGGGGTTATCGCTGCCTCACCTAGTCTTCAAAGGCGGCCGCTAGAGTCGCGTCTTTGTGATTTTGAAGCAACTTGTCTTAATCCGCTGGCCAGCGCTGTCTCTCAAAAAAATTTGCCATTGTTAGTGCCGCTATGGTTACGTAATTGCACTGCTATATCAGGGGACTAAGTTTTATCTAGTTTTTAACTGTTTTTAAGACTCTTCTCCAAGAGATCCAGTTGTTCGAAGTTTTAATGTTTGCTTCCAGTATGTTTTAGAAGCTAGTAGGCTCTCCAATATTATTATTATTATCCGGTCCTTTTAAGCACGTTATGAGCTCCGGCTAATGGTAAGACCATAGGGAGTTACTTATTATATTTCTTCCTGGAAGAATTTACAGCTCCCATTCTGTAGTACTCTGTTAGCAAAACTTATTTCCTAGGGTGTATTAACTTATTGCAAATGCTCTATAAGTGCAATTATGGTAAACCATATAGTAGTATAGTCCAGTCAGAAACTTACCTTTCGTGTTTGTTAACAGCACTTACTAAGTTGCTGGGAGAGTGTTCCGTGCTGACGGATTTTTGTCGCGTTGGCCCTACTTGCTTGCGGCCGTGTGTACGGCTCTCGAGCATTTCATAGTGCAGCTTGCTACTTGTTTGCAGTAGCGTGTCCTGGTCGTCTGTGCTCAAGTTGAATATCTTCAATCTGAGTTGCAATGTGAAGGAAATTTTGCTTTCGGCCAAGAGGCCTTTGATTAACTGGCTTCGCAGAGGAAGTTTTACCATTATTGTTTAATACATATTGTATTCTTGTTCTAAATTTTATTGTAAATCTTTTGTGTAAACCTTTGGGTAAGCCCTATCTTATCCTAGTTAATGTTTGTCTTTTGGGGATCCGCTTAATATCTTGAACTTAAATTCCCTTGCAGAAATTTATCTAGAAGTGTTTTAATTATAGTACTGGCTGGTTTATTTAAAACTGTTTAATTAAAAAAATTTTAAAAGGCCAATATTGTTAAGGTCTTATTTGTGGAATTTATTTGAGGTTATTGTTGAAATTTCACAGCCGGCCGAAGTGGCCGTGCGGTTAAAGGCGCTGCAGTCTGGAACCGCAAGACCGCTACGGTCGCAGGTTCGAATCCTGCCTCGGGCATGGATGTTTGTGATGTCCTTAGGTTAGTTAGGTTTAACTAGTTCTAAGTTCTAGGGGACTAATGACCTCACCAGTTGAGTCCCATAGTGCTCAGAGCCATTTGAACCATTTGAAATTTAACGGCTGTCCTAACATTTTGTACTCTCGTAAAGGCAAATTAATTTCAATTATTCTACCCTTTTTTCAAATGGGACCTGTTATCAAAGAAAATATATAGCCTAAAAAAAAGTAGCTGTTGTTCGCCGGCAGTTGTAGACGAGCGGTTCTAGACGCTACAGTCTGGTAACGCGCGACCGCTACGGTCGCAGTTTCGAATCCTGCCTCGGGCATGGATGTGTGTGGTGTCCTTAGGTTAGATAGGTTAAAGTAGTTCTAAGCCTAGGGGACTGATGATCTCAGATGTTAAGTCCCATAGTGCTCAGAACCATTTGAACCATTTGTTGTTGTTCAAGGGCAAATGATGTTAGTTAAAGAGATCGAGTTCTTCCATATCATTTCCCTGATCCTGGTAATTCTCGATTTCAAAAGTCACCACACAAACATATTATTATTTTCAAGTCTTCAAACTGCACTTGGCAACGTATGTATGATAGTCATGTAATGAGAATCTTTACGTTATGTACCTTTAATGTGAACATTTTTGTGGTAAGTACAGGTGTGAGTAGAGAACATAATTCCAACAGTCATCATTTCAGTTTTCAATATTTCTTCATCTATCTTCAATGTCGTCGTCGCGGCTGGTTCGCTGCATCGGGTTTCCTTCTGAGGCCGATGGCTGTCGACTCGTGAACACTGGTGTCTAGCGAAGCTATCTGCCGCTCTTCCCTTCGCTTCCTCCAGTGTCCACGATGAATATCAAGCAGAGAAAGCAAACAAAAACATACATTTGTAGTATTACATGTTAACAGGAAAATACGTGAATAATTATAATAATGGTTTGATATTCATCACTACTTATTGTACCAAGTACCGTACAGCGGCGAAGATTGAGGTTATACACTATACACAGATCTATACCACTAATAACGACAACTTGTCGTTTAAGGTTATTACCAAAAATCTCGATAAGTACTCTCCTGACTTACTTCAGATTTTTACACGATGCTCTGATGTTATTATGTCTGCTTACAGAGTGCTTGTGTGTTTCTTGAGTGCACTGCGACTTGCTGGTCAGTTCGTGTGTGACAATCCAAGCAGTAGGTTGTGAGTGGACGATGCGATTTACCTATGCAGAAAATGCCGACATGCTAATGGTGTATGGAGAGTGTAGGAAATATGCAGTTCGTTCTTGGACGGTGTATGTGTCAGTATATCCCAATAGACGTCACCCATCTCGGCAATTTTTATCAACCCCCTCAACCATTACTAGTCAGAATCCACATAATTAGTGCATGCACTTTAGTGTGTGCTACCACAGGCATTGCGCAAGTGCCAGTGTGGGAAACTTTTCAAAATCTCGTAAACGACTCGCACTGGGATCTCGCAAAAAACACTACCGACCATCTAATTTACCCTACTTTTAGTTTGTTAATGTCAATAGAGTAGACATTGGTCCATTTAGAAACGTGGATGTATGCACAAAAATACGCTTTCTAACCACTATTACAATCTGTTGATTGACTAACAATACGAGCCCGTGACTACCAATCCATTCTATAGAAAACACGTTCCATTTCCGCAATATTAGAGCTGCAAATTTCAAATGATTCTGCCTGTATAGTACGTAAACGGGACACTTAAAAATGTTGTACACGGACAGACAAAGGCTACAAATTTTTAATATATATATATATATATATATATATATATATATATATATATATATATATACTCCTGGAAATTGAAATAAGAACACCGTGAATTCATTGTCCCAGGAAGGGGAAACTTTATTGACACATTCCTGGGGTCAGATACATCACATGATCACACTGACAGAACCACAGGCACATAGACACAGGCAACAGAGCATGCACAATGTCGGCACTAGTACAGTGTATATCCACCTTTCGCAGCAATGCAGGCTGCTATCCTCCCATGGAGACGATCGTAGAGATGCTGGATGTAGTCCTGTGGAACGGCTTGCCATGCCATTTCCACCTGGCGCCTCAGTTGGACCAGCGTTCGTGCTGGACGTGCAGACCGCGTGAGACGACGCGTCATCCAGTCCCAAACATGCTCAATGGGGGACAGATCCGGAGATCTTGCTGGCCAGGGTAGTTGACTTACACCTTCTAGAGCACGTTGGGTGGCACGGGATACATGCGGACGTGCATTGTCCTGTTGGAACAGCAAGTTCCCTTGCCGGTCTAGGAATGGTAGAACGATGGGTTCGATGACGGTTTGGATGTACTGTGCACTATTCAGTGTCCCCTCGACGATCACCAGTGGTGTACGGCCAGTGTAGGAGATCGCTCCCCACACCATGATGCCGGGTGTTGGCCCTGTGTGCCTCGGTCGTATGCAGTCCTGACTGTGGCGCTCACCTGCACGGCGCCAAACACGCATACGACCATCATTGGCACCAAGGCAGAAGCGACTCTCATCGCTGAAGACGACACGTCTCCATTCGTCCCTCCATTCACGCCTGTCGCGACACCACTGGAGGCGGGCTGCACGATGTTGGGGCGTGAGCGGAAGACGGCCTAACGGTGTGCGGGACCGTAGCCCAGCTTCATGGAGACGGTTGCGAATGGTCCTCGCCGATACCCCAGGAGCAACAGTGTCCCTAATTTGCTGGGAAGTGGCGGTGCGGTCCCCTACGGCACTGCGTAGGATCCTACGGTCTTGGCGTGCATCCGTGCGTCGCTGCGGTCCGGTCCCAGGTCGACGGGCACGTGCACCTTCCGCCGACCACTGGCGACAACATCGATGTACTGTGGAGACCTCATGCCCCACGTGTTGAGCAATTCGGCGGTACGTCCACCCGGCCTCCCGCATGCCCACTATACGCCCTCGCTCGAAGTCCGTCAACTGCACATACGGGTCACGTCCACGCTGTCGCGGCATGCTACCAGTGTTAAAGACTGCGATGGAGCTCCGTATGCCACGGCAAACTGGCTGACACTGACGGCGGCGGTGCACAAATGCTGCGCAGCTAGCGCCATTCGACGGCCAACACCGCGGTTCCTGGTGTGTCCGCTGTGCCGTGCGTGTGATCATTGCTTGTACAGCCCTCTCGCAGTGTCCGGAGCAAGTATGGTGGGTCTGACACACCGGTGCCAATGTGTTCTTATTTCCATTTCCAGGAGTATATATATATATATATATATATATATATATATATATATATATATATATATATATATATATATATATGAAACTTTGTTTAACGTTGTTGCCATGAATCTCGAAATACCCTTGACCAATTTATTACAATTTTTTACATGATGCTCTAGTAAACATTCGAACGGAATAGAAAATATACACTGACGAGCTAGTACACTATGACCACCTGACTAATAGCCAGCATGTCCACCTTTGACACGGACAACAACGGCGACCCGTTGTGCCATGGAAACAATGAGGCCTTGGCAGGTTGCTGGAGGGAGTTGCCAACATCTGCACACAGGGAGGTCACCTAATTCCCGTAAACTCCGGGGAGGGGGGCCACGGCCAATCACATCAAAGATGTGTTCGATCGCGTTCAGATCTGGCGAGTTGGGGGGCAATCACATCAAATCGTACTCACCACTGTGTTCCTCGAACAATTACACTCCTGGCTTTGTGACATGGCGCATTATCTTGTTGAAAAATGTCACTGCCGTCGTGAAACATGATCGTCATGAAGGGGTGTAAGTGTACTGCAACCAGTGTACGATACTCCTTGGCGGTCATGATGGAGCTCCGCTAAAGCTGAGATGCCAACGTGAATGTTCCAAAGAACATAAGTTGCTGCCTTTAGCTTGTCTCCGTCCCGCAGAACAGGTGACAAGGAGCTGTTCCCCTGGAAGACGACGGATTCGTGCCCTCCTGTCGGCATGATGAAGAGGGTATCGGGATTCATCAGACCATTCAGCGCTCTGCCACTGGGCCGATGTCCAGTGTCGATGGTCACGAGCCCGTTTCAGTCGTAATTGCCGATGTTGTGGTGGCACATGCATGGTCGTCACCTATGGAAGCCCATCGTTAGGAGTGTTCAGTGCACTGTATCTTCAGACGCACTTGTACTCTGCCTAGCAGTAAAGTCCGATGTTAGTTCCCTCACAGTTCGCCGCCTGTCCTAATATACCAGTCCTCCCAGCCTACAACGTCCGACATCTGTAATGATGGGTGGCCACCCAACCCGACGACGGCTGGACGTGGTTTCACATTGGTTACGCCACCTGTAGAAGATACTCACCACAGCGCTCCTCGAACAACCGACAATTCGTGCAGTTTGCGAGTTGTTCGTGTCAATTCTCCAGGCCATTTGAATCCACCCTCGATCAAACTCAAACAGACTGCGCTCCTTTCCCATTCTACACGCGGGCAGCAAGCTCACTGATACTACATGCACCGTGCGTGTATCTCACTAGCTGTCGTTCCTCGCCAGGTGTCGCTGCCATCGCCTGGTCGGTTTAATATCGGTGTAGGTCGGTGGTCATAATGGTCTGGATGCTTAGTGTATACAGGGTGTTACAAAAAGGTACGGCCAAACTTTCAGGAAACATCCCTCACACACAAAGAAAGAAAATATGTTATGTGGACATGTGTCCGGAAACGCTTACTTTCCATGTTAGAGCTCATTTTATTACTTCTCTTGAAATCACATTAATCATGGAATGGAGATACACAGCAACAGAACGTACCAGCGTGACTTCAAACACTTTGTTACAGGAAATGTTCAAAATGTCCTCCGTTAGCGAGGATACATGCATCCACCCTCCGTCGCATGGAATCCCTGATGCGCTGATGCAGCCCTGGAGAATGGCATATTGTATCACAGCCGTCCACAATACGAGCACGAAGAGTCTCTACATTTGGTACCGGGGTTGCGTAGACAAGAGCTTTCAAATGCCCCCAATATGAAAGTCAAGAGGGTTGAGGTCAGGAGAGCGTGGAGGCCATGGAATTGGTCCGCCTCTACCAATCCATCGGTCACCGAATCTGTTGTTGAGAAGCGTACGAACACTTCGACTGAAATGTGCAGGAGCTCCATCGTGCATGAACCACATGTTGTGTCGTACTTGTAAAGGCACATGTTCTAGCAGCACAGGTAGAGTATCCCGTATGAAATCATGGCGGTGAATCGAGGAAGTACAGTACGTACTGACGAAAGTAAAATGAGCTCTAACATGGAAATTAAGCGTTTCCGGACACATGTCCACATAACATCTTTTCTTTATTTGTGTGTAAGGAATGTTTCCTGAAAGTTTGGCCCTATCTTTTTGTAACACCCTGTATAAGGGGAAATATTGTTAGCTAAAGTCTCGAAATGTTCTTCACCGATTAACTTCAAGTTTTATAAAAAAAAAATCGAATGGCTCTGAGCACTAAGGGACTTAACATCTGAGGTCATCAGTCTCCTAGAACTTAGAACTACTTAAACCTAACTAACCAAGGACATCACACACAGCCATTCCCGATGCAGGATTCGAACCTGCGACCGTAGTGGTCCCGCGGTTCCAGGCTGAAGCGCCTAGAACCGCTCGGACACACCGTCCGGCCAAGTTTTATATGCTTCTCTAATAAACGATCAGAGGTACACAGGTTATGTTTTTTCTTAAATATACTCGACATATGAATGTACCCTGACATAAAAAAAATCACAACACAGAAAAATAACTAAAGTAGAGCTTTGAAATTTCGGGAATATGTTTATCTAGGTGACGTATTTCATCGATAAACATTGCAAGATCGCAGGTTAAAGCAAGCATGAGAGAAGCCATTGCAGATGTAAAATTCTGGTACATATATAACTGGTGTAACCACCAGAATGTTGAATGCAAGCATGCAAACGTGTAAGCATTCATTTGTACAGATGCCCGATGTCAGCTTGTGGGATGGAGTTCCATGCCTGGTGCACTTGGTCGGTCAATACAGGGACAGATACGTTAATGCTGGTAGTTAATTACTCTGGAGTCGTCATCCGATGATGTCCAGTATGTGCTCGATTGGAGACAGATCAGATGGTCGAATAAACCAAGGCAACATGTCGATACTCTGTAGAGTACAGCGGTAGGTGGGGGAGCGTTATCCTGCTGGCTGCAAAACATCCACTGGAATGCTGTTCATGAATGGCAGCACAACAGGTCGAATCACCAGACTGACGCACAGATTTGCAGTCAGGGTTCGTGGGATAACCACCAGAGTGATCTTCCTGTCATAAGAGATAGCACCCCAGACCATTTGTACAGGTGTAGGTCCAGTGTGAGCAGCACCCAGACAGCTTTTTTGCAGGCCCTCAACTGGACTCCTTCTAACTAACACACGGTCCTCACTGTCACCGAAACAAAATCAGCTTTCATCAGAAAACACAACGGACCTCCACTCTTCCCTCCAATGATCTCTTGCTTGACATCACTGAAGTCACAAATGGCGCTGATTTGGGGTCTGTAGAATGCACGTTATAGGGCGTCTGGCTCGGAGCTGCCTTTGAAATAACCTATTTGCACACTTCGTTGTGCCATTGTGGTGCCAACTGCTGCTCAAATCGCTGCTGCAGCTGCAGGACGATGATCTTCCGTCTTGGTAGTTCCACGGGACCATCCGAAGCCTAATCTTCTTGCGACTGCACATTGTGGTGACCATCGCTGCCACCAGTCATGTACAGTGGCTACCTTCCTGCCAAGTCTTTCTACCTTACTGGCCATTAAAATTGCTACACCAAGAAGAAATGCAAATGATAAACGGGTATTCATTGGACAAATATATTGTACTAGAACTGACATGTGATTACATTTTCACCCAATTTGGGTGCATAGATCCTGAGAAGTCAGTACCCAGAACAACCATCTCCGGCCGTAATAACGGCGTCGATATGCCTGGTCATTGAGTCAAACAGAGCTAGGATGGCGTGTACAGGTACAGCTGCCCATACAGCTTCAACACGATACCACTGTTCATCAAGAGTTGCTGGGCCACCATTGACCAGATGTTTTCAATTGGTGAGAGATCTGGAGAATGTGCTGGCCAGGGCAGCAGTCGAACACTATCTGTATCCAGAAAGACCCCTACAGGACCTGCAACATGCGGTCCTGCATTACCCTGCTGAAATGTAGGGTTTCGCAAGGATCGAATGAAGGGTAGAGCCACGGGTCGTAACACATCTGAAATGTAACGTCCACTGTTCAAAGTTCCGTCAATGTAAACAAGAGGTGATCGAGACGTGTAACCAATGACACCCCATACCATCACGCTTGGTGATACGCCAGTATGGCGATACGAATACACACTTCCAATGTGCGTTCACCGCGATGTCGCCAAACACGGATGCGACCATCATGATGCTGTAAACAGAACCTGGATTCATCCGAAAAAACTACGTTTTGCCATTCGTGCACCCAGGTTCGTCGTTGAGTACACCATCGCAGGCGCTCCTGTCTGTGATGCAGCGTCAAGGGTAACCGCAGCCGTGGTCTCCGAGCTGATAGTCCATGTTGCTGCAAACGTCGTCGAACTGTTCGTGCAGATGGTTTTTGTCTTGCAAACGTCCCCATCTGTTGACGCAGGGCTCGTGACGTGGCTGCACGATCCGTTACAGCCATTTGGATAAGATGCCTGTCATCTCGACTGCTAGTGATACGAGGCCGTTGGGATCCAGCACGGCGTTCCGTATTACCCTCCTGAACCCACCGATTCCATATTCTGCTAACAGTCATTGGATCTCGACCAACTCGAGCAGCAATGTCACGATACGATAAACCGCAATCGCGATTGGCTACAATCTGATCTTTATCAAAGTCGGAAACGTGATGGTACGCATTTCCCCTCCTTACACGAGGCATCACAACGACGTTTCACCGGGCAAAGCCGGTCAAGTGCTGTTTGTGTATGAGAAATCGGTTGGAAACTTTCCTCATGTCAGCAAGGTTGTAGGTGTCGCCACCGGCGCCAACCTTGTGTGAATGCTTGAAAAGCTAATTATTTGCATATCACAGCATCTTCTTCCTGTCGGTTAAATTTTGCGTCTGTAGCACGTCATCTTCATGGTGTAGCAATTTTAATGGCCAGTAGTGTACAATATCGCAGAAGGAACGTCCATCTTCTTGTAGCTCTATTATACAACCTCGTTCAAACTCAGTGAGGTGTTGATAATGCCGTTTTTATCACCTTAAAGGCGTTCTTAACTAACATCGGCTCATCACGTCCGATCTCAAGGGTAAGTAATGCTCACGACCCTTACAGCGTTTATTTAAAGCGAAGTGGCACTCCTGTCGCCACTTTTATGCGTCGAGAAATTGGAACTGACATCAATATAGAAACACGCCTACCAACTTTCATCTATATTGCACAGCTGCTTCTTGGTGTTGCCGTTTTTTTCCGTCAGTGTATATACACTGATGAGCCAGAATATTATGACCACAACCCTCCGCGAGGCTGTATGCTGCCTGGTAGCGCTGAGGGCATATCACGCGGTAAGAGAATATGAGCCGAGTAGAGACGAATGAGAAAGCACTCTAGTCACGATAAGAGGCGCAAATGCTTAAATCCACCGTCTTAAGCGACTTTGACAAAAGCCAGATTATTGTGGCTCGGTGCCTGGGAGCGAGCATCTCGGAAACGGCGAAGCTGGTCTGCTGTTCGGTTCGCGTGCTGGTATCATGAGCATCTGTGGTAAGTGGATGAAGAATGCTGAAACCACGAGTAGGCGACAAGAAGTTGGACGTCCGTATCCTGTCACAGAAGATAGGGATCGGAGGCTTGCCCGGCTTCGAACATTGTGTTTCGCAGCAGAGGACCAAACAACATCGTCATTTATGATTACAGTGGGCACGGGATCATCGAGATTGGACTGCGGATCAATGGAAACGTGTCGCCTTGTCGGATGACTCCCTTTTATTGTTAAACCAGGTCGATGGTCGTGTCCAGGTACGTCATCATCCAGCCGAACGTCTGCTCCCAGTTGATGCAGCGCGCCACGAACTCACGTCGGTAGGAGCAGTATTATGCAATGGAGGACATTTACCTGGGCTTCCATGGGACCTTCGGTAGTAATAGAAGGCACCATTATAGATGTGGACTACGTCAACATTCTTAGGGACAGGTTCCATCAGACTGGACGAAAGCAGTAATCACACCAATCTTTAAACATGGAAACAGAAAAGATTGTAACACCTACAGAGGTATCTCTTTAATCAGCGTTGTGGGTAAAATCTTCTCAGGTATTGTTGAAAGGAAACTGCGAGTATTAGTTGAGGACAAATTGGATGAAAATCAGTGTGGATTTAGTCCTCTTAGAGGTTGTCAGGACCAGATCTTTAGCTTACGGCAAATAATGGAGAAGTGTTACGAGTGGAACAGGGAATTGTATCTATGCTTTATAGATCTAGAAAAGGCATTTGACCGGGTTCCTAGGAGGAAGTTATTGTCTGTTCTACGAGATTATGGAATAGGAGGCAAACTTTTGCAAGCAATTAAAGGTCTTTACGTAAATACTCAAGCAACAGTTAGAGTTGACGGTAAATTGAGTTCATGGTTCAGAGTAGTTTCAGGGGTAAGACAAGACTGCGACCTGTCTCCACTGTTGTTCATATTATTTGTGGATCATATGTTGAAAACAATAGACTGGCTGGGTGAGATTAAGATATGAATCCTGCCTCGCGCATGGATGTGTATGATGTCCTTAGGTTAGTTAGGTTTAAGTAGTTCTAAGTCTAGGGGACTGATGACTCAGATGTTAAGTCCCATAGTGCTTAGAGGCATTTAAACCATTTTGAACCGTCCGTGTCACAAGGCCAGAATCTTATTACAATGCTTTGAGGAGCATGATACTGAACTCACGTTAATGTCTCGGGCACCAAATTCGGATTATCTGAATCCGATGAAACCCAAGTGGGACTCTATCGGGCGCCAGCTCGACTCCCACAAACCATCCGCCCGTAAATTACTGGAAGTTTACGACCTGTGCGTAGGAATTTGGTGCAAACCTATCAAGTACTTGTCGAATCCGTGGCACACAGAACCACTCCTGAACAGACACGCTTTTAAGTGGGTGGTCATAATGTTTAGGCTCATCAGTGTATATAATGCATAAAAGGGGAAACGTCACCAAGAAATCGAAAAATTCTTGACCGATTTATTTGATAGGCTAAATATATTTTAGAGACGAAACATTGTCTAATGTTGTTTCCAAAATTCTCGAATAGTTCTTAATCATTTTACAGTAAATTTTTAAGCAATACTCTAATAAACGTTCGGATGTAAATATACAATTTACTAGATACACTAGTAAACATTTAGATGGACGCGGGCTACATATTGTTTTAAACCTCAATGTACAGATTTTTGTGTTAAAACTGACTGCGAGTAAGAAATTGCTGTGCTGTGAAAATATGCAGTTTCGTATTCTTTCTAGCAATCAGTTTTAACTACGATAGCAGGGTATGTAAACCATTAGACAGTGTTTCTCCCTTACAAATGCTTTCTTATATTAAAAAAATATGTAGCCTATGTCCATCTGAATGTTTATTTAGGTATCCTGCAAAAATCTGAAGTAATATATACATAGCAAAAGTTGTATACACAACAAGGTACTGTTTTGTTATCTTCCTCTCCTTCGGATTATGATTAGAATACTACCACGGAATCTAAATCATCTGAAAGTTTGCAGACATATGCGTTTGCAGATTAAAACTATGTAAAAAAAAGCTGTAATTTAAGCTACCGTCCTCACAGATCCAGCAAGTGGAGAGGTCTCTCTCATACCCCGTATACAAATGGTCCAGCCGATTAACCCATTCATTTTAAGCCACCTCATTTCCCAATCAAGGTTTGTTTTGCAATGACAATAAACAAGGCTCAAGACAGGAGAGAACATAGAAGAGGAGCAGAGAAGCGGAGGAGGAAATGAATATGTGGACATAGAGAGAGGGTGATGGAGAGAGAGGGGGAGGAGGATATGGAGAGGGAGAACAGGGAGCATGTCATGCACAGAAAGAGGGGAGCGGGGGGGGGGGGGGAGATGGAAGGAGAGAATGGGGAAAGGAATTTAGGAAGTATATTCAATTTCCATGCATGTTTAACATTTGCTAAGCATTGCCGGCTTCGATAGTACTGTATCTCTAAAGGCTGCAGAACATTGAAAATTGTAATATTTATCTTGCTGTTTTTTTTAATGCTATAAATATTTATTTACGAAGAAATATCCTCATGAGCGTCCGTTAACTCTCCCTTTGTAATGTTGATTTAACTTACAGGTTTCTTACAGACGTGCAGTTTTACGTTCCGCTGCGAGAAATGGCCTTTTACGAGGTGCACTGCTGCAAATGTCCATGGAGTACTGTTCCCTTTGCTATGTACGCTCGCAGACTTATCGCTATGGACCTCCATTTACTAACAGAAGCAATTTTTTACGGATTAGAAACCGGCTGTCGGTAAAAAGATGACACCTTTTGTCGCTCTCGGTTAGCATTTCTATGCGCCCACTGTTCTTACGTCGTATTACAATGCCATTCCTTATAGTTACGTTGGACAGTCCACGTTGATATATCAACGAATCAGGTATCTTCATTCACAGCGTGGCCCGGTCATGTCCAAAGACGACAGCTCTTTCCTGCCATTCTATCGCCCAAATTACTGTGCTGATTCCATACAGCCGACTGGTAGATACACACTACTTCACTACCATTCGTTTTGTCAGCGGTGGAGAGTCACATGACTTCTTACTACCAGTGTCGTACACCATCTTCAGCGCTTTGAAGCAACCAATGTGCTCTTTTAAGGGGGTGAGCAATATTTTGTCCGGTGAAATTCTTATCAATGGGATACAACTTATGACACGTCACTGATATCCATTGAGACGATTATTAGGCTTAGTATCGAGCCCTGAGGGACACCTGATACAACCTGTCTCAGTAGCGACAATGTGGTGCCTGATATGACGCAGTGTTAGCGAGGTGTCAAGTGTACACAAGAGAAGTAGCAATTTTCTTAAATCGTTGTGCAGACTTGAAGGAATTTATGTATCTTCATGTAGTCGTTTACATAGGAGAAACTGATAAGATAAAAACAAACCAAAGCCTGATTTTATTCGACACCAGAGGTTTCAGCTACGTAACTACTTATGATCTAACAACAGTTTTAGAACAGTTTTATTGTTCTAGTTTTCTACGATGGCTGACCGTTCGGAGCGTAAAATATGACTTCAATACACTATGAAGGTCTCTAAGAGAGACAAAATTTGAGCCAGCTTTCTTGCTCGGTACCCTTTATGTTTGTGTATGTGTGTTGTAATTTGTTCCGTAGTCTGTATAAGTTAAAATGCCCTGCTTAATTATTAGTTTGCTCACTACGGAACAAATTACAAGAGCGTCTTCTGGAGTGAAAATGGCTGACGAAAATTTTTTAAAAAGGAACGGGATATTTGTTTGTATCAGACTCCCCCCACAGCAGGTTCTGCGCTTGTTCTATTTTCTTTTGTGTTTTAAGAACTATACGTAGGCGCGGAGTACGCTGCGACATAGCAAAAGCCGGCCGGAGTGGCCGTGCGGTTCTAGGCGCTACAGTCTGGAGCCGAGCGACCGCTACGGTCGCAGGTTCGAATCCTGCCTCGGGCATGGATGTGTGTGATGTCCTTAGGTTAGTTAGGTTTAAGTAGTTCTAAGTTCTAGGGGACTGATGACCTCAGATATTAAGTCCCATAGTGCTCAGAGCCATTAGAACCATTTTTTAAGTCCCATAGTGCTCACTAAAGGTGGCAGGGGTAAAATACAGGGAGCGAAAGGCTATTTACAATTTGTACAGAAACCAGATGGCAGTTGTAAGAGTCGATGGACATGAAAGGGAAGCAGTGGTTGGGAAGGGAGTAAGACAGGGTTGTAGCCTCTCCCCGATGTTATTCAATCTGTATATTGAGCAAGCAGTAAAGGAAACAAAAGAAAAATTCGGAGTAGGTATTAAAATCCATGGAGAAGAAATAAAAACTTTGAGGTTCGCAGATGACATTGTAATTCTGTCAGAGACAGCAAAGGACTTGGAAGAGCAGTTGAATGGAATGGACAGTGTCTTGAAAGGAGGATATAAGATGAACATCAACAAAAGCAAAACGAGGATAATGGAATGTAGTCGAATTAAGTCGGGTGATGCTGAGGGAATTAGATTAGGAAATGAGAAAGTTAAAGTAGTAAAGGAGTTTTGCTATTTGGGGAGCAAAAGAACTGATGATGGTCGAAGTAGAGAGGATATAAAATGTAGACCGGCAATGCCAAGGAAAGCGTTTCTGAAGAAGAGAAATTTGTTTACATCGAGTATAGATTTAAGTGTCAGGAAGTCATTTCTGAAAGTATTTGTATGGAGTGTAGCCACGTATGGAAGTGAAACATGGACGATAAATAGTTTGGACAAGAAGAGAATAGAAGCTTTCGAAACGTGGTGCTACAGAAGAATGCTGAAAATTAGATGGGTAGATCACATAACTAATGAGGAAGTATTGAATAGGATTGGGGAGAAGAGAAGTTCGCGGCACAACTTGACCAGAAGAAGGGATCGGTTGGTAGATCATGTTCTGAGGCATCAAGGGATCACCAATTTAGTATTGGAGGGCAGCGTAGAGGGTAAAAATCGTAGAGGGAGACCAAGAGATGAATACACTAAGCAGATTCAGAAGGATGTAGGTTGCAGTAGGTACTGGGAGATGAAGAAGCTTGCAAAGGATAGAGGAGCATGGAGAGCTGCATCAAACCGGTCTCAGGACTGAAGACCACAACAACAACAGTGCTCAGAGCCATTTGAACCATTTGAACATAGCAAAAAATAGGATGATGTGCAACCGTGTAAAGCAGCAGTGCAATGTCACTAAATATGTACTAACGTACACCAATAAATCTTCGGACTTTGTTTTAAGAGCAAATGAGACCGCAGGTTGTAAATTGAGCAGAATACTGTAGGCCAGCAGTTGCAGGAAGTGCTGGGAAGTGAGTACCAGGTCACCAGCATTGTGAAGCCTAATGCAGGGTTGGCTCAGGTGACTGTTAACATAGGGGGGTTATGTAGGGATTTTACTAAAGAGGATCAGGTAGTGATTGTGGGTGGGGCTGGTAATAGTATTGGTAGGGATGGGGAGTATAACATAGATGGTGACCTGGAAAAGATAGCCACTCAGACTGGCAACACGAATGTGCATTTCGTGGAACTGTTTCAGCGTCACGATCGGCCTCATCTTAATACAGCCGTCAGGCGTAATAACATGAGACTTGGGGGTGCGCTGATGACAGAAAGCATGGCTCACATTTCAGTGGTGTCGGTGGAGTCTATCAGCAGGACGGGTTTCACTAGACACGGCCTTCACCTCAACAGGTATGGGAAGGGGAGGTTGGCAAAGCTTATAGGTGACAGCATAGGTGGGGTTGGTGGGATCACTCATGGGAAAATTCCTGCAGTAGTGTGTGTTAGAGCTGCACCTTTTTTAGATTGAAGTCAGCTGGTAGGTATTCCTGCTTAAGGGAAGTCTCTCTAACAAGGGAATCACTTTTGACAAAGCTTAGGTATCCGAGTAATGAGGGAATTAGTATATTTCATCAAAATATACAGGGTATTAGGGATAAAGTTAGTGAACTGCTTATAGATGTTGACTCTGAAATTATTGGTATATCTGAACACTTCTTAAATAAGGAGATAATTCAGAGGCTTCCTTTACCAGGATACAGGTTGGCTGGCTGCTTTTCGAGGAGCTCTTTGCGGTGTGGGGGAGTAGCCATGTATGTGAAAAACGGCATCGCATTTGAGTCAATTGATGTTTCAAAGTACTGCACTGAAAAGGTGTTTGAATGTTGTGCAGGTGTGGTTAAATTTAACGGAGTTAAACTTGTAACTGTTGTTATTTATAGATCCCCAGACTCCGATTTCACAGCATTTTTGCTAAAGCTAGAGGAGGTTCTTGGTTCACTTTATAGGAAATACAAAAAGTTAGTTATATGTGGTGACTTCAATATTAATTGTATAAGTGATTGTGCAAGGAAGAGGATGCTGGTAGACCTCTTTAATTCATATAATCTTATGCAAACCGTATTCTTTCCAACGAGAGTGCAAGGGAACAGTAGAACAACCATAGACAACATTTTTGTTCATTCCTCATTACTAGAAGGGCATTCTGTTAGAAAAAAGGTGAATGGCCTTTCAGATCATGATGCGCAAATTTTAACTTTAAAAGATTTTTATGCTGCAACTCGTGTTAAATATAGTCATCAGCTGTTCAGGAAAGCTGATCCGGTTGCTGTAGAGACCTTTGTAAACCTTATAAAGGAACAAGAGTGGCAAGATGTTTATAGCGCTGAGACAGTAAACGATAAATATAATGCTTTTCTAAAGACCTTTCTCATGCTCTTTGAAAGTTGCTTTCCGTTACAACGTTTAAAACAGGGTACTAGCACAAACAGGCAGCCTGGGTGGCTGACTAGAGGGATAAGAATATCTTGTAGAACAAAGTGGCAATTATATCAAAACGTTAGAAACAGTCAAAATCTAAATGCAGCAGCCCATTACAAACAGTATTGTAAGGTGCTTAAAAATGTTATCAGGAAGGCAAAAAGTGTGTGGTATGCAGATAGAATAGCTAAGTCTCAGGATAAAATTAAAACCATATGGTCAGTCGTAAAGGAAGTTGCTGGTCTGCAGAGACAAGTCGAGGATATAGAATCAGTGCGTAGTGGGAATGTCCGTGTTACTGATAAGTCGCATATATCTACAGTATTTAATAATCACTTTCTGAATATAGCAGGTGAACTAAATAGAAACCTAATTCCAACAGGGAATCATATAGCGCTCTTAGAAAAAAGTGTTCCGAGACTGTTACCTGAAATGCTCCTCCATGATACTGACAAGAGGGAGATTGAGTTAATAATTAAATCACTAAAGACCAAGAACTCTCATGGATATGACGGCGTATCTAGCAGAATACTGAAGTATTGTTCTATGTATGTTAGCCCAGTACTTAGCCATATCTGTAACTTTTCCTTTAGGAGTGGTCGGTTTCCTGATCGATTAAAATACTCGGTAGTGAAGCCACTTTATAAAAAGGGAGACATTGATAATGTTGACAATTTTAGACCTATTTCTATGCCATCGGTGTTTGCTAAAGTTATCGAGAAGGTTGTATATACAAGGTTACTGGAGCATTTAAATTCACATAATTTGCTGTCAAATGTTCAGTTTGGTTTTAGAAATGGTTTAACAACTGAAAATGCTATATTCTCTTTTCTCTGTGAGGTTTTCGACGGATTAAATAAAAGGTTGCGAACGCTAGGTGTTTTCTTTGATTTAACGAAGGCTTTTGACTGTGTTGACCACAAAATATTACTGCAGAAGTTGGACCATTATGGAGTAAGGGGAGTAGCTTACAATTGGTTCGCCTCTTACTTTAAGAACAGAAATCAGAGGGTAATTCTCCGCAATATTGAGAGTGGTAGTGATGTTCAGTCCCAATGGGGCACTGTTAAGTGGGGCGTTCCCCAAGGGTCGGTGCTGGGGCCACTGCTGTTTCTTATTTATATAAATGATATGCCTTCTAGTATTACAGGTGATTCAAAAATATTTCTGTTTGCTGATGACACCAGCTTGATAGTGAAGGATCTTGTGTGTAATATTGAAACAGTAACAAATAATTTAGTTCATGAAATAAGTTCGTGGCTTGTGGAAAATAATTTGATGCTAAATCACAGTAAAACTCAGTTTTTACAGTTTCTAACTCACAATTCAACAAGAACTGACATTTTAATCAGACAGAATGGGCATGTTATAAGCGAGACGGAACAGTTCAAGTTCCTAGGCGTACGGATAGATAGTAAGCTGTTGTGGAAAGCCCATGTTCAGAATCTTGTTCAGAAACTAAATGCTGCTTTATTTACCATTAGAACAGTATCTGAAATAAGTGACACTTCAACACGAAAAGTAGTCTACTTCGCATATTTTCATACGCTTATGTCGTATGGTATTATTTTTTGGGGTAATTCTTCTGATTCAAAAAGGGTATTTTTGGCTCAAAAACGGGCTGTTCGAGCTATATGTGGTGTAAGTTCGAGAACCTCTTGTCGACCCCTATTCAAAAATCTGGGAATTCTGACATTGCCCTCACAGTATATATTTTCTTTAATGTCGTTTGTTGTTAGCAATATTAGCCTATTCCCAAGAGTTAGCAGCTTTCACTCAGTTAATACTAGGCAGAAATCAAATCTGCATGTAGAATGCAGTTCCTTGACTCTTGTGCAGAAAGGAGTGCAGTATTCTGCTGCATCCATTTTCAATAAGCTACCACAAGAACTCAAAAATCTTAGCAGTAGCCCAAACTCTTTTAAGTCCAAACTGAAGAGTTTCCTCATGGCTCACTCCTTCTATTCTGTCGAGGAGCTCCTGGAAGAGCTAAAAAATTAAGCAAATTCCAGTGTTACATTGTTGATTGTCTTCATTTAAACTTATGACTTGTCACCTGAATATGTTTTTTTTTCTATATTTCATTTTATCTGTTTCTAATATCGTGTTATAATTTCATGTATTGACTCGTTCCATGACCATGGAGATTTCTCCTTAATTTGGTCCCACGGAACAATAAATAAATAAATAAATAAAAAATAAAATATGGGGATAGCATGTAGTACTTCACAGCGGAAAATTAAGTCTGAAACAGAAATTACTTGCACACAAACAATCAAGATAATGGGATAGGTAGATAAACAGAACCACGACTCAATATCTGGTAAAAGTAAAATAATTATTAGTAACTAGCTTAAGAACAAAAATATTTACCTCGTACATCAATTAAAGCGAGCTACAGAAAAGATGAGGCTTACTACACCCACTTGTTTAGGAAAATGACGAATGCAATTACACGAAGGATCACATGCATGGCTCTTACCAGAAAAACATAAAAGGTTATAGACAGTGTGTGTGTGTGTGTGTGTGTGTGTGTGTGTGTGTGTGTGAGTGTGTGAAGGATTAATACTACTGAGTACGGAATTCTAACCAGGAAATGTGCAACACCACGTAATGTCATAAGTGCTGTTACTTATACTCACAGCAATGCCTACGTCAGACCACGTCGTCAAAAAAGCTAATCTTTATTTTTAAAAATTAAAAAAACTGGAATACGTGCAATTAGAGTCCTTAAAACATCCAGTTACCAAATGGACTAGACATAGCCTGTATACTTTGTTTTCGTTGATTTTACTTGTGGTACAATGTTTACATATCTCTCCTTGCAGTAGACTATAAGTATTCATTATGCCAACTAATTGCATCCGGGGCTCCCCGGCGTATCACATTTCGTGATATCTGTAGGGCACGGAGCACGGAGTCAGAAATAACGCCTGCTGATTGCGATGACATGCAGAAGCAAGATCTACACTCACGGCCCGCAGAGCGCTGAAGGCCAGCGGCCCAGTTTTGAGAATTCCGAGTTGGGAGTTGAAGGCTGGAGTGTGGCAATAGTTCGAGTGTAAAGGCAGTAGCAGAAGGGCGTTACCAACAGCGTTACCAAACGCAGCGTACATCGTCTTTGGCATGGATTATTTCCGAAATTTGCAGTTGTGTGTCTAATGTTTCTCGAAAGCAAAGGAAACGACAGCCAAAGATCAGCGACTCGCTGTGCTGTCTAGGGCAAACGGTTGGTAACAATCGTCGCACGTCGGACATTGCTGCAGAAGAACAGTTTTCGGAGGTCCTTTACTCATTTTTTGGCCTTTGTTATCGATCGGCTTTTGTAAAGCTGAATAAATAAGCACAGAGAGCAGCTGTTGTGCGAGTTTCTAGTGTGAAAAAGGTTTTCAGATACCGCTACCAGTCACAAAACTTTTTGATTACTGAATTATTTATATAGCGACGTGTTTCGAGATGCTACCTCATTGTCAGGCCATATTGGAGTTACAAAACCATTGCACATAAATGTTTATAGATATTAAAGTTTCTTTAAATGACTGTTGCGACCATCCTTTGGAGAGAGAGAAGAATAACACAGTGTGAAGAAGGAAGGAAGATTGGTTTTAATGGTCCGTCAACATCGAGGTCATTAGATATGGAACCCAAGATCGGATAGATGGGGAAGGAAATCGGCAATGCCCTTTCAAAGGAACCATCCCGCCATTTGCCTAGAGCGGTTGAAGGAAATCATGGAAAAGTATGCTAACCATTGCGTCAACTCTCTCGGTACAAACTAGTATGAGGCGATGTCACTTTGTATATTCGTCTGTTGTTCATATGAAAATTTTTATGTAACAATCACGCACTTTGTTCTTGTGGCTTGGATTTCTTCTTGTAAAGTGCTCAGGTATCGCTGTTTCCATCACTCTCTTGGATTTCTTCACCATTGTTCACTAACTTCCCAGGGCTGGTTATATGACACGATACCGTAACAGAAAACAAGGTTAGTTTCGATTTCACTATCGATATTTCGATTATGGTGATGTTGGTAGCAGTGTCTTCAGCTTGTCTTGCTGTTGTATTACTGATATTGGTTGGTGTAATATATTACAAAATGAGCGACTGTGACAATTTTGTGATACAAACGGCAGTAAAAACCATTTTATTTTAGGAATTACAAAGATATTTCTGGGGTCTATACTCATACATAACCATAATAAGATGCACTTACTATTTAAAGTACTGAATTGAAATTAATGATAGTTAATTGAAACCCTCAGCTGCTGACAGGTGTTGTTGATATACCTCTTCATATTTCTTCATATATATGAATTGAAATTTATAAGGAAATGTGAATTTTGAACTCTGCCATTTCATTTAGGATCTCAATTTTCGACTTTTGGCCATGGTTGAATATTTCCATTTCTTCCAAGATTTCCATTCTCTAGTTCTTTTCTAAAGTATGCAGTGCTTTGACAATTTATGTATTTTGCTATAGCTGACTTATTAGCTTTATCCAGTCTGAAAGAGTCAATCTGTTCTTTGTAACAGTGTTTAAAATTTCTTTCCATTTGGCTAATGTAGTATTTGTTGCAGTGAGTGTGTAATTTTATAAATTTGTGATTTGCACAATTTCTCAATAGGCTGTATGATGTCATGGACCAGTTTGTGTATTAATTTGTTGTTCACGGCAAAAGCGATCCTCATATCCGTGTTTATAATCGGCTTGGCTATTTTGTCTGAGATTACTCCTAAATGTGGTATTGTTATATACTCAGCTTTTTGTATGTTGTGGGGGGATAGCCATGCTAGTTGGTCTGTTTTTGTTTTTAGCTATGCACTGTGAAAGTGCACCTGTTTCATGTTAATGATAGCCGATGCTGTGTGCAATGTATTTGATAGTGTTTATTTCTGACTCGCTGTCAACAGCATTGCGTGGGAATTCCTGTGCTGTGTTTAAGAAGGATCTGAATGTAGGTTGTTTATGTGAGTTTGGGTGTGTGTGTGGAAGATTTATAAATGACACTGTCTGTGCTTGTTGGTTATCTATGTGTGTTGATGTTCAGTGTCTGGTTTGTGTTCATTTTGGTCATGTCTAACAAATTTATTTTGTTATCTTTGTGGTTATCTATGGTGAAATGGATGTTTTTATGTAAGTTATTGAATCTGTTTATCAAAGTTTCTATTTCTTCATTAGTATCATTATTACAATGAATGTGTAATCTACATATCTACAGTAGTGCACAATTTTCTGGGTGATTATGTCCTTGTTGATCAGAATTTTTTTCAAGGTAACTGATGAAAATGTCTGCAATGATTCCACTGAGAAGACTCCTCATTGACAGGCCCATATCCTCTTCATACATTTTCCATTGAATGTGCAATGATTGTGGGAGACAACAAACTTTAGCAATTCTATTAGTTCAACTATTTCGACTGTCGATGTAGCTTGCAATTTAATAAGTTTTGTTTGATTATATCTGCTGAAATATTCATCCATGGCAATAAGTCAAAAAATGAGATCCTAAATGAAACGACATAGTTCAAAAAATCATAGTTGTTCACAAATTTCAGTTCAGTACTCTTAAAATAAAACTGCATGACATTAAGGTTATGTATGAGTCTAGATCCCTGAAATATCTTTGTAATTCTTAAAGTAGAGAGTTTTTATACCGTCATTTGTATTATAAAAGTGTCACAGTCGCTCATTGTGTAATATATTATGTCAACCACTATCAGTAATACAACAGAAAGACATGCAAAAGACATTGTTACTGCCAACACCAGGATCGATATATCGATAGTCAAATCGAAACTAGTTGGTTTTGACCGCCATCTTGTTACCTTCGCTACTGATTTGTTATGAAGTCACAATAGTGAAATTTGTGAACAATAATGAAGAAATCCAAGAGCGCCATGAAAACAGCGATAGCTCTGCACATCGCAAGAAGAAAGCCACGCTACAAGAATAAAGTGTATGACCGTTTTATAAAAATTTCCATATGGACAAGAGGTCAATACACAAAGTGATATCACTTTATACTAGGTTATCCTCTATACTAGGTTATCCTTTATACTAGGTTATCCTCCATACTAGGTTATCTTCTATTCTCCCCATCTTCAACAATTTCAGTATATTACCAGACAATAACTCCAGTCATCAATCACACATCAGCTGCATAGTTACATTACGGAGCAATTAGAGGTAGAAGGCAATCAACAGGCATCTGAATTAATACATCGCGAGAAATAGCATTGTGTTAATCTAGCATCTCAGGCTTGTGCAGCAATACAGTATGGGAATACTGCTATTGCTGAGGTAAGTGAAGACGAGGTGGTAGCCAACCGCTACTGTTTACTTTAACCTACAAGCTCTTAAGAGACGACGACCCCGGTTTTTATGCCCTGAAACATTACCCCTATACTTGAATTCTGATCCACACGTGAGTAAACGCGACATAACATAACTAAGTTTCGTAGCGGCAAGACTTTCCCAAAGCCCACTGGAATAATTATGTGGATATAACAAGAATTATTCAAAACAAAATTGAAATTATAATCCTTACAATAGACCTTATGCACGTACTAACTATACATGTGCGAGAATTGCTTCTTATGGATACTATATGTTTATGCAAAAGGTTTTTGCTCTATACATCTTACAACACCTAATAGTTTGAAAAATAATCTGACATAGTGTGTTAGCAGAAATAAAATCGATGTTTCCGTCTTTGCAGCCTCGTGCCTTGAAGTTTTACAGCATCATAAACTCACCTGTACAACTCGAAAATTTATTTCACCAAACTGTAATCTCTGCTTCACGCAGATTATACCATCACAGCTTAAAAAGCAGTTAAAATGACTGCAATAAATTTCTAGAACATAGTTCTTGAGGGAAAACGTGTGGAGGAATGCAATAAGTGGAAGATTAATTTGAACACAGAGCAGGGGTACCTCATAAAAATCCCAAATTGTGCTGGCGCTTAATACCGTGGCGTGAAAAACTTACGGCGAAGGTAACTTTCGTATGATATGCCACTGCCAAGTAACACAACTTGTTGAAGCTTGGACCACACATAGAAAGGACTGTTACGGTATGGTATAAAAGGTAACTGAAAGAAATACTCAGTGAGACGAACAGGAATAACACTTTTACTCAAAGACAATAATTACAAGTGAAGTCACCGCGTTATGTGATGGAGCCCTGGACTTTACAAATGACGAGACATGGTTCTTAATAGGATGTGTGGTCATCACGAACGGCAATGCATGCTGTGCAAACTCTTTCCATGCTGGTCACAAGTTTGATAAAAGGATGACGACTGCTGGATGGTCGTTAATGAATGTGGATATTCTGCAATACGTTTCCCGAACTCATCACACAGGTACTTCATGGGATTTAAGGTGGGAGAACGGGTAGGCGAGTCCATTCGCTGAATATCCTCTTGTTCCTTGAGATACTCCAACTGCGCCGTTTGAAGACGTTGCGCAAGGTCATCCATAAAAATGAAGCCAAAGCCGCATGTACCCGTGTGAAGACGCACATGAGGAAGAAGTACAGTGTCAGAATAACATTCACCGGTGAGTGTACTATGTTCAGATATTTGGGATGGTGCGAAGAGTACAGGGACTGGACCAACAAGAAGTGGGTCGCATGCTCTTCTCGCATGAGAGCAGATTCAGTCTACGAATTGATGCTGGACGTACCCCCATATAACGAGAAGTTCAAAAATGGCTCTGAGCACTATGGGACTTAACATCTATGGTCATCAGTCCCCTAGAATTTAGAACTACTTAAACCTAACTAACCTAAGGACAGCACACAACACCCAGCCATCACAAGGCAGAGAAAATCCCTGACCCCGCCGGGAATCGAACCCGGGAACCCGGGCGTGGGAAGCGAGAACGCTACCGCACGACCACGAGATGCGGGCTAACGAGAAGTGGCAACACGTACTGCACCTAGGAACATTGTCGAAATTGATCGTTTTGGTGTTCCAGGTGATATAGTGTGGGGAGACTTAACACTGGATGGGTGTGCTGACCTCCAAATCTTTGAAAACGGTACTCCTTCCTCATGTGCGTCTTTTTAGGTGGTATTCGGCCCTGACTTCATTTTTAGGGTTCCGTATCTAAATCAGAGATCTTATAGAATCGCTTTGTAGTCTGTCTGTCTATCTCTCCGACTGTTAAGACCCGGAACGGGTAGGCGTATCAAGTTGAAACTTATGTCGCATACTAATGTCTACGGTGCCTTGGCGGTGTAAAACTTTTAAGTTTCTAAGACAAAGCAATCAAAAGATACGGTTGGGAAGGGAGTTAGACAGGGTTGTAGTCTCTCCCCGATGTTATTCAATCTGTATATTGAGCAAGCAGTAAAGGAAACAAAAGAAAAATTCGGAGTAGGAATTAAAATCCACGGAGAAGAAATAAAAATTTTGAGGTTCGCCGATGACATTTTAATTCTGTCAGAGACAGCAAAGGACTTGGAAGAGCAGTTGAACGGAATGGACAGTGTTCTAAAAGGAGGATATAAGATGAACATCAACAAAAGTAAAACGAGGATAATGGAATGTAGTCGAATTAAGTCGGGTGATGCTGAGGCAATTAGATTAGGAAATGCGACAGTTAAAGTAGTAAAGGAGTTTTGCTATTTGGGGAGCAAAAGAACTGATGATGGTCGAAGAAGAGAGGATATAAAATGTAGACTGGCAATGGCAAGGAAAGCGTTTCTGAAGAAGAGAAATTTGTTAACACCGAGTATAGATTTAAGTGTCAGGAAGTCGTTTCTGAAAGTATTTGTATGGAGTGTGGCCATGTACGGAAGTGAAACGTGGACGATAAATACACTCCTGGAAATTGAAATAAGAACACCGTGAATTCATTGTCCCAGGAAGGGGAAACTTTATTGACACATTCCTGGGGTCAGATACATCACATGATCACACTGACAGAACCACAGGCACATAGACACAGGCAACAGAGCATGCACAATGTCGGCACTAGTACAGTGTATATCCACCTTTCGCAGCAATGCAGGCTGCTATCCTCCCATGGAGACGATCGTAGAGATGCTGGATGTAGTCCTGTGGACCGGCTTGCCATGCCATTTCCACCTGGCGCCTCAGTTGGACCAGCGTTCGTGCTGGACGTGCAGACCGCGTGAGACGACGCTTCATCCAGTCCCAAATATGCTCAATGGGGGGACAGATCCGGAGATCTTGCTGGCCAGGGTAGTTGACTTACACCTTCTAGAGCACGTTGGGTGGCACGGGATACATGCGGACGTGCATTGTCCTGTTGGAACAGCAAGTTCCCTTGCCGGTCTAGGAATGGTAGAACGATGGGTTCGATGACGGTTTGGATGTACCGTGCACTATTCAGTGTCCCCTCGACGATCACCAGTGGTGTACGGCCAGTGTAGGAGATCGCTCCCCACACCATGATGCCGGGTGTTGGCCCTGTGTGCCTCGGTCGTATGCAGTCCTGATTGTGGCGCTCACCTGCACGGCGCCAAACACGCATACGACCATCATTGGCACCAAGGCAGAAGCGACTCTCATCGCTGAAGACGACACGTCTCCATTCGTCCCTCCATTCACGCCTGTCGCGACACCACTGGAGGTGGGCTGCACGATGTTGGGGCGTGAGCGGAAGACGGCCTAACGGTGTGCGGGACCGTAGCCCAGCTTCATGAAGACGGTTGCGAATGGTCCTCGCCGATACCCCAGGAGCAACAGTGTCCCTAATTTGCTGGGAAGTGGCGGTGCGGTCCCCTACGGCACTGCGTAGGATCCTACGGCCTTGGCGTGCATCCGTGCGTCGCTGCGGTCCGGTCCCAGGTCGACGGGCACGTGCACCTTCCGCCGACCACTGGCGACAACATCGATGTACTGTGGAGACCTCACGCCCCACGTGTTGAGCAATTCGGCGGTACGTCCACCCGGCCTCCCGCATGCCCACTATACGCCCTCGCTCAAAGTCCGTCAACTGCACATACGGTTCACGTCCACGCTGTCGCGGCATGCTACCAGTGTTAAAGACTGCGATGGAGCTCCGTATGCCACGGCAAACTGGCTGACACTGACGGCGGCGGTGCACAAATGCTGCGCAGCTAGCGCCATTCGACGGCCAACACCGCGGTTCCTGGTGTGTCCGCTGTGCCGTGCGTGTGATCATTGCTTGTACAGCCCTCTCGCAGTGTCCGGAGCAAGTATGGTGGGTCTGACACACCGGTGTCAATGTGTTCTTTTTTCCATTTCCAGGAGTGTAGTTTGGACATGAAGAGAATAGAAGCTTTCGAAATGTGGTGCTACAGAAGCATGCTGAAGATTAGATGGGTAGATAAGATAACTAATGAGAAGGTACTGATTAGAATTGGGGAGAAGAGAAATTTGTGGCACAACTTGACTAGGAGAAGGGATCGATTGGTAGGACACGTACTGAGGCATCGAGGGATCACCAATTTAGTATTGGAGGGCAGTGCGGAGGGTAAAAATCGTAGAGGGAGACCAAGAGCTGAATACACTAAGCAGATTCAGAAGGATGTAGGTTGCAGTAGGTACTGGGAGATGAAGAAGCTTGCACAGGATAGAGTGGAGTGGAGAGCTGCATCAAACCAGTCTCAGGACTGAAGACCACAACAACAACATTTATGTAATATATTTTGATGCTCGTAATACTCACTCATCAAAACCTACGGTGTTGTGTAATGTCTAGGAGACCATCTTATATATCGGAGACTTCAGTGTAATTATTTTCATTGATCCAGACTCACGAAATTTGGCAAGAAGAAGTTTTCACAGTACAAGTAAAGAAAAAACCCGAAAGGTGTTCAATTGTAATTATTTCACACAAAAATATTAGAAATTACGTTGTGTTCATCATCTGTGAAGAGCGAAATAGAAAAATATTACTGCATGCAAACATAAAATGGTTGCTGTAGTAATCTTTTAGTAAATAAATGAGAAATATTTTATTAAATATTTAGATTCTGATACAGTCTAGGAGTTCCTGGGACCAATATATTGCTAACGTCGATATCGATAACCGGCAATAATCTTCGAGTTTCACGATTCTCTACACATATAAACTGAAGTCCTCTGCCCGCTTTTTTTTATATTTCCGGGTTAATCTCAGGAACTGCTGTAGAGATTTTGATATGGTCTTGGAGTTCCTGGGACCCATATATTGCCAGTATCGATATCAATAACCGGCAATAATCTTCGAGTGTCATGATTCCTAGAATGGTTGAACTGTCAGTATGGGACCCTCAGTGCCCAAGTCCTATTCGCCATTGCCCATTTTTTTATCGATAATATTGTGTGACCTCCTCGAATAACGTTGGTGGAAGAGCTCTTGGAACGAGAGGAAATTCCCACGCCTCGCTGGTAGCCCGCCAGAAAGTGTTTTCACTAAGTTTCTGCGAAGTAACGTAATCTCTAGACCAGCCACACCGTCAGACCCCTGTGGGCGTGTCGCCCCCACTCTTATGACAATGTCGGCGTCTGAAAAGCATCCACTCGACTCCCTCACACTCATCGGCTTAACCCTTTCAAGATCAGCAGATCCCGCCTGTCACCAGACCACCCGGGTGACGAGAGATGCTGCGTGGGAAGTCCATGTGTGAAGGAATAGCAACTTTTCACCGCATGCAATTAGAGAGGAAAATCGAATTACTCAGAGTGAGATAGAAAAGTGAGAGGGGGCTCATGCCACCTCTCAGTCTTTCTCTCAACACTTTTTGTCGGATCACCACCGATCCCGCGATGCGCTGAATCCGACAGTAAACACTGCATCTTTTGAATGTAACTTGCTTGTCTAAAACAACGGTACAGTTGTCCCTGTCCGAATGTAAAATAACAATATCTGGATCAGCTGTAAGTGAATGCAAAGCAACTCTCTCAGCCGCTGTGACATCGCATCAAGCAACATGCTGCCCTGACTCTTGTTCGTGAAAGCATCCACTACATTCGTCGACAGTTGTGTTTTGCTTCCAAGGAATTGCTTAATGTCTACTTCGAAAAACTCAGATTTTTCTTGAAACTAGCTGAACGGTGTTGCTTGGTTGCATACTCACTGGGAATTTCATTCCGTAACTGCCTGGCATTTGGCGAAGTTTCAGCGTTTCCGTGGTTTGGAGTCTAATAATATACACTCCTGGAAATGGAAAAAAGAACACATTGACACCGGTGTGTCAGACCCACCATACTTGCTCCGGACACTGCGAGAGGGCTGTACAAGCAATGATCACACGCACGGCACAGCGGACACACCAGGAACCGCGGTGTTGGCCGTCGAATGGCGCTAGCTGCGCAGCATTTGTGCACCGCCGCCGTCAGTGTCAGCCAGTTTGCCGTGGCATACGGAGCTCCATCGCAGTCTTTAACACTGGTAGCATGCCGCGACAGCGTGGACGTGAACCGTATGTGCAGTTGACGGACTTTGAGCGAGGGCGTATAGTGGGCATGCGGGAGGCCGGGTGGACGTACCGCCGAATTGCTCAACACGTGGGGCGTGAGGTCTCCACAGTACATCGATGTTGTCGCCAGTGGTCGGCGGAAGGTGCACGTGCCCGTCGACCTGGGACCGGACCGCAGCGACGCACGGATGCACGCCAAGACCGTAGGATCCTACGCAGTGCCGTAGGGGACCGCACCGCCACTTCCCAGCAAATTAGGGACACTGTTGCTCCTGGGGTATCGGCGAGGACCATTCGCAACCGTCTCCATGAAGCTGGGCTACGGTCCCGCACACCGTTAGGCCGTCTTCCGCTCACGCCCCAACATCGTGCAGCCCACCTCCAGTGGTGTCGCGACAGGCGTGAATGGAGGGACGAATGGAGACGTGTCGTCTTCAGCGATGAGAGTCGCTTCTGCCTTGGTGCCAATGATGGTCGTATGCGTGTTTGGCGCCGTGCAGGTGAGCGCCACAATCAGGACTGCATACGACCGAGGCACACAGGGCCAACACCCGGCATCATGGTGTGGGGAGCGATCTCCTACACTGGCCGTACACCACTGGTGATCGTCGAGGGGACACTGAATAGTGCACGGTACATCCAAACCGTCATCGAACCCATCGTTCTACCATTCCTAGACCGGCAAGGGAACTTGCTGTTCCAACAGGTCAATGCACGTCCGCATGTATCCCGTGCCACCCAACGTGCTCTAGAAGGTGTAAGTCAACTACCCTGGCCAGCAAGATCTCCGGATCTGTCGCCCATTGAGCATGTTTGGGACTGGATGAAGCGTCGTCTCACGCGGTCTACACGTCCAGCACGAACGCTTGTCCAACTGAGGCGCCAGGTGGAAATGGCATGGCAAGCCGTTCCACAGGACTACATCCAGCATCTCTACGATCGTCTCCATGGGAGAATAGCAGCCTGCATTGCTGCGAAAGGTGGATATACACTGTACTAGTGCCGACATTGTGCATGCTCTGTTGCCTGTGTCTATGTGCCTGTGGTTCTGTCAGTGTGATCATGTGATGTATCTGACCCCAGGAATGTGTCAATAAAGTTTCCCCTTCCTGGGACAATGAATTCACGGTGTTCTTATTTCAATTTCCAGGAGTGTATCTCGACGTTCTGTGATAAATCTCACGGAGAAAGCTTTTGACGGCGCAGTTTTACACGTGCTGGGGAAAGGTTGAAATTTTGTACCGACCCACAAGCGTTTGCCGGAGGTTGATATTAATAGTTTTGTTGAATAGGCTGTGTTTAAACTACCTCCTTGTGTTGCAGAGGAGGCTAGGAGGGAGGCATATCATGTGCTGACTGGGGCACGTCTACTCAAGAGTAATATCACGTGGTTGAGAGGGCTCCTTTACTATCACGAACAAGAGCTATACCAGCGCGTTGCTTGATGCGATGTCACAGAAGATGAGGGAGCTGCTGTATTGTTATTTTACCTACGCACAAGGGAAATTCTACAGCTGTTTTGAGCAAGCAGGATTACATTCAAAAGACGCAATGTTTAATGTCTGATTCAGAATAGCGCGGGTTCGGCGTTGATCCCACAAAAAAATTTGAGGGAAAGACTGACAGCTTTCTGAAGAATAGTTTCTTATTGTAGGAGATTATCAAGAGTCTCATTTCTTACTGTGCTGTTCCCCCTAATTTACTGGGCCTCCCTAACGTCCATAAGGAAGGGGTTTCTCTTCGTCCGATTGTAATACTCGTGCTCCGATATACCGTGTAGAAAAACACATTGGTACACTGTTGAGCCCTATAGTTGGTCGGTATGAGCACAACGTTAAGAACTCGACAGATTTCTTTCGTAGTTAGAGGGAATGTGTTTGAATGACTCCGATATTCTAGTAAGTTTTGATAAGGTCTCTCTCTTCACTCGTGTTCACTGCTTCGGTACGGCTGATTGAGGTTAGGTTTGATACTGAATTAACGAACCTATTTCGACATGTGTTGACTTCCATTTACTTTTTATTCAACGACCAGTACTACGAGCAGACAGATGGAGTTGCGATGAGAACCCCATCATCACACATTATTACCAATTTGGGTATGGAAGATTTCGAGGAACGTTCTTTGGGGTCGGCGGCCTATGTGTTTTCCCAGACATGTAGACGATAGTTTTGTTGTTTGATCTCATGGAAGTGAGAATCTGAACGACTCTTTGGATTACCTGGCATCCACCCGGATATTCGTTTCACGATGTAGGTGGAAAGGATGGCTGTCTTCCCTTCCTTGATGCGTTGCTCAGGAGCAAAGTGGATAGACGTTGGTACATGCTGGTTATAGGAAGTCTACTCACACTGATTTGTATATGCAGGTTGATACATGTCACCATCCGGCTCAACGTAAAGGAGTGCTTTGTAGCCCCATGTCCTCTCGGATCCTGAGAGTGTGTCAGCTGTTAGGTCATCCAGAAATCACTTCTCGTCAGAATTGGTTATAGTAAAAGACAGATCAGACGTGAGCTGCACGATCGGTCAACTCTGCACTGGGCGAGTGCTGATAATACCGACGTGGCACCAAAATCTACGGCCTTTTGCCCTAACACAGGGAGCGTTTCGAGCAGGAGTGGTCGTCTTTTGGTAAATATGACATGAAATGTGTTTTATCGCCCACTATCTAAGATCAGCGTCCTTTTAGGTTCTGTAAAGTATAATCTTGGTTTGCGTATGGCGGGTGTCTACCGTATTCCTTGCAGTCGTGACATGTCATATACTGGTCAGACTGTGACTGCTGTGCAAGATCGGTGTACGGAGGATAAGCGGCATATGCGCTTACAACAGCCGAACAAATCCGCCATTGCACCGATCATCCTATGGAATATAACAACGAGGATATTCTGGCACGCACTTCCAGATATCGGTAGAGTGTTATTAAGAAAGTTGTTGAAATTAAATTAGTATGTCATCATCATCAGCATTCCATCCAGCGAGCCAGGTAGCAACTTTGTGAAAGATATGTCTTATGCCGCTCATATAAGCATTTGATAGTTATTATCAAGCTGATGTCCGTAAATTGGGATTAATGTTACTGAATCACACATACGACGATAACGCCCGATATCCAGCCGCGTATCTTAAACTCCAAGCCGATATTTCAGAATTCGCGCGCGTTTTGTTTGCACCAAAGTCGCGCTGTGGTTCCCTAGAATAATTTTTAAATCAACTGCGGGTTGTAAATTAACAATTCTATGCCCATTCATGAAAGTTACAGCAGATCCGGACTCGACGACTACTTGATCGCGCATTCGAGCAACACGGAAGTTTTTGTTCTTATAAAGAGAAAACTTACCACGCATAATACAACAAGGTTATTTGCTATGTCAAAACATACTTATATCTATCTTATTAAAACTCATTACCTATTAAATGCTGTACATAATTAAATTCTTTGTAAATAATCAATAATAATTAGAAATGAATGACATGTATAAAAAAATCTCAAGTTGAAATGACGTCATGGGTCACTACTGGTTTCGACTCCCCTAAACTCACGTAACGCAAAGTAGATCCTACTACACTCCTGGAAATGGAAAAAAGAACACATTGACACCGGTGTGTCAGACCCACCATACTTGCTCCGGACACTGCGAGAGGGCTGTACAAGCAATGATCACACGCACGGCACAGCGGACACACCAGGAACCGCGGTGTTGACCGTCGAATGGCGCTAGCTGCGCAGCATTTGTGCACCGCCGCCGTCAGTGTCAGCCAGTTTGCCGTGGCATACGGAGCTCCATCGCAGTCTTTAACACTGGTAGCATGCCGCGACAGCGTGGACGTGAACCGTATGTGCAGTTGACGGACTTTGAGCGAGGGCGTATAGTGGGCATGCAGGAGGCTGGGTGGACGTACCGCCGAATTGCTCAACACGTGGGGCGTGAGGTCTCCACAGTACATCGATGTTGTCGCCAGTGGTCGGCGGAAGGTGCACGTGCCCGTCGACCTGGGACCGGACCGCAGCGACGCACGGATGCACGCCAAGACCGTAGGATCCTACGCAGTGCCGTAGGGGACCGCACCGCCACTTCCCAGCAAATTAGGGACACTGTTGCTCCTGGGGTATCGGCGAGGACCATTCGCAACCGTCTCCATGAAGCTGGGCTACGGTCCCGCACACCGTTAGGCCGTCTTCCGCTCACGCCCCAACATCGTGCAGCCCGCCTCCAGTGGTGTCGCGACAGGCGTGAATGGAGGGACGAATGGAGACGCGTCGTCTTCAGCGATGAGAGTCGCTTCTGCCTTGGTGCCAATGATGGTCGTATGCGTGTTTGGCGCCGTGCAGGTGAGCGCCACAATCAGGACTGCATACGACCGAGGCACACAGGGCCAACACCCGGCATCATGGTGTGGGGAGCGATCTCCTACACTGGCCGTACACCACTGGTGATCGTCGAGGGGACACTGAATAGTGCACGGTACATCCAAACCGTCATCGAACCCATCGTTCTACCATTCCTAGACCGGCAAGGGAACTTGCTGTTCCAACAGGTCAATGCACGTCCGCATGTATCCCGTGCCACCCAACGTGCTCTAGAAGGTGTAAGTCAACTACCCTGGCCAGCAAGATCTCCGGATCTGTCGCCCATTGAGCATGTTTGGGACTGGATGAAGCGTCGTCTCACGCGGTCTACACGTCCAGCACGAACGCTGGTCCAACTGAGGCGCCAGGTGGAAATGGCATGGCAACCCGTACCACAGGACTACATCCAGCATCTCTACGATCGTCTCCATGGGAGAATAGCAGCCTGCATTGCTGCGAAAGGTGGATATACACTGTACTAGTGCCGACATTGTGCATGCTCTGTAGCCTGTGTCTATGTGCCTGTGGTTCTGTCAGTGTGATCATGTGATGTATCTGACCCCAGGAATGTGTCAATAAAGTTTCCCCTTCCTGGGACAATGAATTCACGGTGTTCTTATTTCAATTTCCAGGAGTGTATATAGGACATACTCATGTAATGTTGCAGCCTCCATTGGTTTCTGTCCTGGTATAGTTTTTCTCTCTCCACTATATCCCATGTTATTCATCTCCTCTTGAGATCTTCCTTTGCCTTGTCTCTCCATCTCATTCTAGGCCGTCCAATTGCTCTTCTTCCTGGTACCCCCATCTCCAAATAAAGGCGTGGACTTCGAGTCTGGTGCATTCGCTTCACGTGACCGAACAACTTCAATCTCAAAGCACTCATTCTCTCCTCTGTAGTCAATGTCACCTGCTGGTCTCTCCCTACACAATCATCCTGACTCTGTCTCTCCTAGTTTTTTGTAGAGCTAACCTAAGGAACTTCATTTCACATGCTTGTATTTGACACATGCCTCTAGACTATATATTATGATTGGCAGGAGATAATTTTTATACATGGTTTGTTTGGCTCTTTGAGAGACTTCCTTGTCCCAGATTAGATTACGTACTTGGTGGAAGAAGGAAGATCCTTTTGTTATTCTGTTTAAGGCTTCTAGTTTGGAACTTCCATCGCGTGATATGATGCTACCCAGATAATTGAAGCTTTTCACACATTCAACCTTCTCCCCCTCCAGTATAATGTGACAATGTGTGCGTCTCCTGCTCATCTTCATTGCCACTGTCTTGTTCCTAACCACAATTAACTTGAATTTTTTAAATTTTGTGTTCCAGTGATCTAGTCTCCTCTAAACCTCCATTTCCGTCTCTCCCCAAATGGCGTTGTCATCAGCAAAAACAAAAGTGTTGAGATCTTAATTTTTTTCTTCCTTCATTTCTTTCATGATTGTGTCCATAAGTCGAATGAAGACTAAAGGGGAGAGTGAACTGCATTGCTGAACACCTCTCTTTGTCTTAAACCATTTTGATCTTTCACCTCCTACTTGTACACTGCTCTCACAACCATCATACAGCATCTGGACCTTTTTAATTAACGAATCAGGAACATTCTGGTTTCTCAAGCATTCCCATATTTTATCCATTGGTACACTGTCATACGCTTTTTCCAAATCCACGAATACTACTATAAAGTCCTTCCCTTTTTCCCAATACTTCTCCATAAACTGACGGAGGGAGAAAATGAGATCTATTGTTCTCCTATTACTTCTGAACCCATGGTGTTCTAGAATTTTCCGCAATCTTTTTTCTATGACCGTTTCTATTATCTTAAGGCAGTGTGTTAACAGTGTGATTCCTCGGTAGTTGGTGCATTTCTTTCTACCACCATTCTTGAACAGTGGTATTATAATTCCTTTTTTCCATTCATCCGGCACTTTTTTTTTCTTTCCATGTCACCCCCAGCACCCGGTGTAACCATTGTATTCCATGGATTCCTGCGGCTTTAATCATATCCGCTGTCAGCTCACCTACTCCAGCGGCCTTCCCACGTTTCATCTGTTTCAGGGAATTCTCAGTTTCTAACCACGAGATTGGATACTGCTCCTGCTCGAATTCAATGACTTTGGTGTCACTTTCTTGTGCACCTTCCCCATTCAGTAAGATTTCAAAATAATTCTTCATCTCTTCTCAGATACCTTCCGTGTTCCTGATAATATCCCCATCCTCTGTTTCAATCGCTTTTATGTCTTCTCTATCAGATCTTTTTACTTTTCAGTAACCCATATAGCAGTTTATGGTTCCCTTTGCTATCCTGCTCTAGTTCCTGGGTGAATAATTTCCAACTCTTCTCCTTTTCTTCTTTCACAGTTCTCTTTGATTGAAGTTTCTTTTGTCGGTATTCCTTCTCCAGTGTTGTCACCCTGTGTTCATCTTTTGGTACCAGACCCTGGTTCTGATTTCTTGTTTCAAACTCTATGTTTTTCTTCGTCATATTACGTTTTTTAATTGCATCTTTTACTCTATCGTTCCACCAACTGGTTTCTTTGTCTTTCACTTTTCCCTTTGTTTTGCCGCATATCTGTACAGCACTGTTAACTATTGATGTTTTAAATAGGTTCCACTCTTCCTCTACATTACCCCTTTCAGTTTTTGGCAATGTACTAGATTTTGAAAACTTTTCTTATTTTCTTCTTCTTTCAACTTCCACTCCTTAATTTCTGGCTATCTCTGTACAGCATTCATACTTCTCATTTTATAATTTAGATCATCTACTAGTAACCTGTGGTCACTATCAAAGTGCTGTCTTGGTATGACTGTAGTGTCCCTTACTTTTCCTCCAGTTAATTTTTCCGTTAATATATAATCTATAACTGTCTTAGTTTTGCCATCCCAGCCATATCTAGTAAACTTATGGGTATCTTGTTTCTTGAAGAATGTATTCTTCACTAATAGATGATTCCTTATGCAGAGATTTAGAATTTTTTCACCCTTAACATTTCGTCTTCCGTATCCAAAAGCGCCCATCACTTCCTCATATCCATTTCTATTCTTTTTTTCTTCCTCACCGTACCCTTGCTGAAGTGCGTACACTTGGAGTATAGTAAAACTGTTCTTTCCCAAGTTCACTCTTACTCTAATTATCCTTTCACTTATAAAGATCACATCTGTTACTGGGTCAATCAATGTCTTTGTGAAACACAAACCCCACTCCATTTTTTGCCCCTTTATTGCGAGCCTGGCAGTATAATTTGTACCCACCTCTCTGCAATTTAGAGGTTTTTCCTTTCCACTTGGTCTCACTCAATCCAAGGATATGAATCTTTCTCCTCTCCATCATGTCTACAATCTCCCCAGTCTTTTCTGTCAAGGTTATTACATTTAATGTTCCCACTCTCAGCTTGTTTTTGCCTTTTTGTTGGGTTCTAGTTTTCTATTCTTGTTTAGCGTACGTTCTTGCGTTTCTTGGTTTTTCTTCAGGCTGTGAAGAGCTGTTATTCGTTCCAGGGGAACAAGAAGTGCTGTCTACATTAGGTATGTTTAATCCGAGACTCGTTCTTTGATTGAAAGCAATAACAAATTTTTCTCATGTGCTGGCCTGCTAAGCCTAACGCATCTGAGGATTTTCTTTCAGGATTTACTCCCTTAGCCTTTGAAGAACCCTCTTCGCCACAAGGCAGTGGTTCCATTCCTCATTTGCCCTTAGGAGGGGAAGGGTGCCTCCTCCGCCAGCTGCTCCGTACCAAAGATGTTCTTCTCCGTCGTAGCTGCTGTTAAGGACTTCGCCAATCCCTGCCAAGGGTTGACAATGATAACGACAAAGGAGACGCGCTCGTGTACAGCTAACTTAGCGGCTTTTGAAAGGGTTAAATCATAGCCCTCCGAGTGGCGGGATTTGTTGCGTCAGTTGTGCAACAATTCTGGTATCAGTGGTCACGTGAACTTTCTCATACCCGTAGACGAGGTTCAAGATGTCCACGCAGCACAGATGCCCGCCACAATTGTCTTATTGAAAAGGCAGCAGAGGCAGATCGTACAGCTACCACAGCACAGATAAGACTTGTAACATGATTGCCGACAGGTTATTAGCTGTGGAACTATACACACGCACACTTCTAGCTCGTCTTCCATTCATGCCACAGCACTGCTGTCAGAGGATCACTTGGAAGATGGAATGGCGCTGAAAGCAGATTCTGCCTGCAAGCAAGTGATGGTCCTTTGCGCATACGACGTAGGCCTGGTGAGCGCTGTATCTTACAAGGGAACCTCCCCATCGCACCCCCCCTCAGATTTAGTTATAAGTTGGCACAGTGGATAGGCCTTGAAAAACTGAACACAGATCAATCGAGAAAACAGGAAGAAGTTGTGTGGAACTATGAAAAAATAAGTAAAATATACCAACTGAGTAGTCCATACGTATGATAGGCAACATCAAGGCTCACTTGAGCTCCGGAGCGCTGTGGTCCCGTGATTAGCGTGAGTAGCTGCGGAACGAGAGGTCCTTGGTTCAAACCTACCCTCGGGTGAAAAGTTTAACTTTTTATTTTCAGTTTATGTAACAAACGCTTATATTTTCATCAATTTTTGGGAGTGATTATCACATCCACAAGAAAATCTAAATCGGGCAAGGTAGAAGAATCTTTTTACCCATTCGCCAAGAGTACAAGTTAGGTGGGTAGACAACATATTCCTGTCATGTGACACACATGCCGTCACCAGTGTCGTATAGAATATATCAGACGTGTTTTCCTGTGGAGGAATCGGTTGACCTATAACCTTGCGATCAAATGTTTTCGGTTCCCATTGGAGAGGTACGTCCTTTCGTCTACTAATCGCACGGTTTTGCGGTACGGTCGCAAAACACAGAGACTAAACTTATTACAGTGAACAGAGATGTCAATGAACGAACGGACAGATCATAACTTTGCGAAAATAAAGATACTAAAAAATTTTCAGTCGAGGGAAGAATTGAACCTAGGACCTCTCATTTCGCAGCTACTCACGCGACCCACGGGACCACGGCGCTTCTTGAGTCCTATAGTCATTGATGTTGCATATCTTCGCATGGACTACTCAGTTTGTATATTTTACTAATTTTTTTCATAGTTCCACACAACTTCTTCCTGTTTTCTCGATTGATCTGTGTTTAGTTTTTCAGGGCCTATCCACTGTGCCAACTTATAACTAAATCTGAGGGGGGTGCGATGGGGAGGTTCCCTTGTTAGAGTGCATTCGTCCAAGACACACTGGCCCCTCCATACGGCCTGGGGTGCGATAAGCTACAACTCTCTTTCACATTTGGTGTTTCTGGACGGGACGCTAACCAGCGTTCGGAGCGTGCAGAATGTTGTTAGACTCATTCTTTTGCTGTCCTTGCAACAGGAGGGTGATTTGTTGTTCCAACAGAATAATGCTCGCTCTCATACTACCCGTGAAATGTGCTCTGCAACTTCTCTGGTCAGCAGGATATCCAGATTTGTCTCCAATTGAGCACGTGTGGGATATGATGGGATGAGAAGTATTCGTGCGATACGTCAACCAACAACTCTTACAGCCGGCCGGTGTGGCCGTGCGGTTAAAGGCGCTTCAGTCTGGAACCGCGTGACCGCTACGGTCGCAGGTTCGAATCCTGCTTCGGGCATGGATGTGTGTGATGTCCTTAGTTTAGTTAGGTTTAAGTAGTTCTAAGTTCTAGGGGACTGATGACCACAGAAGTTAAGTCCCATAGTGCTCAGAGCCATTTGAACCGTTTTTTTTAACTCTTACAGAATTACATGAACACGTCCAGCAGGCGTGGCATAACGAATCCCAGGGGAGTATCAGCCATCTAAGATGTACTGGATGCCAGAGTCAGCGCCTGCATTGCCTCCTGTAGAGGCCACACCACATACTAATATAGGTGTTTCAGTACAGGTCGATACCTGTTACCTCAGAGCGGATTAGCTATTGATCTGTAAATGTAATCATTTCATGTACCCCATTGAATTGTTGCAACGATAAATATTGAGTGAATTGGAACCTCTAAAAGCGTTTATTAATTTTTTGCGACTTTGTATGATGACAATGTTAATAAATGGTCAGCCGGTTAGCCGTCGGTCTAACGCACTGCTTTCCGGGCGTGAAGGCGTGACGGTTCCCAGCACGAATCCGCCCAGCGGATTAGTGTTGAGGTCCGGTGTGCCGGCCAGTCTGTGCAAGGTTTTTAAGACGGTTTTTTTCCATCTGCCTCAACGAATGTGGGCTGGTTCCCCTTATTCTGCCTCAGTTACACTATGTCGGCGATTGCTTTGCAAACACGGTCTCCACGTACGCGTACACCATAATTACTCTACCACGCAAACATTTGGGGTTACACTAGTCTGGTGTGAGACTCTCCCAGGGGTGTCCACTGGGGGGCCGAACCGCACGATAACCCTGGGTTCGGTGTGGGGCGGCGGTGGGGTGCATGGACTGCTGTAGCCTGTTGTGGGGTTGTGAACCACTGAGGGCTACGATAGGGACAAAGCCTCTGCGTCGTTTCTAGGCCCCCACTTCAATACAGTACAATACAATGTTAATAAGTGGGCAGTGAATCTCTGTAAAATATATATTTGTGATTTATTCAGATTTCATATTTCTTATTGGCCGATGAAAGTTAGTTTCTGGCTCAAATGCCTCAAATGTCTCTAAGCACTATGGGACTTAACATCTGAGGTCATCAGTCCCCTAGACTTAGAACTACTTAAACCTAACTAACTTACGGACATCACACTCATCCATGCAAAATGCAGGATTCGAACCTGCGACCGTAGCAGCAGCACGGTTCCAGACTGAAGCACCTAGAACCGCTCGGTCACAGCGGCCGGCTTTAGTTTCTGGGGGGAGCTTTGTACCTCCTCTGAGTCTGACGGTGTGGAATTCTGAATCTGAGTCTTGTATGCTACGTGGGCGATGTGATGTTGAGAGGCTTGCGCTGTGTACCTTGTCTGAAATGGGATGGTGTGTTATTGAGATGTGGACGTTACCTGGACAGGGGGTTGTAGTGTTGCGTCTTGAGCTGTGTATGTCGCTAGCACGTGTTGATATACAGTTGTCCTGAGTCAAGTACACTGCTGGGGTAGGGCATGTACAGCGGAATCCTGTACCATTATTTTGCGTGGATGGGGTTACCTACAGCTGATGTCTTAGCTGTTGCCGTTGCTGGGAAGAGGTGATATAAAGGGCAGAGCCACGGATTTTGCTGGAATATGGGGACACAGTTCCTTAAAGAATTAAAATCACATTCATAAAACAGCTTCAGACACATGATTATTGTACAAATCAAAAGTCATTCTTCTTATAGACGTGGGACAGCGGCTGACAATATAAGTAATGTAAATGGAACACCACAGTCGTGGTGACAAACACTTTCTGAATACTCACTCCTGGTGAATAGCGGTCCTCGGCACCTAGTCGTTGTTGCTCTTTGCATCCTGTGATACATGAGCCAATGACTGAAAGTACTTCGTTGGTTAACAGTAGGACCTGATGATGATGCAAATGTAGCATTGAAACTAGTAGTCTGAATAATAAATACTTTGAAATTACGGCTGTGGTGTTCTATTTCCATTACTTACCAAACGAGTTAACGTGTTAAATATTTGACTTTAAACATGCGAACGAGAGAAAGTTTAAGAAAGTTTTGAAATTATACTTGAAGTCTGTTGGAAGTCGCTAAGTGCCCTAAGTAAGAAACACGGGATAAATATACTCTGGGTACTTTGCGCACCATTTTAGGCAAAAGCTAGTTCTTTACGCATCAGAATGTTTATGAACTATGTGTCGTACAATGTTATAATTTTGTAGGCACATTCAATGATACTAGTAGATACCCCCTGAAAAGTGTGTTGCGAATAGAGTTAGTTTTAAACAAATATTTCATGATATTGCAGTTTTACTGCCTGTAGTTTTAAGGAAACGCTGGCTTTTGAGATATCTCAATATTTATGGCGTTATACCGCCAGAATTATTTGTCGTAGAATGATATAATTTTCCAGGTACCTTCAATGTGGATAATGTCCACAGACTGTGTTGTGAACATAATCGGCATAAAAGGAGAAATAAATCAAAACGTCATGCCTGAAGCTGAAGTAAGCACGAACAGCGAAAATATGGTAAGCGATAAAAGTTTTTGCTTTCATCATTTTGTGAGGGTTGTCAGCGGGAAAACGTTTCATAAAGGTTTGAAATTACATGTTACGTTCGTTGGAAATCAGTAAGTGATCTCATTCTCAGAAACTGGATGAATAAGTCCAGGTAGCAGCGCGGCATCAGTTACACTGCGTCAAGACAAACACGCAATTTCCAACTTTAATATTTATTTTATTGTGTTAAATCTTGAACAGAAGCTTATACCTGCAGTAAGTAGATTGTGGCAGAATTTAAAATTTTTAAATTCGGCCAGTAATTATGGAAAATGTTAAAACAACGTTTTTGCATCTGGAAGCCCTTAGATAGACACCCTGCAGCTGGTACTAGATTCCGGGATAGCGGTTTAGTAATATTCTCTTCAGCCCCGACCACATGTTAAAAGTACAAGTGAGCTACTATTGCATTGATTGCTTTGTGATAATACTAGTTAACAATGAATGACCTTAAAAAATTTTGGAACAGTAGTGTATACTTTAGAAATGCTGTCATATATGATATCTCAGGACATAAGCAAGACAATTATGCAAACAACTTTACAGCTTCATGGTGCTTTATTACACAAAGAACCAGTGACATAAATTGCACGCATTCCTCATACCTGCTGTAGATTTCAAGATAGATCAAAAACATACATGTTATCAAAACTTTCAACAATAGTACGTAAACAATTCAAAATGTTAAACAAAATTACCATAGCAAAATTTTTCAAAAAATTGTTGTTTTTCTTAATATTACCATATGGATCAGTATTAAGTAAACATTACTTGCCCTAATTTAATTAACTTTCTTGTGGGATGTGTTAAAGCAATTCCTGTCAGTAGTGAAGCGAAGGAACACTTTGTACTGCTCACATCGTAGAATGGTAAGGTCTCTGCAGCCTTCTGCCCTGCATTTTGATCTGTTCTTCTTAACATGGCAGTGACGCCCGGGAACCAAGCCCCGCACTTCCAGTGACATAAACAAACGTGACATTGAGTCCAGAGTGATGTATGATACACAAAAGTTTAAAGCTTGTAAGTCCGTTATAACTTCAACTTGCTGTTAGCTATTAACTGAGGAATTACTGAGTAGCTTTAGCAAGTTATTAAAGCGTGTGAAAACACTTGTAATTAGAAAATGATATATATTCACGATTATTTCGCCGAGACATACTGTGCAATTGCAGTAGCCGAAGTTTGCAAACAGTGCTGCCTCCTCCTGCCGCTCAGCAGAAGGACGAACGAGTCAGCTGTGGCTTATGCGACGTGTATCGTACATAATGCTGCAGAACAGAAAAGGTTCAGCTGCTTACGCACCCGCGAAAAAAATGAAACCTAGAGCTGTCATATATCATATATCTGGACTGAAGAAGATTAACACAGCCGGGGAAAATTTGTCCACCCTTTTAAAGGTACCCAATTCTCTCAGTATTTACTGTTGCAACAGCGCTAATGGATTACATGAAATGATTACATTTACAGATCAATAGCACAAGCAGTTCTGGGGCACCAGGTATCGACCCATGCTGAAAAACCCATATTAGTACGTGGTGTCTCCTGCATTCGACGCAATGCAGGCGCTGACCCTGGCAACCACTTGATCGTATAGGTGGCGAATACTGTCCTGGGATACGTTATGTCACGCCGGCTCGACCTGCTCACGTAGATCTGTAAGAGTTGTTGGTCGACGACTCACACGAGTCACTTCTCATCCCACTCGTGCCCGTTTGGAGACAAGTCCGGAGGTCATGCCGACCAGGGAAGTTGCTGCACGTCTTGCAGAGCACGTTGAGTTTCACGGACGGTGTGTGAGTGAACATTATCCCGTTGGAACAGCACATCACATTCCTCTTGCAAGAATGGCGAAAGAACGAGTTTACCAACATTCTGCACGTACCGAACGCTGGTTGGCATCCCCTCCATAAATACCAAAGATTTACGAGGGTTGTAGTTCTACGCTCCCAACACCATAAGGCCTGGGATGGGGCCCGTATGTCTTGGACGAATTCAGTCTACGAGACAGCGCTCACCAGGTCTACGTCGTACGCGCAAACTACCTTCACTTGCGTGCAGGCTTAATCTGCTTTCATCGCTGAGGACCATGGCGAAGCCATTCTTCCAAGTGAGTTCTAACGGCACCATTCGAGCCGTGCACGTCGATGCTGTGGGATGAGTGGAAGTTGGTGTGTCTTCTCGTAGTCCCACTTCTAACAACTGTTTGTAACAGTACGTGTTGACACGTCTGAAATAAACGAGCTCTCTTACGTGGGCTGTGGTAGCTTTACGGTCTGCCACTGCTGCCCTTACAATACGACGGTGCTGGCCGACGTCTGTGCCGCGTGGATGTCGACAACCTCGTCTACGGGTGTGAAAATGTTAACGTGACCACTGATACCGGCTCGTTGCCCAAAGGCACAGCACGTCCAGCTTTGTGGCAGTTCTCCGGAAGGACCATCCCGCCACTCGAAAGGCCACAGTCTGGCCCCTTTTAACCCTTTAAAACTCACTCAGTTGGTTGTAGGAAGCACGAGTACTTCTTCGTGGCGTGGTTGCCTGTTTGCTTCACACATTTGCTCACACACTGTGCCTTCTGACTGTGGGAATTGCCGGCCGGGGTGGCCAACCGGTTCTAGGCTCTACAGTCTGGAACCGCGCGACCGCTACGGTCGCAGGTTCGAATCCTGCCTCGGACATGGATGTGTGTGATGTCCTTAGGTTAGTTAGGTTTAAATAGTTCTAAGTTCTAGGGGACTGACGACCTTAGAAGTCAGGTCCCATAGTGCTCACAGCCATTTGAACCATTTTGAACTGTGGGCATTCCCCATTAAAGCGTACACACAGATGCTACTCTGTTAGCTATGCCACGACGCTAAATATTGGTGGGCGACGTTGAAACCATTATCAGTTCATCCACTATCTCCCAGGTGGCATACGCGGTCATCAGATCGAAATCGACGTCACCTTTCCAAATATAATAATCTTTTTCGGCAATGTGCATGGAGGTATCCTGCGCCGAACACTTTTATGCGATAGAGTGGCGTAGAGGTGACGCCTGAGGTATGGATTCTGCTGGGACAGAGTGATATAGCGTTGAGACCTTAGTCGTGGGTTTTGATAAAACAGGGTGATATAGATTAGATTAGATTAGATTTACTTTCATTCCAATTGATTCGTAGTGAGGAGGTCCTCCAGGATGTAGAACATGTCAGAAAAACAAATATTTACAACTCAAACAAATAAGCTAATATACCATTCCACAGGTGCCAAGTGGGATGATGGTCATTTTTTAATGAACACTATACGGAAGAATCGTTTTACAAATACTAATGCACTGAATTTAAAATAATTTTTTTTAAATTTATTTATAAGGTAATAAACGTGTAATACAACTACTAGAATACTTATTTACAATGAACACATTACTGCACTCAAATTGTGCAGAAGTTATATATATACACAAATCAGTTGGTTCTACTGAGAAATTCATCCATGGAGTAGAAGGAGTTGGCCACCAATAGATCCTTTAGGCTTCTCTTAAACTGAATTTCATTGGTTGTTAAGCTTTTTATGGCTGCTGGCAAGTTATTGAAAATGTGTGTTCCTGAATAATGCACACCTTTTTGTACAAGATCAAGTGACTTTAAATCCTTGTGAAGATTATTCTTATTTCTAATATTGATTCCATGAATTGAGCTGTTGGTTTGAAAAAGTGATCTATTTTTAATAACAAATTTCAAATGGCTCTGAACACTATGGGACTTAACATCTATGGTCATCAGTCCCCTATAACTTAGAACTACTTAAACCTAACTAACCTAAGGACAGCACACAACACCCAGTCATCACGAGGCAGAGAAAATCCCTGACCCCGCCGGGAATCGAACCCGGGAACCCGGGCGCGGGAAGCACGAACGCTACCGCACGACCACAAGCTGCGGACATGACAAATTTCATTGAAGAATAAATATATTGGGAAGCAGTAGTTAGTATCCCTAGTTCCCTAAACAGGCTTCTGCAGGATGTTCTTGAGTTCACACCACATATAACTCTTACTGCACATTTTTGTGCCCGGAAAACTTTAGCTTGGCTTGATGAATTACCCCAAAAAATAATCCCGTATGATATTATGGAATGAAAGTAAGCATAGTATGCCAGCTATTTCATTTTTATATCCCCTATGTCTGACACAATTCGCATTGCAAATAGAGAATTGTCAAGACGCTTCAGCAGTTCTGTGGTGTGCTTTTCCCAGTTGAATTTATTATCAAGCTGTAACCCCAAGAATTTAACACTGTGCACTTCTTCTATCTGCCTGTCATCATATGTTAGGCATATACTCGTGGGACACCCCTTACAAGTTCTGAACTGCATGTAGTGTGTTTTTTTCAAAGTTTAGTGACAAGGAATTGGCTAAGAACCAGTGATTACTGTCCATAAATATTTTATTAGCTGATCTTTCAGTAAACCAAACGAACTTGGCATCTGGTAATGTTACTGATGAAAGGTCATTGATATACACAAGAAAAAGTAAGGGCCCTAAAATGGAACCTTGTGGGACCCCACATGTAATTAGTTCCCAGTTGTATGATGACTTATAGCTTGATACATGTCTCTTTCCTAATAACACCCTTTGTTTCCTGCCAGAGATATAAGATTTGAGCCATTTTGCAGCATTTCCTGTTACACTATAATATTCTAATTTACTTAAAAGGATATTGTGATTTACACAGTCACAAAATATACCAGTTTGACTGAAATTTTTTATCTAATGAATTAAGCACATTTTCACTGTAAGTGTAGCTAGCCTTCTCAATATCAGAACCGTTTAGAAATCCGAACTGTGACTTTGACAGTATGTTATTTGAGATAAGTGGTTATAAAGCCGATTATGCAGTACTTTTTCTAAAATTTTTCAGAATGCTGGCAAAAGTGAAATTGGGCGGAAATTTGATGCTATTTCTTTATCTCCCTTCTTAAACAGTGGCTTAACTTCAGCATATTTTAACCATTCAGGAAATATTTCACTGATAAACGATACATCCAATATGTGCCAAACGCTTTGCTCCGATAGGGTGATGTAGAGCTGAAACGAGACCTACATCTACATCTACATCTACATGATTACTCTGCAATTCACATTTAAGTGCTTGGCAGAGGGCTCATCGAACTACAACCATACTATCTCTCTACCATTCCACTCCCGAACAGCGCGCGGGAAAAACGAACACCTAAATCTTTCTGTTCGAGCTCTGATTTCTCTTATTTTATTTTGATGATGATTCCTACCTGTGTAGTTTGGGCTCAACAAAATATTTTCGCATTCGGAAGAGAAAGTTGGTGACTGAAATTTCGTAAATAGATCTCGCCGCGTCGAAAAACGTCTTTGCTTTAATGACTTCCATCCCAACTCGCTTATCATATCTGCCTCACTCTCTCCCGTATTACGTGATAATACAAAACGAGCTGCCCTTTTTTGCACCCTTTCGATGTCCTCCGCCAATCCCACCTGGTAAGGATCCCACACCGCGCAGCAATATTCTAACAGAGGACGAACGAGTGTAGTGTAAGCTGTCTCTTTAGTGGACTTGTTGCATCTTCTAAGTGTCCTTCCAATGAAAAGCAACCTTTGGCTCGCCTTCCCAACAATATTATCTATGTTGTCTTTCCAACTGAAGTTGTTCGTAATTTTAACACCCAGGTACTTAGTTGAATTGACAGCCCTGAGAATTGTACTATTTATCGAGTAATCGAATTCCAACGGATTTCTTTTGGAACTCATGTGGATCACCTCACACTTTTCGTTATTTAGCGTCAACTTCCACCTGTCACATCATACAGCAATCTTTTCTAAATCGCTTTGCAACTGATACTGGTCTTCGGATGACCTTACTAGACGGTAAATTACAGCATCATCTGCGATCAACCTAAGAGAACTGCTCAGATTTTCAACCAGGTCATTTATATAGATCAGGAACAGCAGAGGTCCCAGGACGCTTCCCTGGGGAACACCTGATATCACTTCAGTTTTACTCGATGATTTGCCGTCTGTTACTGCTAACTGCGACCTTCCTGACAGGAAATCACGAATCCAGTCGCACAATTGAGACGATACCCCATAGGCCCGCAGCTTGATTAGAAGTCGCTTGTGAGGAACGGTGTCAAAAGCTTTCCGGAAATCTAGAAATACGGAATCAACTTGAGATCCCCTGTAGATAGCGGCCTTTACTTCGTGCGAATAAAGAGCTAGCTGCATCGCACATGAACGATGTTTTCTGAAACCATGCTGATTGCGTATCAATAGATAGTTAAAAAATGGTTCAAGTGGCTCTGAGCACTATGGGACTTAACTACTGTGGTCATCAGTCCCCTAGAACTTAGAACTACTTAAACCTAACTAACCTAAGGACATCACACACATCCATGAATCCCTTCGAGGTGATTCATAATGTTTGAATACAGTATATGCTCCAAAACCCTACTGCAAACCGACGTCAATGATATAGGTCTGTAGTTCGATGGATTACTCCTACTACCCTTCATAAACACTGGTGCGACCTGCGCAATTTTCCAGTCTGTAGGTACAGATCTATCGGTGAGCGAGCGGTTGTATATGATTGCTAAGTAGGGAGCTATTGTATCAGCGTAATCTGAAAGGAACCTAAGAGGTATACAATCTGGACCTGAAGACTTGCCCGTATCAAGCGATTTGAGTTGCTTCGCAACCCCTAAGGTATCTACTTCTAAGAAACTCATGCTAGCAGTTGTTCGTGTTTCAAATTCTGGAATATTCCATTCGTCTTTCCTGATGAAGGAATTTCGGAAAACTGCGTTCAATAACTCCGCTTTAGCTGGGATGGTGCGACGTGGAATACTTTTCTGGGATTGGATGATGCGGCGCTGTGTCCTGGGCGGACAGCGGCGCCGTGACCCCGGCCGCAACGCGTGTTTATCGCTCGCCGCCTGTGGCCTTGTGTGGTCCGTGCCGTCACAGTGTGGCGCTATGTTGACGCGCGGAGCGACGTCCGCGCCAGACGGCTGTGCGTATCTGTTACGTGGAACGCAGGAGCGTCGCCCACGTGCTGTCGCATCGCCATTTGATAACACTATCGTATACGTAGTCTACGAAAAAGTGGCACAAGCCAGGGAATCCCCTGCACTTGCAAAACATTTTCCTGGCCAGCAAGTACCTCTTCTCGCCAGAAGGCGTTCGATACAGTTCCCCACAGTCATTTAATGAACAAAGTAAGAGCATATGGACTATCAGACAATTGTGTGATTGGATTGAAGAGTTCCTAGAAAACAGAACGCAGCATGTCATTCTCAATGGAGAGAAGTCTTCCGAAGTAAGAGTGATTTCAGGTGTGCCGCAGGGGAGTGTCGTAGGACCGTTGCTATTCACAATATATATAAATGACCTTGCGGATGACATCGAAAGTTCACTGAGGCTTTTTGCAGATGATGCTGTCGTATATCGAGAGGTTGTAACAATGGAAAATTCTACTGAAATGCAGGAGGATCTGCAGCGAATTGACGCATGGTGCAGGGAATGGCAATTGAATCTCAATGTAGACAAGTGTAATGTGCTGCGAATACATAGAAAGAAAGATCCCTTATCATTTAGCTACAATATAGGTCAGCAACTGGAAGCAGTTAATTCCATAAATTATCTGGGAGTAGGCATTAGGAGCGATTTAAAATGGAATGATCATATAAAGTTGATCGTAGGTAAAGCAGATGCCAGACTGAGATTCATTGGAAGAATCCTAAGGAAATGCAATCCGAAAACAAAGGAAGTAGGATACAGTACACTTGTTCGCCCACTGCTTGAATACTGCTCAGCAGTGTGGGATCCGTACCAGATAGGGTTGATAGAAGAGATAGAGAAGATCCAACGGAGAGCAGCGCGCTTCGCTACAGGATCATTTAGTAATCACGAAAGCTTTACGGAGATGATAGATAAACTCCAGTGGAAGACTCTGCAGGAGAGACGCTCAGTAGCTCGGTACGGGCTTTTGTTGAAGATTCGAGAACATACTTTCACCGAGGAGTCAAGCAGTGTATTGCTCCCTCCTACGTATATCTCGCGAAGAGACCATGAGGATAAAATCAGAGAGATTAGAACCCACACAGAGGCATACCGACAACCCTTCTTTCCACAAACAATACCTGACTGGAATAGAAGGGAGAACCGATAGAGGTACTCAAGGTACCCTCCGCCACACACCGTCAGGTGGCTTGCGGAGTATGGATGTAGATGTAGATGTAGATGTAGAATACGGTGACGTTAGCAATAATCATCATAATAAGTGCGATAAAGTTGCATTACTTACAGGAAAAGCTAGGACAGTGCAAAAATTTTACTAATAATTTGATTGAACTTAACAAGATTTCAAAATGGCACTCGTCAATGTCCACATTCGACTAATTATAGAGTTTCCAGAATGAAATTTTCACTCGGCAGCAGAGTGTTCGCTGGTACGAAACTTCCTGGCAGGTTAAAACTGTGTGCCAGACCGAAATTCGAACTAGGGACCTTTGCCTTTCCCGGGCAAGTGCTTTGGAAGGTAGCAGACGAGGTACTGGCGGAAGTAAAGATATGAGAACAATTCAGCCGTCGTGCTTGACTAGTTCACTCGGTAGAGCACTTGGCCGTCAAAACTAATGGTCCCGAGTTAGAGGCTCAGCCCATCACAGAGTTTCAATATCCCACAAAGTTGTATGTCAGTCCACACTCCGCTGGAGAATGAAACTTTCATACTCAAAACCCCTTCTACGCTGTGGCTAAGCCATGTCAGAGCAATATCTTTTCTTTCAGGAGCGCTAGTCTTGCAATTTTCGCAGGAGAGCTTCTGTGAAGGTTGGAAGGTAGGAGACGAGGTACTGGCGGAAGTAAAGCGCTGACGACGGGTCGTGAGTCGTGGCTAGGTAGCTCGGTAGAGCACCTGCCGCGAGAGACAAAGGTCTCGACTTCGAGTCTCGATCTGGCACACAGTTTTAATCTGCCTGGATGTTCCAGTTATGTAGTTGTATCTATAGTTGTAAAACAACCTGTCAGCGTAGACTATGACAGTCTTCAAATGGCTCTGAGCACTATGGGACTAAACATCTGAGGTCATCAGTCCCCTAGAACTAAGAACTACTTAAACCCAACTAACTTAAGGACATTACACACATCCATGCCCGAGGCAGGATTCGAACCTGCGACCGTAGCGGTCGCGCGGTTCCAGACTGTAGCGCCTAGAACCGCTCGGCCACCTCGGCCGGCTATGATAGTCTTCTTAGTGGCTTTGGTCAGTTAAGATCGTGCCCAAGTACGTTAGATGTGTTGTGTACCTATCAGGCGTTGCCTCACAACGATCGGTTTCAAAACTGGAGGTGGTGAACCATCTACAAACTGAGTGAGGATAAACAATGGGCCGGGTAACCTACGGAATATTTTTGACCCACATAGCTATCCTCTTGTCTGTTACTTAAAAATAAGCGGTAATTATAGCAAAACTAAAACTGTCTATCTTCAGGTGCTATTCGAAAGTTGTTGATTCGTAACGTGGGACAGAGGGATGTTGCACTAAGAATAAAGAAAACGTATACAGATTTATCGTATAGCGCTATAAAACGCAATTTATTCAACAAAACGGTAAAATTAAAAAAAGCACAAAAATATATATCAAATATCGCTTTAATACTTTGTCTAACTTATACAAATTACGTTATTGTTATTCACAATCAACTTTCGCATTTTTTATTAATAATAGGAAACCTTATCTTTGATCTTGATGATGAACTTTCTATTGAGATTGAAGTAATGATAATTATATTATTTTTTTTATGTTTGTGCATGTTAACTCCACTTGCATCAAAAGTACTTGCTTTGGTTACATAAAAGTGCAGAAATAACGCGATCAATTAATTTTTATTACTTATAAAATGCAATTGATATTTTGTAAGGATATAAATACACAGCTGATTATCAATGACTGATGTGCGATTCCAATTATGTGCAAAAGAAACAAACAAACGAAAAACAAAGATAAAACGTCGGCTCCCAATTTCTCTCTTACACTCTCATTTGTGTTTCTTTCCCTACCAATTCTACCAATACTCCTGGTAATCCTACCATTCACAACGTCATTTATGTAGTGTTCCAAAGCTACCGAATTGTATTATTAGTAGAGCGCAACTCTAATTATACCACTTGCGCACCGTTTGTCAAAGAGATAACTTATTTTCAGGTTCCCAGCCACGACGGAATTTTTATGTAGGAATCAACATGATTTCCGTTTACACCATACATGTGAAAACCAGCTCGCTCTGTTTGATCGTGGTACCAAGAAGGTAGTAGACAACGGAGCTCACGTTGAAGCCTTAGACACACAGCCACGCCATCGCTCATGGTGCGCCTACACGAGCCGTATTTATAGCAATGTGTTACCGTGAATATTGCAACGCTGTCGCTGCAACACACGCCAATATTGCTGTCTGAGTAGACAATATTGCTGACGGAGCAGGCAGGTTGTTGCTTAGAGCGTATTACCGCGGTGTTGCCTCCATCGGTGAACAATATTTCGTATGGCTGGGCCACATATGTCTGTGTCTTGTTTGCCTGCTTGCCCTTCACTCTTAATCTGCTTACTTTTTCTACGCCGACAGCGCCAAGTCACGTAATCTGACCAGTGGAACTCGTCGTAGGTCACCCTCTCATAATCTATGTTATAGTACAGAGATCGCGTTGGCGCACCAAAAATGGCAAAGCAAATCGATATCATAGACGTTAGCGAGGGATCACTGCAATCTGCAACGACTTATTGGAGTCTTCCTACAGACCACGCATCCTTTCTCATCATAGGAGCGTCCTCACGCTGAGGTCAATACAGTGTCGAGCTAACAAGAATTCTGTCCCAGTTCGAGTCCTCAGCCTTAGCAGTGATCAGCATCGCACGACAGTGTTCTTAAAGTTTCAGATGACCATACTTATTTTTGTCAAGATTGAGCGTTGTACATCAAGAGAACAATTTGTTAATTAGTGCATCAAGTGATGCTTTGATAGTCCATACCAGTTGTAAATTTTCCAGTACTCCTGTATGAAAGAAGTGTGTTAAAGTTAAGTAAATCTTTTATTCAATTACATAATAAAATGAACTAATATTTCGAACACATTGACACCGGTGTGTCAGACCCACCATACTTGCTCCGGACACTGCGAGAGGGCTGTACAAGCAATGATCACACGCACGGCACAGCGGACACACCAGGAACCGCGGTGTTGGCCGTCGAATGGCGCTAGCTGCGCAGCATTTGTGCACCGCCGCCGTCAGTGTCAGCCAGTTTGCCGTGGCATACGGAGCTCCATCGCAGTCTTTAACACTGGTAGCATGCCGCGACAGCGTGGACGTGAACCGTATGTGCAGTTGGCGGACTTTGAGCGAGGGCGTATAGTGGGCATGCGGGAGGCCGGGTAGACGTACCGCCGAATTGCTCAACACGTGGGGCGTGAGGTCTCCACAGTACATCGATGTTGTCGCCAGTGGTCGGCGGAAGGTGCACGTGCCCGTCGACCTGGGACCGGACCGCAGCGACGCACGGATGCACGCCAAGACCGTAGGATCCTACGCAGTGCCGTAGGGGACCGCACCGCCACTTCCCAGCAAATTAGGGACACTGTTGCTCCTGGGGTATCGGCGAGGACCATTCGCAACCGTCTCCATGAAGCTGGGCTACGGTCCCGCACACCGTTAGGCCGTCTTCCGCTCACGCCCCAACATCGTGCAGCCCGCCTCCAGTGGTGTCGCAACAGGCGTGATTGGAGGGACGAATGGAGACGTGTCGTCTACAGCGATGAGAGTCGCTTCTGCCTTGGTGCCAATGATGGTCGTATGCGTGTTTGGCGCCGTGCAGGTGAGCGCCACAATCAGGACTGCATACGACCGAGGCACACAGGGCCAACACCCGGCATCATGGTGTGGGGAGCGATCTCCTACACTGGCCGTACACCACTGGTGATCGTCGAGGGGACACTGAATAGTGCACGGTACATCCAAACCGTCATCGAACCCATCGTTCTACCATTCCTAGACCGGCAAGGGAACTTGCTGTTCCAACAGGACAATGCACGTCCGCATGTATCCCGTGCCACCCAACGTGCTCTAGAAGGTGTAAGTCAACTACCCTGGCCAGCAAGATCTCCGGATCTGTCCCCCATTGAGCATGTTTGGGACTGGATGAAGCGTCGTCTCACGCGGTCTGCACGTCCAGCACGAACGCTGGTCCAACTGAGGCGCCAGGTGGAAATGGCATGGCAAGCCGTTCCACAGGACTACATCCAGCATCTCTACGATCGTCTCCATGGGAGAATAGCAGCCTGCATTGCTGCGAAAGGTGGATATACACTGTACTAGTGGCGACATTGTGCATGCTCTGTTGCCTGTGTCTATGTGCCTGTGGTTCTGTCAGTGTGATCATGTGATGTATCTGACCCCAGGAATGTGTCAATAAAGTTTCCCCTTCCTGGGACAATGAATTCACGGTGTTCTTATTTCAATTTCCAGGAGTGTATTTTGACTTAGGTGCCAACACGCAATAGCTTGCGACAGCACCTCATCAGACTAGTCGCCCTGCGAAGGTACTGTAGGGGCTAATAGTATAGTTCGAAGTTTGGAGCCCCATCTTCAGATCCATTTTTATGTGCTCTTTTTTCTTTTGTTGTCCCGAAACTGTGACCTCAATATTTTTTATGACATCGTGAAATACAGTGGAATTAATGGCAAACGAAATAAAGATTTCAAACCTTATTAAAAATAGATTTGATTATCAAAATTGATTTGCGTTAATATCTTCCATCTTGCGCTAATATCTTCCATATCTTCCAGTTTTGTTTGTCTCCAAGAAGTTAACGACAGATTTGATCCTAGAGTCCATCAAGACGTAAACCAGTTAATGGAACGACATAAAAATGTGTAGGCAACAGTCACAAATCTACATCTACATCTACATTTATACTCCGCAAGCCACCCAACGGTGTGTGGCGGAGGGCACTTTACGTGCCACTGTCATTACCTCCCTTTTTCTGTTCCAGTCGCGTATGGTTCGCGGGAAGAACGACTGCCGGAAAGCCTCTTTGCGCACTCCAATCTCTCTGATTTTACATTCGTAATCTCCTCGGGAGGTATAAGTAGAGGCAAGCAATATATTCGATACCTCATCCAGAAACGCACCCTCTCGAAACCTGGACAGCAAACTACACCGCTATGCAGAGCGCTTCTCTTGCAGAGTCTGCCACTTGAGTTTGCTAAACATCTCCGTAACGCTATCACGCTTACCAAATAACCCTGTGACGAAACGCGCCGCTCTTCTTTGGATATTCTCTATCTCCTCTGTCAACCCGACCTGGTACAGATCCCACACTGATGAGCAATACTCAAGTATAGGTCGAACGAGTGTTTTGTAAGCCACCTCCTTTGTTGACGGACTACATTTTCTAAGGACTCTCCCAATGAATCCCAACCTGGCACCCGCCTTACCAACAATTAATTTTGTATGATCATTCCACTTCAAATCGCTCCGTACGCATACTCCCAGACATTTTACAGAAGTAACTGCTACCAGTGTTTGTTCCGCTATCGCATAATCATACAATAAAGGATCCTTCTTTCTATGTTTTCGCAATACATTACATTTGTCTATGTTAAGGGTCAGTTGCCACTCCCTGCACCAAGTTCCTATCCGCTGCAGATCTTCCTGCATTTCGCTGCAATTTTCTAATGCTGCAACTTCTCTGTATACTACAGCATCAACCGCGAAAAGCCGCATGCAACTTCCGACATTATCTACTAGGTCGTTTGTATATATTGTGAAAAGCAATGGTCCCATAACACTCCCCCTGTAGCACGCCAGAGGCTACTTTAATGTCTGTAGACGTCCCTCCATTGAGAACAACATGCTGTGTTCTGTTTGCTAAAAACTCTTCAATCCAGCCACACAGCTGGTCTGATATTCCGTAGGCTCTAAAGAATCCTACGAGGGGCGTTCAGTAACTAAAGCAACACGTTTTCAGGACTCCAATAGAGCATACTATTCCCCATTCTTTGGGCTACTAAACCCCATTTTTAACATAATCTTCGTTCACGGTAACGGCCTTATGCTACCTGACAGGGCCAGTACGCCAGCACGGTACCATTGTGCTGGTCGACGTCGGAGCCAAGGTCTTGCTGCATCATCCTCGTACTGCCTGAGCGATTCCCCGAAGGTGGCTCTTCGTTAGACTTCATGGTCTTCTGTTAGGTGGCGACGAATCCAGCGAGCACACACCATTGATTAGCTCAACTGGTGGACAGGGTGTTAGAACTATCGATAGAGACGTGCAGGTAAGCAGTGAGGTGTTTGTGATCCGTCGATCACCTCATATGTGAGTGTCCGCACGATCCAACATTGCATGAGTAACAGATGTGCGAGGCGGGCCGGCACTCTTGAGATCGGACAGTTTTGGACGACCTTGTTGCTATGGTGACAGACGCCACGACCAACGACTCAACATGCTTTTGTTCAGTGCCAGGTCTCCGTAGACATTCTGCAAGCGGCTAGGAATATCTGCGATGCTATATAATGAAATAATAAGCAACCAGTTACATAAAAGAAATTTAATTTCTTTACCGGTTTCGGGCACTAAATGCCCTTCTTCAGAAAGATATGCCTATCGCATTATTTGCGAGTGACGGTAATAAAGTGCATACAGCAAAATGCCATGGTCACAGTGTCTGCATGAAACTAGTAAAAGATACTCTGGTTTTCCGCCAAAAGAGATTCAATGACAGCTGTGTGCTTGGAACGCATCTCCACCACAGAAGCCATTATGAAGGCTACCGTATTGTGCCGCCAACTGCCGGAGTTTCATGTAACTATAAGGGCTGAAGAGGGTATATTCCACAATATCCCACGACAAATTCTGCATTTTTCCAACCGAAACTGGCTGAGAAAAAAAAAGGTTGCATTACTTGTTGAACACCTCACTTATCATCACTTTCTGAACAAATTTTTGCGATCTTACGTAAAAGTGTACCCATTTCTGTACGTTATTGACCCTTCCAATGGGAAAAACGATCCCTCCTTATACGAAGGGCTGTTTTTCGATGAAATCGGAATACCGAAGTGTTCACTAAAAGCAATTCCGCCACAGTATATGCCGTTATGTAAACCCCGGGACGTATACTGACAGGTGAACAGTTACATTCGCCGATTACGGAAGTGCCCTGCCCTGATCGCACAGGAAAGGGTTATCATAAGCAGAAACGATGCAATTAAAATACACACCTTGATCCATAATGAACTGCAGGCTCCACTTTCCGAGAAAATGTCTAATATGCTTGGTTTACCGCGACATTATTTTCAGTTCGCGAGTTTATTTTTCTAGTTATATGCACACACAAAAATGTGACTATGGTATACGTGCCTTTGATTGTATCTCGTGGTGCTCTGAATCGTCATGTTTTGAATGTTTTATGAATGGATTGCTTCTCCTGAAGCATAAAAGAATAAAACTGAAATTCTAGAATTTTTATGTTTTTAATTTTCAAATAAAGTTAATTATATAACAGTATATAAGATGTGTGATGATGAAATAGATTTGTAATACGATTTGAAACGCTAATTACTTTTGTCAATAATTCCCTTGTATTTTACGATGACACAAACCGTATTGATATAACATACTTCCTCGACAAGAAAAGTAAAGCAAAACATAAGATTAGATTTGAGCATGCGGCACCTAATTTGGAAACTGTTCCCTTGGCAACTGTGCTACCGACTCACTTCGTTTTCCGAAACACGAGTCGTATCGAAGTTTCCCCGAAAACTATTGTGTGTTGCCACCTAAGCAGAAATAGGGGTCTTTTTATTTTCACCTTTCTTTTACGAAGCCAAATTTCGACTGTATCAGAGAGCGACCTATATTGTTTCGAAGCTTCTTGGCAGTCTACGATCGTGTGCCGGGCTGGGACTCGAACCCGGGACCTTTACTTTTCGCGGGTAAGTGGTGTACCAACTGAGCTATCCAGACACGAGTCACGCCAAGTCATCACAGCTTCACTTCTAGCAGCAGCTCATCTCCTGCCTTCCGGATATCAAGGAAGTTCTCCTGAGAAACTTACAGGGCTATCATTCCTGTAAGAAAGGATTTTTCCGAGACATGGCTTAGGCTCATCGCGGGGGATGTTTCCTGAATGAAGTTTTCATTCTGCAGCGGAGTGTTCGCTGATACGAAACGTGCTGGCATATTAAAACTGCGTCACTCAGTGTCCGGAGCATTATTTCCCTTCAGTTTACAAAGATGGAGCCTGTGCGTAGCCGCATTGTTATGCACAGGAATGTAGACATGGGCAAACGAGATAAGCATGAATTCGATAAATGTGATGCGGACACCTACGACCACAAGTAGGAAACACATAAATTAATATATACACTGTGCAACAGAATTAAAGGACCACTTTTTCGAAACCACTAAATTCACAGCCGTTGCGACACGTAAGTTTGAAATCTGGCTCAAAGTTGCCTAAAACCTTCCTCTCCCACGGTGCAAAAGCGTGGTGCACTGCAACGTCATCCTCGGTCTCGATCACTTTTCAGACGTGTCTATTCAGGCGGATTAAAAGTTCGCGGCTCAGAAGTTCGTGTGACGTGCAAGGTGGGTTAATTACTCACATCGACACGAAATTTCACGTTTCTGCGCAAAGCCACCGTGGACGGGTCACACGGTGGGAAGGTTGTCACAGCCCTCTTGCCCACGTTTCACACTTTCTTCTGATGACACTGTGATGGAGGTAGAAACGCGACGATCGGCGTTGAAATCGAGCGGTTCTCTTAAGAGTGGCCGAGGAACACATACCAGATTCACCACAGCTCAGAATCGGCTCGAAAATGCCTCAAGGATGGCGTAAAGGGTGTCGATGAATCTACCCCTTTCCCTGTGGCTTTAATCCTCACACACTTCGCAGTCGAAAACGACAGTGCGCAGAGTAATGAGCGACAGAAAGACGTTCTTGATCATCCTTGACGTTGCAGACACACTCGGACGTTTCAACCTTTCTCTAAGGACATTGTGGGGCTGCATCCCCTTAAACGTGATCTGACCCCCTTGGAGGGCATCGTAACGGCAATTTTTGTTCTTGTGTACAGGTTGGAACCACTAGGGACAATTCAAAACCATTTCACGAAATCTGAGCAGCATTGTGCTGCCACCTACTGCCAGATATTCCATATCAGCGACCTCAGTAGTCATTAGACATCGTGAGAGAGCAGAATGGGGCGCTCCGCGGAACTCACGGACTTTGAACGTGGCCAAATGATTCTATGTCACTTATTCCATATTTCTGTACGAGAGATTTACGCACTCCTAAACGTCACTAGGTCCAATGTTTCCGATGTGATAATGAAGTTGAAACGTGACGGGACACGTACAGCACAAACGCGCATAGACCAACCTAGTCTGTTTGACAGAGAACGGCGATTGCTGAAGAGGGTCGTAATGCATAATAGGCAGACATCTATCCAGACCATCACACAGGAATTTCAAACTGCATCAGGATGCACTGCAAGTACTATGGCAGTTAGGCGGTAGGTGAGAAAACTTGGATTTGATGGTCGAGCGGCTGCTCATAAGCCACACATCACGCCGGTAAATGCCAAACGACGCCGCGCTTGGTGCAAGGAGCGTAAACATTGGACGATTGAACAGTGGAAAAACGTTGTGTGGTATACCGAATCACGGTACACAATGTGGCGAGCCGATGGTAGGGTGTGGATATGGCAAATGCCCCGTGAACGTCATCTGCCAGCGTGTGTAGTGCCAACAGTAAAATTGAGAGGCAGTGGTGTTATGGTGTGGTCGTGTTTTTCATGGAGGGGGCTTGCATCCCTTCTTGTTTTACGTGGCACTATCACAGCACAGGCCTACACTGATGTTTTAAGCACCTTCTTGCTTCCCGCTGTTGAAGAGAAATTCGGGGATGGCGATTGCATCTTTAAACACAATCGAGCACCTGTTCATAATGCACTTCCTGAGACGGAGTGGTTACACGACAATAACATCCCTGTAATAGACTGGCCTGCACAGAGTCCTGACCTGAATCCTATAGAACATCTTTGGGGTGTTTTGGAACGCCGACTTCGTGCCAGGCCTCACCGACCAACATCGATACCTCTCCTCAGTGCAGCACTCCGTGAAGAATGGGCTGCCATTCACCAAGAAACCTTCCAGCATCGGACTGAACGAATGCCTGCGAGGGTGGAAGCTGTCTTCAAGGCTAAGGGTGGGCCAACACCATTCTGAATTCCAGCATTACCGATGCAGGGCGCCACGAACTTGTAAGTCATTTTCAGCCGAGTGTCCGGATACTTTTGATCGCGTAGTGTATGTAGATGAAATGTCGTAGAATAATTTTGAATACAAGACTAAAAAAATTGGGTCGCACGGACATTCAAAGGGGTGCAGCCACACAATGTTCTTAGAGAAGGGGTGAAACGTCTGAGAGTGTCAATAGTGTCAAATATTGTCAAGAACGTCTCCGTGTTGCTCATCGCATTGTGGAGTGTCACTTCCGACCGCGACCAGGGAAAGGCGTGGTTTCATTGACGTCCGTTACGCCAACCCATGAGGCCTTTTCGTGCAGACCCAGAGCGGCGCTTGTCTGAAATGTTTTCCGCGGTCACTCTCAAGAAAACAACGTGATTTAAACATTGGACGTCGTGCATCTAACCTCAATTGCAAAGGCGTCGAATGAGGAGGTGAAATGTAGGTAAGAGGGACTGTGGCGACGTTCCCATCGCGTACATATCTCCACGGTGGCGCTGGGCAAGATTGTGGTGAAGCTTGGTGCCAACGTGACGGCATAAGCCACCTTACACGTCACATGAAATTCTGAGCTGTGGTCTTTTCGTGCATGTGCCGATACCTTCGTGTTCGAAGGATCGTCGAGTCCGAGGATGATGTCACAGGGCGCCACGCTTTTTTGCCATTAGAAAAGAATGTTTTACATACCTTTGAGCCACATTTCAAACTTATGCGCCGCAGATTTCGGGAGATCTGGTTGTCCAGAAAGTTCTTCAAACCAGTTGCGATCAACTGTGGCACGGTGACATGGAGCACTGTCATACATAAAAATTCCATCGTCCTTCAGTAACATGAAAAGTGTGGATGGCTGCAAATGATCTCCATGTAGCCTAACACAACCATTTCCAGTCAATGATCGGTTCAGCTGGGCCAGAGGACATCTTTATGGAGCCACCACCAGCTTGCAAAAAACCTTGTTGACAACTTGTGTCCATGGCTTCGTGGGGTCTGCGTTGCGCAGACCTTCCATCAGCTCCTACCAACTGAAAGCGGTACTCAACTGAGTAAGCCACAGTTTTTCGGTCGTCTATGGTCCAACCGATATGGTCACGAGCCCAGAAGAGGCCCTCCAGGTGATGTCGTACTACACATATCAAAAAAAAAGTTTTGCATCACCCCGGTTCAAATGGTTCAAATGGATCTGAGCACTATGGGACTTAACATCTGTGGTCATCAGTCCCCTAGAACTTAGAACTACTTAAACCTAACTAACCTAAGGATATCACACACATCCATGCCCGAGGCAGGATTCGAACCTGCGACCGTAGCAGCCGCGCGGCTCCGGACTGAGCGCCTAGAACCGCTAGACCACCGCGGCCGGCCACCCCGGTTCCCAGAACTCTTGAAGATAGCCGTTGACTGTGGATATTGTATGACAGACACAGTCCCTTTGACCATTCAGAGATGTCACTAAACCCGCCCAAAGATGCGCCCAAAGATGTACGCAAGCATGCATGAGCAGTGCCTAATAGACGGAGGGATTCCGACAGCCGATCAGTTCCAGTCATTCCACCAGGAAGGAGGTACACGGAACGTGTTGTCTGTAGTTCAACCGTGACTAGACGGTCAATACCGCGATTAGATCGCGTCCGCATTGTTACTTTGTGCCAGGAAGGGCTCTCAACAAGGGAAGTGTCCAGGCGTCTCGGAGTGAACCAAAGCGATGTTGTTCGGACTTCGAGGAAATACTGAGACAGGAACTGTCGATGACATGCCTCGCTCAGACCGCCCAAGGGCTACTACTGCAGTCGATGACCGCTACCTATCGCTACCTACGGATTATGGCTCGGAGGAACTCTTGAAGCAACACCACCATGTTGAATAATGCTTTTCGTGCAAGCACAGGACGTCGTGTTACGACTCAAACTGTGCGCAATAGGCTGCATGATGCGCAACTTCACTCCCGATGTCCCGTGCGAAGTTCATCTCTGCAACTACAACACCATGCAGCGCGGTATAGATGGGCCCAACAACATGCCAATAAACCGCTCAGGATTGGCATCATGTTCTCTTTAACGATGAGTGTCGCATACGCCTTCAATCAGACAATCGTCGGAGACGTGTCTGGAGGCAACCCAGTCAGGCAGAACGCCTTGGACACATGGTCCAGCGAGTGCAGCAGAGTTCCCTGCTGTTTTGGGGTGGCATTATGTGGCGCCGACGTACGCCGCTGGTGATCATGGAAGGCGCCGTAACGGCTATACTATACGTGAATACCATCCTCCGACCCACAGTGCAACAATATCGGCAACATATTGGCGAGGCATTCGTCTTCATCGACGACAATTCGCGGCTTCATCGTGGACATCTTGTGATTGATTTCCTTTAGGATAACGACATCGCTCGACTAGAGTGGCCAGCATGTTCTCCAGACATGAGCCCTCTCGAACATGCCTGGGACAGACTGAAAAGGGCTGCTTATGGACGACGTGACCCATCAATCTCTCTGAGGGATCTACGCCGAATTGCTGTTGAGGAGTGGGACAATCTGGACCAACAGTGCCTTGATGAACTTGTGGATAGTATCCCACGACGATTATAGGCATGCATCAATACAAGAGGACATGCTACTGGTTATTAGAGGTACCAGTGTGTACAGCAATCTGGACCACCATCTCTGAAGGCCTCGCTGTATGGTGGTTTACATAAGCAATGAAAAGGGCGGAAATGATGTTTATGTTGATCTCTATTCCAATTTTCTGTACAGGTTCCGGAACTCTCGGAACCGAGGTGACGCAAAACGTTTTTTTGATGTGTGCATTACCAAAGGCACTTGTGTTTGTCGTTTGCTGCCATAGCACATTAACGCCAGATTTCGCTGCACTGTCATAACGGATGCGTTCGACGTACATCTCACATTGATTTCTGCGATTATTTCACGCACTCTTAGTTATCCATTAGCACTGACAGCTCTACGCAAACGCAGCTGCTCTTAGTCGTTAAGTGAAGGCCGTCGGCCACTTTGTTGTCCGTGGCAAGAGGTAATCCCTGTTGGCACACTCGTGACACTATGGATCTCGGAATACTGAATTCCCTAACGGTTTCCGAAATTCAATGTCAAACACATCTGGCTCCAACAACCACTCCGCTTCCAAAGAATGTTAATTCTCGTCGTGTGACAATAACCACGTCGGAACCATTTTCACATAAATCATCTGAGTTCAAATGACAGCCCTGCCAATGCACTGCCCTTTCATATTTTGTGTACGCGATTCTATCGCCATCTGTGTATGAGAATATCAGTCTCCCATGACTTTTGTCGAATCATTGTATACACACAAAAAAAGAAACCAATCTGTTAACTTTCAGTCATACGCAAATCACACAATGTTTAGGGCTGTCGATTCGACTAAATACCAAGGAATTGCAATTACGAACAACTTAAAATGGAAAAATGGTTCAAATGGCTCTGAGCACTATGGGACTTAACATCTTAGGTCATCAGTTCCCTAGAACTTAGAACTAATTAAACCTAAATAGCCTAAGGACATCACACACATCCATGCCCGAGGCAGGATTCTAACCTGCGACCGTAGCAGTCCCGCGGTTCCGGACTGTAGCGCCTAGAACCGCAAGACCACCGCGGCCGGCTTAAAATGGAAAGATCACATAAATACACTACGCCTGTTCGTCCTCTGCTAGAGTACTGCTGGACTCTGCGGGTTCTAACCCAATACGATTGACGGAGAAAATAGAAAAATTTAAAAAAGGGCAGCTCGTCTTTTATTATCGCGCAATGGGAGACACAGTATCACTGATACAAGGGTTGGAACTTTAATAGTGGCAACTATCTGTTTACAGCTCGTAGAAAATAGATACTTGTCTCAAAGATTTACTGACCTTCAAAATAGTCACCAGCGTTGTGTATAACATATTGCCAGCAATGTGGAAGTCGTAGGATATTCTAAGCAGTGGCAGTTGTGATGACAGTTCGAGAGGCACGGTCTATTGCCCAACGAATTTGTATCAGTTCTGAAGCAAATGCCGTGGAGTTTTTCCTTCAGTTTAGAAATCGAGGTGAATTCATGAGGGCTTAAGTCAGGGGAGTGCTGGAGGTGGTATAGCACTAAGCAGCCCCATCAGTCAAACAAATCAGTAACAGACACTGTACGTGCTCGAGTATTGTCCAGCAAAATGATGGTCAGGTCCTGCAGAAAGTGTCCTCACTTCTGTCTCTAAGCTGGTCGTGGTTGTGTTCCAAAAATGAACAGCATGGAGACAGAAGCGATGACACTTTCTGCTGGACCTGACTATCATTTTGCAGGACAATGGTCAAGCACGTACAGTGCAAGCTGTTACTGATTTGCTTGACTGATGGGGCTGCTAAGTGCTATACCATCTACTGCACTTCCCTGACTTAAATCCTCGTAAATTCAACTCGATTTCTAAACGGAAGGAAAGACTTCAAGGCATTCGCTTCAGAACTGCTACAGATTCGTCGGGCAATAGACCGCGCCGCTCGAACTGTCAACACAACTGGCACTGCCAAGAGTATCCTACGACTTCCACATCGCTGGCAACAGGTTGTAGACAATGCTGGTGACTACTTTGAAGGTCTGTAAAACTTTGAAACACGTATCTATTTTGTACGAGCTGTTAATACGAGGGCTATCCACAAAGTAGATTACGTTTGGGAATTAAAAATAAATAAAGTATTGGAAATTTTTTTTATTATATGCAGATGAAAGCCACACTTAAATACTACTTTTCTACATAGTTGCCATTTAAATTAAGGCACTTATCGTAGCGATGGGCGAGCTTGGAAATTCCTTCGTCGTAAAATTCGGCCGCCGGCGCCTTCAACCACGTGGTTACCTCTTTTGGGACAGAAAAGGTGTGATTTTTGTGGGTTTCCTGGAAAGAGGCACTACAGTAAACTCTCAAAGGTATTTCCAAACTATGCACAACCTCAGAAGAGCAATACAAAACAAACGCAGGGGAAAGTTGGGCTCAAAGATCTTGCTGATTCACGACAACGCCCGGGCCCACACGGCAAATGCCACTCGTGAAGTTCTCGAATCTTTTAAGTGGGAGTTGTTTCCTCATCCTCCGTACAGTCCCGACCTGGCACCGAGCGACTTACACTTATTCCCAGCAATGAATAAGTGATTGGCTATGCAGCGTTTTGATGACGACGCACAGCTTCAAGAAGAGGTGACCACTTGGTTGAAGGCACAGGCGGCCGAATTTTACGACGAAGGAATTTCCAAGCTCGTCCATCGCTACGATAAGTGCCTTAATTTAAATGGCAACTATGTAGAAAAGTAGTATTTAAGTGTGGCTTTCATCTGTATATAATAAAAAAATTTCCAATACTTTATTTATTTTTAATTCCAAAACGTAATGTACTTTGTGGATAGCCCTCGTAAATAGTTGCCATTGTTAAAGTTCCAATCATCGTATTATAACCAGGTTGATACGGCAATCATAAAAACAAAGGAGTTTTTTGTTGCGGCGAGATCTTGTCACTAAATTTCAATCACCAACATTCTCTTCTGAATATCAACATTTTATACTGTCGCAAATCTACATAAGGAGAAGTAGTTGGTTGGTTTTGCGGGAGGGGACCAAACAGTGAGGTCATCGGTCCCATCGGTTTAGGGAAGGAAGGGGAAGGAGATCGGTCGTGCTCTTTCAAAGGAACCATCCCGGCATTTGCTTGAAGCGATTTAGGGAAATCACAGAAAACCTAAATCTGGATGGCTGGTTGCGGGTTTGAACCGTCATCCTCCTGAATGCGTGTCCATTGTGCTAACCACTGCACCACCTCGATCGGAAATGAGAAATGATCATCGTAGTAAAACAAGGGACCACATACAGAAAGATTTATTTTTTCCACGTCACGCACTGTTAGAGAATGGAACGGTAGAGAAATAGTCTGAAGGTGGTTTGAAGAATCCTCTGTCGGGCACTTACGTGTTGACTTGCTGAGTAATCATATAGATGTAGATGTAGAATTGGAGTTGGCTGCTGTGTTAAGGTGTCCTCGTACCATCACGGCTAGTGGAATAGTCCAGACTGTCACATGACTGGAATGTCACTAAATCTTATTCTGGTGGTCTGCGTGGCGAGAACAAAATGGACAACACAGTCGATGACATCGAATTTCGTCGCAGTCAGAAGGTGGGTACCCAAAGTAAAGGAGACACCACAAGAGTCAACTTCTGTGGGCAGTGACATTTTAGTGACAGGAGTCGTCTATCGCAGATTGTAAAGGCAGATAGACATATCACGGCATAACATATCACTCAGCACTTCCTTGCTGGAAAACAACAACTGGTGAGTATCTGCAGCATCCAGAACCTTCTTCTCACTATGGCGTAGAGAAGCCAAAGTCTCAAATATGAATCCCTGCTCACCGCACGTAAGAGTAGATATGAAATCGTTGGGCACAGGAAAATAGTCAATGTTTACTTAATAAAGAGGTCGCCTGTGCTAAGTCTACATCTGTGTCTACACTTACATCCATATCTACATGCACATCTACGTGACTACTCCGCAATTCACACTTAAGTGCCTGGCAGGGGGTACATCACACCACTTTCACCATACATCTGAACCGTTCTACTCTCGAATAGGGCGCGCGAAAAACGTACACTCAAATCTTTCCCTGGGAGCATTCTTATTTTTTTATAATGACCATTTCTCCCTGTGTAGTGAGTGTGAATGAAATATTTTTGTATTCGGAGGAGAACTTTGGAAATTTAGATTCAGTGAAAAGATCTTGTCGCAACAAAAAGCGCCTTTCTTTCAAAGATTGCCAGCCCAATTCGCGTATCAATTTCGTGACATTCCCCGCCTATTTCGTGATAATTCAAATTCAGCTACCCTTCTTTCAAATTTTTCGTTATACTCCGTCAAACTTAGCTGGTGAGAACCCCACGTCGCAAAGCAGTTCTTTAGCAGAGGACGGACAATATTAATGTAGGCAGTCTCTTTAGTAGACCTATTGCATCTTCTAAATGTTCTACCAGTAAAACCCAGTCCATGTTCCTCTTCCTCTCGACATTATCTAAGTGATCGTTTTAATTTAAGTTTTTAGTAATTGTAATTACTAGACATTTAGTTGAATTGAACAGCCTTTAAATTTGAGTGATTTATTGTGTAAAAGAAATTTATCGGATTCCTTTTAGTGCCCAAGTGAATGACCTCACACTTTCCGTTATTTAGTATCAATTGCCACTTTTTCACCACACGGATATCATGTCTAAGTCATTTTCAATTGGTTTTGAGCTTCTGATGACTTTACTAGAGGGTAAATGACAGCATCATCTGCAAACAATCTGAAAGATCTGCTCAGATTGTCTCCTAAATGGTTTATATAAATTACGAATAGAACAGGGCCTATAAAACTTACCCTGGGAACGACAGATATCATTTCTGTTTTACGCGATGAGTTTCCTTGAGTCCCCTGTCGACAGCACTCATTACTTCGTGCGAATAAAGAGCCAGTTGTGTTTCACAAGAATGATGTTTTATAAATCCGGGCCGACTGTGCGTCAGTAGATCATTTACTTCGACATAATTCATAACGTTCGAAAATGTTCCAAAATTATACTGCAAATTGACGTTAGTGATATGAGTCTGTAATTCAGCAGGTTATTCCTACTTCCTTTCTTCGGTATTGGTGTGACTTTCCACTCTTTAGGACTCGCCTTTTTGAATGATTTAAGCTGCTTCACTAAACCGAGGATATTTCTTCTAAGTTATTCATGTTAGCAGCAGTTTTTGATTACAGTTCTGGAATATTTATTTCGTCTTCTTATCTGAAGGAATTCTGGAAAACCGTATTTCGCAAATCTAATGACACCGTCATCGTTAAGATTACCAACACTATCGCGAAGTGAAGGTATTGATTGTGTCTTTCCGCAAGTGTACCTCGCATGCGACCGGAATCTCTTTGGATTTCTGACGGGTTCCAAGACAAAGTTTCGTTATGGTGACTATCAAAAGCATCTCGCGTTGCAGTTCGCGCTAAATTTCGAGCTTCTGTAAAACCTCGTCAACCTAAGGGATTTTCAGTTCTTTTAAATTTGACATGCTTTTTCCGTTGCTTTTATAACAGCTTGCTGACCTGTTTTGTGTACCATGAGGGTCAGTTCCGTTCTTATTACTTTATTCGGTATAAGTTTCTCCACTGTTGTCAATACTATTTTTTTGAATTCAAGCCACATCTATTCTACATGTTGATAGTTAGTTCGGAAGGAATGGAGGCTGTCTCTTTGGAAGGCGTCGAGCGAATTTTTGTCTGCTTTTTTAAATAGATATATTTTGCGTTTGTTTTTGATGAGTTTGGATGTTAAAGTATTCAGTCTCGCTGACAATGTGGTCACTAACTCCTGCATCTACATGCAATGATGGGCCAAAACGTTATGATCACCCGCTTAATAGCACGTCGATCCATATTTGGAACGAAATACGGCGGTGATTCTGCGTGACTTGAATCCGACAAGTACTTGGTTGGTTTCGCGAGGTAGTGACACTAAATAATGAAAAGTGCGAGGTCATACACATGAGTGCTAAAATGAATCCGTTAAACTTCGGTTAGACGATAAATCAATCAAATCTGAAGGCCGTAAATTCAACTGAATGCCTAGGAATTACAATTACGAACAATTTAAATTGGAAAGAACACATAGAAAATGTTGTGGTGAAGGGGAACCAAAGATTACGTTTTATTGACAGAACACTTAGAAGATGCAACAGACTATTAAAGAGTTTGCCTACACTACGCTTGTCTCTCTTGTTTTGGAGTAATGCTGCGCAGTGAGGGATCCTTACCAGATAGGATTAACGGAGTACATCGAGAAAGTTCAAAGAAGGGCAGCACGTTTTGTATTGTGGAGAAATAGGGGAGAGAGTGTCACTGACATGATACAGGATTTGGGGTGGGCACCATTAAAACAAAGGCGTTTCTCGTTGCGGCGTGATCTTCTCACGAGATTCCAATCACCAAATTTCCCTTCCGAATGTGAAAATATGTTGTTCACGCCGACCTACATAGGCAGAAACGATCGTCATAACCAGACAAATCAGAACTCGCACGGAAAGATATAGGTGTTCGTTTTTTCCGCGCGCTGTTCGAGAGTGGAATAATAAAAATTATTACAAGGTAGTTCGATGAACCCTCTGCCATCCACTTGAGTGTGATTTGCAGCGTAACCATGTAGATGTAGATACATGTGACACCACATGTGTACGCCCCGATCACGAAACTCTCGTAAATTATGAGCGGTTGTCTATTTCACTGAGATGGCACCCGATAGCGCCACAGACTTGATCCATCGGGTTCACGTTGGCGAATTTGGTAGCCAAGAAGTCAGTGTGAATTCACTATTACGCTCCACAAATCACTGTAGTATGATTCTGTGCTTGTGACATGGTAATCACGCTGAAAACAGCCACTACAATTGGGGAAGAAATCAAGCATGAAAGGATGAAGGTGGTCCGAAAAAACGTTCATTAAACCCCAAACTGTCATTGTTCCTTCCACAGGAAGCTAAAGAGAATGTCTCCCATCGCATGACACAGCCTCCGCTTGACTGATTCCGCGGCAAAAGAACAAGTATGGTCAGTTATTGCGATTTTGAGAGTGAGAGAGGTAGAATCGTTGTCCGCTGCCGCAATAATAGGCTAACAATTTGTAATTCGCGACCCTGTGAATAATAATTATTACAAGCGCGTCAATTTGATCGCACTAAGACATCGGCTCTGAAAAAGTTTGCTACCGTTAGTGGCGATCGGCATGATATGTAAAAAATGGTTGCGCAAAATCCTAGACCCGCAACACTTTCGCAATTGTGGACGGCTAGAGAGTCAGTACGGCTCAATATTTCTGCATGGGACTACCAACGACTCGTTGAGTCCATGCCACGTCGAGTTGCTGCACTACGCAGAGCGAAAGGGGGGTCCGACACGGTATTAGGAGTTGGAAGATGATTTCTGTAACCTCGTTGTATAAACTCCGCAAGGCATTGTATGGTGCATTTGAGAGGGTTCTTCCTATCTACATTATCGAATTTTTAATCCTATTCCATGTGAGTGAGAGAAAACTAGCCGCCAATATGCCTCTGTACGCACCCTAACCTACGAAATCTTACTCTCATGTTTCCTATGTGACACGTACAGCAGAATGCTGGCACAGTCTTCTTCGAATGTAGATTCTCTAAATTTACCTTATGAGGTTTCATGAGAAATACGTAATGCTTCACGTTTTAGTTTACACAGCACATCTATAATACTTTCGAATGGGCTATACCGAACTATAACGATCCTAGCAGAGCATCTCTGAATTCGTTCGAAATGAACGCATGTCAACGTTGGCCGGGAGGCCCCGTCTGGGGAAGTTCGGCCGCCAAGTGCAAGTCATATTTCAGTCGACGCCACATCGGGCAACTGGATGGAAATGATGGTGAGGATAACACAACACCCAGTCCACGAGCGGAGAAAATCTCCAACCCGGCCGGGAATCAAACCCGGGCCCACAGCACGGGAGTCAAGCACGTTACTACCCAACTAAGCAAGCGGACATTCGTTCGAAAACTATGTTCGTAACCGCACAGAAAGAATAACGTTTCTTACGTTTACCTATCTAAATGAATACACTCTAAGGCAAAAAGGTCACACCACGAAGGGGATACCCGAATGGGACGGAAATCGATAAATGTGATGTACATACACAGACAGCCAAACGATAATAATTTCAGGAAAAACTTATGGTGTGATGCCAAGCGGTGTTAGGCGAGCAGTGGTAGTTTTATCTGGTGACTTCAGTTTTATATTTTATGGAAAGAACGGCCATGAGAGCAGTTTTTTATTATTTTTTATTGGTTGTGACAATGATTTTATCAGATGGTCTGCCTCATATGCCATGATGTCCATATGGTTTTATAAATGTTAATCCACGTTTCAGATCTGATGATGGCATCTTCAGAGTGCTGAAACCGGTCATCTAATAAACGATTGAAGCGATCGTGGCTTTTCAATTATTTCAATTTCAGGAAAACTGGACGATTCATTCAAGAGAAAGAGGTTGACAAACTGAGCGAGTCAGTAACACTTGGTGTATCTCTGGCCCTTATGCAAGCATTTATTCGGGTTGGCATTGACAGATAGGTCTGCTGTATGTCCTCCTGAGGAATATCATACAAAATGCAGTCTAATTTCTCGCTTCAGATCGTTAAAATTCCGAAATGTTTGGAGGACCCAGCCCATAATGTTTCAAACGTTCTCAATTGTGGGAATACTCGGCGTCCTTGTTGGCGTCTTTAGCATGAAGACAAGCAACAGCAACTCTCACCATTTGCGGGCGGCCATTATTTTTCTGACATATCATGTTGGCGTCTCCAGAGACATCTTGGCTGGTCATCGGGGGTGAGTTTGAATTGGTACTCATCCCTGAAGACAGTTCTCCTCCACTTAATCAGATCCCAGGCCGAAGACATGTCTGGAGATGCCTCCACAGCGGTGGATACCAGCCGGACTGTCGACCGTCGTACAGTGCAACAACTGGGAGTGATGGTCTGGGGTGCCATTTCTGTTCAAGTAGGACCCCTTTGGTTGTCATCCGCGGCACCTTTACAGCACAGTCATACATCGACGAAATTCTACGTCCTGTTCTCTTGCCTTTCACGTCAAGCCATCCGGGGCCCACATTTTAGGATGATACGCCCCCCCCCCACACACACACACACACACGACGACAGATTCTACTAGTTGTCTTCGTGCCTGCAAACCCCTGCCTTGGCCATCATGGACACCGGATCTCTCCCCATTTGAGAACATTTGGAGCATAATGAATGGTCTTCTGATGATCTGTTTCCAGCTATATGTGTCTGTATGAAATTTCGCTCAAATTTACCTCCTACTCTGTAACAAGTATACGTATTACCAAAACTACGTACCCACAAACTGTTATCCAACTCAAAATCGTATGCTAACCTGTGACTAAACAGAACGTCATCTGAAACGAACTGTAACTGGTATGAACAGAACTTGTCTTTATATTAAATGCGCAACTGAAGTAAAACAATTATCTGGTCCTCATCAAAATTTCCACTTAGCTCGGGTCTTGACAAAGTTGTTGAAGATTTCTCGAAAGCATAACGGCAAACAGCAATCACGCAGTAGCTAAGCTAGATTTCTGTTTTTTAAATAATATTTCCAAACAATATTCAAACTGCTGCATACCATACGGTGCAATGTGGTATTGCGTAATGATAAACCTTCTTTAAACAGTTGAATGGGGAGAGTAACTATTTCTATGAAATGATATTCCAAGACGACGATTTTAGAACGAAGTATGTTTTCAAAAAGACAGAATAAAACTTCGTGTGATCTTCAGACACAACATTGGCCTGAACAATAGTACGCTTAACAAAGTGTACAATGATTTAAAAAGGGTACAATGTTAACAGAGAATTTCTATAAAAACCAAACCACTTAATCAGTGATATGACTCAGGGAAGTGGGGTGGTCTTTCTCTCAGCTCTGAGTAAGTGAATGAAGTTAACCAGTTTCATCATTCCGACAAACTACTGCACAGTACTGCTATCTTACATCAAACTACTTCTCCTTAAAAAATTTATATATTGAAAGTTTACATTCTTTTCGCCTTTCAACCCATACATCATATTCGTGCTTGCTGCCCTTTATTATAAATCTTCCTTCACCTAAGAGATACAGTCACAGGTCAACGCAGCGCCAATGAATCGTCCATCACCTACTATGCTTCAGTTAAGAATGTAACAGACTGACAGAGGCAAAGACAGTGCCACAACAAAACCAAAGATTGTTTAACACTAACATAACTTGTTCTCTCCTTGCCGTGCAGGTCGATAACTCACAAAATTCAAAAAGACATGCCTACCTTACAGAAGTAACGCGCAAATTGTACAGAATCTGGCATGATATCCCTCAGGAGGACAGCCACCAACTCTAACAGTCAGTGTCAAGCCATATAACTGATTTAATAATTGCCAGAGGTGGTCCAACATATTATTTCGCTCAATTCGTGAAGCTCTTTCTCCTGAGTAAATCAATCAATTTTTCTTGAATTGTAATAATTTATTAATTTATTTATGTGTTCATGTAGATCACATCTACTGATTTCCGTCCCATACGGATAATTCCTTCGTGGTGCATCGATTTTCTTTATTCTTGTCTTAGAGTGTGTTACTTTCACTTATTATTCTGTGAGTTTCGGAGAGGACCATACTGTCTGAAATACCCTGCACCTGGTACCAATGAGGCATTAGCGAGGTCTCACGAAGAGCATTAGCTTCAACGCTTTTTCTTTTTTATTTTGGCATATACATTTCACACAAAGCCAAACTAGCAATAAATGTTGGGTTTACAAATGACTAGACCATCCTGCAGAGAAAATAATGAGTTCAGCTCTTCAGCGCGGGGAAGTTATTTCCAGTGTCGATAATTCAGCGGCTTGAGATGCAAATGAAAGGTCAACGCCACAGTTGAGATAAGAGCCGAAATCTGCTGTAACCTTGTGCGCTCCGCAGGGAGAAAAAGGACAACTCCACACGTCAGGGTTACCTGCTTTCTATACACAGCTTTAGCTCAGAGTCTCTTGTAGCCATTGAAGAACGATCAAACTATTATGGTCAGTAGCAACTGACAAACTTCGGAACCTTGACTACAGCCAGCATATATCTATCAGTTTGTATATTTTTGCGTAGAGTTTCCACGAAATGCTAACAGTTGAACAACCCGTGCATTGGGTGAGAAACTGTAGGACAATTCTGGGACTCTTTCGAAAACTATTGGAAAACTATGTACTAGAGTGAGGTTACTACCTCAGCGTTGGCATTCTGAAATTTTTGTGTCTCTAAAAGGGAGTCCTCCAAAGATATGTCTTCATCTTCCTCAGGTCGTGAAAGCTAAATGGATTTCAGTCACACACTGAAATTTTAACTGCTGAGAGGAGAAGCAAACTCCGATACTTGGTTCTGTGTACTCTAATCTTCGTGTTTCATTCTTCTCTCTAGTATTTTCTTATGTTGAAGGCTTTTTCTTTGTGTTTCACGGTTGGTAGTTATTTTTTTTAACTTTCTGGTAGGCTTCACTTCTTGTCATATTGTAGTGTAACGACGTAAGTTTCTTATAAATGATTTTCTTTCGACATATGACCATGTGTAGACTTCGTCACCTACGTCAGTTACAACCCACTTCAAAATTATTTATATTTTATTTAAATTGTCTCAGAATGGTTCTTGAACGAAACTGTAAAACATCATTTGAGTCGTATGCGCAGAATTACGTCACTCGGGCCAATTGGTTTGCGTAAACTTTTTCAATTTAGATGTCGTTTGTTTCTCCTCAGAAATTGTATTGATACACGTTATCTGATTTAATCGATATTAGAACCACATTGAATAAACTTTTGAGATTCAAAGTCGCGATGAACGCTGTCAAAATTCAATAATCTTGTCAAATATATTATTAATTCATTCACATAATTCTTCATAAATAAATCCTCGGAACACGTATTTCAACTTTAGTAGCATCCACTAGTTTATTATCTTCCTACATACAGACGTGAACCTGAGCCTTGACGAGACAAAACTAACATTTTCAATAAGATTAAACTTCCTATGATATCATTGTTGTACAAAACATTACAAATTCTCATTTATTTGATTTTTAGAAGCACGACGCAACAACTCGGTTTCAGGATCTTCTGTTGCTCTTTGGCTGTCGACCCGCGACGTATAGTGGCCAGCAATTTTCTCTCTGGTCCCGGCAGCGAAGATGCTGTCTCCGTTCGTTGCGCCGCCCTCTACGTACATGAAACATAAACAAAAATACAAAAACTTTAGACAATTCACAACCATTACAAATATTACATAAACAAAACTAAATTAAACTTATATTCACCTGCAAACTGGGCTGACACTGGTGGATGGGTGACGCTTCAATTTCGTCCCACTACAATATCATTTAACCTTTTGCATACCATGTGTCTGTGAATTGTTTATTTTTCTTTCCGTTATCGTATTTTAACTGTTTACACTTCTTGTTTTCTAAGATGAAGACTGGAAACTACAGAAGGTATCAATAAGTATGCAATTTGTACTATTCATTCAGCTGCTTTTCTCCGTGACACTGATGTGTCATGTCCTATTATTGACATTTCTAAACCATAGATTCAGTATTTTTTATGCTCATTCATTATATTAAAATCGCCAGTTTTACAGATTTTGAAGGTTTGTGTACTATAGGCGCTCCATGTGTTGAATTAGTGGAGTACTGACTAAAACATAATGAACATACAGCACATCATTTGAGATGTAATTATTCGAACCTTCTGAGTATATTAAACCTACTGAACCACTAGGAGATAAGATGTACACACCGCCTGACAAAAAAGTGAAGCACACAGAATGAGAGGAGAAAACGAAACGAAAGTATGGGTTGAGAGGGTATGTGATATCGTTTAAGTGATTAAAGTATACAGTTAAATTTACAAAAAAAATTTGGCTGTTTGTGCCCACTCATCAGTATAACGTTGCATCTTTTTGTTCTAGATGCATCCGCTGATTCGGATGGAAAGCCGTTGAGGCAAGTTGGCCCACAGGTGTAACTCGATCTCGGTACCTGGATGGTGGCAGTGGGCCAGACGATCAAATTGGTTCCCCATACGTTCTTTCTGGAAAAGGTCTGGGTATCTTGCTGACCAAAGAGTATCTCAACATCAGGCGGACAGTTCAAAGACTCTTACTATTTGTGGACGAGCATTGTCTTATTGAAAAATGGCACCACGAGACTGTCGCCTAAGATATAACACATGAGGAGGCAGAATGTGTGTGATGTAAAGTCTTGCCGTCAGAGTTCCCTCAGTCACTGGCAGCCATGACCTCAAGTCATGCCCTGTGAGTCTCCACACCATGTCACCAGGAGTTACACCACTACGCCTCTCTGAAACATTCGAAGAATGTAACCTCTCCCCAGATCGCTGCCATACTCGCCGACATCGGTCATCAGTGTATATTGTACCCACACCGAATATCTAGAACATTATGGCCACCGACTTGCTATCGATTATACCCGCCCAGGCGATAGCAGCGTCACCTGGCGGGGATTAACTGCTAGTCAGACGCACGCACGGTGCATGTAGTATCAGTGAGCGTGCTGTCCGTGTGTAGAACGGGAAAGGTGTGTGATCTGTCTGAGTTTGAGTGAGGGCAGATTGTGATGCCCGGAGGCTCGGAAAGAGCATTTCGGAAACTGCACGACTTGTCGCCTGTGCGAGAAATGATGTGGTGAATGTTTTCAACAAGTCCCGAAAACTAAGGTAAAACCATGTAAAGACGTCGTGGGGTTGGGCAGCCACTCCTCATTGCAGATTTCGGACATTGTAGGCCGGGAAGACTAATAAAACAGGACAGGTGGTGAACTATAGTTTAATTATGTCAGAATTCAATGCTGGACAGAGTGCAAGTGTGTCTGACGATACAGTGCACGGAACACTCGTAACGATGGGCCTCCGCAGCCGACGACCCTTTCATATGGCTGCGCGGTCTGAGGCGTCTTGTCACGGTTGGCGCGGCTTCCCCCGTAGGAGGTTCGAGTCTTCCCTCGGGCATAGGTGTGTGTGTTGGCGTAAGTTAGTTTAAGTTAGATTAAGTAGTGTGTAAGCCTAGGGACCGATGAAAAAATGGTTCAAATGGCTCTGAGCACTATGGGACTTAACTGCTTAGGTCATCAGTCCCCTAGAACTACTTAAACCTAACTAACCTAAGGACATCACACACATCCATGCCCGAGGCAGGATTCGAACCTGCGACGTAGCGGTCGCGAGGTTCCAGACTGAACCGCCTAGAACCGCTCGGACACACCGTCCGGCTAGGGACCGATGACATCGGCCGTTTGATCCCATAGGAACTTACCTCAAATTTCCAAAATTTCCTTGCCTGTGCCAATGTTAACACCACGACATTCACAATTACGACTGAAATGGGCACGTGAAGATAGGCACTGGACGTTGGCGCAGTATCAGCGTTGCATGGTCTAATGAATCCTCATCATGCAGATGGGAGGGCGCGATTCCGTCGTCTTCCATGGTAGCAGCTCCTTGACACCTCTACTGCGGGACGGAGACAAGCTGGCGGCGGCTCCATTATGCTCTGAGAAACATTCAAGTGGGTATCCATAGGTCCAGTGGAGCTCGTGCAAGGCACCATAACGGCCAAGGAGTATCGTACACTGGTTGCAGACACGTATACCGCTTAATGACGGCCATGTTTCCCGACGGCAATGGCATTTTCCAGAAAGATAATGGGCCATGTCACAAGATCAGGAGTGTGATGGACTAGTTTGAGAAACACAGTGGTCAATTCCAATTGATGTGCTGGCTCACTAACTCGCCAGATCTGAAAGCTATCGAACATATCAGGGATGTGATTGAACGTGGTGTCAGAGCTCATCGGCCACAGTTTCACTGTAGTTAACCGTAATTGTGTACACCAAAATTGTTGGCATGAATTTAGCTTGCAGAATAAAAACGGTAGTCATCTCCAAAACGAGCAAAAGTTAAATTTGGAAAATAACTGTAATGACTTTGAAATCACGCAAATACTGGGCAAGAATGATAATGCGTCAATTGAACAAAATGCACTCTCACGAGCTTAGATGTGGAAAAGACGTGTGACATGAACAGTAAAGACGTTAATTCGGAATGCAATGATTTCAATTATAGTTATGAAAAACAATAATATGTAACGACTAGCAATACTTCATAGAAACTGTACTGTATCATGGAACACATTGTAACGTTGTCTATATAGATGTTTGCATAATCGTGACCAAATCTAATTACTATTCTTTACTGACTACTTGTTAAATTATGCTCTAAAAAATTTCATTCGTGGTAACAACTACACTACTGGCCATTAAAATTGCTTCACCAAGAAGAAATGCAGGTGATAAACGGGTATTCGTTGGACAAATGTATTATACTGGAACTGACATGTGATTACATTTTCACGCAGTTTAGGCGCATAGATCCTCAGAAATCAGTACCCAGAACAACCACCTCTGGCCGTAATAACGGTCTTGATACGCCTGGGCTTTGAGTCCAATAGAGCTTGGATGGCGTGTACAGGTACAGATGCCCATGCAGCTTCAACACGATACCACAGTTCATCAAGAGTAGTGACTGGCGTATTGTGACGAGCCAGTTGCTCGGCCACCATTGACCAGACGTTTTCAATTGGTGAGAGATCTGGAGAATGCCCTGGCCAGGGCAGCAGTTGAACATTTTCTGTATCCAAAAATGCCCGTACAGGACCTACAACATGCGGTCGTGCATTATCTTGCTGAGATGTAGTGTTTCGCAGGCATCGAATGAAGGGTGGAGCCACGGGTCGTAGCACATCTAAAATGTAACGTCCACTGTTCAAAGTGCCGTCAATGCGAACAAGAGGTGACCGAGACGTGTAACCAATGGCACCCCATACCATCACGCCCGGTGATACGCCAGTATGGCGATGACGAATACACGTTTCCAATGTGCGTTCACCGCGATGACGCCAAACACGGATGCGACCATCATGATGCTGTTAACATAACCTGGATTCATCCGAAAAAATGACGTTTTGCCATTCGTGCACCCAGGTTCGTCGTTGAGTACACCATCGCAGGCGCTCCTGTCTGTGATGCAGCGTCAAGGGTAATCGCAGCCATGGTCTCCGAGCTGATAGACCATGCTGCTACAAACGTCGTCGAACTGTTCGTGCAGATGGTTGTTGTTTTGCAAACGACCCCATCTGTTGATTCAGGGATCGAGACGTGGCTGCACGATCCGTTACAGCCACGCCGATAAAATGCCTGTCATCTCGACTGCTAGTGATACGAGGCCGTTGGGATGCAGCACGGCGTTCCGTGTTACCCTGCTCAACCCACCCATTCCATATTCTGCTAACAGTCATTGGATCTTGACCAACGCGAGCAGCAATGTCGCGATACGGTAAACCGCAATCGCGATAGGCTACAATCCGACCTTTATCAAAGTCAGAAACGTGATGGTACGCATTTCTCCTCCTCACACGAGGTATCACAACAACGCTTCACCAGGCAACACCGGTCAACTGCTGTTTGTGTATGAGAAATCGGTTGGAAACTTTCCTCCTGTCAGTACGTTGTAGGTGTCGCCACCGGCGCCAACCTTGTGTGAATGCTCTGGAAAGCTAATCCTTTGCATATCACAGCATCTTCTTCCTGTCGGTTAAATTTCGCGTCTGTAGCACGTCATCTTCGTGGTGTAGCAATTTTAATGGTTATATTTTGACAAAAGTTCAGTCTTGATCACACCATTTATGTTTTAATGATATAGGTAACCGGTTTCGGTTCTTTTTACAAAACCATCATCAGACCTGTGAATAAGTTTTAGGAAATACTAGAAACCAATCTTTAAATAAAATGAAAGTGTCTAATGATGTCAAAATTTAACAAGATAAAATAAAATTAATTATACCCATGGCTCCCTTAGGATGGTAGGCGGAGCGCTCCTCGCTGTTACGCAGTCAACTGATGGTTATGAGTACTGAGCACGAGCTTAAATATGCAGAGGCTCCGCCTACTTCCTGTCACACTACTTCACAACTGCCAATCAGCGTTCATAATATGACGCTATCGTCAAAGTATAAAAGTAGGAAATACACTAATAACATAAAACTGATTCATTTAAATGTCTGTTTAACAGACAGTTAGTATGTGTACAGCTTATTTATATTTTGGATAAAAACAGTAAACTACGATGTGTAATAGTTGTGCCCTCTATGGGCAACCTTAATACTATTATAGTGTCAGTTACATCAAAGATGTGAAAGTCCTTGGAGTTGTGGTATATATCGATTATACCGAGTCGCCTACATCACAATTGCATCTTTGTTGGATGTTGCAGAATCGTCTTACTTTAACTGTAGTTTTCATAGCAATATTCTTTATAGCAGTAGGGTAGCAGCTAAGAGTACGTTCCGCATTATGTATGTCTGAATAACTGCTGAGACTGCTGATTATTTTTTTTAACTCATCGATCTAATAGTTTTTATAATAATCAATGTCAATTTATTTATTATATGTTGAACAGCATATTTTACATACATAGCTTTTGCCATTGGTATAACTAGTCTCATATTTTAAAAAAACAAAAGAGTAGATGCTTTTATTATAAAATTTCGTCAAAAAGGTCGTAATAATATTTTTCACGAAAATCCCCTGAAGAAAAGAATATGATGAAAAATATGAATCCCCAAATACCTAAATTAACATCACAGATTAAACTACATAAAAAAGAGAAATCTATACGACCTATTGTCAACAACAAAAGTAGTCCTTCATATAAACTAAATATGAAACTTAATAAAATTTTGAAAACACTCTATATATATATGACAGCAATTTCAGTATCAAAAACAGTTATGAACTAGCACAACAAATCCACAATATAGACATTCCAACTAGTGCAAGTTTCGCCTCATTAGATATTAAAAATTTGTATACAAATATACCCATTAATGAGACGATTAATATAATTAGGGATAACTTAGTACAATACAAAATTATGACTAAAGACGAAATAACCGAATTTATAGAATTGCTTGAATGTACTTTAGATTACAATTATTTCTCTTTTAATACTAAAATCAATTGTCAGAAAGATGGCTTAGCAATGGGCAATTCTTTGGCTGGGACAGTTGCAGACATTTTCATGAACCACACTGTGACGCAATTCCAGAAAAATAACCCTGATATCGCAAATAAAATCATATATTACAAGCGATATGTAGATGATACATTATTGCTTTATAATGGTTCAAAAGATGAAATTGAGAAACTTGCTATAAAATTAAACTCTATGCATCCGAAGTTACAATTTACGGTTGAGAATGAAAATCGAAAATCTATTAACTACCTAGATCTCACTATAACTAATAACAATGGGAAACATTTTTTCACCATATACAGGAAACCTACAATCACTGATGTTATTATTAATGCCACATCATGTCATCCTGACAAGTATAAAAAAGCATTTTTTAAGTCTATGATACACCGAATACTAAAATTACTGCTAGAAGCTAATGACATCAAAAATGACCATCTTAAAACAAATTGCAAAAACCAACTCTTTCGACACACGACAGGTAGATATCATTTTTAATAAAGTGCAACAATCACAAAGTACTCCACTAATAGGTAATCCAAAATATATGAAGATGACATATATGGGAAACATATCAGATAGAATTACTAATTTATTCAAAAATTCTGGAATAACAATAGCATTTACAACTGACAATACTTTACAACAAAAATTAAGACATACCATAAGTAAAGATAATGGAAAATCTACCAGATCAGGAGTGTACAAGATCCAATGTAGAGACTGTGAGAAAATATATATCGGCCAAACAGGTCGAAATTTTGCAGTAAGGTACAAAGAAAATACGTCGGGTACCTCACGAACAAAGTCTGTATTCGGCCATCATATAGCATTCAATAATCATGCTGAGGGGACAGTAGAGCAGAATTTACAAGTTCTTCATTATGCAAATAAAGGCTTACTTATGAATATCCTAGAAGAAATCGAGATATATGCTCATTTGAAAACCAAATCATCAATGCTGCTCAATGAACAATTAGATTTTCGTGAAAAATATTATTACGACCTTGTTGACGAAATTTTATAATAAAAGCATCTACTCTTTTGTTTTTTAAAATATAAGACTAGTTATACCAATGGCAAAAGCTATGTATGTAAAATATGCTGTTCAACATATAATTAATAAATTGACATTGATTATTATAAAAACTATTAGATCGATGAGTTAAAAAAATTAATCAGCAGTCTCATCAGTTATTCAGACATACATAATGCGGAACGTACTCTTAGCTGCTACCCTACTGCTATAAAGAATATTGCTATGAAAACTACAGTTAAAGTAAGACGATTCTGCAACATCCAACAAAGATGCAATTGTGATGTAGGCGACTCGGTATAATCGATATATACCACAACTCCAAGGACTTTCACATCTTTGATGTAACTGACACTATAATAGTATTAAGGTTGCCCATAGAGGGCACAACTATTACACATCGTAGTTTACTGTTTTTATCCAAAATATAAATAAGCTGTACACATACTAACTGTCTGTTAAACAGACATTTAAATGAATCAGTTTTATGTTATTAGAGTATTTCCTACTTTTATACTTTGACGATAGCGTCATATTATGAACGCTGATTGGCAGTTGTGAAGTAGTGTGACAGGAAGTAGGCGGAGCCTCTGCATATTTAAGCTCGTGCTCAGTACTCATAACCATCAGTTGACTGCGTAACAGCGAGGAGCGCTCCGCCTACCATCCTAAGGGAGCCATGGGTATAATTAATTTTATTTTATCTTGTTAAATTTTGACATCATTAGACACTTTCATTTTATTTAAATATTGGTTTCTAGTATTTCCTAAAACTTATTCACAGGTCTGATGATGGTTTTGTAAAATGAACCGAAACCGGTTACCTATATCATTAAAACATAAATGGTGTGATCAAGACTGAACTTTAGTCAAAATACAATAATTAATTGATCACTGTTTTCCAAAAATGTTTACCAAAATTTTAATAGGCTATCGTGTATTTGTCAATAATGATGTTGTGTAGACATTATCAGATAATATCATTTAAAAAACACAACATAAGATCATAAATTTACTTTGACTACAAGAGATCCAGCATGCTTTTGTCACTGAAATTTGAACTGCATTCAAATGATTTTTAGTTGTAACTGATTATCTACAGTAGTAGTGCAACGCTATGTGTATAATTACAGTTACTGCAGCTTTTTATTACAATAATTAATTGATTGAAAATCAGCTATAAATTTAACTGAATCTGTGCTTTTTTAACAAGTTATTTGACCTGTAACTTTCACGGAAACAATGATGAGGAGAATAGGATGAATGTTAACGACTTGAGTCAATAAAGTTCCACTTGCAATGTATATGCTTTGACTGAACACGCTCTAATGTTCCAAAACATCTACAACAACATTGGCACGCCTATTACAAAGCTAAACATATACTGACTGGGTCGTACTTTGCTATGAGTTAGTTGTGGTGCGATGTATTGCTTATTATGAAATTCATTACTGGCAATAGGCTCTTCATGATTAGTGAACAGCGTGAAAAAATTGATTCCACAAAGTATTCTTCATTAATTCCAAAATCTTCTTGCGACCATGTACTGTGCCCACACACGTTGTAGCTCACATATATTTTGTGCTACCACAGTCTGCATTTGATGTTTGCGTGCCATCTCACACATCTGTACCATGTCGCAGATGCTTCGCAACTCCTATGTGGCCTCCCTTCAACGACTGCGCGCTCTCGCGTCATCGATGTTATTGTTACGTGAAACATATTCTTTATGTTTCGTACAATACAAATTTCCATGACATTGCCAGCGTCTTTACTACAATGATTTGACATAATTATTTCTGACTCACTCTTTTAGCATTCACTGCATTACCCATAAAATTCATAAATACATAGTTACAAAAATGAATTTAAACTCGTGAAATCGAGTAGCTGAAAAATACGTGAGGCACTGGGTTATAGTGTTCTAAGTGGTGATGCAGTGCAGTGCCGTCCATCAGCAATCCATGCTTCCGGGTCACAGCACGACTCCAAAGGAAGCCGCTTGTGTTGTGTTGTTAATGACAGTCTGAGAAAGGGACGATCATACCCTAGTCCGGCTGCTGATTGTCTTCGACCAGTTGCGTGGGATAACACAGAATGTTGCAGCGAGTCCATTACATGTACTCGGATGCCAGGTGTAAATTCGAAAGCGTTACGATGTGCTTACTGCACAGTGCGGGTATACTCCCTTGTGGTGGTGTAATATCCACGACGCTATGTTCTACCCACAAGATGTTAAAATGAACTAAGGGTACAAACTTCAACAAATATTATCGATACTACGTATAAAAAGACTGCATTGTGTAAAAATGACGATAATTATTTCTGTAATAATTTAATTTCTGTGTGAATTAAAACTATTATCAGAGAACTAAATTCATAGACAACGACAATTATAATCTTTTTTTTTTATCTGTGATGATTGTGGTTCAGTCGTTCTTCCTGTGCTAGCCGATGAACTGTTCGGACGTCAGACGTGTGAGGTCTGTAAAGAGGAAACCTGTAACTATATTGTTAATTATTATTTGAAAAATAGAGTCGCTATTGTCTAGACGTGGATTTGTATTTATTTCAATTGTAACCCAATCTAATTAATGTTTTAAAGTGTTGATTTTCAACTCCGCAATTAGGAGCGCAGCCATTAGCGCTAGTAACTTATAGCGGAGTTTACTAGTAGCTGGTATAAAAAATATGAAGTAATGAAGAGAGAAAAGGCTTAAAGAGTTTTATCTAAATATATTAACTTGATATAAAAGGAATCGAGAATAACAATAGACAAATTGACTATCGTCTGTCTGCCGCCATCTTAGTAAAAATATCTCCGCGGCAGTTTTGAATCGAGAATTTTAACAAACATAAATGTTGTTAGATATAAATGAATGGAAATAAATGTGCACTGATGGTCCCGAATCTACTCTAAAAGACAGAATTCAACTCAGACTGAATCTTTAAAAATAGTGCTCACAGCAAGTTACGTAATATCAATTTCTTATTTGCTGATGTATGAAGAATAATTTTTTCGGGCTATTTATATGAAATATTTTAATAGGAGACATACGTCAGTGTTGTGCGCGGGTAGTATTTTGTGACTAAATGTTCCTTTTGCTAGAGAAAAGTGCTTCCATCTTAAGTAACAGTTGTGTAAAATCTGATAAATGATATGCAGTTTAGTGCCACTCACACGACTTTACAGACAACATTTCTACACAACGTCAAGTGGAGATTTCTTAGGAAAGTGACGAATATTAGCCGGGATAATCATTTTTGAGATCAAACGAATTGTTACACTGCCAATAGGTAACTGGTTTTATATCTTTTGACTACCTGAAATATCATTTATAAGTAATTAAAGTCACGAAATACTATAAACCGGTTCAGCCACAGTGGTCAGACATGGTCGACTGGAAACTTGAAGACGAGTACCCCTGTCCTCACGTTCCCAAGCAGTCCAATATCGAGCCACTGTCCGTCAGAATGCCCCACAAATCTGGATACTGCACTGTTCGACCAGCCACTCAGATGGAGACCCATAATGGGGGCCCATTCAAACTCTTTCAGTTGCTGATAAATCTGTCTCACATGAGTACCCAGCATCTCAGTTTTTGTCACTGTGATCGCTTAACATTTGACGCTGTTCACGCTTCTTATGTATCTTATCAGGGCTGGTACAACATTAAACACACATAACACTAATTCATTCTTGTGGCTGCTCTAACTGCCACACGAAATTGCCACTCTCATTATTTGTATACCGGCCAGTATTACGTATGAAGTTACACTGGCTCCCGGCCTTGGCTTCCGGTGCTTCACTTTATTTGTTGGGCAATGTAAATAGATGGGTGCTTGTCTGTTTTAGTTTACTTTTAGAACGCATGGATCAATTTCTGTCAAACTTGATAACTGTAATACTCTGCTTACAACACATCAAAGTAATGTTTACTATACAGTATGTGGAATCTTTTCTTTTCGAGCTGTTGTCTTCCGTCGGGAAGAGCCGGTGTACTTCTCTTCATCAAACACTTAAGTTCGCAATTGCACTTTGGGAACTTCCTAGCGTATCACAGATTCCCAGTTCTCATACTGTCTCACACCTCTGCATCCACCAGGCTTTACTCATCACGTGACGTGTGTGCTACCACCTAGTATCCTCCTGGGACCAACTGTCAGATGGCATTTGCTTTTCTGAAAACTAAACTTTCAATAGTAAATGCGGCGTGTAAATCGCAGTTACTGGCTGACTAAGCGTCCTTTTCGCTTCTGCTTGTAGATTATGACAACGAGTAGACAGATGTATCCCTGTTTTCAATAGAACAACAAAATAAAGTGTCTTCAGTGACAGTCGAGTTACAGCATAAGCTTCCAGCCAGATTATAAGTGTGTGTTAGACCAGGATTCGAACCCGAATGTCGCCTTTCACGGGCAATGCTCTTACAGACTTATTCAGGCACGACTCACGACCAGTGGCTTCACTTCTCCCAGTATATTCATCATTTTGATTTGCAGCTCCTTATGTTGACCGTGTTTGCAGTTAAAATTGTTGGATGTGAGCTCCGCCAGTTATACAAAACAGCGTTTTTTCTCAGTACCCAAACATGTTTCGTCACCACTGTTCCATCATCAGTGGGTTTTCGTTTTTATTTATTCTGTAATATTAACATTTTTGTTAAATGATTATAAAATTTTGTGGATGTTTAGTTCAAACAATAGATCGTTTGATTCTTGAGTTTCTCCCGGCGTATTTGATAATCAAAATATCCACGGGTGTACCGCCGGTCTACAGTGTCCAACGGGCACAATATTTCGGCGATCATACATGTCGCCATCATCAGGTGAACTGACGGACTGAGCTCCTGTGAACGTGCCGGCACGGAGATCCGTACACTATGGCTGCTCAGGTGGAACTGTTTGACGAGAAGACCACTGAACTTTTTAGGCATGTCTTGACTTCCACGTATTTTCTTTTTAATGGAGAATACTACGAACAGACGGAGGGAGTCGCCATGGGTAGCCCACTCTCACCGGTGGTAGCGAATTTGTACATGGAGAACTTCGAGGAGGAAGCCCTGTCGTCATCCGAATGGAAACCTACTTGCTTTTTCCGTTACGTGGACGACACTTTCGTCATCTGGCCACATGGTATGGATAAACTCCTTGACTTCCTTACACATCTAAACTCCATACACCCCAACATCAAATTCACTATGGAGACTGAAACGGAGGGTAAACTACCTTTCCTTGACGTCTTGGTCAAGAGAAGGCCTGACGGCACCCTAGGTCATGGGGTGTATCGGAAGACAACGCACACTGATCTGTATTTGCACGCAGACAGCTGCCACCACCCTTCACAGAGGAATGGGGTACTTAAAACTCTAGTACATAGGGCGCGCACTATCTCTGACGCAGAGAGTCTACCCCAGGAATTGGAACATCTGAGAACTGTATTTCGAAAAAATGGGTACTCAGAGTGGCAGATTCAACGTGCTCTCCGCCCAACCACTACAGCACAACCTGTGGATATGGATGAAATCACGAGGGAGGAGGTAGGCACTGCGTTTATCCCATATACAGGCGCACTCTCGGGAAAGATCGCCCGCATTTTGAAGAAACACCGGGTCGGAACGGTGTTTTGTCCTCCGAATAAAACTCGTGCACTGGTGGGGAGCGCCAAAGATGACCTCGGTTTGAGGAAGGCCGGGATGTACCAGATTCCGTGTCAATGTGGCAAGTCGTATATTGGTCAGACGATGCGTACCGTCGAGGATCGATGCCGTGAACACCAGAGGCACACTCGACTGATGTATCCGAGCAAGTCGGCGGTCGCTGAACATTGTTTGTCGGAAAATCACGCTATGGAGTATGAACGCACGAGGATTCTGGTACAGACGTCGAGATACTGGGACAGCGTTGTTAGAGAGGCCATCGAAATTCGCACCAATGACGACCTCATAAATCGTGACTGTGGCTATAATCTTAGCAAGGCTTGGGAACCAGCGATTGGGTTAATCAAGAGTAAATCGAGCAAATGTATAGTTGTGACGACCACGGCGGACGGAGCCATCACACCGACGTCATCTCGGACGCCGTCGCAATCTGTTCCACCGCGCGACCGTGGCGCGGGGCGCGGACGGCGGAGTGAGCGCGCCGCGGGCGGAGGGTATTTAAATCCGCCGCCGCCGCGACCGAACCCAGTTCCACCTGAGCAGCCATAGTGTACGGATCTCCGTGCCGGCACGTTCACAGGAGCTCAGTCCGTCAGTTCACCTGATGATGGCGACATGTATGATCGCCGAAATATTGTGCCCGTTGGACACTGTAGACCGGCAGTACACCCGTGGATATTTTGATTAATAGATTGTTTCTTTTTGTAAATACCTTTACATTTGGCGTGTATGAATTTTCCGGATCACTTGTGTGTTAATTACCACAGGTAGTTTGTCATCTGCAACCAAACGATGCTGATGAGAAAGTTTTTTGCTGGGAGTTAACCTATCTTCTAGAATGTAATTTAGTTTGTCGCGAAGTTTTCGCGCCTATATTCGTTTTTACTTACGTAGTGCTTGCCACACGAAAACGTAAGTAAAAATGAATATAGGCACGAAAACTTCGCGACAAACTAAATTACATTCTAGAAGATAGGCTAACTCCCAGCAAAAAACTTTCTCATCAGCATCGTTTGGTTGCAGATGACAAACTACTTGTGGTGATTAACACACAAGTGATCCGGAAAATTCATACAAGCCAAATGTAAAGGTATTTACAAAAAGAAACAATCTATTGTTTGAACTAAACATCCACATAATTTTACGCCTATTTTCCTCAGAATTTCGAACGTCTTGCACCATTTTACACTGTCGAACGCTTTTTCCAGGTCGACAAATGCTATGAATGTGTGTTGATTTTTCTTTAGTCTTGCTTGCAGTTTCAACAGCAACAACAGAATTGCCTCTTTGGTGCCTTTACCTTTGCAAAACCTGGAGTCCTCGTTAGCAGTAAAATCTTTCTCTGTAATATTGCCTGGAACTTAATGAAAAAGTAGTTTCAGGCCATTTTCTTACTGATCCAATTGTCCAATTAGCACACAGTAACGCTGGTTATCTACGCAAACTACATTTGCGAATATCCCTTACTTGGTTCCCGCTCAGAACAATCCACCACAGGCGCGATTCATCATAACTCATAATTGTGCACTGTATATACTAGAAGACGCTTACCATCAGACACTTACAATGAATTGATGTGACGTAATTCCGTTTTCTTAAGACGTATTGAGTTAAAAGATTGTCTTCGATAAAGATAGAAGCTGAAGTAGTGGATTAAAATTTGTGCTTGGGGGGGGGGGGGGAGCGGACATGAAACCAGGTCTCCTGCTTACTAAGCATATCAACTACACCACCCTGGCATTGTGGCTAACACAGTTGCAGGGACCGCACTAGTCCAGAGCCTTCCCTCTGACAAACTTCAATTCACACCTCAGGCGATCTTTATTTTCCTTCTTTAAATTGTCAGTGTTGCCGAGAGTCTCCGATATTTGAATAGCACTCCAGCTTTGTACGTAACGCCTGTACTTCAGGCAGTGATCTGTTAATCACCCCCATGAAAATGTACAGGGGACAGGCAAAACAATGTGAACACCTGTATTTACTTTGGAATGGTTTATTGTTAAGGGGATGGACCCCTATTTGCCCGTAATAAAGCTGCGGTTCTTCTTGGAATACTGGCATATAATGATTGTATAGGCTCCAGTGGAATGTTATGCCTCTCTTCGATCAGAACTTCTTCTAAATTCTGTAGTGACGAGAGAGGGGAAATCTGCTCCGAAGCCTGCTCTCCAATACCGCCCACAAGGGTTCGACAATGTTCAAATCCAGGGACTTGAGAGCTCTAATAAAAGGGACATTATTGCTTACTGTGCTTTTCAAATAAGTGAGTTCTATTACAGAACAAAAGCAAAGACGTGTTTTATGGCATCAACTGCTATGGTTCTACGCACAACGAATCATCGTAAAATAAGTGAAAGGGAGTCTGCATGTGTGTACGTTAAAGGCGGAGGAAATTGTGCCAAAATTAAAATTGTTGGTGATCTTACACATTATTATAGAAATTAAATAAAGTTAAATTCCTTATCTCCTTCCTTTATAAGATTCTGCAGTTCAGTTGCATGCTCCTCGTATCACGATTGTACTGTCCTGGCAGTGTGAATGGGTGCGTTATCGTCCTAAAATACGGCATCATTGTTGAGGAATAACATTTGAATAATGGAATGCACCAGATTACCTAAAATGTTCACATAATCGTTGGCTGTAACACAGCCTTTGAGAGTAATGATGGGACCAACAGAATACCATGATATGACTGTCCACACCATCACGCTTCCGCCTCTATGCTTAACAGTTGAAATCGAGTAATCAGGATTGTAGGCTTCTTTCGGCGTTCTCCAGACGTAAACCCGGCCTGATGTTGGAAATAACGAAAACGTTGACTCGTCGGACTGTATGACGTGTTTCCACTGATCAGCCGTCCAGGATTTATGCTCCTGACACCATGTTTTACGCTTCTTTGCGTTGGTTGTCGTCACTAATGGTTTCGGTATAGCAGCTCGTCCATGAATACTCGCTTTGTGGAGATATCGGCGGGCACTGTCGATAGATACGGGGTCTCGAAGATGGCTATTGAGCTCTTCTTTCAGTTTAGCCGCCATAGTTTTGTGTTGTTTTGACCCAATTCATGTTTGCGTTCGACAATCTCTGTCATTTAGTTTTGATTTGCGTCCACTGTGATGTTTACGCGATGATGTCTTTTCATACTTTGTCTAGGCTGTCATGACTATTGAAACAGTTGCTCTTCAAACATTCAATAAGTTGGTTGCCTTGGTAACTGATGCTCCAGCTAATAGGGCCCCCACAATCTGCCCTCTTTGGAACGATGTTAGGTTTCTCATTGGCCGTCGACCACGGCCACCTGAATATAAATACGAAGTCTGCACTACTTGTAAACAGCCTGCACTGATGCCTAGTCCGTACTTAACACGTATAGTCCAGCGCGACACGTGCCTTGCGTGCGTCGTCGATTGTTAAACACAACCATCCCGTTACTGCCACTGTTCACATTATTTTGCCTATCCTCCGCAATTACGTTGAGCTTGTACGTCACCTACACCGAAAGTGCAGGCAGGATTTCCCCATTAAATTCAAAGCTGGGGTGCTATTCCAATATCGGAAAGCCTTGGCAACACCTACGATTTAAAGAAAGGGAAAATCGAGATGGGCTCAGGTATGAAGTGAAGTTTGTGTAAGGGAGGGCACTGAAGTAGGGTACTCCTTGCTGTTGTGTTAGCCACAATGCCAGAGTGATGTAGTGGATAACCCATATGCCTAGTAAGCCAGAGATCCAGATTCATGTCCTGGAAATGGCACAAATTTTAGTTCATTGCTACAGCTTCAACCCTAATCGAATGTATGATAAAATTACTGAAGCGTCGGAATACTCATAACGACTCGGAAGCAGCAGGCTGATAATGAGCATCGAGATTGCCATGGGCTGTTGCACTCACATGGGAGTCAGGTGGCACATATACACTCCTGGAAATGGAAAAAAGAACACATTGACACCGGTGTGTCAGACCCACCATACTTGCTCCGGACACTGCGAGAGGGCTGTACAAGCAATGATCACACGCACGGCACAGCGGACACACCAGGAACCGCGGTGTTGGCCGTCGAATGGCGCTAGCTGCGCAGCATTTGTGCACCGCCGCCGTCAGTGTCAGCCTGTTTGCCGTGGCATACGGAGCTCCATCGCAGTCTTTAACACTGGTAGCATGCCGCGACAGCGTGGACGTGAACCGTATGTGCAGTTGACGGACTTTGAGCGAGGGCGTATAGTGGGCATGCGGGAGGCCGGGTGGACGTACCGCCGAATTGCTCAACACGTGGGGCGTGAGGTCTCCACAGTACATCGATGTTGTCGCCAGTGGTCGGCGGAAGGTGCACGTGCCCGTCGACCTGGGACCGGACCGCAGCGACGCACGGATGCACGCCAAGACCGTAGGATCCTACGCAGTGCCGTAGGGGACCGCACCGCCACATCCCAGCAAATTAGGGACACGGTTGCTCCTGGGGTATCGGCGAGGACCATTCGCAACCGTCTCCATGAAGCTGGGCTACGGTCCCGCACACCGTTAGGCCGTCTTCCGCTCACGCCCCAACATCGTGCAGCCCGCCTCCAGTGGTGTCGCGACAGGCGTGAATGGAGGGACGAATGGAGACGTGTCGTCTTCAGCGATGAGAGTCGCTTCTGCCTTGGTGCCAATAATGGTCGTATGCGTGTTTGGCGCCGTGCAGGTGTGCGCCACAATCAGGACTGCATACGACCGAGGCACACAGGGCCAACACCCGGTATCATGGTGTGGGGAGTGATCTCCTACACTGGCCGTACACCACTGGTGATCGTCGAGGGGACACTGAATAGTGCACGGTACATCCAAACCGTCATCGAACCCATCGTTCTACCATTCCTAGACCGGCAAGGGAACTTGCTGTTCCAACAGGACAATGCACGTCCGCATGTATCCCGTGCCACCCAACGTGCTCTAGAAGGTGTAAGTCAACTACCCTGGCCAGCAAGATCTCCGGATCTGTCCCCCATTGAGCATGTTTGGGACTGGATGAAGCGTCGTCTCACGCGGTCTGCACGTCCAGCACGAACGCTGGTCCAACTGAGGCGCCAGGTGGAAATGGCATGGCAAGCCGTTCCACAGGACTACATCCAGCATCTCTACGATCGTCTCCATGGGAGAATAGCAGCCTGCATTGCTGCGAAAGGTGGATATACACTGTACTAGTGCCGACATTGTGCATGCTCTGTTGCCTGTGTCTATGTGCCTGTGGTTCTGTCAGTGTGATCATGTGACGTATCTGACCCCAGGAATGTGTCAATAAAGTTTCCCCTTCCTGGGACAATGAATTCACGGTGTTCTTATTTCAATTTCCAGGAGTGTATTTTGTCTGATGAGGTCCATCCCATGGTACAATGTTTGTTTCCCAATGGTGATGATGCTTTCCAAAACGACAGGGCTCCTGTTCACACAGCTCACAACGTCCAGGACTGGATTTGTGAACACGAGGATGAAGTGTCGCAGCCTCCGAGACCACCACAGTGCTCAGATCAATATTATTGAGTCTCTGTGGTCTACATTGCAGAGAAGGGTGCGCGATTGCTATCCACCACCGTCATCGTTACCTGACCTTATCACTATTTTGCAGGAATAACAGTATAAGATTCCCATTAAAACGGTGCGGACCTGCGTTCATCCATTCCGGGACGACAGGAAACTTTTTGAATGTCTATGGTTTTCCTACCCTTCATTAGGCATGGTAACGTGTTGTGTTTTTGCTCTTTTCATACTTTCCCCACCCCCTGTATATCAAACCGAATGACAGTGATTTGCCACTATGGACTTTATATTAAGAACTCAGCTACAGCCACACTTGGCAACTTAAATACTTTTTGTCAAAGTTTGTCTTCTGCCAATGCTCCAGTCACTGGCTGTGGGACACCAAACAGCCTAAAACGAGTGTTTAAGAGGCTTCTTACCGAATTAATTGTCTTCAGTGATACGCTGGCAGTGCAGTGGATGAAGTCACCAACAGCTAGTTCCTCAGACACAAGTGGCCTCGGTCTGCCGCCAGCCCGACCCTTTGCACTACAGCGTGTCTTCCCAAAACGCAATACTGCGACTGTCTCTCCTCCATCGGGCTACAGCGAACACAGTGACCCACTGGAGGGGCCCATCATACCACAGTCTACACTGGTCAGCTGAACCACGAAGACTCCAAGGCTTAAGAGGAACATAGACTGAGGTCAATACTGTGTCGTCAGCGATCTGGAAGCCTGCAGGCTGTGCATCTTGCGCTCTCTAGCGTGACGAGTTAAAACAAGTTGCTAGGTTACAGAGTCAACGATATGACAGAGGGAAACTTCTATTGACAGGAGCAGACGCATGGCTGTGTAAACTTTGATGCAATGAATGCCGATTTGTAAGTTATTGGTTACCAAGATAGCAGTAACCATTCGGATGGCTACATGGTTCGACAAAGGACGTCTGGAACGCAGAGATACCTTCCTGGGCCATATTTGATGAAGTATTCTCGTTCCCAGGAATGATCGAAGACACTCTAAAAGAATAACTTTTATTAGCGAAACACCCCACCTGCATATCCGCCCCCCTCCCCCTCTCCCTAAATTCTATAAGTTCCTCCAGATCCTCGAGCGCCATGCACTCCACCTCGCCTTCTGCATACGCCTCCCATCCCCCACGTGGATCTTCTATGACCTGATTCAATTCCCCCCTCTGCTCCTATTCCTTGAACATATCCACATACTCTACACCAGGGCTTCCCAACCTTTTCAGCTGGCAGACCCCTTCTTCAGTCGAAAATCCATGGCGGACCCCTAGTCAGTCAAGAGCACATCCAGACACTTACTAGTGGATTTACTCCCTTTGTTCAACACACTATAGCCTGATTAAAATTACTTGGTAATTGAAATTTCACACGATGGAACTGGCTTCCTCCAAGAGCAATCAACGTCACATCCAAACTGCTCGCTGTTGACAAGCTGCCGCTTATGGTCTGTTCATTTCCACTATTTGGCTACTGTTGTGTAAGAAGCATACATATTTCGTAACAGTCGTATGTGTGTGTGTGTGTGTGTGTGTGATTATTTGTGAAATCCGAAGAAAAATGTTCAAATGTATGTAAAGTCTTCCTTTGGTCGTCCTCACTCCTCATTCATTTCAACTGGAAGCTTCCCTTGTTGTGAAGGCGATGGAGAAACTGCACCCCTCTACAATGATCCTGTCTTCAGCCAGCGATCCATGTTGGAAGTAATAAACTAATCAGAAATCGACTTATGAAATAGGTAGTGCACTGACACAGCAAGTTTAACATTTAATTATGCCTGGGGCCGCATACGTGCCAGCGAGCGCTGTGATTGGTCGACAAAGCTCGTTCCGCGCATGCGTAAAAGGTTTCAGCGCATCTAGCCGTGAGCCGGGGCACAAACGACCAATGTATTGTTGCGAAACAGTCGATCAGAGAAGCCGCATTCTCCGGCACTAAACTGTGTATGCGTTCTCACTTAGGAACCGCAAAGGCTGCTTGGGAATACGACCTGAAGTAAAAGTACACATGTTTTTCACACGAAAAAAAATAATCATGAATTTGATTTTCACATTTTTATTCAATAATTTTACCCATTATTTTACACGATTTGGTGAAAGGTGGCCGCGGACGCCCTAGAAAGAGCCGGCGGACCCCTAAGGGGTCCGCGGACCACAGGTTGGGAAGCCCTGCTCTACACCTACCGCCACCTTGATCCCCCTCATCCCCTGGTTGCTCCTCTCCTCTCCCACCCCCACCCTCTGCCGCCCCTTCACTGTTGTGTCCCCCCTACCCTCCATCTCCACAGCCTTCATCTCGTTTCCCAAGGTGGCTTCCGTCAACTCCCCCTCCCAGATGATGCCCTCTCTCCCTCCATTTAGCCCTCCTATCAACTCCAATCCTCACCTCCCCCTCCATTCCTCTGTCCTTTTCCTGGGCTCCCTCTTCCCCCCCTCCCATCCTGTTTTTCCATGCCTTCCCTCTCTCTGCCTCCCTTCTCTCCCTCGAGTCCTTTTGCATTTCCCTCCTCTGCCTTTCCATATTCCTTCTCGCGTCTGCCTTGCCCTCCCTCCTTATGAATCCTCTCCCTCTGCCCTCTGTCAGTCCCCCCCCCCCTTTCGTTTTTTCTCTTCTCCCCCTTTTTTTCCTCTCATCTGTCCAGGTTATCCCCCCCCCCCACCCTCCAATCTGCCCTTGGCTGTGCTGTGTCATCTTCTTGCCGACTTTTTAGTGCAGTGTTTCCAGTGATTGTTAAGTGTTGTGCTTCTTTTCCGAAGTGTTGCGAACGGACATCATACTGTCACTGGGTGTGATATTTATATCTCTTGCGAACAGAAACCAGACTTTCGCCATGTGTTTTAATTGTCTGTCTACTATTTTTCTGTCTGCTTCCTGTGTATTTTATTAGCATCGCCCACCCTTTGTTTTATGTTTTAACTTTCCACAATTTTCCGCCGCTTTACAATTTAAGTCACAGTTTTATCGCCTGGTTTTGTTGTTTCTTATCTTCCTATGTTTTAAAAATTCTGTAGGCTGAAGAGCAGCATACTAAGCTGCTACCAGCCCGCCCCCTTCGGGGGGAATCGAAATTCAATAAAGGAAAAAAATAGCGAAACACCTCTATAGTGCAGTGTTTAAGTAAGTGCTCAGTGTTGTTCGTCCCCTTTCAGTGTTGCAAACAGACACCATACTGTCGCTAGGTGTGTTTTTTAACTCTTTCGAACAGAAACGAGACTGTCGCCATGTTTTTTAATTATGCCTGTCTAATTATTGTATGTTTTAATCAGCCTCACCAACCCTTTGTTTTTATATTTTCACTTCCGCAACTTTTCGCCATGTTACAGTTTTACACCGTCACCGTTTTATTGCCTGTTTTTGTTGTTTGTTATCTACTCATTCTGTTTTTAACTCTTCTGTAGGCTGTAAAGTGGCATATTACGCTGCTGCCAGCCCGCCCCCGCCCCTCTGGGGCGGGAGTGGGAATCGAAATTCAGTAAAGAAAACAAAATAGCAAAACAAAACTCCATTATAATGTCCTGGGTCGAAGCAGGCGGCGGTAAGAAGACCTGGGATGTTACTGGCCCAGTGCTGATGGCGTGGAGCGCTGACACGCAACAGCTGGTAATGCCGGTAGTGCTGCAACTGAAATGCTGACGCGGCTGGACCCAACTTCTGCTACTGCCGACTTGAGGCATAGGGCGTGACTGACTGCACGGTCGGGCTGTGGCCTAAATAGTCGGGAGCGGATGGGTATCCGTGTGGCGCTGCTAGGGTACGTGACCTGGCGTGGCAATAAAGTGCCCTGCCAACAGCGATCTCTGCTGCGACAGGCACTCCGCCTGTCGGCGACGCTGGCGCTCCTAGACTGTGGAGGCGACGTGTAACTCCGTGGTAAATAGACCAGCCCGTACAAGGTGCCGATGAAAGCCGTTCATCCACGTCCTCCTGGTGGGGCAGCTTCCCGCACGGCCTGCCTGGTGTGCGGTGGAATCGACTACCAGGTGGATACGACGGTTGGTAGTAGGACCAGCAAGGTAATGCAACCTAACATGTCTGGAGAGTTCCCCGAGAACTCGCTTGTAAGATGGAGCTAGCTTTTACTAGGAATGGTTGTTTAAGGTTGCAATAGAAAGTAGCTGCTACTAACACTCTGCTGTTTTGTTGGTGGGACAAAATATTAAGTAGAACCCGGCAGGATCACTCAATATCACTTTTGTCACTGTCGTGGAGCAGTGAGTTCGTAGCATCCACGTAGTCAGCGTCTAGCACTAATGATCTCGTGGTAGGTGCTATACTAATAAAATTCTGGCTCTACATCATGCACTTATAGGAGTAGTATTATTCACAAGATGAAATTATCTGTGTGATTCAGGCGATCTAAAGACAACCGCCATCCGCTCTCTGTGTAGTATAGTCAGATGCTACGGCTTACAGGCTTGGCAACACGTCATCATGCTCCACTGTTCAGTGCTGGAATTTGCCTCTCTCGCTCGTCTCAACCCTACGGTGGCGACCTTAAAATCGTTCCGTAACTTCCACTGATCCTTGATTACATGCCAAACCTGATATTGCACTCTTTCCTCTCGATATGTTCTTCTTTTTGTTTGTAAATCTTAAATGCTGAATACATTTCAATTAATGGGTGAATTTTGGGTTCCTCCCACTGTTTTGATCGTGGTACAGACTTTACTGTTTAGTTACAACTCCACGATAGGCTTTCATTAACTGATGCTAAAATAAACAGTTTGATTCACTCGTGTAAGTTGCTTCCAAGGCCACACAGTGCGGCAGCATCCTCTTTGGGTTTCTCTTCTTAGAGGAGGTCATAGACAGTCGAGATGTACCACGAAAGTCGAGGCGTTGAACACTAATCGTCCTTCCTAAGAGTCACTCCTGGACGGAAAATGGTGGGAAATATGAAAGGAAGTTTGTGGCCTAACGTCCCAGTGCCAACATGGTCACTACAGACGTAGCACCTACCTTGGATCAGAATATGATGGGGGAGGAAGTTGCCTGTAGTTAAATGGAACTATTTGGGCCAGAGTCGTTTTCAAGTCTCAACCTATGATGTACACTCACGTTCAGAAAAAAAGAAGAAAAAAAAACAGAACACTTTGAAAGATGAGATATAGCACTTCCATATTTACAGGACATGTACATTATTATGTTCTGCAGAAATGGTTAGCATTTCAGTGACCTCGCTTCAGAATGTGTTCCGTTGCCCGGTAGAAACAGGGTCCGCTGTGGGCCCTGAAAACTTGTTCCGTGCGTTATGGCATCGACGCATATAAGGTGCGAGTGCTGTCCTGCGATGTAGCCATCCATGCTGCGTTCACCTGGTTCCGAAGTTCGTCTGTGGTGGTTGGCATCAGGCCATAGCGCTGCACCTTTCATTTTACCATATAACACGCGTTTTCGATTGGCAACAAGTCTGGTGGTCGGGCGGGCTAGGCCACAAGGCTGACATCCTGTGACACCAAGTCAACATAGGTCGTGCATTGTCTTGCTGAAAAATGGCGTCTGGGGTTTTGTGCGGAATGGGTGTGGCTATGGGTCACAGGATTTCATTCCCGTAGGTCACACAGATCACAGCACGCTGGATACGCACCAACTGTGGCTATACTCAATAGCACCCCACACTACAAGGCCTTGAATTGACGTTGTACGTCTTCTGCGAAGCAGTGACTCTGATGCTGCTCCTCCAGTCTGCAGCGAACCAAAATTCGGCCATTATTTTCAAATAGACAGAACCTGGATTCATCCGGAGACTCTATCTGATGCCATTATCGTTCCCAGTGACATCGTCCCATGCAGTATTGCCGTTTAGCATGTTTCTGTACATTCGTCAAAGGTAGGCGCAGAAATTGACGACGCGCACGTAACCCATGCCGTAATAAACGGCGAAGGACGTCACCCATGATAGTGTATGATGTGTTACACGCTTACGCTTGAGCCAAGAAGGATGCCATTCGAATGATTCGCGGAGGGTGATCTGGCGATGCGACCTGACCCCTCTCGTCGTGTTCTACGGTCTTCCGTAAACTATTCTCTACACACTCGTCGCACTGCCGAAACGCTTCGTCCCACACAAGCAGCAATTTCCCGGATGGATGTATCAGATTCCCTCATGCCAATAACGCACCCTCTTTCAAACTCACTGCTTTGACGGTAAGGTTCGCGTGTATGTCTGAGAGGCCTCCTGCGCGTCTGCTCGAGTCACACTGATACGTTACCTTCCGTTTATAGCGACAACGAGAACCGCATGCACGTGTTGACCTTGAACACGCGGGACGACATGGTTCAAATGCTAATCATCTCTACAGAACATACTAATGTACTTGTCCTGTGCGTATAAACATCCTATCTCCAGTCGTTTTTTTCTGAATGTGAGTGAATACGTGTAGACTGAACGGACGAGTGAAAATTTGGAGTAAGACCGGAATTCGAACCCAGGTCTCCTTCTCACTAGGCAGATGTGCTAACCACTACTCCACCCTGGAAAAGTGGTTTTGCACAACTGCACGCACTCCTTTAGCATGCCTGTGTCTTTTCTACTCTTGCATTTGCTTTTCACAATTTAAGGAAACCCAGGGATAATGTTATCCGAATATATCGACTGGGTTTAGAAAAGCATTCCGTTTGAACGCAAACTGCCTACGTAGCTCAGGAGTCAGCGAGTCTGGCTGCTATGCGGAAGTCCCGGACTGAATTCCAGTACTGCTCGGGACTGGTGGGAAGACTGGTCCAAGATGCATCAGCCTCCTGAGACCAATTTAGATCTTGAACAGCCAGGAGAGCGGTGTGCTGACCCCATGTCCTTCCGTATCGCATCCAGTGGCGCATTTATCAGAGGATGTCGGTCGATCCCAACGGGGTCAGAGCAAGAATCACGAGATTTTTGTTGTCTGCTGAATGCGATTTCTGTATTTCAACTGCTGCACTGGTTCGCTCCTCGCTCGACGATGACTCTGAACATGGAGGTTAGCATAGCACTTCACACCACGGCACTGCGCCCAGTTACGGAGTATGAGGCAGCGGCGTGGGAGACGTAGTTCGTAACCATGTCAGTAACAGCAGTATCGGATGAACGTCTAGCTCTCCTCCAAATAACTTCCGAGCGCACAACTGCACAGGACGATCGGTCTCCCTTCCTATGCCAGATATGTGGGTCGCTCCAAAAAAAATCATAAGGTGGCAAGATTTTACACCTTACAATACATTCGTAACGCACAATAACAAGGAATTAGACTGAGTTTTGATATCGTCTGATAGGAGCTGAGCCGTTTTATTATGAATACAGAATACGACAGACAACATGTACATCTTGGCAGTAATAATTGAATCTCACTTGCACGTTGAGTGATCGCTATTGTGTTGCTGTGAAAATCTCGGTGGAGGAACGGGAGAAGGGCATCGCAGCGGGAGTGCAGCCAGAACTGGCAAACAGGAAAGACTGCGAGGAGCCAGCCGATGGTGGATGCAGAAAGATCCTTTCTGTGACGGCACTCCTCTCTAGGAGCTGTCTGGAGATGCAACAGCGGCGCAGCTATTGTAAGCGAGTGTCATTAACCCGGAGATGCCGATGGCGCCAGCTTTCATAAGGATGCATCCGAAACGGAATGCAAGGACAAGCGGCGTGCGATGATGGTCGGCACTTTTTTTATACATATAATGCAGAAGCTGTAGCGGGCCTGTGCCACGGAGTTACGTCGATTGACGCGCTTACCGCGATTTTTAACGCAGATATTTCAAATTGGTAGATTTGTATGAAGCGGGAAGGAGAGGAAATTTGTTCTAGAAAGTTCGACAGGAGAAACAAAACGTGAGGTTGTGGGTGGCCAGTGCTTTTTAAGAGTGAGGGGAGTGGGAGGATGAACAAAGCGCACTATGATTCTCCCACTCGTACTTAGAGGGGAGGTAAGCAGAGGTGAGTTGTAGAGCCAGCAGTTTTTAGAGAGGGGAAATCTGTCTGAGCCACCAAGCTGAGCAGACTTTTGTCGGAGCCCCTGGGCTGGATGGAACTTCTGTTGTAGGCGGTAGCTAGCGTACAGAACATTGCTGTTCGGTTAAGATGATTCTGAAATTCATCTCTTGGCTGAGAGTTCTCTCTTGCATCTACCACACAATTTTATGGAGAGCTCTTTCTCTGTTATAGACTTACAACTAAGACGCTTTTGAATTTCGCCCCTTTGACTGGGAGTTCACGTTTTACGTTGGTTATTGGCGGTGATGCTATTGCGACAGAGCTTTGATTTAGCATTTTGTGGACAACAGTCTGCTGTCTCGGGATTTAGTTTCCAGACTGAAAACACTGTGAGACCACAATCTTGCTCGCAAGGCATGATACTCCGAGAGTCGCAACTGCACGCCGCCAGCACACTGACTGAGACAGTGAAATACACACCCACTCCGACATTCAAGGCAGATAGTTCAAATTGCTGGGATCACTTGCAAGGGTTTCTCCACTGAGGTTCCACTTCAATCGACTGGACTAGATTCTTCTAATTTTTCACTATGGAAACAAAGACAGTCATTCCGTGTAGAGAATGTCAGATCACGTTATTTACAATTGGCAGAATTAGGCAGAAAATAGTCAGTATTAGTTTTTGCAGTCACCACAGTTGTAATTCTTGATGATTCATTCCTACTTTAAATTTTATATTTAATTGGTATCTACATAACGTGTTACGAGAGAATTTGTTTACTACACGTTATTCAGGCTGAGATACTACAGTGCATTAGAGCTTATATTACTCACACCGCAGTCCTCCCCCCCCCCCCCCCCCCCCCCCAGTTTTTAGACTCTTACACTTTCATGATATAGGAATAATATCGCAGCTAAGATCATTTTGTTATGATCACAGATTTGTGCATATTTTCGGGTATTAAATTCACTGTTTTTCATGCTGATGCTGTTGGTGTTTTGGGCATATGCCAGGTTCAAATTAGCGGTACATTAGTTCAATAAAATTGTTCAGTGATTGACAGTAGGGTCACAAATGTTGTAATAAAATGAATACTGTAGTTTTAGTCTTTGTATGATGCCATTAGAAGTGGTTTTAGTGTTGGTGTCTCAGTTGGTTACACCATGAGTATCCTCGAACTTCTGATATGTTCTTGACATTGATATTGCTTTGACTGTTGTTTAGTTTTTATGCTCTTTGTTTTTAGTGGACTTACTTCTTATAATATTTCAATATCACATGTCTATGTATATTTTTCATTTGTTGTAGTTCTCACCAGATGGTTAGTTTGTTGTTATTACGTGACATTGTAATAACATTCAATATTTTAACAGTATCATGAGTAATTACACACACATCAAAAAACGTTTTGCATCACCTCGGTTCCGAGAGTTCCGGAACTTGTACAGAAAACAGGAATAGAGATCAACATAAACATCATTGCCACCCTTTTTATTGCTCATGAAAACCACACATTGCTTGTTGTACCACCATACAGCGAGACCTTCAGAGGTGGTGGTCCAGATTGCTGTACACACCGGTACCTCTAGTACCTAGTAACACGTCCTTTTGCATTGATCTATGCCTGTATTCGTCGTGGCATACTATCCACAAGTCCATCAAGACACTGTTGGTCGAGAGTGCCCCACTCCTCAACGGCGATTCGGCGTAGATCCCTCAGAGTGGTTGGTGGGTTACATCGTCCATAAACAGCCCTTTTCAATCTATCCCAGGCATGTTCGATAAGGTTCATGTCTGGAGAACATGCTGGCCACTCTAGTCCAGCGTTGTCGTTATCCTGAAGGAAGCGATGTGCACGATGGGGCGCGAATTGCCGTCCATGAAGGCGAATGCCTCGCCAATATGCTGCCAATACGGTTGCACTATCGGTCGAAGGATGGCATTCACGTATCGTACAGCCATTACGGCGCCTTCCATGACCATCAGCGGTGTACGTCGGCCCCCACATAATGGCAACCAAAAGCAGCAGGGAACCTCCACCTTCCTGCACTCGCTGGACAGTGTGTCTAAGGCGTTCAGCCTGACCGGGTTGCCTCCAAACACGTCTCCGACGATTGTCAGGTTGAAGGCATATGCGACACTCATCGGTGGAGAGAACGAAATGCCAATCCTGAGCGGTCCATTCGGCATGTTGTTGGGCCCATTTGTACCGCGCTGCATGGTGTCGTGGTTGCAAAGATGGACCTCACCATGGACGTCGGGAGTGAAGCTGCGCATCATGCACACTATTGTGCACACTTTGTGTCGTAACACGGCGTCCTGTAGCTGCACGACAAGCGTTATTCAACATGATGGCTATATTGTCAGGGTTCCTCCGAGCCATAATCAGTAGGTAGCGGTCATCCACTGCATTAGTAGCCCTTGGGCGGCCTGAGCGAGGCATGTTATCGATAGTTCCTGTCTCTCTGTACCTCCTCCATGCCCGAACAACATCGCTTTGGTTCACTCCAAGATGCCTGGACACTTCCCTTGTTGAGAGCCCTTCCTGGCACAAAGTAACGATGCGGACGTGATCGAACCGTCTTGGCATGGTTGAACTACAGACAACACGAGCCGTGTCTCTCCTTCCTGGTGGAATGACTGGAACTAATCGGCTGTCGGCCCCCTCCGTCTAATAGGCGCTGCTCGTATATGGTTGTTTACATCTTTGGGCGGATTCAGTGACATCTCTGAACAGTCAAAGGGACTGTGTCTGTGATACAATATCCACAGTCAACGCCTATCTTCAGAAGTTCTGGGAACTGGGGTGATGCAAAACTTTTTTTGATGTGTGTATTACATAATACTGTATACAGTATTCAGTTCCTCATTTGGTTAACCTATTTGTTTACTCAATCCTCTGGTATTGGTTTGATGTTCGAGTTGTTTTGCTACTGCAAGTCTGAACGATTCATGGTAGTTCGATTGCCTCATATAATTGTTCAGCAGTACACGTGTATGTGTATTTTCATATATTGCCGTTCTTACCAAATGGTTGGTTGTTTTTATCGCGTGACAACATAATATCATATGACATTACAATAAAATCATGTGACTATTATATTACATAGTTCTGTACAGAAAAAGTCATATAGAACTGTATCTTCTTTTACTGTATTTCTTTTATTGTTATTTATGAGCATATGTATCTCTCTGTGACTGCACTATAGTGTACATATATTTTTTTACTTTTCTTTGACCTATGGTCTTTGACTTGTTGATTCGTTTATCAACTCTTATGTGTTTCCCTACTGGGTTTTGCTCTGCTGAGCGATGGTGTTGTGCACTTACTGGTCTTACAGATTTTCATGTTTTCGATTCTGTTGTCTGCTTGGTTAAGCCTGTACTATGGAGTTAAATGGCTCTGAGCACTATGGGACTCAACTGCTGAGGTCATTAGTCCCCTAGAACTTAGAACTAGTTAAACCTAACTAACCTAAGGACATCACAAACATCCATGCCCGAGGCAGGATTCGAACCTGCGACCGTTGCGGTCTTGCGGTTCCAGACTGCAGCGCCTTTAACCGCACGGCCACTTCGGCCGGCTACTATGGAGTTAAGCATCAATTTTCTTACGTTTTTGGGTCAGCAATGGGGTATTATCTTCTGGCTAAATCGCATGTAACCAATGTGAAGTTGTTATAATAGATATTTTTCATAAGTACACTTAATTTTTCCGATTAATAATTGCCATGGAAATGTAATGCGTTTCGAGATTCACAGTTTTCACTTTGTTTCCATTTTTGTGCTAGCACTGTGAAGATGGTCCATGGTCGAAACTGTCAGATGGCACATTGTTTGTCATGCATTTCTCCAAGTATAACGATGCTGTTGACAGACGCCTGAAATTTTTTTTATCACACTGCAGGTATTGTGTAGCAAAAGGCACAAGATATCATCGGGCCAGGTGTTGGGCCCGTACGGTGCCTGTGAATGTAATATGGCAATTTTTGTTCTCCTCAGAGACTCTGCATATGGATATGTTTATCATGATACTGCTCACATAATGGGAATCGACTGAAAAGGCTACATAGAGCCATTCCTGAATCCAGCGTTGTCATCGAGGGCACCACTTTCTGCACGTACTCTGTCCTGTCGCGTCAATGGAAGTCATAAGATGGTCACCGTCTTGGCAGTACGTGGTGGTTCAGACGTCGCCGCCCTTTCAGTGTGGATACTGTCTTTCTTCAGGCAAGCCCATTTCATGACTGGAACTACGCAATGTGGCTGTACGATCCTGCACGGCCAAGTGAACATTTAAGTCTGTCGGTCTCTTCGTGCGTTAGTCGCTTCTGCCATTGATATCCAACAAGGCATTTTGTATAGTCCTGCAGAAGCCACACTGATTGCATATAGCATGACAGACACGAGCAGCAACATCGCATTACAGTAAACCACGGTCTCGACAAGTCACGATCCTGCTGCTGGCAGTGGTTACTCTTCCTTACACGAGAAATAACATCCTCTTCTCATAAACTAGCGTAAATCAAATGTGTTTTTTTAATGCGAAACCAAATCCGTATTTTTTCATATATATACTGAATGTAGATGGCGTTACTCCAACCAACTTTGCCCTGTTCAGCTGAAATGCTAATCTCTGCATGTTGAAGGACGTAGTAGACTGCAGCTTGGCATAATTAAATGCTACATTCATGGTGCTGCAATTTTAATGGCTAGCAATACAGATAGGGTTGATGGGGATGTCTGTGCAACGAAACACTGTTACCTGTTGCTCATTCAAAAGCTGTAAACAGCTTTTTTACTATGCTCTATTTGTTGCCTGTAGCTGTTCTCGCATATCAATAGTTTTGTTACAACGAGAGATGGAGAGGAAGGAAGTTCCTGTGAGTGCATTGACATCAGCTGCCCTCACGTGTCTGCCTGTTCGGGTAAGCATACCTCCTGATTTACTCCCCACTCTCCCCTCTTCCGAGGTGTCCCAACCTACAACGCTGGCATGTGTAACATTGCTGTCCAGTAGTGCGCACAGATGGACATGTGCAGGAGCGTGCATGTGTGCATCATGATACTGAAGTAGTATGGAAGTATGCATTAAACACATAGAAGATTTATAAGAATTGCATTCATTACTTTGAATCGTTTCAAGTATCCCATATCAATAAACAAAAGCTTTTTCACAAATACAATAAAGTTCAAAAGTCAATGAGTAGATATCTTTTTCAAACAGTTGACACTTTTCCCTTCACATAATGTACTTCAAATCAATAAGTCTCGTCTACCACACACTCCCTACAGTACCCTCGTGGCTAAAATTATCTATTTACCAAATGTCATCGAAATCGGTTCTGCAGGTTAGTAATAATAAATTTAAACGTCATGCAGGCTGTGGCAGTTTTTCACGCATCTCAGTGTTTATCACGTCATATATCTTGAACTATGTGTTGTACGATGATATACTTTGGGAGGTATATTCAGTGGTATATGTGAACAATGTCTGCAAAATGTGTCACGAATACAGTTAGTAGTAAAGAAGTAATAAATTAAAGCGTAATGCCTGATGCGAAAATGGACAACGAAAATGTTTCCTTTCATCGTTTCTGTGGGTAATGTCAGCGGGAAAATGTTTCGTAAAAGCATGAAATTATGTGTAAAATTTGTAGCAGTCGACTAAGTGGTCTTATTGTCAAATACTGGAGTAATAAAATCTGGGTATTCGCTCGTCATGACCAACACTTGTTTTTCACCCTCACCCCAGTCCACCGTTCCAGACAGTAAATGATATGTGTACCAGTTTGATTGAAGTCAGTCCAGTGGCCTCGGAGGAGACGTGGAACATATACACATACATACACACGTTTTTATAACGTGTGTGGATATGTTTTCCTCGTGATTCGATTTTGGTGAAATAAAATCCTTACAGTGCTTCAAACTAAGTTCAAGTTTCCTGTGAAAACCTCATGATAATTCGTCCAATAATTTGGAGGATTAGCGTGTTCAGACAAACAGACTCGATGGTTTTAGATAACACTTTCAACCACGACATCCCTTTATTTCGTTGTCAGATTTTGATGAACTCAAGTTCATACTGTGCCCCAAACTATGCTCAAGTTACCTGCGAAAACCCCATGAAAATTCGTCTAGTAGTATGTGGATTAGCATGTTCAGAGACAAACAGACAGACAGGAAATATTTACAGGTTTTTTATTATTATAGATAGATACACAAAATAATTCAGAACAATCTTCACAAAATGAATTTTTTTTGTTTGTAATACGTCAGTCTTCTGACTGGTTTGATGCGGCCCGGCACGACTTTCTCTCCTGTGCCAACCTCTTCATCTCAGAGTAGCACTTACAACCCACGTCCTCAATTATTTGCTGGATGTATTCCAATCTCTGTCTTCCTCTAAAGCTCCCTCTAGTAACACGGAACTCAATCCCTATTGTCATAACAGATGTCCTATCATCCTGCCCCTTCTCCTTGTCAGTGTTTTCCACATATTCCTTTCCTCTTCAATTCTGCGAACAACCTCCTCATTCCTTACAGTCCACCTGTAGCACCACATCTCAAATCCTTCGATTCTCTTCCATTCTGGTTTTCCAATAGTTCTTGTTTCACTACCATAAAATGCTGTTCTCCAAACGTATATTCTCAGAAATTTCTTCCTCAAATTAAGGCCTATGTTTGATATTAGTAGACTTCTCCTGGCCAGGAATGCCCTTTTTGCCAGTATTAGTTTCCTCCTTGCTCCGTCTGTCATTGGTTATTTCGCTGCCTAGGTAGCATAACTCCTTAACTTCATCTACTTCGTGACGATCAATCCTGATGTTAAGTTTCTTGCTGTTCTCATTGCTGCTACTTCTCACTACATTCGTTTTTCTTCGATTTACTCTCAGTCAATATTCTGTACTCATTAGACGACCAACCCCATTTGGCATATGATGTAATTCTTCATTTTCACTCAGGATAGCAATGTCATCAGCGAATCGTATCATTGATGTCCTCTCACTTTGAATTTTAATTCCACTCCTGAACCTTTCTGTTATTTCCATCATTGCTTCTTCGATGTACAGATTGAACAGTAGGGGCGAAAGACTTCATCCCTGTCTCACACCCTTTTTATGGTCGTCCATTCTTATTATTACCTCTTGGATCTTGGACTTATTGTATGCTACCCGTCTCTCCCTATAGCTTACCCTTATTTTCTCAGAATTTCGAACATCTTGCACCATTTTACATTGTCCAACGCTTTTTCTAGGTCGACAAATCTTATGAACGAGTCTTGATGCATAGAGTAACGATTATTAAGACGGAAGTTTAACCAAAAGACGTATTCTCTGCTGATTTCCACCGAGACACGGTATGACGAATTCTGTTTGTGGAGAAAGAAGAAAGCAGCTGGCTTAATCGCTCTGGTGAATGACAGATACGATGGTCTGGCGGCTGCCAGCGAGTATTTCGAAAATTGGAAGGCTTGTATGACGCTCGCTCACTGCCGCGATTAACAATAATAGACGAATTGCGGTCATAACGCTAGTCAACATCCGAAAAGCGAATCTTTAGTTTACCCAAGATCTTAGCGTAGAACACATTCCGTAAAAACTGGGTGAAATGATACGTTGGTAAAACACTGCTTTCATATTTTGAAGGACAGCGGTTCAAATCTCAATCAGGACGTACAGATGTAGCTTTTTAGTGCTGTCCATAAAGCTCTTAAATGTCGTGATGGTTCCTTAGAGGGCACGGCTGGCTTCTTTCTGCATCCTTTGAAAAGGGCATGGCCTATCTCATTTCCCCATGCTTCCATAATCTGTGCTCTCTAATGACCTGTTCGTAGATGGTGCTTTAAATTCTAAGCTTGCTTTCTTTTCCTTCCCTATCCTTGCTTAGTCTGAACTTTCTAATGACCTCATTCTAGATTGGGCGTTAACCACTAATTTTTCTTCCCTTTCCTTCCCCACTTTTTCATAATCCGATTTTTCTAATGACCTACTTGTAGATGGGGCTTTCGTCCTTTCTTTCTCTTCCCCATCCTTCCATAATCCGTACTTTCTAATAATTAGATGAGGTACTCAACCCTAATTTCCTCCCTTTTCCTTCGCTATCCCTATTTTATCTGAGCTTCCTGATGACTTCGTTCTAGATGGGGCATTAAACACTAATCGTCTTTTCTTTTTCTTCCTCTTCCTTTCATGATCCCCTTGGGCTCAGCCTCTAACGGCATCATCCCTGATGTGAGATTGAACCCTAATTTTCCTTCTTTAAATTCTATAGGCCGGAATAGATGATTCTACAGGGCACAAATGGAGTACAAAGCTGGTGAAGGGACATATGTTTCAGAGTACACTGTTCATCCTTCATTGCTGCTGCCCAGCAAATGACTGCAGTCAGGTGTGGGTGGCAAGGCAGGCAATTTAGATTGTGGAAAATGTAGCAAGACCTTCACTGGACCGTGGAACTATTGAGGTGTCCGAAAAACCCGGATAAATGAGGTTTCTTGCTTCATCACTAGAGTGTTCATATTATTATATGGCGTCTTACAGGAGAACAGCTCCTCACCATAAGAACAGCAATAGACGAAATAAAAGGCAAAGGGAAAAAAGAAGAAAAGAGAAAAAGGAAAAAAATAATTAAGAAGTATAATGAAGAAAGAAAAAAGATAAAGATACTTTGATTCTAAGGATTGCATGGGTAGGAATGAAAAATAGTTTGTTCATTAATATTAATACTAATTGTGGTGTTGGAAGTGGTTGTATTTCAATAAAATGACGATTAAGGACCCTAGGCTGGTCAGCTAAATGTCGAGGGGTTTCAACAAGAATGCTTTTACTTGTTCACTCTCCCAACTGGATCGGGTCGTTGGCCCTGGCTGAACGCCTGTTATGAGACGCAACCTGTTAATTAAAACTACCCCTTCACTAATTTTGATTAATATTTAATAACTAAATAGTGTTCAGGGAACTGATTACTACTAAACAAACAAGGATAGCATTGAACAAATTTATTGAACACCAATCTTCCTGACATCAAACTAAACAATGATATACATTTATAAGTGATAAAATTAAGCTAGTAATGACAATGGCCCTTAAATTCCAAAACTAACTCTTAAGGTCGGATAACGCATCTGTTATTTTCTACTCTCTCCCCTTGTCAGACGGCATAAAATACGTCAGACAAACCTACTGCAGTTAACAAATTCTCAATAAGAGCGTGGCTGGAAAACTGAGCTCTGGTAATCACAGGCGTGCGTAATATCGGATTAAATGCCGAAACTGAGCACCACGTTACCAAATGCAGCGTCGTGGACAGGTCAGCAAGCTGTCGATGGCGTCTGCGTAGTCGAGGAGCCTCAATTGTAACAAAAATGAATTTATTTTCGCGAACGGGCTTCCTGTTCGTAAACCCCTATTCAAAACCTAATTCTGTTTCCTTTCCAATCGTCTCGCATTCGCTAAGACGGGACTCACCACCCGAATGTGGAATCCAGTAACGTCTTTAATAAAGTGTGGCTCAAGGAAATTGCTCTGCTCCTGTCTGCTTCCTGTGAGACATTATTCCCAACTGTAATTAGCGGAATCAGCCTGTCTCTAACAGTAAAACATGACAGTACCCCTAACTGAATACTAGTTTCAGTTGCAGCTGGCAGACTAATTCAAAGTTCTGCACAGCACACTGAAAAGAATTTACTCTCCTACAGCAGAGCCGAAAGCACGACGTCCGCTCACTACAGGAGCTAAGATGCTTCTCCTCGATAACAGCTCCAAAAGCTTCCCTCTGCAAAAATCAGCACCCCTACGCTATTTTTCTAGCTGGCCAATGCCGTGGCTCTAGACCAGCACAGTTCGCTCCCACTGTTATTTCCTGACTTCTTCCAGCCAATTAAAACACTCTGCGCCTTACTGCGCCTAGAATGTTCTGGAACAAACTGAAAATCCGTTCAAAATTGAACCCAGCAATCGTGTCTCTCTGTTCGCCCTCGCTCGGGAAAAGGTCATTGCACTAGCTTAACCGCGTTTCTTAGAAAGCCCCAGAAAACGTTAAGATTCGTGGGAAGGCTCCCTTAGGCGCCAGCTCATCTCGAAATAGTGGCGTCGGCGTAACGTCCAGCGCCAACGAGGCGCTGTCCTTGAGGCCCCGCGCAATGGGTCCCTATCTGCTCCGGCGGCGCGTCTCCCCCAGTGTGACGCTTTCGCATGCCGACTCGTAATGGTCGGTTGTAAACTTCCACAACCCTCTGCCCTGCCTTTGAGCAGTGCCGCTCGTCCGCTCCAGCCAAACTCCGTGAAAATATCACCTGAACTCCGATTTCATGCAACATGCGAATTTCGTAAAGTTAATACTCGTCTTATGCCATCTGATACTCCCTATATTAATTTCAATAGGCTGATTGCCTGATAAATAACATAATAACCGATATCTAACTCGTCTTTGCAACAATTATTATATTACAGTAAGGTGCAAAATACTGCTACCTTACAGTGTCATCCTCAGATACCACTCATGTGCTGGCCATCAAAAGCCCGCAAGCGCATCACAAACGACAGTATCTGCGAATCCTGAGGGTTAACGCCAGCTTGGCAGTATACGCAAGTCGGACGCCACACCTCCACTCTCCGGGAAGATCACACGACACCAGCACCCTCACCGGCGCTGGCGTAAAGATGCAGCACTCACCGGCGCTAGTGCTTGGGGCCTAGTTCGTCAGCGCAGATCGTCTATTCAGTTCGGCAACTCAGCTCCACGGGACAGCAGCTGTCGACGTCATAATTAGTTAGGGCTGCGAGAACCGGCGCTGTTGAGTTGACAAAAGATTCTATTCAGAGATTGGGAAATGGTTGTTACGTTCTACAAGGTTAGTTCTCCAAAGATACGTAAATGTGTTTCGTTATTCAATTATAGCACTTTCTATTGATATTCTGTAGTATGCACAACTATCCTGTCTGTCTCCTGCTTCTTAATTGGCGAATTACTGTTGTGACCATCCGAGACCCAATACTAATCATGTAAAAATATCCTATAAAGAAGCTCGTTCCACATCGTTTCAATAGAACAATCGTTCAAATGATCTATGGAACATTAAGTAACTAACTAACTGACTAAAGGAACTTTCTCTTTCGTCTCTTTGGGACCTGTGATAAATACACAAAGCATTTTTAAAGATGTAGAATATGTCAATATTATGGTGACTACTTACATTCCTTCATAGCGTACCAAACATAGCATTTTCCAAGTGTATATTTGTCCGTGGCACGAGGTGAGAATAGTGTTTCACTGTTTTGAGAATATGGCAATAAATTCCAGGTGATATTCTGTTATCTAAATGTGATGTGTATCACCTAAATAGTACATATCTGGGATGTCACTGGACACTAGCCGAGGTCTCATACCCCACACTTACACAATCTACAGAAGTTACATGACTGGTTCGTTATCGTGTATCCGTATAAGGATGAGCTCACTTCATAGTTAATTATACATGTCACCAGTCTTAGTGTACCTGAGGGAGAGGACTGTTGTGGTCATTAATATATATGGGGAGCAAACTAGTAGGCACCACACGTGCAACCACCAGTGGACTAAAGGCAGCCTGTAAATTTAATGATCCAGCATGCATGTCGACGTATCTTCAGCTTTGGAAAATTCATGTTTAGAAAACGCATGGCCTCTACATGCTATGTCATCAATTATCGTGCTCGCATCGTAGCATGAATGTGCACTATCATGAATGAGATCATCACTCACAATAGAAAAACAGTGTGATGTTCCAAGGAAGTGAGCAACACATGTGAATATTGATACCGGTGATGTGTGCCAGTGGTAACTTTGAATTTAACTTTGCATTTTAGAGACCATGTTTATTCTCTTAAAATATGGAATATTTTTAAAACAGGATGGTCAGAAACAGTCTGAAAAGCCTGTAAAGGTATTGCAAGCTAGGTTGTGCTGATAAATAATTGTTAAGAAAAAATTCGATACGAGAGTTAATTAGCATTGATGTTAGCCAATCAGCCCGATGCGATCGCAAATTCAAGCACCCCGCCTCAAAGTTGTTGCCAAATGTGTTATTCGTTCGCTTTCCTAAACCCGAACAAGAGGACAATACAAAAGTTGGACATGAGATTGTTCCATGAATCTAACACGAAACAAAGGCTGAACAGTCTCGTACATCATCATGAGAACAACTGACACCAGATGTATCTAGCGGGCCGTCTGAATTTCTTCCCGAAACGGCCTGATTGACTAACCTCAGCGTTAGTTAACTGGGAAACGGCGCAACGTAGAGAATTTTTTAGCAATTATTTCTCAGCGTAACCAACCCTGCAGCAACACTCTTACAAGCTATTTAGATGGTTTCCAACGACTGTGTGTACAAGCTAAGTACCTTATGTCCCCTGGGTATGTATTTATTCCCATCTTCTACCATCCTGTCTCCACCTTCCCCTGTCTCTGTACACCTTCTTTACCCCTCTCTGTCCATCTCCTTAACTCCCTCTCCCCCTCCCCATCAGTGTCTGTGTTCTCCTGCCCCTCTCCTGTCTATTCCCCCCTCCCCCATCTCACTGTCCATCTGCTCCTCCCACTCTGTCCATCTGCTCCTCCCTCCTCTGTCCGTCTCTTCCCCCCTTTAATTACACCTCTCCCTATCCTCTATTTGTCCGTCTCCTCCTCTCTCTGTCCATCTCCTCCTTTCCCCTTCTCTGTCCATCACCCCCTCCTCCCCCCCTCCATCTTCATCTCCACCTCTTTTATTTCTTTGTCCATCTTCTCTTCTCCCCTCTCTCTGTCCATCTCCTTCTCCTCCTTTTCTCTGTCCGTTTCTTCCTCACTCTCTGTCTGAACACCCCTGCATCCTCCCTGCCTATCTCTTCCTCCCACTGTCTCTGTCCATCTGTTCTTTTTTCCTTTCTCTTTCCATCTCCTCTTCTCCCCTCTCTCTGTCCATTCCCCCCTCCCCCCATCTCTGTTCATTCCTTCTCCCTCGCTGTCTCTCCATCTCCTCCTCCCCCTTTCTCTCCATGCTATCACACCCACTTCAATAGAAGGCTGGTGGTTCTCACCCCCACAGTTCTTTTATCTCTTTCCATATTGTAGCTAGTTTGTTTGAAATGTTTACGTCTCTGGTCAGATTCGTTACTGCATGCGAGTCGACCGGACTTCAGCAGTCGCTTATCGAAGCAGCCTGCCACCCTCGTGAACTCTACATACAAATGGCCAAACAAGCGATTTTATGTTCAGATAGAATCCAACACAATCATGCAAATGTTAAACTGATAATTATTCATGTTGATAAGTGCTAATGTGGCCGAGGTTTCATTATACACAAAATAAAATACAATTCAATTCCTAAAGTTAAAAAGGACCCAACTAACATCCCAAATTAAAATAAAATAATAGGTTTCTCGTAATGGCACTAGCATTACTTTGGAAACACGGAGACACTGAGACTGCAGTTCTGTGAGTTTCAATCCTCTGACGATATTTATTTTTAATGGAAAGATTCGCCTCATAAGAATATTGTAGGAGAAAAAGATGAAATGAGAAAAATCTATCTTAAAAATACTAATTTATTTGCTCTCAATCGATGTTGTAAACTTTCACCAAAAAATGTAAATAGCAATGTGCATACAACATTAAGATTTTTCTGAATCACCAACATGATATTATCCAGATTTATGAACATGTACCTGTGCAGAAAGCCCCTAATGCTCTCTGGAAAACTGTAAATTGGGATTCAAATCACTTTCCACAGTCTAGGCAAGTCACAAAATGGACGTATAGCGGATAGCGTCGACTTTTGATCCCAGTGCCATAAAGAACAAACGATAAAAGCAATCTCAAGATCAAAACAGACTCGCAAACTGTGAGTTACGCAGTACAAAGATAACACAAGCGCTAATCGTTTACTCCAAAACAGCGAAAGGAGCGCCAAGTAAAAGCAGGAATCAAACAGAGACTCTCCAGCGACGAGACTCAAACAGCTGCCACGTGCTTGTTCGAGAATCGACAACCGACTGCACACTCTCACACATCTCAAAATTATCATAGGAGGGAAGGAAATTATAAGGTTTTCAACTGCGACAACTGAAAATCTTTTTCTCTCTTCCTGCATGCAGGATAAGCTTGTAAAATTTCCTCCTCCAGCACTTGTTGTATCCGATGTCAGCAAACTCAAAGTTGGCAGTGTACTGATCCTCACCTTTTGACTGGCGCAACAATGTCTGGGTGCGTAAATGCAGCTCAATTCCCACGCTGTTTATGGAAACATAGCGGTGGCTCTCTTCTCTACTTTTGCTTTTAGGACAACCTGCAGGCTTTTGTTCAAATCTCTCGGGAGTTCACGTGGCACACACTGCTTTGAAAGGAATTTTTGAAGTACTCTATATTAAGAGATATGCAAAGACTGCACATGGGACTTCATGATAGGAAACATTATTCCATGAAGTACTGAATTTTCTTATGTTAACGGATTTTTGGGTACATCACGAAGAGAAGTACAGGTTATCCGTCACTACTCTGGCGCTGACTTACTAATTCACACACTACAAATGTGTATGGATAGACGAGTCAAAAAATTGACGTTGAGACCTGTAACTAAAAGATGTAGACGATACAAATGCGTGGTACCGCTTCTACGTAAATCTTTTACTGGATACTGTGTAACAAGCTGTACGCTTCTGTGCAGCTGGTCTTATCCTCCACTCGCTATCGCTGCCATAAAAGCGCTCGCTTCTCAAAAAACGTGTTTTCTTTATCTCGAGAGTAGCTTGTGTGAAGTGGCAAACAGTGCTTTTTAACTAATACTGCCCAAGAAAATGTCGACCTATGCCCGCTCATCCGACTGTTATTAGTCAATTACCGACAGTCAAAATCACTCCACACTTCCATTTATCTCTGAGAAAACAGTTCTTTTATTATTACGTTCACTTCAGTGAGTAAAATTAGAGTAAAAATTTAATTAATGATAGTAAAACAGACTTTTATTTTGCCTAACTTTCACAGACACTTTTATTATTACAATACCTAGGTACTGAGGTTTGATGTCTTATCCACTCGGTGCACTGCAGCTCACAAGAATCTCAAAAACATCATTTCTGATGCTAAATTGGAAGCTTCTACTGCAAAGGACTTATTACGGTGGCTGGTATCATCTGACATGTCCCAGTGACGCACTGTAAGTATGTTTATGTCGTAGGAACAGTCTTTACAACATGTACTACAAGCTCTCTTACGTGCATGATTGGCAAACTGAAACTGGTCCGGAAAATATTTCATGCACCGTAATATAGACAACCCAACAAACGTAATCAGCATCTTGGGCAGCTGATGTAAGTTGGATTACCTACCTGGAAGTGCATGAAATTTTTTCCGCGCCAGTTTTATCTTGTCCACCACGTACAGGTCATGAACGTACATTGTTATTATGTAGAAGAACTTGTTTTGCATACTTCTGTGTGGTAAATGGTTCAAATGGCTCTGAGCACTATGGGACTTAACATCTGAGGTCATCAGTCCCCTAGAACTTAGAACTACTTAAACCTAACTAACTTAAGGACATCACACACATCCATGCCCGATGCAGGATTCGAACCTGCGACCGTAGCAGTCGCGCGGTTCCGGACTGCAGCGCCTAGAACCGCGTGGCCACCGAGGTCGGCCTCTGTGTTGTAAAATCACACTATTAAATAGAGTGAGTCACTGCTTTCCATAAATTAGGAAAAATACAGCAATTTAGTAGAAAACCATGTGATCTGGAGGACGCCATCAGTTGGTGCCTGTAGCGGATCCCGTTTTCGGTTGTGGTAATGGGGGGAGGGGTCACACTTTCTTACTGTTCTCCTCCCCCTCAACTCCCGAATATAACTGGAAATCACCCCCTCTTCCCCTGCCCGCCGCTTTTGAAGTACCACAGAGGTCTTGAATTTAATAATAATAATAATAATAATAATAACATATAAATGTTTTACTATAATAACAATAATAATAATTTCTTTAAATGATTTTGTAGTAGATTACTTTAGCGTAACTTTCAAGGAATTAGTATCCCTTTAATTTACTTCTATGGTCACAAACTTTTTGTTAACAGGTTACCGATTTCGGTCGATAATGACCATCATCAGATCTGCAGAAAAAAATGGGGAAAAAAACATAAATATACTCGCAGATTGTCTACAGCTTAAAAACAATACATAGACCATAATGAAAAGTACTACTGACGAATATATGCATCTGTGCGCTTTTAAGTATGAAGAGGCATACCTGTTTTGTAAAAGCAACATCCTAATGTACTGCAGCGATTTTGGCCTCGTCAAAATAATGTTAAATGCAGAATCTACATCTACATTTATACTCCGCAAGCCACCCAATGGTATGTGGCGGAGGGCACTTTACGTGCCACTGTCATTCCCTCCCTTTCCTGCTCCAGTCGCGTATGGTTCGCGGGAAGAACCAGCATCGTCAAATATATATAAATAAAATCATATGCAAGGGGTATGTTGTCAGTAGCACTACTATTCAAAACAAACTGCCGTTTCAGAGTTATACAGTATTCCAGACGCATTTGTCTGAAAAATTGAAATGTACGTGTGTCATGCAACTGATCTTAGAGCTGTAATAGCACCAATCTCTGACGGCTTTGATGGTATCTTATGTACAGTGCGCAACAAAATTAAAGGAACACTTATTCGAAATCCCGTAATTGTCTCCCCATTCCGTTGCATAAGTTTGAATCTGGCTCAAAGATGCCTACAGCCTTCCTGGGCTATGATTCAAAAGCGTGGCGCCCTGCGACGTCACTATAGGGCTCGGCGGCACTTCGAACAGCAAGGTGTCGATACATGTGAGAAAAAGGCCACACCTCAGAAGTTCATGTGAGTTATAATGTAGGCTAACGATGTCACATTAGCACCAAATTCCACCGTGCACGTGTCATACTATGTGAACGTCGACTTACATTTCACCCCTTTCTTTGACGCCTTTGCGATGGAGGTCAGAACCGCGACAAATAGCACTGCAATCAAGCTGTTTTCTTATGGGTGGCGGATCAAAACATTTCAGACACACTGCCGCTCAGAATCGACACGGAAAGGCCCCAGGGGGTGGCGTAAAGGGCGCCAATGAAACCATCCCTTCGCTTGGAGCGTCAATTCCCACAAATTTCGCTTTCGAAAACGGAAGTCCGCAGTGCGATAAACAACAGTACGACGTTCTTGCCAACGTTTGACTGTGCTGCCATCTTCTACATCTACATCTACATGGATATCCTGCAAATCACATTTAAGTGCCTGGCACAGTGTTCATCGAACCACCTTCACAACTCTCTATTATTGCAATCTCGTATAGCGCGCGGAAAGAACGAACACCTATATCTTTCCGTACGAGCTCTGATTTCCCTTATTTTATCGTGGTGATCGTTTCTCCCTGTGTAGGTCGGTGTTAACAAATTATTTTCGCATTCGGAGGAGAAACTTGGTGATTGAAATTTCGTGAGAGGATTCCGTCGCAACGAAAAACGTCTTTGTTTTAATGATGTCCAACCCAAATCCTTATCATTTCAGTGACACTCTCTCCTCTATTTCGCGATAATACAAAACGTGCAGCCCTTCTTTGAACTTTTTCGATGTACCCCGTCAACCCCATCTGGTAAGGATCCCACACCACGCAGCAGTATTCTAAAACAGGACGGACAAGCGTATTGTAGGCAGTCTCCTTAGTACGAGGGCTATTCCGAAAGTAAGGTCCGATCGGTCACGAAATGGAAACGACTATGAAAATCCGATAAAGCTTTGCACAGATGTGTTGGGTAGTGTCTCTAGTATAACCCCAGTTAGCATCACGTCGCTCTTCCCATTTCTGAGCTCGCAGTGAGTGCGTAAAGATGTCTAGAAAATAGTGTCTGCCGCCAAGTACGAGGGCCTGGTGAGAAATTTCCCCTGAAGCTATGCAGCTAACATTACATAACTGTCGTGCTGTTTCGTCTTCAAGACAATTCTCAGCCGCATTCTGCAGGGGCAATGAAGATGCTCCTGCATCGTTTTCAAATGGAAATGTGAGATTACCCACAATACAGCCCGTAATTGTCTCCCTCTGAGTTTCAGCTCTGGTCACATGAACCGCTGTCTTTGAAGACAACATTTCGGCACAAGACAACGAGCCGTAGGCCAGCGTAGAGAATTGGCGGAGAGCACTGGCGGCTGCCTTCTATAGCGAGGGTATTGGAAAGTTGGTACAACGCTACGATACACGTCTACGTCGGGTCGGCGACTATGGAGATAAGTAGCTGCAAGGTGTATCTAACTGTTGCAAATAAAACATTTTTGATTTTTACCGTGGTTTCCATTTCGCGACCTATCGGACCTTACTTTCGGAATAGCCCTCGTAGATTTGTTACATTTTTTAAGTGTCCTGCCAATAAAACGCATTCTTTGGTCAGCCTTCCCCACAACATTCTCCTTGTGTTCCTTCCAGTTTAAGTTGTTCGTAATTATAATTCCTAGGTATTTAGTTGACATTACGGCCTTTAAATTGACTGATTTATCGTGTAACCGAAGTTAAACGGATTTCTTTTAGAACTCAAGTGGATGACCTCACACTTTTCTTATTTAGAGTCAACTGCCAATTTTCTCACCATACAGATATCTTTCCTGAATTGTTTTGCAATTTGCTTTGATCTTCTGATGACTTTATTAGTCTATAAACGAAAGCGTCATCTGCAAGCAACCTAAGACGGCAGCTCAGATTGTCTCCCAAATCGTTTATATAGAAAATAAACGGCAAAGGGCTTATAACAATACCTAGGGGAACGCCAGAAATCACTTCTGTTTTATTCGATTATTTTGCATCAATTACTACGAACTGTTTCCTCTCTGACAGGAAATCAGAATCCAGTCACATAACTGAGCCGATATTCCATAAGCACTAAATTTCGCTACAAGCCACTTGCGTGGTACAGTGTCACAAGCCTTCCGGAAATCTGAAATTCTGGGCGTTTGAACCCTACTATAAGGACGTAAGAGGGCTGAAACGCCATTGAACGTGATCTGTCCTCTTTGGAGTGTAGTGCAAATGCAATTTTTCCTCCGTTATACAGGGAGAAACCACTAGACACCGTTGAAAACCATTCGACGAAATCTGAACTTGATCCGAAACAGAAATAAGTTTTTGTGCTTTTTCATCTCTCCTTTTTCGCGCCCTCCTATGGAGTGATCACAGGAAGGTACAACATTAAGATGTGCGTGTTAAAGCCACAAATGGATCCTCTAAGACCTCCCCCAGCCTCTCTCTCCCGATCGGCAATACACTCGGTGCCACCCAAGCACCTTAGCTGAGCACGTTACATATGTACCTGCCAGAAACTTCGACATACTTTCGCTTTGTGGCTGCTCCAGCGTGTGAAAGTAGCTAACATCACTTGAGAGCTGTCGAAGGTGTTACCTAATCCTCAGGCGCTAGAGCAGACACGAGGCTGAATTTGTGTCAAAGTTTCAGACAGGTAGATTTGTAACGCACTCAACTAAGCTGCGTGGGTGGCACCAAGGGTGGGGGACCTCAGAGGGACCCTTTGCCGATTTATTAACGCACAACTTACAACTTAACGTTACCCCCCCCCCCCCCCCCCCCCCCGATAGGAGGGCTGAAAAAGCATATGAACCCTTTGCTGCTTCAGACCACGTTCAGATTTCGTCGAATGGTTTTTAATAGTCCTTACTGCTTCCCCCATATCACCCATGGTCTAAGGGTTGGCCGGCACGGTAGCTCAGCGTGTTCGATCAGAGTGTCAGCTGCCCTCTGAAATAAAAAAAACCTGAGTGAACCGATCAACGACGAACCTTAAAAAATGTCATGTGACGTCCGCCCCAAACAAATGCAACTAACTATAACGAACAAAATGAACTCAATAGAAAAAAAAAGGGTAGCGTCTTTGATTCATAATCAAAACGTCTTCAGTCCAGGGTTCGAATCCCGCCGTTGCTTAAATTTTGATTAATAATCAGCACTGGTGGCCGAAGACTTCCGGCATAAGAAGTCACCTCTCATTCTGCCAACGACCTTGTCAAAGAGGGTGGAGGAGCGAACAGATGTTCAGGGCACTCTCTTGTCCTTGGGGTCGAAGAATCAGCAATGATCAACGGCATGAGGATACAGAAGGCAATGGAAACCACTACATTAAAGACACGTATCGTGTATCCACAGGACATGTGGCCTTTAATTGAAGAAGTGTCATGATAATCTCTCCATTGGCAAAAGATTCCGGAATAGTCCCCCATTCGGATCTCCGGGAGGAGATTGCCAAGGGGCAGGTTACCATGAGAAAAGGATTAAATAATCAACGGGAGGATAACTTTCTCCGAGTCGGAGCGCGGAATGTCAGAAGCTTGAACGTGGTAGGGAAACTAGAAAACCTGAAAAGGGAAATGCAAAGGCTCAATCTAGATATAGTAGGGGTCAGTGAAGTGAAGTGGAAAGAAGACAAGGATTTCTGGTTGGATGAGTATCGGGTAATATCAACAGCAGCAGAAAATGGTATAACGGGAGTAGGATTCGTTATGAACTGGAAGGTAGGGAGGGCAGAGAGTGTGTTACTGTGAACAGTTCAATGATAGAGTTGTTCTTATCAGAATCGATAGCAATACCAACACCGACAACGACAGTTCAGGTATATATGCCGACGTCGCAAGCTGAATAGGAAGAGATAGAGAAAGTGTATGAGGATATTAAAACGGTGATACAGTATGTAAAGGGATATGAAAATCTAACAGTCATGGGAGACTGGAATGCAGTTGTAGGGGAAGGAGTATAACAAAAGGTTACAGGAGACTATGGGCTCGGGACAAGAAATGAGAGAGGGGAAAGACTAATTGAGTTCTGTAACAAGTTCCAGCTGGTAATAGCGAATACGATATTCAATAATCATAAGAGGAGGAGGTATACTTGGAAAAGGCTGGCTGATACGGGAAGATTTCAGTTAGATTACATCATGGTCAGACAGACATTCCGAAATCAGATACTGGATTGTAAGGCGTACCCAGGAGCAGACATAGACTCAGATCACAATATAGTAGTGATGAAGATTAGGATGAAATTCAGGACATTAGTCAGGAAGAATCAATACGCAAAGAAGTGGGATACGGTAGTACTAAGGAATGACGAGACAAGGTGAAGTTCTCTAAGGCTATGGACACAGCAATGAGCAATAGCTCAGTAGGCAGTACAGTTGAAGAGGAATGGACATCTCTAAAAAGGGCCATCATAGAAGTTGGGAAGAAAAACATAGGTACAAAGAAGGTAATGCGAAGAAACCAAGGGTAACATAATAAATACTTCAATTAATCGATGAAAGGAAGAAGTACAAAAATCTTCCAGAAAACTCAGGAATAGAGAAATACAAGTCGCTGAGGAATGAAATAAATAGGAAGTGCAGGGAAGCTAAGACGAAATGGATGCAGGAAAAATGTGAAGACATCGAAAAAGAAATGATTGTCGGAAGTGCAGACTCAGCATACAGGAAAGTCAAAGCAACCTTAGGTGACTTTAAAGGCAAGGGTGATAACATTAAGACTGCAACGGGAATTCCCCTGTTAAATGCAGAGGAGATAGCGGATAGGTGGAAAGAATACATTGAAACCCTGAAACGTCCCCTTTGAACATTTTACACGACTGTGCTTTAACCTGACACACAGTATTTTGTTTAGCGCAACGCAATCTGACTTTCAAAAATCTCTACAAAAGAATGGCCCTGACTAACATTAACCTGTACTTTTCACAAATCACTTACCTCACAAAAATCTTGGTTACTCCCCCTACTGCAATACAGCCAGCGCCACTACTGCCAGCTAAATAAAAGATTCAAACTATGGAAGGCACTAACTACTGATAGGGATAGTTAGCAAATGAAAGATATTAATAGAGAAAAAACAATGTATTTACCTTGATATCATCATATATAAATATATAGCAGTTCATGACAAATTTCAAAACTCCGCCATCTCTCTCCCCACATCCACCACTGCTGGCGGCTCACCTCCAACTGCGCAACGCTACGCGCTGTTCACAGCCAGCTGCCTAACACTACAATGGCGAGTATTACAACAATGCAAAGCAGCCACAGACCGCACACAGCACAGCCAGTGATTTTCATTCAGAGGTGGCGTTACCAATAAAAAAACCTAAACAGCCTACTTACATAGCCCCCATGCTCCCCACAAAAATTTTACAAATTGGTTTGGGCAGTGGCCAATACAGATTTGAAAAAAAAAATTTTATAATTACAATAACAAAGAAATCAAATGCACACACTTATTGATACAATGTTGGTCAAAAGCTAAAATTTTCTCACAGTCCATAAAGACAGTCCTGATCATTCATCACATTGCAGTGTTTTTCTACTTACAACCCTCTATGAGGGGGAAGATTCGTCTGATGTGATAGAAGAAGAAATAGGAAACGATTTAGAAGAGATAGGGGATCCACTATTAAATCAGCATTTAAAGGAGCTTTGGGAGACTTAAGATCAAATAAGGCTGAAGGGGTACATAATATTCCATCAGAATTTCTAAAACCATTGTGGGAAGTGGTAACAAAACGACTATTCACATTGGTGTGTAGAATGTATGAGTTTGACGACATACCATCGGAAATCATCATCCACACAATTCCGAAGACGGCAAGAGCTGACAAGTGCGAGAATTATCGCACAATCAGGTTAACAGCTCATGCATCCAAGTTGCTTACAAGAGTAATATGCAGAAGAATGGAAAAGAAAATTGAGGACGCGGTAAATAATGATCAGTTTGGCTTTAGGAAAGGTAAAGGCACGAGAGAGGCAATTCTGACGTTGCGGTTAATAATGGAAGCAAGGCTAAAAAGGAATCAAGACACTTTCATAGGATTTGACAAACTGAAAAAGCGTTCGACAGTATAAAATGGGCAAGATGTTCGAAATTCTGAGAAAGGTAGGGATAAGCTATAAGGAGAGACGGGTCATATACAATATGTACAAGAGCCAAGAGGGATTAATAAGAGTGGGCGACCAAGAACGAAGTGTTCGTATTAAAGTGGGTGTAAGACAAGGATGTAGCCTTTCGCCCCTACTGTTCAATTTGTACGTCGAGGAAGCAATGATGGAAATAAAAGAAAGGTTCAGGAGTGGAATTAAAATTCAAGGTAAAAAGATATCAATGATACAATTCTCGGATGACATTGCCGTCCTGAGTGAAAGTGAAGAAGCATTGCATGATCTGCTGAACGTAATGGACAGTCTAATGAGTGCAGAGTATGGATTGAGAGTTAATCGAAGAAAGACGAAGGTGATGAGAAGAAGTAGAAATGAGAACAGCGAGAAACTTAACATCAGGATTGATCGTCACGAAGTAGATGCAGTTAAGGAATTCTGCTACCTAGGCATAAAATAACCAATGACGGACGGAGCAAGGACATCAAAAGCAGACTAGCAATGGCAAAAAGGGCATTCCTGGCCAAGAGAAACCTGCTAATACCAAATATGGGCCTTACTTTGAGGAAGAAATTTCTGAGAATGTACGTTTGCAGGACAGCATTGTATGGTAGTTAAACATAGACTGTGGGAAAACCGGAACAGAAGAGAACCGAAGCATTTGAGATGTGGTGCTGCAGACGAATGTTGAAAATTAGGTAGAATGATAAGGTAAGGAATAAGGAGGTTCTGTGCAGAAACGTAGAGGAAAGGAATATATGGAAAACATTGATAAGAAGAAGGGCATGTGTTAAGACATGAGGGAATGACCTCCATGGTACTAGATGGAGCTGCAAAAACTGTAGAGGAAGACAGAGATTGAAATACATCCAGCAAATAACTGAGGACGAAGGTTGCAAGTGCTACGCTGAGATGAAGAGGTTTGCACAGGAGAGGAATTCACTGCGCGCCGCATGAAACCAGTCTGGAAGACCGATGACAAAAAAGAGAACTGCTTCCAAGTTGTACAGTAGAGCGAAACTTGCGGTTGGGCTACACTCCAACGGGGTCAGATTACGTTCTATGGTGTTACAGCCTCTTAATGTCCTTAGGGTATGGTTGAAACGCCCAGGAGGTGGCAGCAGTGTCTAACCTTGTAAAGAACGTCGTCCTGTTACTGATTGCACTGCGAACAGTCATTTTAGAACCGCAAAATGTGTGGGAATCAACTTCCCAAGCGAAGCGGTAGTTTCCTTTAGGCAAATTACGCCAGTCGCTGAGGCCATTTCGTATCGATTCGAAACGGTGACGTACGAAACGTTTTCCCTAGCCACCCGTAAGAATGCTGCGTGATTTCAACGGTGGTCGACGCCGTTCAGACCTCCATCGCAAAGCTGTGAAAAGAAGAGTTGAAAAGTTAGTAAGAGGGGGGTATGGGTTTCCCATTGTGTGACAGGTGGGTGGTAATGTTGGGCAGAACTGTGGTGGAATTTGGTGCCAGTGCGATAGCATTAACCTACCTTACAGTTCACATGAACTTCTGAGGTGGGGCCTCTCTATTTCGCAAGTGTCGCCACATTTCTGTTTGTAGCGTCGTCGAGCCCGATGCTGAGGTCGCAAGGCGCCAAGTTTTTTCACCAATACAGAGGAAGGTTGCAGGCATCTTTGATCCAAATTTCAAGCTGATGCGTCGAAATGGGAGTCAGTTAAGGAGTTTCTGAAAAAGTGATCCTTTAATCTTATTGTGCAGTGTATATTATAAACGCGGAAGCTTGTGTGTGTGTGTGTGTGTGTGTCTGTGTGTGTGTGTGTGTGTGTGTGAGAGAGAGAGAGAGAGAGTTCACTCTGTCCCGGCCGGTTTGAGGATTTTCTCTGCCCGGGGACTGGATGTTTGTGTTGTCTTCATCATTTAATGACAGTCATCAACATCCGTGACAGTGGCTGGATTGGATTGTGTAATAATTGGGACTTTGTACGGGCGCTGAAATCCGCGCAGTTGAGCGCCCCACAAACCGAACATAATCATCGTCCTTCACACTGAAACGGTTCGACGGATTTACTTGAAATTTGGAATGAAGATAGCTTATACGCTGAATTAACACATAGGCTACATTATATGTACCTACGTATCAAAGGAGTGGAGGTAGGGTGAAAACGAAGTGTAGCTCACAATGCGTGAACATCGATACCTCATGCATCCAGTATTTGAGAATGAGAGCACTTAGTGATTTGCTACAAACTTTACACACAATATCAAATTTTTATAAAATTTTTCTCCCTGGCAATTTCTCAGAAAATGATGAAAGGGAAAAACTTTATCGCCAACCACATTTTCATTGTTCACGCAGTAAAACTACCGCATGAAGCATGACGTTTTCATTTACTACTTCCTTACTAATTGTAATTACGAATCTTTTTGCAAACAGTATTCACTTATACCCCTGAACGTACCAACGGAGTTATATCATTGTACAACACATAATCCAGGAGATATTACGTCAAATAATTTAAATGCGTGAAAAACTGCCGCATCATGCGTACCGTTTTAATTTATTACTACTTTACTAGCGACTCTATTCACAACACATTTTGTAGACGGTAGCCAGATATATCACTTGCTGTACCTGAAAAATTATATCATTGTACGACATACAGGGTGATTCACCAAGATATGCAAATATTTTGATATGTTATTCTACAGTACAAGTAAAACTAAAGAAAAAATTTCATATAAACATAGGTCCACAAATGTTTATTTAAAGAGTTACGGGTTATAAAAGATTTTGCCTGAAATTTAGCAACTTCGCTAATATGAAGCCATCACAAAATTGTACGAGGTTAAAGTAAAGCACGATTTCCATTTATTTTGTTATTATTGGCCTGGTGACTAATAAAAGATGCCCCAGACGTGTATCTGCAGTAGTTTTCCAGAACATTCATAGAAGCACAGAGTATTATTCAAGTAAATTTGTTTACTTTCCATTAATAATGTAGAAACGTTTATGTCATTGTTGGGAACCGTTAGTGAGTTATTTATTGAAAGAGCATAATGATAACAGTGTATTTAGGTGAAACCACATAGTATTTGTTGTAGATTGTTCAGTTAACGTTATTACCAACATTTTCCCAAAATTAAATTGCCTACAACTTCGGTTGAAAACTTTGTGCTATTGTCGGGAATTTGAAAAACAAATTGGGCCAAGTAGTTAATGAACTAAAAATTTTCCGAAATTACGTCTTTGCTTCTCTGGATATTCTGTAAAACTACTGCAGATATACGTCTGTCTGGGACATGTTTTATTAGATTCACCAGATCAATAACAAGAAAATAAATGGGGACTCGTGCTTTACTTTAACCTCGTGCAGTTTTTCGGTGGCTTCATATTAGCGAAGTTGCTATATTACAGGCAAAATCTTTTATTAGCCGTAACTAAACACTTGCGGAGCTATATTTTTTATGAACTTTTTTCTTTAGTTTTACTTGTAGAATAACATATTAAAATATTTGCATATCTTCGTGAATCACCCTGTACAGTTCAGGAGACACGAAGTCACAAACATTGAGCAGCGTGAAAATGTAACTTCAAGGCGAAAGGCGCTAGAGATACAGGTGAAATATTTGTACAAATACCTTTGAAATTTATTAAATACATGTTAAATATATTTGAAATATGCGTACGTGAGCAAGGCCACGGTTAAAAAAACTCTTCATAAACCCATGGAACCATTTCAGTCACTTTTGGTACACACTTTTGCTACTTCTGGTAAGAAGTACTGTGAGGGTAAGAACCACCAGCCTCCTACTGAGACGGGGGTGATAGGGGTGAAGACAGAAGGGGCAGGAGGAGATCGTCAGAACTGGGTGTTGTGTATTGTCCTTAGGTTAGTTAGGTTTAAGTAGTTCTAAATTCTAGGGGACTGATGACCATAGCTGTTAAGTCCCATAGTGCTCAGAGCCATTTGAACCATTTTGAGATCGTCAGACAGAGAGGAGGAAGGAGGAGATGGATAAAGATAGGGGCTGAGGAGTAGATGGAAAGAGAGAGTAAAGGAGAATGAGATGGACAGAGAGAGGACGGAGGAGAAGACGAACAGCGAAAGGTGTGGAAGGATTTTGACCGAGGATGGGGGGTGGGGGAAGGGAGAGGAGATAAACAGAGAGTGACGGGTTGAAGAGGTTGGAGGTGGACAGAGAAAGGGGGTGGAGGTAGTTGACAATGAGGGGGGGGGAGGGGGAGGTAAGAAACGGACAGAGAGAGGGGGAAGGAGGAGATGGACTAACAGAAGATTGGAATAAATACATACTTGGGCCTTTTTTATAAATAACTGTTTAACCGCGAGTAACAACGCAGGTTGGAGGTAGTAATTCACATAACGTAAAACATGTGTGCCCGTACAGCTCTCCGTAATGCATTTGGCATAATAACTGTAAACACAAGTTTTCGAACTACAGCTACTCGCGAGTGTAAATTAGTAAATGGGTACAGGGACCGCTGTTTCTTTCAGTCGTTCCCGCCAATCTTTCGGAAAGTCAGTTTCCTTGTTATTTTTTTCTTGGTGGAGGGTTTGCGTCAATCAGATTCCTGTGTTTTCTGGATCTACCTGTAGAGTCACGAACCACGGGGGGTTTGTCGTTGGCAGTAGATCTGGCCAGCGTGTGGTGGTGCGCCATGACATGTCTGGGATGTTTTCTGCAACCGGTCAGAGCGTAAGGCCATGCCCGCGGGCTGTCCCTCACACAAGCAACTGAAAAATGTTCTGTGATAAACACAGCTTGAAAATTTACAGAATTTCTTGCCAGTTTAGAGTCCTCAGTTTAGAGTTTGACCTCATGGTGTCATTCAGAGAACTACTCTACTGGCCATTAAAACTGCAGCACCACGAAGATGACGTGCTACAGACGCGAAATTTAACCGACAGGAAGAAGATGTTGATATGCAAATGATTAACTTTTCAGAGCATTCACACAAGGTTGGCGCGGTGGCGACACCTACAACGTGCTGACATGAGGAAAGTTTCCAACCGATTTCTCATACACAAACAGCAGTTGACCGGCGTTGCCTGGTGAAACGTTGTTGTGATGCCTCGTGTAGGGAGGAGAAATGCGTACCATCACATTTCCGACTCTGATAAAGGTCGAATTATAGCCTATCGCGATTGTGGTTTATCGTATCGTGACATTGCTGCTCGCGTTGGTCGAGATCCAATGACTGTTAGCAGAATATGGAATCGGTGGGTCCAGGAGGGTAATACGGAACGCCGTGCTGGATCCCAACGGCCTCGTATCACTAGCAGTCGAGATGACAGGCATCTTACCCGCATGCGTGTAACTGATCGCGCAGCCACGTCTCGTTGCCTGAGTCAACAGATGGGGACGTTTGCAAGACAACAACCATCTGCACGAATAGTTCGACGACGTTTGCAGCAGCATGGACTATCAACTCTGAGACCGTGGCTGCGGATACCCTTTACGCTGCATCACAGACAGGAGCGCCTGCGATGGTATACTCAACGACGAACCTGGGTGCACGATTGACAAAACGTCATTTTTTCCGATGAATCCAGGTTCTGTTTACAGCATCATGATGGTCGCATCCGTGTTTGGCGACATTGCGGTGAACGCACATTGGGAGCGTGAATTTGTCATCGCCATACTGGCGTATCACCCGGCGTGATGGTATGGGGTGCCATTGGTTACACGTCTCGGTCACCTCTTGTTCGCATTGACGGCACTCTGAACAATGCACGTTACATTTCAGATGTGTTACGACCCGTGGCTCTACCCTTTATTCGATCCCTGCGAAACCCTACATTTCAGCAGGATAATGCACGACCGCATGTTGCAGGTCCTGTGCGGGCCTTTCTGTACACAAAAAATGTTGGACTTCTGCCCTGGCCAACACATTCTCCAGATCTCTCACCAATTGAAAACGTCTGGTCAATGGTGGCCTAGCAACTGGCTCGTCACAATACGCCAGTCACTACTCTTGATGAACTGTGGTATCGTGTTGAAGCTGCATGGGCAGCTGTAACTGTACACGCCATTCAAGCTCTGTTTGACTCAATGCCCAGGCGTATCAAGGCCGTTATTACGGCCAGAGGTGGTTGTTCTGGGTACTGATTTCTCAGGATCTATGTACCTAAATTGAGTGAAAATGTAATCACATGTCAGTTCTAGTATAATATATTTGTCCAATGAATACCCGTTTATCATCAGCATTTCTTCTCGGTGTAGCAATTTTAATGGCCAGTAGCGTAACTGCCACGGAGGATCACTGACAAAATCGAGGCAGATCAAACTCAGAAGTGGATAGATGTTGGCCTCCCGTTGTGTTAGAAGGTGGCAAAATTTCTGACGACGAGTTCGTCATCGTGAAGACTTAGCGAAACTGATCGACATCTGCTCCCTGCACGAATGGTCAGTAATTGCTGTTAAGTAATTGACATTATCGGAACTGTGGCCTATCTTCGTCACAGTCAGTGGATATTACTCACCGGTCTCACAAGAAGGAAAATTTGTGTAATGGTTCGTAAAATTTCAAAACTCCATATCTGAATGGTACCACAAGTCGGTAGTGGAAGCGGGAACTGGGTTAATAAAGTGCGGAGTCACTGCTTCCAATTATTAATTAAAAATACTGCAACGGCAAAAAAGTTAGAACTTAAATAATTGTCTGCCACTGCACTTAAATGTTAGACGGTCTACACTGAATGACTTGTTTCACTCCTTTGAAAGAATGTCTCTTTATCGGTTACAATCAGCCAATACTTAAAATCATTTGTAACGACTAACAAAAGGTTATAAACAACGAATACTGATGATATGCAAGATAAATTACATTAGGATTTCACCAAGACGAAAGGTTATAGTCTGTAGACCCAAAAAGCCTCCACACATGTGACAATAAAATTCCTTCTACTCACATAATTAAAATAGTTGTTATCTTGATAAAAAGGTCAAGTTCGGAGTTTTAAGGAATGTCAGCACGCCAGTGAACAACCAAATAATACAAGGATAAAAGCTGAAGTAATGAATTAAAATCTGCGCCAAGACCGGAACCTGAACAGATGTGCTGTCCCCTACACCACCCTAACTGTGGCAAACGCAGGTGCCTTACAGATCACCTAGTCCAATGCCCTCGCTAACACAAACATCAATTCAAACCAGCTATCCAGAAATGGAGAGCCTTGGCAATACTGACGATTTAAGAAGAGGAAAATCAAGATGGGCAGAGGTGTAAACTGAAGTTTGTGCTAGGGAGGGCACTGGACTAGGGTAATCCATGCATAGCCACAATTACAGGATGGTGTGCTGGATAGCCCATCTGCCTAGTAAGCGAGAGATCCAGGTTCAGGTCCTGCTGTTGGCACACATTTCAATTCATTATTTCAGCTTCTATCCTTATCGAAGATAAAGTTGAGATTTAATATGTCTCCAGGAAAACGTAATTATATCAAACCAAAGGATACTTCATAAAGTGATTAGCATGTTAAGGAGCACACGGTTCTAAAAAACGCTCTTCTAGCTCATACGGAAGGAAAACAACTTAAAATAACGCTACATAAAATAAATAGTATGTGGAGCTCCACTTAACTTTCAAACCAGCCAATACAACATCGTACATCGCATAACCTGTCACATATATACAGGGCTATTACAAATGATTGAAGCGATTTCATAAATTCACTGAAGCTCCATTCATTGACATATGGTCACGACACACTACAGATACGTAGAAAAACTCATAAAGTTTTGTTCGGCTAAAGCCGCACTTCAGGTTTCTGCCGCCAGAGCGCTTGAGAGTGCAGTGAGACAAAATGGCGACAGGAGCCGAGAAAGCGTATGTCGTGCTTGAAATGCACTCACATCAGTCAGTCATAACAGTGCAAAGACACTTCAGGACGAAGTTCAACAAAGATCCACCAACTGCTAACTCCATTCGGCAATGGTATGCGCAGTTTAAAGCTTCTGGATGCCTCTGTAACGGGAAATCAACGGGTCGGCCTGCAGTGAGCGAAGAAACGGTTGAACGCGTGCGGGCAAGTTTCACGCGTAGCCCGCGGAAGTCGACGAAAAAAGCAAGCAGGGAACTAAAAGTACCACAGCCGACGGTTTGGAAAATCTTACGGAAAAGGCTAAAGCAGAAGCCTTACCGTTTACAATTGCTACAAGCCCTGACACCCGATGACAAAGTCACACGCTTTGAATTTTCGGCGCGGTTGCAACAGCTCATGGAAGAGGATGCGTTCAGTGCGAAACTTGTTTTCAGTGATGAAGCAACATTTTTTCTTAATGGTGAAGTGAACAGACACAATGTGCGAATCTGGGCGGTAGAGAATCCTCACGCATTCGTGCAGCAAATTCGCAATTCACCAAAAGTTAACGTGTTTTGTGCAATCTCACGGTTTAAAGTTTACGGCCCCTTTTTCTTCTGCGAAAAAAACGTTACAGGACACGTGTATCTGGACATGCTGGAAAATTGGCTCATGCCACAACTAGAGACCGGCAGCGCCGACTTCATCTTTCAACAGGATGGTGCTCCACCGCACTTCCATCATGATGTTCGGCATTTCTTAAACAGGAGATGGGAAAACCGATGGATCGGTTGTGGTGGAGATCATGATCAGCAATTCATGTCATGGCCTCCACGTTCTCCCGACTTAACCCCATGCGATTTCTAAAAAATGGTTCAAATGGTTCTGAGCACTATGGGACTCAACTGCTGAGGTTATTAGTCCCCTAGAACTTAGAACTAGTTAAACCTAACTAACCTAAGGACATCACAAACATCCATGCCCAAGGCAGGATTCGAACCTGCGACCGTAGCGGTCTTGCGGTTCCAGACTGCAGCGCCTTTAACCACACGGCCACTTCGGCCGGCTTGCGATTTCTTTCTGTGGGGTTATGTGAAAGATTCAGTGTTTAAACCTCCTCTACCAAGAAACGTGCCAGAACTGTGATCTCGCATCAACGATGATTTCGAACTCATTGATGGGGACATGCTGCGCCGAGTGTGGGAGGAACTTGATTATCGGCTTGATGTCTGCCGAATCACTAAAGGGGCACATATCGAACATTTGTGAATGCCTAAAAAAACTTTTTCAGTTTTTGTATGTGTGTGCAAAGCATTGTGAAAATATCTCAAATAATAAAGTTATTGTAGAGCTGTGAAATCGCTTCAATCATTTGTAATAACCCTGTATAGCAACAACGAGTAATTGTTTAAATTAAAGACTAAAGGCTAACACAACACTTCCTGGCGTGCCCTGTGGTTCAGAATACAGGGAGCATCAGGTTAAATGTTTGGCCAATAGACCAGGTCTTGCGAATGAGCCATGTCTCATTCACACACCATACCCACAGGAGCAACAAGCTCCATCAGCGCTGAGCTGATGGTGAGGGCAGCGATCCGCACTCGACCCACCTGAAACACAGTCAACACCTCTTGCCCACAGTCGATAACGGTGAGAATGCACTGCCTGCATTCTATATTTCACTGAGTGTAGTGTATCTAGCCACAATACATTCCCTCCTGGAAATTCGACAATTCTCAAATAGATGCTCCAAAATTTCCTTAATAAGTGCAGGTCGCTATTCGAATTCCGTCCGGCCTTTATGATTTACGTTTTCCGTGATTTCCCTAAAGGCAAACATCGGGATGGTTTCTTCGAAAGAGCACGGTCGATTTCTTTCTATGTCGTTCTCCAGTCCGAGCTTGTGCTCCGTCTCTAATGACCTCGTTGCCGACGGGACGTTAAACACTAATCTCTTCCTCCTCTTCTTCCTGAGTTATAAGAGAGATGAAACCCAACTGGCTATTGCAGGTAACGTCGCAAACAGTCACGCCATTGCGCCACACCACTTCATACACAGTACGATAAAGTCAGATCTCACACTCCCGCAGTCAGTTTACATCACCTCAGGTCCTTCCTGTTCGTAGGCCCACAAACGACTCCAACCGCGGATACCCCGGTCTGTCTCTTCGGCTTCGGCACAAAGTGGCCGCCAACGCACGGAGCCAAAGATCACACTGGTAGCATCGACGACATTATGTAAAGAAAAGGCATAGAACAAAAAATTCTGAATACGTGACCACCTCTTGTGATACGGACCACCTATATGAAGATCACGTTCGACACTGGCCGAAAAGTTCGACAATGCTGCAAAATGACGCGGTCATATTGCCAGAAATGGACCACACTTAGTCAATATTTTGTAACATGTAAAATCGCTAAGCGTGTCTAAGGCTTCCATTCAGTCCGTTTGTCTGATCAGTCTGGGGTGGCAGTTGAAGATAGCAAAACGAAAGTCGAACGTTTAAATTTCAAATTCAAGAAATCGTTCACACAGGAGAATCGTACAAACACACCGTCATTTGACCATGGGACAGACTCTCGCATAGATTCCATAGTAATAAGCATCCCTGGAGTAGAGAAAAAACTGAAAGATTTGAAAGCAAATAAATCACCGGGTCCAGATGGAATTCTATTTCGGTTTTACAAAGAGAACTGTATGGCATTGGCCCCTCGCCTATCTCGCATTTATTGTGGATCTCTCGTTCATCAAAACATTCCAAGCGACTGAAAAAAAGCGCATTTGGCTCCTGTGTATTAGAAGGGTAAAAGAACGGACCCGGGAAATTACAGACCAGTATCCCTAACTTCGGTTTGCTGCAGAATTCCTGAACATATTCTCCGTTCGAATATATGAGACTTTCTTGAGACTGAAAAGCTTATGTCCACGAATCAGCATGGTTTTAGAAAGCATCTATCGTGTGAAACATGATATACTGCACACTATGGATGAAAGGCAACACGCAGGTTCCATATTTCTAGATTTCCGGAAAGCATTTGACACGATACCCCATCGCAGGCTGTTAACGGAGGTATGAGCATATGGAATAACTTCACAGATATGAAGGGCTTATTTCAATAGTGGTACAAGTCGATCACCTCAACTTCTCTGTCTATAATGATTCTGAAATTAATGAGCCAAACAAACAGAAAGAAAGGTTCATCTCCAGCAAGAAGCCATATGCTTGAATATTTCTGGTATTTCAACTGCATATTTTTCAGCGCTCATTTAACTTTACGACTCTGTATCTCAATATGAACAAAAATGGACTTGTGCCAGTATTGAAATAAGCCCTTCATATGTGAGGTGCTAGAAGACTTCTTAAGTAATAGAAACCAGTATGTTCATCAGAGACAAGGATATCATCAGGAGTGCCCCAGGGAAGTTGGATAGGACCGCTGTTGTTCTGTCTGTACATAAATCTTTTGGCGGACAGGGTAGACAGCAATCCGTGGTTGTTTGCTGATGATGCTGCAGTATACTATAAGGTGTCGAAGTTGGGTGACTGTAGGAAGATACAAGACGACTCAGACAATATTTCTAGTTGGTGTGAAGAATGGCAGCTAGCAGTAAACGTGGAAAAATGTAAGTTAATGCTGATGAGTAGGAATAAGAAACGTGTAATGTTAGGTTACGGTGTTACTAGTGTCCTGCTTGACATGGCCAAGTCGTTTAAATAACTGGGCGTCTTCACAACACTGTGCATTGATTGTGGTTCCACGCTAGAGGAACTGTAACAGCAGTGGACCCCTGCACTCAAAGAAGGAGGTCATTATGACCTTAACGGTACTTGTGAGAAGGGCTTTGGATTTATTTGCTGGGTTAGAGGCGGGATGTTTCCACTGTTGGCTTTGCCATTTACCTTCGAGCCATCGGAATGCCGTCGGACAGAAAAATCCTATCGCATGATAACTCTGGCCGCCATACTGCCAATCGGATGAAGGCTACGCTTCAGGGATTTGGTTGGGAAACATTGTAACACCCTCCGTACAATCCGAATCTTTCACCTCGTGATTTTCACATCTTTGGAGACCTGAAGAAAGACATGCGAGGGTGAGGATGTCGGTTTCAATCGCACGAGGAAGTTCCAGAGTGGATGCTGTTGTGGATCCGTCAGCGGCCGATCGTGCTCTGTGAAACAGGAATTGATCGTCTCGTCTTCCAGTGGGATAAATGTCTTAATACATGTGGTGATTACTTTTGAGAGAAACAATTCCATAAAGGCCGTGTATCACCTCTAGGAAGTGGACGAATTACGTTTCCCAGTTACATGCACTATGTGTCCGAACAGCAGACTCACAGTTAATTTCGTGCTACGTTTCTGAAAATGTCATGTTTACGTGAACGGTACACTATGAAAATTTTTTTAGTAGCTCTTGAGAGGGCGCTATTTCAGAAAGACATACTGCTATTCTTATCGGACGAAGATACAAGAAAGACAATCTTTACTGTTTCTCTAGGGCTACACAAATTCTGCTTGACATTTTTTTTTAATTTTTTATTTTTTCCTTGAGCAAAGTAATTTGGGCTAGTGGAGAGAAATGGAACATGATGAAAATAAATAAATTATGAGATTGGTGGCAACTGGGCATTGAAAGGAATTCGGTGGCAGCAAGTGAAAAGTTGTGCCCAACCGGTACTCGAGCCCGGAATTCCCCACTTTACACGAGCGGCCGCTTTAAGCGCTTCGGCTATCCAAGCACGCTTTCCGTTCGACCCAAATTACCGACTTGTTGCACTCTACATACATAGCGCCTCCTGTTCACAATACTTACTGCTCGCCGCATCACGCTGGTTCAAATGGCTCTGAGCACTATGGGACTTAACTTCTTAGGTCATCAGTCCCCTAGAACTAAGAACTACTTAAACCTAACCAACCTAAGGACATCACACACATCCACTGACATCTACAGACGTTAAAGTAAACTCTGGCGTGCCACAGGGGAGTATTATGGGACCATTGCTTTTCACAATATATATAAATGACCTAGTAGATAGTGTCGGAAGTTCCATGCGGCTTTTCGCAGATGATGCTATAGTATACAGAGAAGTTGCAGCATTAGAAAACTGCAGTGAAATGCAGGAAGATCTGCAGCGGATAGGCACTTGGTGCAGGGAGTGTCAACTGACCCTTAACATAGACATATGTAATGTATTGTGAATACATAGAAAGAAGGATCCTTCACTGTATGATTATATGATAACGGAACAAACACTGGTAGCAGTTACTTCTGTAAAATATCCGGGAGTAAGCGTGCGGAACGATTTGAAGTGGAATGATCACATAAAATTAATTGTTGGTAAGGCGGGTGCCAGGTTGAGATTCATTGGGAGGGTTCTTAGAAAATGTAGTCCATCAACAAAGGAGGTGGCTTACAAAACACTCGTTCGACCTATACTTGAGTATTGCTCATCAGTGTGGGATCCGTACCAGGACGGGTTGACAGAGGAGATAGAGAAGATCCAAAGAAGAGCGACGCGTTTCGTCACAGGGTTATTTGGTAAGCGTGATAGCGTTACGGAGATGTTTAGCAAACTCATGTGGCAGACTCTGCAAGAGAGGCGCTCTGCATCGCGGTGTAGCTTGCTGTCCAGGTTTCGAGAGGGTGCGTTTCTGGATGAGGTATCGAATGTATTGCTTCCCCCTACTTATACCTCCCGTGTAGATCACGAATGTAAAATTAGAGAGATTCGAGCGCGCACGGAGGCTTTCCGGCAGTCGTTGTTGCCGCGAACCATACGCGACTGGAACAGGAAAGGGAAGTAATGACAATGACACGTAAAGTGCCCTCCGCCACACACCGTTGGGTGGCTTGCGGAGTATAAATGTAGATGTAGACATGCCCGAGGCAGGATTCGAACCTGCGACCGTAGCGGTCGCGCGGTTCCAGACTGAAGCGCTTAGAGCCGCTCGGCCACTGCGGCCGGCAATCTGTATACTATACTGCTGTTCGACGAAACATGCTTACTACTGACGCTGTTTGTGCTATAGCAAACTAACAAATGCTGATTGTACATTTCAGGCATATTCCACACCCAGACATAAATATTTGTCTGAGTCTCTGTCTTCTCATACTGTGCCTATGGCACGTTATATGTTCTGTATCCTGGTATAGAGTCATCATATTCGTCACATAATTTTTTCAGTTAATACATTTATACTGTTTTTGTAACTCTTCAGACTCTCCCGGCGATCTAATGACGCCGGCCGCGGTGGTCTCGCGGTTCTAGGCGCGCAGTCCGGAACCGTGCGACTGCTACGGTCGCAGGTTCGAATCCTGCCTCGGGCATGGATGTGTGTGATGTCCTTAGGTTAGTTAGGTTTAAGTAGTTCTAAGTTCTAGGGGACTAATGACCACAGCAGTTGAGTCCCATAGTGCTCAGAGCCATTTGAACCATTTTGATCTAATGACATCTTGGGTTGTCGGGTGTTCTGCCGGATATCAGCGTTATATATATATATATATATATATATATATATATATATATATATATATATATATATATATATCGGTCACGTAGCTCGTAACCTTCATCAGGTGTGACCTGAGACTGCTCCTCGAGTGGACCTGGTCCAGTATTTATGCCTATGGCCTTCCCCCTCCTCCACTCCACGACGCTGATATCCGGCAGAACACCCGAAAACCCAAGATATACTGTTTTTAATTACTTAAATGAAACTTGCGGACAGTATTCTCTGTGGCATTAACAGAAATTGATAACCCCCATAGGAAACGAGCTTGTCTGTAAAAGCTGTGTCTCAAACATACAGTTCCTTCCTGTTAGCGTCCTCGCCGTGTTGTAATCTCCGGCACTAACGCTGTTGACCTGTATCAGCGACACGTGCGGATGTGGGGACACAGAAATCCCGTCGGCGTAACCGTTTTCCGCTTCCAAGCGAATTTACACTACAAGTTGTGAGGGGACTTCTTGGCTCCGCAGAACCTCTGACGTCACGCGTGCGCCAAAATCACGGGTCTCGCTGTGTAATTACCCCTTATCAGTTACTCAGAAATCTTCCAAGGCGCGCTCTTCCACACAAGTGCTTCCCGCTTCGATAGCTCCCTGAATTTTTTAATATCTTCAGCGAGTGGTATAATGCACTATAAAAAGAGAGATCGTATTTTTCCATCGCGTATCACATACAACTCAGGCAATGATTCATTTACTGTATATCCACACAAAGTCGACTGGTTCTTTCACTGCTTTTACTTTATACTAGTCTGTAGATTTGTTATGCCTGCAATTTTTCGTACGTGTGCCAGACATTTATTCGCATGATTCATATGTCAAACTCTCACAGTGCTGTGTACGCCCTACATCAAATTTCGTCATTCCCGCAAGTTTTCCTCCCTTGACCCATCCCTCAAAATGGTTCAAATGGCTCTGAGCACTATGGGACTTAACATCTGTGGTCATCAGTCCCCTAGAACTTAGAACTACTTAAACCTAACCAACCTAAGAACATCACACACATCCATGCCCGAGGCAGGATTCGAACCTGCGACTGTAGGGGCCACGCGGTTCCAGACTGAAGCGTCTAGAACCGCACGGCCACACCGGCCGGCCCTCTGTACATTGTTCCAGGACGATTCCATGCACGCTGTCCGTTTCTGGACACATGTTCATACGACCTCTTTTCCTCCTTTTCCAGTCAGGAATCTGTCCTTGCAGTTTGTCGGCTTTATTAATGTTCGCCCCGTATAATAAATTCATTATACAGTAGTTACAGGTATGTTATTATGATACGTTTTCTTATGTTATTCTCTTGTTTTTCAGGTTAGAAACAACTTTTGCAGCACTAGTTTCGTGAGGTTAAATTAACGCTAGATGTTAAATTCACACATCAATATTAGACAACAAAAGACAAAAGACAAACACACAACGACAGTTGGCAACACTTCGCTCTGTAAACATACAGACACGTTCAACAGACAGTGAAAAGTGCAAGTGAAATGTTGTAATAAAGGTAGGTGAAAAAACTCCGGAAATCGGCCATCTGGAGCATGGAGACCGAGTGAACTAGTCAGGACCACAAACATGGACCAACAACTCTGGATATCGTAAGTAACACCAAACGACAATTTAACCCTGCAGAACTCGTGCTGTAAAATGTTGTTTCTAACATGAAAAACAAGAGAATAACATGAGAAAAAGTAACAAAGTAACATACTTGTAACTACTACATAATGCATTTATTACCTATACAAAAACAAAGCCGGCCTGGTGGCCGAGCGGTTCTAGGCGCTTCAGTCCGGAACCGCGCTACTGCTACGGTCGCAGGTTCTAATCCTGCCTCGGGCATGGATGTGCGTGATGTCCTTAGGTTAGTTAGGTTTAAGTAGTTCTAAGCTCTCGGGGACTGATGACCTCAGATGTTAAGTCCCATAGTGCTCAGAGCCATTTGAACAAAAACAAAATGTATAAATGGACTGAAGATACTTAATAAATAAAAAGTTGCCAAGATGGAGCATACCTCCACGAATTTGGAAGCAACTAAGGAACAACGGAAAACGGGAAACATGAGAATTTATGAATTAACTTGATGTTTAGAAAACCATTTCGCCACGTCAGGATTTCACCCAGTGCGTACCTTCCTGTTTTTTATCTGTTCACATTTAGGTTCCCTGTTGTGCTGTGCACAACATACTAAATTTCATGAACTTTTTCCGCTCTTCTAGATCTCTATATACGTGAATCCAAAAGATTCGTCTTGATGTTGAAAGTATTCCGTGCCATTCTACGCTTCTACGCTTTATCTCTTCCTCGTTCTAGTCAGAATGTATGATTCTGCTTATTACATGATAGAAACGATTCACTTTCCCCGTATGGTCTCTCTAGCTTTGATTATCAATTATCTTCAGCCCGTAACTATTAAGGGTATTATGCGCGAACCTTAACGCTGGTAGCTGTCCCCAGCGCATAACACATTCACGAAGACTAAAAGTATTAAAGTAAAATGTGAATACATTTAGTGTTAGTGAAGGTGCTGAAAGCTATCATACATTCAAACAGTGTGTTTCCATAACAGGACGTAGAGGATGCTCCACTGAACAATTTGAGCTAGGGAACCTGGGATCGGAGAAGCCAGTTTGAGGAGATAATAGGAATAAAATCACAGTATTGTGTACTTTTTTAGTTACATTAGTTTACTGCAAATACCGTCACTAACACAATGGGCGTACCATTTGTACAGTATTTTATAAAACGTTTTGAAACTGACGGCCATCAACCTCAATGCAAGCATGACATCGGCAAACAAGATTCTGACGCACCCTGACAAACATCCCTGGTGTTTTTCGAATCACGTTAGAGGCAGCTACAGTTCTGGCAATTAATTCCATCTCCGCATCCACTGGGGTCTCGTACACAAGTGACTTTAGATATCCCAATAGGAAATAATCAACGAGATTCAGGTCAGGTGACCTCGCAGGCCATGCAATAGGACCTCCTCTTCCAATCCAGCGACAAGGAAATACTTCCTGGTAATCGGGTCCATCCTCCTCGTTACCGCGTAGGAAATAAAGAATGCACATGTAAATAAACATCACAGTACGTGTAAATTTGTACGTAAGTTAGTTCTAAATAAGCTAGAAAACAGTAATGCTAGACAAAGCGGTAGACCTTTACTTCCATATCCCCTTAAGCTGGCTTTTCGGGCCCCAGGTTCACTACCTCAAACTGTTAAGTGGAGCATTCTCTATGTCCCGTTACATTTTTCACGCTCTTGCGGAAGCACCCTGTATTTTTGTAGACGATCGTAAATAATGGAGTAATAAACAAAAATCTGTCCACTGAAAACGCTTTAGAATAAGCGTAACTCGTTTGGTCTTAAGTAGACTTTATTACAATCGCATAAGACGGTATTTTATCTACACATCCGAGTGACTGTAAACAAGGCGCTTATAACGTGTGTAAGATGTCGAGAAAATTACTGCTTCCTTGGTTTTTACTATGAATATCGCCTCGCACGTGGAAATCATCAACTGAAAAATATCAATAGTATCTAATTTTACACATGAAGTTCTCAAGTATTGCTCATAGTGCCTTCCTGGAAATTTACAGTATTTGCAATCCCTTTGCAGTCCCTTTGCTTTCTTCTTTTCAGGCATTTTATGAAAATATTATTAAATACAATATACTGAGTATTGCTTCGATTTATCTGTATGGTAAGTAACGAAAAACTGAAAATAAAAAAAAAGTTTCCATATGCACACTTGACCCCACAACCCTCAGATTACGTTTCTTACTCTTTACGCTATGCCAGCCGCTGTTTGGAAACACCGTTAACATAATTGCCTCAGAACGAAAAACCAGTCCAAGTTGAAAATATTTTATTTTTCATTCAATGACTAGTTTCGGGCCGAGACTCATTTTAAAATCTACATAACAAAGTCGAAAATGACGGTTCCGAAGATGTCAACGAAATTTATAATGCACTTTCACAATGCGTACATTACACATTTTGTTGAAATCATCGGAAATGTCATTTTCGAGTTTGTTATGTTGATTTGAAAATGGTCATCGAATGAAAAATAAAATATTTGCAACTTGGACTGGTTTTTTGTTGTATTGTTTAACAGAATTTGCTGACCCTAGTAATTCCAGCATGCTGGCAACTCATACAGGGTGTTTCAAAAATGACCGGTATATTTGAAACGGCAATAAAAACTAAACGAGCAGCGATAGAAATACACCGTTTGTTGCAATATGCTTGGGACAACAGTACATTTTCAGGCGGACAAACTTTCGAAATTACAGTAGTTACAATTTTCAACAACAGGTGGCGCTACAAGTGATGTGAAAGATATAGAAGACAACGCAGTCTGTGGGTGCGCCATTCTGTACATCGTCTTTCTGCTGTAAGCGTGTGCTGTTCACAACGTGCAAGTGTGCTGTAGACAACATGGTTTATTCCTTAGAACAGAGGATTTTTCTGGTGTTGGAATTCCACCGCCTAGAACACAGTGTTGTTGCAACAAGACGAAGTTTTCAACGGCGGTTTAATGTAACCAAAGGACCAAAAAGCGATACAATAAAGGATCTGTTTGAAAAATTTCAACGGACTGGGAACGTGACGGATGAACGTGCTGGAAAGGTAGGGCGACCGCGTACGGCAACCACAGAGGGCAACGCGCAGCTAGTGCAGCAGGTGATCCAACAGCGGCCTCGGGTTTCCGTTCGCCGTGTTGCAGCTGCGGTCCAAATGACGCCAACGTCCACGTATCGTCTCATGCGCCAGAGTTTACACCTCTATCCATACAAAATTCAAACGCGGCAACCCCTCAGCGCCACTACCATTGCTGCACGAGAGACATTCGCTAACGATATAGTGCACAGGATTGATGACGGCGATATGCATGTGGGCAGCATTTGGTTCACTGACGAAGCTTATTTTTACCTGGACGGCTTCGTCAATAAACAGAACTGGCGCATATGGGGAACCGAAAAGCCCCATGTTGCAAAATGGTGCAAATGGCTCTGAGCACTATGGGACTCAACTGCCGTGGTCATAAGTCCCCTAGAACTTAGAACTACTTAAACCTAACTAACCTAAGGACATCACACACATCCATGCCCGAGGCAGGATTCGAACCTGCGACCGTAGCGGTCGTGCGGCTCCAGACTGTAGCGCCTTTAACCGCTCGGCCACTCCGGCCGGCCCCATGTTGCAGTCCCATCGTCCCTGCATCCTCAAAAAGTACTGGTCTGGGCCGCCATGTCTTCCAAAGGAATCATTGGCCCATTTTTCAGATCCGAAACGATTACTGCATCACGCTATCTGGACATTTTTCGTGAATTTGTGGCGGTACAAACTGCCTTAGACGACACTGCGAACATCTCGTGGTTTATGCAAGATGGTGCCCGGCCACATCGCACGGCCGACGTCTTTAATTTCCTGAATGAATATTTCGATGATCGTGTGATTGCTTTGGGCTATCCGAAACATACAGGAGGCGGCGTGGATTGGCCTCCCTATTCGCCAGACATGAACCCCTGTGACTTCTTTCTGTGGGGACACTTGAAAGACCAGGTGTACCGCCAGAATCCAGAAACAATTGAACAGCTGAAGCAGTACATCTCATCTGCATGTGAAGCCATTCCGCCAGACACGTTGTCAAAGGTTTCGGGTAATTTCATTCAGAGACTACGTCATATTATTGCTACGCATGGCGGATATGTGGAAAATATCGTACTATAGAGTTTCCCAGACCGCAGCGCCATCTGTTGTTGAAAATTGTAACTACTGTAATTTCGAAAGTTTGTCTGCCTGAAAATGTACTGTTGTCCCGAGCATATTGCAACAAACGGTGTATTTCTATCGCTGCTCGTTTAGTTTTTATTGCCGTTTCAAATATACCGGTCATTTTTGAAACACCCTGTAAATGTATCATATCTCACCCGACCCGCGCCTAAAATGCTATTTTTTGTCTAAACTCTTGACCATCTTGAGCTTCCTCTTCTGTCACTTTCATTTTTGAGCAAACCTCACAAATAGACCTGCCATAAATTTGGACGAAATCAATGATGACGAAGGCGCCGTGTCCTTGTAAGTAATAATTAAAGCCAGTGACCAATCTTAGCCCGAAACGAAAATCGTGATATCTTATAGTGGATTTTATGCGTGTGGTTCTGACAGTGCCTTGTCAAAGTTAACTATGTCATCTGCATAACGAGCGACTATATGTCTAGCATTAAATGCTAAGTAAACAACATACACACAGGTATTCGTAATACACCCAATCGCCTTACAGATATCGTTAACATTTGAGTTTCTTCTTAAGACGCGCAACGGACCACTTTTCTGCGCGACTCTGTCAGTACGACATTTACTGCTTACCTTTCTTTCATTACTGCTGTTCAGACTTCTGTTTTCATCTTAATTCTGCATTCAGCAGCTGCTACTATCGCGCATTTTCGCATTCTGCACGTGTTGTATATGTGGTTAATATTGAGACTGAGAGGTTATCGCTATTCCGAAAGACAAATTTGGCAATTTGCCCGACATACGTGGTCTGTCCTTGCTTCTGCCAGCTCGTTGGAATACTCGTTCCATTTACTCATATCCAGTTAATGTGTTCGCTCGTTTACGCGTCTATCGCTTTTCGGTCTGTGTTTACGGCAGAAACAGAGGCCGCCATGCAATCACTCCAGTTCGTGAAGCCGCCAGGAACTGGACGAGATAATGATCATATCAAGTCGTTAATGTACACTACTATCGGCTCGCAGCATCCTAGTAACAGTGGGAGACAACAACGTTTATCTCAGGAATGTACGGTGTACGGTGGCTCAATTACAGCGATATGGAACTTCTTTGAGACGTTTTGGATAGCAGAGCAACAAGCATCATACAAAGTGAGTACATGGACCTCTTTGTAAAGGACTCAAGGACACTAGCTTAGCCTTGCTTCCAATGCATCCAGTCATAAAATAGAAGTCAAAGCCAGGGTATATAATGCTTGAATAGAAGGGGGCGTCAGTACTATAACCTGCCACCTTTTTCACAGAACGGCGCGATTTACGAATTGCACGTACGGTAGGCGGCAACTAACGTTCACCAAAGAATACGCTCCTATCACGTCAATAAGTCGCCATGTGTAGAGGGATGCATGCCCTAGGAAGTAAACTTAAACAAGTCGCTTGCAGAAGCTACGAGCTATTTCACTTGCAAACACCCCCAGCTTGTCGACTTCAGCAAGCTTCGTCAACTTGCACAACCAACTTCTGCAAACGGTTTCTTGCATCTTAGTGCAAGTACTTCTCAGTTGTTTTTCTCAAACTTGTGTGTTCAGCAACGGTACGAAAATGTCAGTTGTCGAAAAGGAGAATTGTGCAAAGATACATGGGCCGAAACAAAGACGCCATTGGGCGAATCACCTAAAACTTGCACCGCAAATATTGAGGAAATGGGAAGTGCTACTGTCGTGTGTTTTTCACAGAAGGGATTGGTGGTAAGGGGCTCGTATTGTTAGCCAATAAATAGATTACAATAACACTTAGAAAGTGTTTGTCGAAGGATTCTAGTGCGAGTGATTTACGATATATCGTATTTTGAAAAGTTCCCACATGGAGGCTTGTACAATATCTGTGGTAGCACACACTAAAGATCAACACAAGCGCATAAACTGATTTGTGGATTCTGGCCAGTAACGAGACAATTGGCCATCACAGACTGTGTTCAAAATAACCACCGGCAGCGACAATATACCCTTCCAGTCTGGTATGGAACGACTGCTGCACACGTGCTAGCATTTCAGGGGAGATATCCGAGCGGGCTGCAGTAATACATCGTCGTTTATCATCTACTGTAATCGGTATATCCTTGTAGACAGCGCCTTTCAGCTTTCCCCACCAAAAAGCTTACAGGCGTCAAATTCGGGGAACAGGCTGGCCAAGGCGCAGGTCCTCTGCATCCACTCCAAAGATTTGCAAACAATTCGTGAAGACATGCTGTAGTACTTCGTGCACTATGGGCTGGACAGCCATCATGTTTTCCCTACAGGTTCCTCCTAGTCTGCAGAGGAATGTCTTCTAGCATCCTTGGAAGGCTACTTGTGCTAGTTCAGTGTTTCATCTATGAAAAACAGGCCTCTGAGCTGATGGTTCACTATCCCACACCATAGATTTACTCTCCATGGACGCTGACGTTCCACGTGACGAAGCCAATTGCGGTTGTCAACAGACCAATAGCACCTGTTTCGGCAGTTTACCCGGCCATGATTGGGAAATGTGTCTTCATCACTAAACAAAATACGTGATACATCTGGAGTACCTTGTCTTAAAGCCCATGTACAAAAGTTAATACGATTCTCATCATCGTTTACATGCAACTCTCGATGGGAAAAAATATGATGGCAATGGAACCTATGTCGATGGAGAATGCGTAGGGGACTTGCCTGACTCATGCGTGGGAGATAACGTGCGGATCAACTGCAACAGCAGCAAGAACATCAATTTCCCCCTCTTCTGTCACCACTCGTTTCCGTCTGTTACGTTGTGTAGGTGTTACGCTACCACTTTCACGTAACTGATTGAAAAGGTCGATTTTGCCGATATGGTTTCCGTCTATTGGGATATCTTGCCGCACCGCACACACTCTACAAAAACAAGCTCCATTCTTCCTACATCTCCCATACACCATGAGCTTGTCGCCTTTTTCTGCATTGGTTAATCCCGTCGTCCACTCACAACCTACTGCTTGGACTGTCACACACTAACTGGCCAGCAAGTCACATGCACTCGAGGAACACACACACACACAGTGTAAGGCAATATAACAACATCGTACCTAGCGACTACGCAGGTCGAATGGCACAAACAATTTCCGGTGTGAGACTTTACAAAACATGATATATCGTAAATGGCTCGCACTAGAATCGTGCAACAAAGACCATTGATATTCTAATTTACCCTACTTTTAATTTACCAGTGTCCATAGGCATTGTTGTTATATCTTTGCAATTTTCAAGCTGCTAGGTTAGTGTCGTTATCGGTGCCGTGATGTGGATCATGGCTTCTCCACTGTCTGTTTGCACCAAAGAAGAGCAACGTTCAGTAATCCGTTTTTTGTGGTCGGAATCCGTATCAAGGGTCTAAATTCATCGAAGACTTACGGTACAGTATGGGAACAGTGTTTTGCCACAAGTGAGTGTCTACGAATGGATTGAAAAATTCCGAAATGGTCGCACAAGTGTTACGCACGATGAAGGAGCCGATCGACCGTTTACCGCCACAAATGAAGAAACCATTGAGCGTTCACGTGAAATGATTCTCTTAGACAGACGATTAACTATTGACGAAGTGGCACGTAGTCTGCAAATTAGTCACGGTTCTACCTACGAAATCATCAAAAACAGACCTGGGTTTCATAAATTTTGTGCAAGATGGGTCCCAAACCAACTCACACAGTTGCATAAACAAACGCGCTTGGACATTTGCAAAAACTATTTGGATCGCTATGGTAATGAAGGGGACAACTTCTTAGACAGGATCATTACTGGTGACGAAACATGCATCCATCATTATGGGCCGGAGAGTAAACAACAGTGTGTGGAAAGGAAACATCCAAATTCGCCGTACAAGAAAAAGTTCAAGACCCAACCGTACGCAAGAAATCTCATGCTTATGATTTTTTGGGACGCACAAGGTCCAGTACTGGTACATTATGGGGAAAGGGGCACAATAATAAACAGTGTAAGTTACAGTGAGATGCTTACTGCCAGGCTAAAGCCTGCGATTCGAAGCAAAAGCCGAGGATTGCTGTCAGAAGGTGTTGTGTTGTTGCACGACAATGCCCGTCCACATACTGCTGCCCACACTGCTGAAACGCTCCAGAACTGAAATTTGAAGTACTGGATCATCCTCCATATAGTCCCGATCTTGCCCCTTATGACTATCACTTGTTGGGTCCACTCAAACAGACATTAAGGGGCCGTCGATTTGCCTCGGACGCAGCAGTGAAAGAAGCAGTACATTCCTGGCTCGTAGCTCAACCGAGAACCTTCTTTTACGAGGGCATCAGGAAGCTTGCGCAAAGATGGACCAAGTGCATTGAAACGCAAGGAGACTATTTAATTACAATAAAATTTCATAACTACTTTGCGGATAATAATTGACTTACCCTCGTAATTAAGAGGTCACCACTTGGTGACATATTTGTCGCATTTTTGTGTCCTGTTTTCGAATATTTGATTGCACTATAAAAAGATTTGTTCGAGGCTGTCATTCGATATTCTTAGAAAGTTTTTAATCTGAGCAAAGTCCTCTAACTTTGTTCCATTCAATAGTGTTTCTTTATAACTTAAATATTACGCTTCTGTATCCATTTTCTTCACGCAAGCATTTATTTTTTTCTTAGCTTTGTTTTTCGTAACGGTTTTTTAATAATAATAATAATAAAGCAACAGTGGCCAATTTCACGACGCGACTCTAGTCGGTCACCTTGCTCACTAGGCATGTATGCTGACCATTATACCACCGTAGCACTGTCGACTCAACGCTAGTTGAAACACGTCAACTAGTACTTGCAGGAAGTTCCTGAACTTAACTTGTCCAGGCGACTTGCGGAAGCAAACTTGCACAAGTTTTTGTTCTAATGTAAACACCTGAACAAGTGGTTGCTGAAGTTACTTGCTAGTGGACTCACGCTTTCGTAGACATCAATTTCCCACTAATATCACCATCATCCTCTAGCTAACCAGTCCGGAAAACCGAGAGCGCTAACGCGCCCGCTTTCGGGAGACGGGGAGATGAGTAAGCCCCGGATCGACGAGGGCTTGTGAGGCGGCCAGCTTGGATGTGGTTTTTACGCGTTTTCCCATATCCAAGCTGGTAAATAATGGGTTGATACCCATGTCTCGCCTCGGATACGCGTTACGCAATCACTTAGAAAACGTTATCACACTTGACCGTGAAATCTAGAATAGAAGCAGACAGAGGGAAGGTGGAGGGGTCGATTGGGTGGGGGAGGGGGGGAGCGGGGGGTTGCACTTGCAGTTGTTGTGTCAGAACGAGCTCGATTGTGTTGAAAGATGCAATCGCCATCCCCGAATTGCTCTTCAACAGTGGTGCTTGTCGGCCTGTCCTGAGATAGTGCCAAACAAAACAACAGAGGGTGAAGCCTCTCCACAAAAAACACGACCGCACCATAACATCACCGCCTGCGAATTTTACTGTTGGCACTACAAAATGGTTCAAATGGCTCTGAGCACTATGGGACTCAACATCTGTGATCATAAGTCCCCTAGAACTTAGAACTACTTAAACCTAACTAACCTAAGGACATCACACACATCCATGCCCGAGGCGGGATTCGAACCTGCGACCGTAGCGGTCGCGCGGTTCCTTACTGAGCGCCTAGAACCGCTAGACCACCGCGGCCGGCTGTTGGCACTACACACGCTGGCAAATGATGTTCACCAGGCATTCGCCATACTCACATCCTGCCATCGGACCGCCACATTGTGTATCGTGATTCGTCACTCCACACAACGTTTTTCCACTATTCGCTCGATCAATGTACACGCTCCTTACACCAAGAGAGGAGTCGTCTGGTATTTACCGGCGTGATGTGTGGCTTATGAGCAGAAGCTCAACCGTGAAATCCAAGTTTTCTCACCTCCCGCCTAACTGTCACAGTACTTGCAGTGGATCCTGATGCAGTTTGGAATTCGTGTGTGATGGTCTGGATAGATGTCTGCCTATTACTCATTACGACCCTCTTCACCTGCCAGCGGTCTCTCTGAGGCAACAGACGAGGTCGACCTGTACGCTTTTGTGCTGTACGTGGCCCTTCATGTTTCCACTTCACTGTCACATAGGAAACAGTGGACCTAGGGACATTTAGGAGTGTGGAAATCTCGCGTACAGACGTATGACACAAGTGACATCCAATCGCCTGACCACGTTCGAAGTCCGTGAGTTCCGCGGAGCGCCCGATTCTGCTCTCTCACGACGTCTAATGACTACTGAGGTCGCTGATATGGATTACCTGGCAGTAGGTGGCAGCACAATGCACCTAATATGAAAACGTATCCTTTTGGGCGTGTCCGAATTCTTGTGATCACATTGTGTAATACTGCCGGTCCCGCAGTGAAAAGGCAAAACAAGAAAAATATCACCAATACCTTCGCGTTAAAAAATACAACTTACAGAATCGTTTAACACAGTTCTTTCAATAACGTTCATGCAACGTACGGATGTTTGTAGTCTTTGAATGGAAATCAAAAAGGTCCACAAAGAACTAAACTATTAAAATGACACTTAGTTGATTCTCCCGATGTTGGCTTTGTTGTCTCTTCTCAGGTCTTGCTTGTACATAGTAGTTATGCTAGTATTTCCAGGGTTTTAAAGTTCATTGGCTCACTAACTACAAAATAAAACCAGTTTTTTTATTTAATCTCCCATATTCTTAATTACTCAGATGACTGCTTCAGAAAACATATCAGCTACTACGTTGTAACTGTTTGTTTCGTCTACTTCTCACAAAAGGTTCCACATGGCCCCCTTCTACAACTCCTCTTCCCGCTAAATGCGAGAGATAGCTCAAAGATTACAAATAAAGGCAAAGAAACTAATTATTAACATCTCTGGCAAAGATATTATTAAATAAACTTACATATTTTTACGTAAAAGTTCACAAAACTAAACAGATGAAATGTTGTAAATGAATTTATAAAACGTATAATTACGTTTCTATTTATGAGTACATCGAATGTAAGTATTAAGGTGTAGAATAACATTTTTGTGAACACTACTTTTGTATCAAGTGACTGAGTTACAATATCGATACCTAGCGGTATCATAGAGTTCATAACCTGGATTAGGCTGATTGCATAACAGTCATCATCGACTTTTTAAAAGACTGTAACCTATTCATTTCAGAGAAAGTTAATAGCTTTACGCTATTCTTTACCTTTTTCCACAATAATATAAAATAATTGCATTTGTTAATGGTTAGTATTATGTATTACTATGATCAGCTATTACGTGCTCCGTCTGTCAGTAGAGTTTTTCTTTTTTTTTTTTTATCGTGAAATGTACCACCTATGTAGTAAGGCGTCGGCTGCGTGTTACGTAGAGCAAAGAACAATTAAAGATATTTGAAGAGAATAGAAAGTTCATTAAAAGTAAAAAACGTTATGTTAACAGTAACTGTCAAAACGACAGGGTGGTAGACAGACAGGGTGTATACATCGCATAGCGTGGCTGTGGTACAGGTTTCAAAACACCGATGACGTCGCACCAATCCATATCATATCGTCAAACGGTCATTACCCTTCAACAGGGCTGTTATCTGTCACTAACGGCGGGACGTAAGCGATGGATGTCGGCCCCGAAACTGGCATCAGAACTCGCAGCAGCAAGAGGAGGGCCCTACTGAAAGCGACCTGTCTACCAGCTGCTGCACATAACTAGACGACCCTTGTGCCTATCTCGTTAACCTTTGCGCAACGGTTGCCTTGCTCTGAAACATTGAAATAAGGATACCAAATCAGAAGTACATTTTGCGCTTTTCCGACAGCACCACTCACTACTCACAACTCACTGCTCTTTGGTGACCGATTCACATACTTATATAATGGAGGACGTTCATGAAACAGACCGAAAATGTCGATTTTCAGTTTATTTTTTGTTTATTAGTGGAACTTAAGAACACTAAGCTCCCAAAGCTTCAATGATGAAATCGCATCCAAAGGGCCTGAAAAATAATTAAATGTGTGTCGCAACCTTCCTGCCACTCCCAGTTTTTAAAGCAACATTTCAATACTAGCTCGGTGAACAATGATTCCGTGGATTACTTTCAAGCAAACTTACACAGGATATGTCACGTTGGCTGTAATATACGCTGTTTGGTTTTCTATATCATCTGTGACTCTGGTCCGTATCTTAGGAACATAACAAACCTGCTGGTTTGTTTACGAAGAAACAATTCTTGTTTTGCCTTGTGCTACTGATGGATGTTTGCGCAAGTATTCGATTCTTTCATCATTCAATAAAGCCAGAGCCTATCCGATGTAAGTGACACGAAAAGTGTAGATAGGCTACATATTTCTACATGGCGTCAACAGCTGAACACCCCATTCATCATCTGTGCCACATTAGCTGGTGTAAATATCTACAGGTTCAGTGGGATAACAACCCACACATTCAGAAGAAAGGCTTTCAAATTGTATCCTGAATGTTGTCAATCCTACTTATAGTTTTCTAGCCGATCCTAACTTTTAAAAAAGTGTGTTCATGGCAACACTCAGAGTCCAAATGAGTTTCTAAATTCACTCATATGGAAACGATGCCCTAAAGTCATGATTTCATGTGCTAGAGTTATCAAAATTGCGACTTATGATGCACTCCTTGTATTTAATGATGGAAACGTAGGAAGGATGAAGTTATTAGAGAGAATGAGATATAAGATAGGAAATTTCACTAAAAAAGATCTTGAGAAAAAGTACTTTACAGCCCCTGTCTGGAGCAGAAAAGTCAGCTGAAGACCTGGTAAAGGAAAGAAGGCAGAAAGCAAGAAACCAGAGGAGAAGCCGTGAAGGGAAACAGGGCCCTGAGCACAAATATGGGGTATTCGGAAGAGCTGACATAAAAAAAAGGTGGATTGAACTGTATATTGCATTTCTTGAAAATAATGATTTTTAAAGCTTATTTACTCTTTTCTGAGAATATATAAAGGCTAGAATTATGAAACATTTTTTCTATTAACCCAATAAGAGTTGTCTCAAGAGTAAAGTTTGGAATTCTGAGTGTAAGCTGAAGTATGGGCAAAGTACTTGGAATTTTGCAAAAACTTGTATTATGCTTAACAGTTTACTATGTTCAAAGAGATTAAACAGAGAAAATGTGGCAGAAATCTCTTGAATAGTTCCTGAGAAAACAACATTTTTAAATTCCATAAAAAGTTATATATATACCAAATTTTTTACTCTGTCTCTCGATATATATGTATATACAATGAGAGACAGAGTAATATATATATATATATATATATATATATATATATATATATATATATATAAAAAATTACAAAATTTCATTGCCACAACTTCAAAACTGTGGATTTAATCTCGCGGGCTGCCTCATCACGTGACGCGACAGCAGCGCTCCTACTCATAACGTCAAAACTATAGTGTCTGTGACAATGTTGACGGGGTAACGCACCAATAGGAATGGGACCTCTTTCCCTATATGTCAAGCCAACAAATTATGCCTCAAAACACACGTCTTTGAGATACGTTCATATTATGTTCTCAACATCTTCATATTATATCGAGTTTTCGCGTCGTGAACATTGTATCTTTACTTATGACGTTTTGCAATATTTGTCTTAAAAACCTCCGCTACAAAACGCTGCACCGCCGATAGTAAAGAAACCGTATTCGCGACACATAAATAAATGTATTCGTCTGAACATGAATTGCCAGGCATCGTGAAGTGTTACCATAGGAAAATAAACACCTATTAAAGCAATTCTTCTCTCCATCCAAACAGGCCTCGGAAGGTCCAACGGTACCGACCACCGTCGTGTCGTCCTCAGCCGATGGGTATCACTTGAAGCGGATATGGAGAGACATGTGGTCAGCACACCGCTCTGCCGGCCGTAGTCAGTTTTCGTGACCGGAGCCGCAACCAAGTAGCTCCTCAATTGGTCTCACAAGGGCTGAGTGCATCTCGCTTGCTAACAGCGCTCGGCCACCCATGCAAGTGCTAGCCAAGCCCGATGGTAACCGGTGTTGCTCTCATGGTAATTCTGTTGGCATTAATGCAGCTCGTTGCAGCTAATTCATTATAAATTAAATTCCATCTAAACAGTTACAGTGCTCTAATAAATCTATAAAGGACAGTAATTATTTAGTAATGTTAATATGGGAAGGTATAAACAGTCAGGAGTAATATGTAAACTGAAGGGGAATGGGGGACGGGGGGGGGGGGGGGTGAAGGAAAGGAAAGGGAAGGAACTAATGATGTCAGCTGCATCCGAGCTTTGTGTGAAATAAGGAGTAACAAGTGAAAACGTGCTGGATGTAGACTCGAACGGTTGTGTAGAACGAATAATAACGCTGTTACAGTCTGCATAATGGGAAGGGATCAGTACGGAAATGACAGGGTTATAGTGTTGTGCCCAGATGTTATGACCTCTGTCAAGTTTCTGCGCTACCACTGCAGTAACGGCTGGTCATCAGACAACTCATTTATACTCATTGTCAACATACACCGCAGGGGGCACTTTCTCAGTGAACTCGTATGCATAGTCCGGGATCATCCCTCACTAAACCGCTACTTGACTTGAGTTTGCACTGCGAGATCTTGGTAGGAATACTTGGCTCCCCTTGTTTTAACAAGGATACGCTCTCCGAGTTGTAACTTAAAACGTTCCTACTCGTCCAGTTCTAGTGGAATTTCTTCTTGATGAAATTCTCTGGGGTCGATCTGAAACGCAGGAAAAAGTTACTTTTGTATGATGTAAGGAAGAATTTTACTCCAACAACAGATGCAGTGCTGCAGCCTGGAGCTAGTAGCACAATTTTCCGTTAACTTTCCTGCTGGTATGCCCATGAGACGTTTCCTGGGAAACGTGATGAAAAGTTGGCTGCGGAGAGACAGACACACGAGATAAACGAATATCGAGCAAATTTTCTGCAAGCTCAGGTTTCATCCATTCCACTTGTAAGGTGGCTAGAGTATTTTTGGTATTCAATTACTGTGATGCGGGCTGTGTATTTTCATTTCATATGTCGTATTTCACGTTTGTATACTGCATATTTTTCAAACAGAAGTCTTTAATAGTTGACATGTTACGCCACAGAAGTTCTGAGTATAAGCGATGTGATCTTTGGTCGCTAGTAGCGCTGTCGTTCCCAGGGGCATTCTGTGAGAAGTCGGACGTTGGTGACACTACAGGGCAGCCTAAAAATTGCTAGCAGAGCACATAGATGAAGTTGCAGTGGATGCTGAATTTCGAAAATATGATTTGGTAAAGATTAAACTAATAATTGCGAAGATTTTCAGCTAACGTCGCTGCACTGCTTGGCTGTGCATAATTTACAACGTGTTTGAGAAAAGGAAACTTTTAGTGCGATTTTTCTTTATTGGTTCGAGTTAGTTAGTTTCATCATTCAGAAGTGATTAAACAAAGTTGTCTGCTCACGTAGATTGCACTGAAACTTTTAGATGCGTCACTCCTTTACCATTCAATTAACTCATTTCATGCCAGAGTCATAGTCTTTATAAAAAGAGTGATATTTTTGTACATTTTATTGCATTTGTTAAGAAAACAGAGTTTCAGTATAGTTTCGGAATGACAGTCTCTTTTTAACCATTTGGTTCATGCAGTATCTTCCATCGCCTCCTCAGAAAAATTTGTTGTTCCCATAATTGTATCACTACAGTGCACTTGGTGGAACACAACAGCTAAAACTGAAGAATCATGTGTTTAGCATAGTACACGTCCCTGCAATTCTCTTGCGCAAGGCTTTCTTTCCTTTAGCCGGTGTGCTGCTGTGTTCGCGCAGTATTTATTTTTATCACTTTCGAATAGTACCGAATTTTCCATTTCTACAGGTAAGCCATGAAAATTTGTTAGGGCCAGTTTTACATCACAGTTAGAACATAGTAAGATCATTCACAATTAAGTTTTGCATTTCGAAATTAACATCGGGTTCGATTTAGGAAATTTGGAAATTTGTGGTAAGGTCTTATGGGACCAAACTGCTGAGGTCATCGGTCCTTAAACCTACACACTACTTAATCTAACTTAAACTAACTTACGCTATGAACAACACACACACCCGTGCCCGAGGGAGGACTCGAACCTCCGCCGGGGGTAGACGCACGGACCGTGACAAGGCGCCCTTAGACCGCGCTGCTACCCAGCGCGGCTTTCGATTTAGGTGAGGTTCAGCACAGATTTTATTCTTCATGCAGACAATCTTATTCTTCCAGTACTGCGCTATATTTGTGTGTGCATTATTTAAAGTTTGGAATTTTATTTATTCAAGTTATATATGTAAAATCAGAGGACATTTTTACAGAAACGTTTTGGTTATTTGCTCCTGCAAAATTCGATTTGTAAATTTATATAGAATTTTTACGCTGTCATCTTTGCGTGTTGGAATTGCAAATCACGCACTATGACGTCACAGATTTTAAAAAATGATTCAAATGGCTCTGAGCACTATGGGACTTAATTTCTGAGGTCATCAGTCCCCTAGAACTTAGAACTACTTAAACCTAACTAACCTAAGGACATCACACACATCCATGCCCGAGGCGGGATTCGAACCTGCGACCGTAGCAGTTGCGCGATTCCAGACTGTAGCGCCTTGATGTCCTTAGGTTAGTTAGGTTTAAGTAGTTCTAAGTTCTAGGGGACTGATGACCTCAGAAGTTAAGTCCCATAGTGCTCAGAGCCATTTGAACCAAAAAAATCACGTTCAGTCCATGTTTCACCCTTTGTCTCTATACAGAGATGAGCTACAAGCATCTGCCGCCGTACATATCACTTGTGGTTCTAACGGTAAGTTCTCCTTACTCAAGAGGAGGACATCTCTACATATAACAGTGACATCTCAAATTTCTCTGTCACAGTCACAAGCGGAGACACTGCGGTCTGGGCCTACTGTTCATGTATTTTTCCAGATATACAGAAGATCGGGATTGTCAGCATGTTTTACCATCGTACATCCTCGTGTGTGTGTATGTGTGTCTCCAGCATGAGATATAGCTTCTTTCCAGGCGGCACGGTTCCATAAAATGCCGTCACTCCCACTTCTAACGTGCCACGGACGTCTACGATTTTAACGCTAATAACAATAACAAATATAAAATGTTTCATACAACAATAATTTTTAGTTTAGTACATCTTTTAAGTACATCCCTTTAATATAGCTTTCGTGAAATTGCAATTCAGAGACATACAGTATTTGAAAAGGATTTGTTCAAAAACAGAGGAAATACATGAGTCACGCGAATCATTGAAATTCTGATAGCAAAAACTGCCATATGTCTGAAAATTTGATAGTCTACACGATACATGAAATCAAGCTGCGCAGTCGCCACTAGCAGTATTACACTTGCCACTACGACTGTGAACACAAGTCTGAAGAGTATGGATGAACAAGCGTGTAAATGAGTCGAATTCTGTTTCTTTCGATCATTTACGTCTACTTTCAGCAAGTTAGCTTTTTACTAGTGCTTCCTGTGCACTCACGAACTTTGTCGAATTTCTTGTTAGCAGCTGGTACGGTCAATATTTGAACTGGAGGGGGGCGGGGGGGGGGGGCTTAGAGTATGCGTGGTGGGATGCTATCTACAACCGGTCAGAATACAAATAAGTCCACGTTGGGTAGCCTTCAGATTAGCAACGGTATGTCTCCAGTTATCGTCTCGGACCCCCTTTTGCCCCGTCTAGTGCAGTAATTCGACGTGGCATAGGCTCAACAAGTCGTTTTAAGTCCTCTGCAGAAATATTGAGCTACTCTGCTTCTATTGCCGTGCATAACTGCGAAGGTGTTGCCCGTGTACGGTTTTGTGCACGAACTCACCTCTCGATTATGTCCCACAAATGTTCGGTGACATTCACACTGGCAATCTGGGTGGCCAAATCATTCGCTTTCATTAGCTCGGATTAACCAAAATGTTCTTCAAACCAGTCGCGAACAATTGTGGTCCGGAAACATAGCGCATTGTCATCCATAAAAATTTCATCGTTGTTTGGGAAGTCCACGAATGACAGTCCATCCCATACCACACCATTATGCAGCCACCACCAACTTGCACAGTGCCTTGTTGACAACTTAGTTTCATGGCTTCGTGGGGTCTGCGCCACTCTCGAGTCCTACCAGCAGCTCTTACGAATAGAAATCGGGACACACGTGACCAGACCATGATTTTCCAGTAGTCTAGGGTCCAGCCGATACGGTAACGAGCCCACGAGAGTCGCTCCAAGCGATGTCGTGATGTTAGCAAAGGAACTCTCGTCGGTTTCGTGTTGCCACAGCCCATTAAAGCCAAATTTCGCCGCACTGTCCTAAAGGATACGTTCGTCGTACGTCTCACACTAATTTCTGCGGTTCTTTCAAGCAGTGTTGCTTGTCTGTTAGTACTGACAACTCTACGCAAACGCCACTGCTCTTGATAGTCAGTGAAGGCCGCCGGTCACTGCGTTGTCCGTAGCGAGAGGTTATTCCTGAAATTTGGTATTCTCGGCACACTCTTGACTGTGTGGACCTCAGAATACTGAATTCCTTAACGGTTTCCGAAATGGAATTTCCCATGCGTCTAGCTCCAACTACCATTCCTAGTTCAGAGTCTATTAATTCCCGTCGTTCGGCCATAATCACTTTGGAAACTTGTTGATGTGAACCATCATGTACAAATGACAGGTTCGCCAATGCACTGCCCACTTATGCCTTATGTACGGGATCCTAACGCCATCTGTATTTGTCACCTCAGTGTATAGCTAATAGTTTCTACACGGAGTGACACAGTAAGTGAAGCCCCCTCAACGGAGGGAAGAAAGGGAGTGAAACTTCATGGGCTAAGAGACTGTGTGACGTTATTTCAGTGATTACAAAACCGCGTCAGAATGACAAAGAACTTGGCAGTACGAGCCAACTTATCAGTATGGCGTTGCATTTCCTCTGGCGTGAATGCATGTACTGATTCGGGTGAAAAGCCATTGTATCCTTTCTCAAGGCAAGCTGGCCGAGAATTGTTGTAATCGCCGACCGCGGTGGTCTCGCAGTTCTAGGCGCGCAGTCCGGAACCGTGCGACTGCTACGGTCGCAGGTTCGAATCCTGCCTCGGGCATGGATGTGTGTGATGTCCTTAGGTTAGTTAGGTTTAAGTAGTTCTAAGTTCTAGGGGACTGATGACCACAGCTGTTAAGTCCCATAGTGCTCAGAGCCATTTGAACCATTTTTGAATTGTTGTAATCGATCCTTGACATCCTGGATATTGGCAGAGGGGTGGAGACGACGTCCAAGCTGGGACAAACCAGGGGGCCTTGTTACTTCAAGCAGATAGTTCATAGAGACAGGAGCCACGAGAATTGTCTTGTTGAAAAATAGCTCCACAATACTACCACATGACAGGTAACACACGAGTACGCAGGATGTCTGTGACTTACTGTTGCGCCATCACAAACATTTAATCACTACCAGCCTATGGCTCAAAGCCAGGAGTAACGACGCTGTGTCCTCCAAAACATTACAAGAGTGGGATATCTTCCCAGGTCGCCGCCATACTCGCTGACGATGGTCCTCAGGGATAGTGCAGAACCGTAATTCCTCGCTGAGCATAATGTGATGCCATTCATCAGCAGTCCATGGAGTCCATGCTTGCTGGTAAGGTCACCACTCCGAACGCAGCAGTCTGTGTTGCCGTGTTAACGGAAGCCTACACATTGCATGGAAATTCCCTACTCCGGCTGCTGCTGATGACACAATGCTGCAAGAAATCAGGTGGTAGATGTGAAAGGGGTTACCATGTGTTCGGTGCGCAACGTAGCGATCTCCACTTGTAATGGTCACTAGTCGTCGACTGGAAGCTTGACGGCGAATATGCCTGCCCTCACATTCCAGTATAGTCCAACATCGATCACCTTTACATACGAATGGGCCACAAATCTGGATATTGCACGATTCTACCGGCCGACGAAATGGAGACCCACAATGAGGCCAATTTTAAACTCTGTCAGGTGCTGATAACGCCGTCTCACACGTGTACGCAACATCTCCGGATCCTTCGCAGTGATCACTCAACGTCTGACGCTGTTGACACCTCTTGTATATCTTACCGGTCCTTGTAACAAACTAAACACGAACAACACTACTGCACTCTGATGGCAGTTCTACCTCTCACAGATAATCACAACTACAATCACTTACATTATGCAGCCACCACCAACTTGCACAGTGTCTTGTTGACAACTTGGGTCCATGGCTTCGTGGTGTCACTTAAATACCTGCCGTGGCGTGAACCCCTACAATGTTACGTTGACGTCAGACCATGTCACTTTCTTGTCAGGCGCTGCACAGCTCCATGCCGTTTTCGAGACACTTTCGATTCTAGTCTATTTTCCGAAAGTTAGCTGAGCACATGCTAAGGGAGCATGTGACGTGATTCAGCCAGTCCACAAACTTTATAGTTTGTATCTTGCGTAGTTTAATCAATAGCTGAGCGATGAGACAGTTAACGAGTGGTATCGGAACGTGGCTTGTGCTTCGTCAGAACATCCCCGTGGTTTCCCGAGGACGCGGAACGCAGGGGTATGTACCGGAGGAGATGCTGTTTGCCAGGGCGACACCGCTTCTCGCCATTGGCGGAGGAACTGCCTGCGGTTGCGATATCTCGCGCACGCCCCTCCGCGACCTTCACTGAACCGGAAACCGTGACGTATTCGCGCCGAGAAGCGCCGCGGAAGTTCATCGCAAATAACTGGAGTACGTAGCGGCCGACGAGCAGACTCGTTACCAGCCACGCGCCGTAGCACAAGCACCAACTATGGCAGTGCGTTCCGTTGCTCTCCAGGTCAGTAATCGCCTATTATCTGCAGCGACAGACTCCATTCGTTTTCTGCTACTAAAGAGGCTTCGATAAAACTCACGCATCTTCAGAAAGATGTAGATACTCGATGGCATATCTAATCCGTAAATTTTGTAAAGAGAAAATTGTACCAACATTTGTGTTTCAGTCACAACTTAAAAGGGATGTAATATGAATCAGTTGTATGCATCGCGCATATTCGACTGTAAATTATCGTCACTTACGTTGTGAAATTATAGTAATATCTTCGAATTCACATTTGGGCATGCCACAGTTTCGTGGCACTGTTGTCAAGGAGAACTTGAGTGAGAGATTCAGCCACTCAGTGGAGAAGTTTTGTTTCTTCGCTCGGTGCAGGGATCGCAGTTGATTCTCAGCATAAGCGAATGCAGTGTTGGTATGTTGTTGTTGTGGTCTTCAGACCGAAGACTGGTTTGATGCAGCTCTTTATGCTACTCTATCATCTCCGAATAACTACTGCAACTTACAGCCTTCTGAATCTGGTTAGTGTATTCATCTCTTGGTCTCCCTCTACTATCACCTCACTCTTCCCTCCAATACTACAATGGTGATCCCTTGATGTCTCAGAAGGTATCCTATCAACCAATCCCTTCTTCTAGTCAGGATGTGCCACAAATTTCTGTTCTCCCCAATTCTATTCAGTACCTGCACGTTAGTTACGTGATCTACCCATCTAATCTCTTCTGCAGCACAACAGCCCAAAAGCTTCTATTATCTTATTGTCTAAACTGTTTATCGTCCATGTTTCACTTCCGTACACGGTTTCCGAACAAATACGAATACTTTCTGAAAAGACTTCCTAAAATTTTAACCTATATTCGATGTTAACAAATTTATTTTCTTTAGAAACGCTTTTCTTACCATTGCCAGTCTACATTTTATATCCTCTCTACTTCAGCCTTTATCAGTTATTTTGGAGCCCTAATAGCAAAACTCATCTACTACGGTACTTTAAGTGTTTTGTTTCCTAATCTAATAACCTCAGCACCACCCAATTTAATTCGACTGAATTTCATCATCCTTGTTTTGCTTTTGTTGATATTCATCTTATATCCTCCTTTCAAGACACTGTCCATTCCGTTCAACTGCTCTCCCAAGTCGTTTGCTGTCTCTGACAGAATTACAGTGTCATCGGCGAACGTCAAAGCTTTTATTTCTTGTCACTGAACTTTAATTCCTACTCCAAATTTATCTTTGGTTTCCTTTACTGCTTCCTCAATGTACAGACTGAATACATCGGAGATACGCTACAATCCTGTTTCATTCACTTTTCGACCACTGCCCACCTAGATGTCCGTCGACTCTGACAATTGCCGTCTGGTTTGTGTAAAAGTTGTAAATAGCCTTTCGCTAAATGTATTTTACCGCTGCTACGTTGAGAATTTCAAAGAGAGTTTCCGGCCAATATTGTCAAAAGCTTTCTCTAAGTCCATAAATGCTACAAACGTAACTTTGCCTTTTCTTAACATATCTTCTAAGAAATGTCGTAGGGTCAGTATTGCCTCGCGTGTTCCTGTATTCCTCCGGAATCCAAACTGATCTTCCCCGAGGTCGGCTGGTACCAGTTTTACCATTTTTCTGTAAAGAATTCGTGTTAGTACTTTGCAACAGTAACTTATTAGATTGATGATTTGGTAATATTCACACCTATCAGAGACTCCTTTCTTTGCAATTGGCATAATATAGAACGACCACATAAAGTGGTTTGGCGAACGGTGGACTTCGGTTTATTGGAAGAATTCTCGGAAAGGGTAACTCACGTACCCCTACAGGAGCTAGCATAGAGAGCACAAGTGTGTCCCATTCTTGAGAACTGATCCATCTTCGAGAACTGCTTGAGAGTTTGGGATACTCAGCAGATCGGATTAAAGGGAGGCCTCGATGAAATTCAGAGGCATGCTGCTAGATTTGTTGCTGATGGTTCGATCAACACGCAAGTATTACAGAAATGTTACTGATCTCAAACAGGGAACCCTGGAGGGAAGACGACGTTCTTTTCATGAAACACTTTTGAGAAAACTTAGTGAACCGGCGTTTGTGGCTGATTGCAGAAAGTTTGTACTGCCACAAACATACAAATGAGAAAGGATCGTGAATAAAAGATAAGGGAAATTAGGGCTCGTATGAAGGCATACAGTGACCAAAAGTAATCGGACATCTCCTTCTTATGTGTAATTGACCACTAGATGTCACGTTACGAGGACCCGCCACTATACAAGGAGGCGAGGAGTATCGTGTGGGAGTGGACAAGTAGTGACAGCGGAATAGCTAGGTAGGGAGACTTCGAAAGTGCGGTCGTTGGTTGTCACCTGAGAAGCAAATCCATCAGGGGCATTTCAGTCCTTCTAAAGCTACCAAGATCGACTGTTGGTGAAGTGATTGTGGGTGGAAAAGCGACGGGACAACCGCAGTTACACTAAGACCAGTCAGACGTCACTGCAAACGAGTGATTTGGAGTAATGAATCACCCTATAACTTGTCTTAATCTGATGGAAAGGTTTGGGTTTGACACATGCCATTATATGAAGTGCCAACAGTATGGTGTTGGCCCACTCATAGCCTTGATGACAGCTTCCACTCCCCCAGACATACGTTCAGTCAGGTGCTGGAAGGCTTCTTGGGGAATGGCAGTCCATTCTTCACAGAGTGCTGAACTGAGGAGACGTATCGATTCGGTCGGTGAGACCTGGCTCGAAGTCTGCGTTCCAAAACATCCCAAAGGTGTTCTATAGGATTCTGGTCAGGATTCTGTCCATGCCAGTCCGTTACAGGGATGTTATTGTCGTGTATCCACTCCGCCACAGGCCGTGCATTATGAACAGGTGTTCGATCGGTTTGAAATATGCCATCGCCATCCCCGAATTGCTCTTCAACAGTGGGAAGCGAGAAGGTGCTTAAAACATCAATGTAGGCCTGTGCTGTGATAGTGTCATGCAAAACAGCAAAGGGTGCAAGCCCCCTCCATGAAAAACACGACCACACTATAACACCACCACTTCCGAATTTTACTGTCGGTACTACACACGTTGGCAGATGACGTTCACCGGGCATTCACCATACCCATACCCTGCCATCGGATCGCCACATTGTGTACCATGATTCGTTACTCCACACAACGTTTTTCCACTGTTCAATCGTGCAATGTTTAGCCAAGCGAGGCGTCGTTTGACATTTACCGGAGTGATGTGTGGCTAATGAGCAGCTCGACCGTGAAATCCAAGTTTTCACACCTCCCACCTAACTGTGTTAGTACTTGCAGTGGACCCTGATGCAGTTTGGAATTCCTGTGTGATGGTCTGGATAGATGTCTACCTATTACACATTACGACCCTCTTCAACTGTCGGCAGTCTCTGTCAGTCAACAGACGAGGTCCGCCTGTACGCTTTTGTGCTGTACGTGTCCCTTCCCGTTTCTGCTTCACTACCACATCGGAAACAGTGGACCGAGGGATATTTAGGAGTTTGGAAATCTCGCGTACAGACATGTTAACACAAGTGACACCCAATCAACTGACTACGTTCGAAGTCCATGAGTTCTGCGGACCGCTCCATTCTGCTCTCTCAAGATGTCTAATGACTACTGAGGTCGTTGATATGGAGTACCTGGCAGTAGGTACCTAATATGGAAAACGTATGTTTTTGGGGTGTCCGGATACTTTTGATCACATAGGGTATGTACGAGATGTGTGAGAAGAATAAGGAGACTGACAATAATGCGAGCGGTACGGCAACACTGTGTGGTTTTAATTGTGTAGACTGGTGTGTTCATCCATTCCAGATACTAAGTCCGAGTTTCAGCTTCGTACAGCCGTTACGTGACTTTTGAAATCATCATCGGTTGTTTTTTTGTTGTGTATCATGAAAAATGGAACAGCGGGATTTAGAACAGCGTTTGCCATCGAGTTTTGTGTTAAAATTGAGTAATCCGTGATTGTGACTACTGAAAAGTTGAAACAGGCCTATAGGGAACATTCCTTATCAAGAACACCAGTTTTTCGCTGGCACACGTCGTTTTTGGAAGGCCAAGAACACGTTGAAGATGAAACTCCTCAGGGAGACTTTCAAAATTCAAAAACCGACGAAACGTCGAATGTGTGCTTACTCTTGTGAGATCAGGCAGAATTTTTCCCTCCAGCACAAACTACCAGCCAAGTGTTTTACAAAGCTCCCCTTGAAAGGCTCGGGAAATGCCAATCGAGTGAGACTGGGTACTGCGTACAAGTGGGGACTGCATCATGAAAACGTCCCATGTCACACAACTACTTCCATCAAGAAATTATTGACCTCAAAATACAGTTCCGTTGTTACAAAGCCGACCTATTCACCTGATCTGACTCATTGTGACTTTTTTCTTTTCTCGAAATTGAAAAAGTCTATAAAGGACATCATTTTCGTACTCTGGAGAACATTCGAAAGAATGTAAGCAAAATGTTAAAGGCCCTACCAGTTGAAGTCTTTCAGTGTTGCTTTCAAGACAGGAAACAACCCCGTCGACGTATAGCTGCCGAAGGGAACTACTTTGGAAGGGAAAATATTGTTGTTCGAAAATAAAAATAAAAAATATGGTAGATAAAAAATTAGTCTCATTGATTTTCTCACACATCTCATATGCAAATATAGATGTAGGTACGTAAGCGCTGACCAGGAAGAAAAGGCCGGGGAACATAACCTTAACGGAACTAAGAGATATACACAAAACGGAAGTTACTGTGACAGGATATGTTACGCAGGACAGACGTTTGCACCTTATCCGATAGGATGTTACATCGCACTTCCTGCTCTCATCTTCTGCTCATACCGCTGGAGAGGCAGTTTCCCAACAAATGTAACCGTCGCCAATCTGTAGACAATTCGGACGCAAGAGCACGATTTCAAGCAAATTTTTACCTGAAATTGCAGCACGAGAAAAAAAGTCATTTTAAAAAATGCCGTATAGTCTCCAAATGTCCTAACGTCTGTGGTAATTGAATAGCTCACGAGAAATGAAGAAAATGAAGGAAATCAGAAGTTGAGGGTTCGTTGATGACGAGGCGACGAAGTGATCATGGACGGACTAGGAAAGGAAATCAAATGGTTCAAATGGCTCTGAGCACTATCGGACTTAACATCTGAGGTCATCAGTCCCCCAGGAGTTAAGTTCCATAGTGCTCAGAGCCATTTGAACCATCAGTCCCCTAGAACTTAAAACTACTTAAAGCTAACTAACTTAAGGACATCACACACATCCATGCCCGAGGCAGGATTCGAACTTACGACCGTAGCGGTCGCGCGGTCCACAGCGGCCGGCGAAAGACAACCAGCCGAGCCCTTCTCAAAGAAAGCATTCCGGCATTTGCCATTAGCGAAACCATCTTAAAACTAAGTCTGGATGAGGATTTGAAGCGCCGTCCATCTGAATGCGAGGCCACTGTTGCTGGAGAATGTCCCCTAACGAATTTAAGCTTCGAGGATATGTAGAAGAACATGCCAGTGAGAAGGGATAAAGCCTGAAGATGGAGGCGAACAGGTAGGTGCAGTAGTGCTCTTTAGTGTGATCAGAAAGATTTGTCGTCAGTCAATGAAGAGACATCAGACAAAGTAGAAAAGTGAAAGCAGGTGGCAGTATGCTTCGTCATCATATAGTGCAGTGTGACTGTGTGTGCGTGTTCAGACGGAGCAGAATTATCCGTCTCTGCTGCGACAGCAGTGCTGCGTATGTGGAACCAGCGGCTAGCAGAGGCTCGTAGGAGCGACGAGCGGGTTCTGGATTGTCCATAGTGCTGCATCGACGATTGAAAATGTTATTACTGCGCTAGAGGCTATAACGATGTCACAAGTATCGCAGTGTCAGCTTCGACAAACGATAAACGACTCAAACTCCAATGGGCACATAAACGTCGCTGCCGTGGCGAGTGGCCGACGTTCATTGTTTCGAAACGAGTCCCGCGTCAGCCAGCCCTGCAGTTGCATTTGCACACATATTAGATGCTACCGTTCCGGCCACGATCGGGCAGATTACGCTGACGCGTGGCGTAGCGAACAAACGTCACGTGTGGTTTGTGACGCTCTTGAATAACGAACGCGACTCGATTACCACATCTGAACATCAACCACTACGCCGGGGAGGTTTAGTTAGAGCCACAGTTGCAGCCCATATTTAGGACAATTTCAGCTCCTGATCGCACGTGTGTCGTATCCACCTGGGAACGTTGTTTTTTGTAAACTTCCGCAAGGACACTGCAATGATGATCCTTATATGGTCAAATAATCGGTATGCGTACCTAATACGTTCCAAAATGCCGCACATAAAAACGCGCTTTCCCGGTGCTCATACATCGGGTTCTGTTGGTGATAAAAATGTAGTGTCAAGTATTTTGGTTACCCTTTGGGCTAGGGGCCATTTATATATCCAATTGAAGGATCGTCTTATTGTTACTGCCCTACAGTATAGGGTCAAAGTATGAATGTTATATACGTCCTACTGCTTAGGCAAATGGAGCAAATCTGTTATTTCTTTTTTCATTTGATATGGTCTACAGTGGGCCTGATGGGATTATGGAGGCACCATTAGCTCACGGGTGGTTTCTCGGAAAGTCCCACAAAAAGAATTTTTTACTGTATTTTCGCCGTCACCAGCTGACCAAAACCAAGCCGAGGAATCTAAGAAGTATCTGCACAGTAAATGGCTGAAATTTTTAAGATATATTTTTCAGATCCAGATCTCGCACAACCATGAAAATTTTGTTGATATAGCTATCCGTTTCCAAGGTACAGAGGTTCAAATTTACCCTACATCTACACGTAAAATCCGGAATTAGGAGAAATTTAAATAATAAATAACCGCAGTAAATTGCTCAAATTTTAACGGTTTATTCTTTAGGCATTTATCTAGAAGAGCCATCTCCCCATTTTCAAAAATCTCGAGAAACGTCCCCCAAAACTCGTTTTTTTTTTTTGGGTATCAAAACCCAACTGCGGATTCCGAGACAGCTAAGCACGCCAAATGGCTGTAATTTTTACGATTACTCCTAATATCCTGTTCTTGAACAACCCTGCGAAATTTCTTCGTACCTTTATCCGTTTCCGAGATACAGAGGTTCAAATTTACCCTACATACACACGAAAAATACGCACGTAAAATACGGTGTGCGGTGAAAACGTTGTTTATAATGTGACGTGCCACGGAGAAATATGCCGTAAAGCGTCTCCGTTATCATCTGGGAACCCCATGTTGCAGTACTGAAGGACAAGCGCAATTATTTTGCATGTAAAATTCGATCTGAAGTGTAAAATTGGTTTTGCTTTATGTCAATTTCTCGCAAGTAACCTATGCACTTTTCATATGAGTTATCTGTCCTCCTGCAGCGGGGAAAGAAGGAAACCAGCGTTAAAATACTCCTACCGGATCACAAAAAATGCTAATATGTTCCTTTTTATTTCAAAGACTCTGAATGAAAAGTGGAGTACCAGCTGCCTCAATCTGCCTTCCTCAGCATCTTTAAACATTCGATACGATATTGCAGTGCCTGTGTTATTCTGATTATGATGCAAAGTTGCTTTCGACACGCATGCATGTCCAAAGAAACAGGCACTGTGGAAACTACAGCCGTTACGAAACACATCAAATGAATTCGCAGTTGCGAATAAGGACTACCACCAGCTGTAGAGTGGAATGACGACAGTGAAAAATTGTGCCGGATTTCCCGGAAAATCAAAACACCGTAGCGTAAGCATACAACGCGTAACATGGCATAAATTAAACTTTATAGCACAATTACTGGCAAATAATTTATGCTACAGCATGTTCCAAGCAGTAAGATATCTTCAATCAGCAATCCGTGTGGAGTATGCGTCTATAAACTGCCAGCCACATCGAATTCTGGGGCGCCACCTAGAAGAAAAATACATAATCGCACAAGATGTGTCCTCGATGGAGATTATCATTAGAGTTCATGAGATGGAGCATTACTCGATACCGAAACTAGCAGACATTCATATAATATAGGGTGCAGTTAGACATACCCGGAAATCTGAACGAAATAACGTAAAAAGCTTTCAGCATAGACACCACCCTCACTGCAGGAAACTTATCGCCAGCCAACGCTTTCGACAAAAATGTGTTAGGAGATCGTGAAAAGGGAAGATTTAACAATAAACAATCGTCAAGCTGCCGGCGAAACGCTCACTTCCAGAGAACACAGCGTGGGGAATACTAGCATTAGTTGCACTCCTCTATATCTACATCCACACTCTGCACAGCGCATGGCGACAGAGGGCACTCCCCATTATACCAGCTACAAAGGGTTTTCCCGTTCCATCGACATAGGAGCGCGAGAGGAGTGACTATTTCAATGCCTCAGCTCGAGCTGTAATTAATTTAATCTTGTCCTCACGATCTCTACGAGAGCAATACGAAGTGGGCTATACTGTATTCCTAGATTCATTATTTAAAGCTGGTTATCGAAATTTTAAGCAGCGTTTTTCGGTATAGTTTACCACTGTGTTCAAGTGTCTGCTATAATTATAGCTCAATTTTTTTCAAATCTCTGTGACACTCTCCCAGGGTCAAGCAAACCTGTGACCAGATGTGCTGTACTTCTCTGTGTATGTTCAGTATCCCTTGTTAGTGCTGTTTGATGTGGATCCCATACACTTGAGCAGTATTCTAGGATGGATGGCACGAGTGATTTTTAAGCAATCTCCCCTGTGGACAGGCTGCATCTGGGTAGTATTCTATCAATAAACCCATGTCTAACACCTGTTTCAACTACGACTATCATATCCTTACGAAGTCTTATACCGAGCTATTTGTGTGGATTGGCCGATTCCAGTTCTGACTCTCTGATACTGCAGTCATAGTATACTACAGTTCTACATTTCTGCACATTTAAAGCAAGTAACCCATCTTCCCAGCACTTTGAAATCTTATCAAGATTCGACTGAATATATGTGTAGCTTCTTTCCGGCAGCATTTCAATTAAACAATTGCATCATCTGCGAAAACGTTCGAGGTTAGTATTAACACTCGTATTTATCTGTAAGGTCATGAATATGCGACGTAACCAGAAACGATCCCAACACACTTCCCTGGGGCACACCCGAAGGTGGTTCCACATCTGTCTGTGACTTTCCATGCAAGATAACGTGCTACGTCCTCCCGACCAAGAAACCGTAATTCCAGTCATAAATTTCAGTAGATACCCCGCACGATCGGACTTTTCATAATAAACATCGGTGTGGTGTTGAATCATATGCTTTTCGGAACTCGAGAAATAACTGTCTCTATCTGATTGCCTTGATCCATGGCTTTCAGGATGATTGACAACGTGTGCAAGTAATGCGGCCAAGCGATAGTGAACCCAGTGTCCGTTCTCTCAACGGTATTATGTTGCAATCCAAGCACTGAGTCTAACAGTATTCAGTTAGTACAGTTACTAACAACTGAAGCTGTTGCTGCAAGGCGTAAAGCCGGCCGGTGTGGCCGAGCGGTTCTAGGCGCTACAGTCTGGAACCGCGCGACCGCTACGGTCGCAGGTTCGAATCCTGCCTCGGGCATGGATGTGTGTGATGTCCTTAGGTTAGTTAGGTTTAAGTAGTTCTAAGTTCTAGGGGACTGATGCCCACAGATGTTAAGTCCCATAGTGCTCGGAGTCATTTGAACCATTTGAACAAGGCGTAAATGCCTGCGTGAATAAAACACTAAGTATTAATTCGCAACTATTAGTGGCCCATTACAATCAGTTTAAGATCCTCTGCCATCTGGACAATTTGACGCTAAGTATTTGGGATAAATTGAATGCAGATGCACATGGACTGCAGTATGGTTGTACATTGCTACTGCAATAATTAAGTACCAAAACTTCATATCGCCTGATTCATATTTTGATGCGTTATTAGTTATTTTTTATTGTTTCCGACTGATTTGCGTAAACTGGTGCACTTCGTCTGGCCTCGGCGAACAGACGAACTTTTGTAACATCAGAAGGCACAATTCAGCACTAACAGTCTGTGTTCCAGGCACGAATTGAGAAACGAGAAATGTTTCTTGAGGTTACAAAAACAAATATAAAAGGCAAAAAAATATATATAAAACATGTTTTCTGGTTCTTCTGTGTATACTTAAAATTTTCCTTACTCTCTATAGTTCAGTGAGGTGTTGCTCCTATTTGGTACAGTAAACATTACATCGCATGACCATAACATTGGCAAGTTCTGGAATTCACGTTGTCATTTTTAGGTTTCCATGCCTAATCTGTAGCCGGCCAGGGTGGCCGAGCGGTTCTAGGCGCTATAGTCTGGAACCGCGCGACCGTTACGGTCGCAGGTTCGAATCCTGCCTTGGACATGGATGTGTGTGCTTTCCTTAGGTTTGTTAGGTTTAAGTAGTTCTAAGTTCTAGGGTACTGATGACCTTAGAAGTTAAGTCCCATAGGGCTCAGAGCCATTTGACCCATTTTGAACCTAATCTGTAGAAACAGAATCCTTATACGATCGCTTTATTGCAAGTTTGTCTGGCTGTCTGCTTGTCCGACTGTTAGGAACTCTCTTTCTCAAGAATGAGCAGACGTGCCAAGTTCAAATTTATGCCTCATATTAAGGTCTATAGTCCTTTGGCGATGTAAACGATTTCGATTTCTAAGTCTATTCAGACAAAACATACGGCTATTTACGTTACGTATTTTGACACTCGAAAACTCACTCATCGAAACCTATATGGTACTATAGATTGACCTAGAATCATGATAAGCTCAGGCACTGTGGTATGAATGGGGCAGCGCTCAAATGGTTTAAATCATACCTAACTGGAAGTGTGCAGAAAGTTGAAATAAGCAGTTCACATAATATGAAAAAAACTGGTGATTTCTCAAACTGGGGAATTATCAAGAATGGGGTGCCGCAAGGTACGGTCTTGGGTCCTCTGCTGTTCTTAATATACATTAATGACTTGCCACTCTATATTCACAAAGATGCAAAGCTGGTACTTTTTGCCGATGATACAAGCATAGCTATCACACCCAGTAGACAAGAATTAACTGGTGAAATTGTAAACGATGTTTTTCAGAAAATTATTAAGTGGTTCTCTGCAAATGGGCTCCCATTAAACTTTGACAACACACAGTACATACAGCTCCACACAGTAAATGGAATGACACCATTAATAAATATAGACTTCGATCAGAAATCGGTAGCGAAGGTAGAATGTTCAAAATTTCTAGGTGTAGCGGACTCAGTCCAGCGTCCTTAAAACAACAATAAATCATTACTCAACTTCTGCCAGTTTGCACCATCTCTTGCATGACTCCTTGAATTCTGCTATCACCCACGTATAGGGAGATAAGCGCTAGCACTAACTACTTTCTGACACCCCACAGACCACTGCATTTACTACACTGATTTAGGCTACTCACAAAACAATGTAAAGTGGACGACCCATCTCGGCTTTCAATCCTTCTCATCCACAGTATGGATTCAAAGCCTTAACTGCTGCCCCACCCTGATCCGCTGTTTGATACGTGATTCTTCGACAAAGCTAATGACGTAGCAGGTAACCGGAGAGTGTATGGCTCTGAATTTTCCATCGGTTGCTGTTTGAAGATTGATAATTCCCAATTAACAGTCGTTAATCCAAAGTATATCGATTTATTTCCCAGCCACCATATTTGCAAGAACTACCCATCATGTACACTGACACTCACTAACAACAACCGTACTACACACCTCCAAAAATGTTTTGCATCACCCCGATTCCGAGAGTTCCGGAACCTGCACAGAAAACTGGAATAGAGATCAATATAAAATCATTTCAGCCCTTTTTTATTGCTCATGAAAATCACAAATTGCATATTGTACCACCATACAGCGAGGCCTTCAGAGGTGGTGGTCCAGATTACTGTACACACCAGTACCTCTAATACCCACTAGCACGTCATCTGGCATTGATGCATGCCTGTATTCGTCGTGGCATACTATCCACAAGTTCATCGAGGCACTGTTGGTCCAGATTGTCCCACTCCTCAACGGAGATTCAGCGCAGATCCCTCAGAATGGTTGGTGGGTCACGTCGTCCATAAAGAGCCCTTTTCAATCTATCCCAGGCATGTTCGACAGGGTTCATGTCTGTAGAACGTGCTGGCCATTCTGATCGAGCGATGCCGTTATCCTGAGGAAGTCATCCACAAGATGTGCACAATGGGGGCGCGAACTTTCGTCTATTAAGACGAATGCCTCGCCAATGTGCTGCCGATATGGTTGCACTATCGGTCGGAGGATGGTATTATCGTATCGTACAGCCGTTAAGGCGCCTTCCATTATCACCAACGGCGTACGCCGGCCCCACATAACGCCACCCCAAAACAGCAGGGAACCTCCACCTTACTGCACTCCCTGGACAGTGTGTCTAAGGCGTTCAGACTGACCGGGTTGACCACAGACACGTCTCCAACGATTGTCTGGTTGAAGGCATATGCGACACTCATCGGTGAAGAGAACGTGTGCGGGCCGGAGTGGCCGAGCGGTTCTAGGCGCTTCAGTCTGAAACCGCGCGACCGCTACGGTCGCAGATTCGAATCCTGCCTCGGTCATGGATGTGTGTCATGTCCTTAGGTTAGCTAGGTTTAAGTAGTTCTAAGTTCTAGGGGACTGATGACCTCAGATGTTAAGTCCCATAGTGCTCAGAGCCATTTGAACCAAGAGAACGTGATGTCAATCCTGAGCGGTCCATTCGGCATGTTGTTGGGCCCATCTGTACCGCGCTGCATGGTATCGTGCTTGCAAAGATGAATGTCTCCATGGACGTCGGGAGTGAAGTAGCGCATCATGCAACCTATTGTGCACAATTTGCGTCGTGACACGTCGTCCTGAGGCTGCACGAAATGCATTATTCAACATGGTGGCGTTACTATAAGTGTTCCTCCGAGCCATAATCCGAAGGTAGCGGTCATTCACTGCAGTAGTAGCCCTTGGGCGGCCTGAGAGAGGCATGTCATCGACAGTTCCTGTCTCTCTGTATCTCTTCAATGTCCGAACAACATCGCTTTGGTTCACTCCTAGACGCCTGGACACTTCCCTTGTTGAGAGCCCTTCGTGGCACAAAGTAACAACGCAGACGCGATCGAACTGCGGTATTGACAGTCTAGGCATGGTTGAACTACAAACAACACGAGCCATGTACCTCCTTCCTGGTGGAATGACTGGAACTGATCGGCTGTCGGACCCCCTCCGTCTAATAGGCGCTGCTCGTGCATGGTTGTTTTCATCTTTGGACGGGTTTAGTGACATCTCTGAACAGTCAAAGGGATTCTCTTCAGGAGTTCTGGGAAACAGGGTGATGCTTTTTTGATATGTGTATATCAACACCGACGGGATATTAAACACTAACCTTCCTCTTTCGTAAAGGGGTACGCAGAGGCGACTGATTAAAAAGAAATTAGACATCGAATGAGGCTAACTGACAAACACGGACATGTTGAGCTAGCGAAAACGTATTCCGCATCGTACGGTGTGATTTCCACACAACGCAAATATTACTTTTGATTTTGTGATCGTTTAATTTCTTCAGAACTAAAATTACCCATGAAATTTCGGGCGCAGTAGGAAATAAGACACACGATACAATCTGGAATTTATACTGACGGCCGGCAAGTAAACGTCAGCGGTGTTTGGGCTTACGACCTTGAAACAGGTCTGTTGCTGCGCAGAACACAGCAAGCTTTGAGACTGCCTCAGCGGCTACACCTCTGCGATATTTCTTGCGTAACCGCAACAACCGATTACGTGCAGATACGAAGGAGAACCTCAATGCCATTCACTTGTTTGTTCAGTGTGTCACAAAACCACATTCTGGGCGTATGGTGCAAAATAGCTGAATAATAAGGTCAGAATTTTGAGGACTCTTTTTTTCTATTGGTATGCTGTGTTAAACTTTGTATTTCTTGAGCCTGACCACCCCCATATACCATCTTCTCCTCACCCACGTCCGATTATCTTGATCGAAAGCCTAACAGTTCGAAAATGATGCAATGAGTCTCGAATAACGGCAGAAAATAGATAGGGAATGCTCAAGACAGCAAAACAGAGGTCCGGCACACAATTTAAATTTGCCAGGAAGTTCCAAATCAGCGGACACTTCGTTGCAAAGATAATATTCTTTTTGGAAAGAGTCCCCTGCGTTGTGGCTAAGTCATTTCTGCACAACATCCTTTCTTACACGAGTGCTACTCCCGAAAGGTACGTAGAAGAGCTTCGTGAAGTGTGGAAGGTAGGAAGAAGCTACTGGTGGAAGGAAAGCTGTGAGGGCGAGTTGCGAGTCCTACATGGGCACCTAGAGCGTTTGCTCGCAGTACGCGAAGGTTCGAGATCCGAGTCCTAGTCCAGAACACAGTTTTAATTTGCCAGAAAGTTTCAGACTGAACTGTGATTGCAACTTTTCATTTATTTATTTATTTTTGCTGTTTTATATATGACACCGTAGAAGGTACTGCAGTCCATGCTTCACAGTTATTGTTCAAATGTTTTGTCAGAACGAAAACAAGACTCCCCAGAAATTACACAGTGCACTTTTGCCCAAATTTTCATCGGCAAACGAAGAGAGGGAAATGGAGGAACGGGGTATCAAACTGACCAGCGGGAGGTCTAGTTGTGTAAAAACAGATTTAATTGCTTGAAAGTAATCAGGATAATTAAGAAAAAAATAATTAGTGTTTGAGGGAAAATTGAAATGTTTCAAGAACAGCTGTTGAAGTGTCAAAAAGTTCATATCTTCAGCGCATAGCTATTTTGCACATAAAAATTTACATTGTTTTTATGTTTAACCGTCAAAACTCATTTGTGAAATGATTTGCTGAATGTCAGAAATAAAATAGAATAGAGTTACATTTGACATGCCATTGAACGATGCTCGAAACGTTTGCATCCCAAGACCACATGACAACGTACAGCATGGTAAATATCCATTAGCACTCTTAAAAATTCTAAAACATTGAGCTTTAAAATTTCAATTGGCTCTTCATTTGCTGCACATGATTTCGAGGACCACATGCTTTTCTACTCTACACTTTGTTTTGTCTAATTCATCCATGAAGACCATTTCCCTTAGCATCTGTGGAACGCGAGTTACCATGTCTCTTTGTTCGAAAATCCTGCGCAACACAATTGAAGGGTCACTTTTCCGAAACCATGTAATTGTCTCTCATTATGACAAAGGAGTTTGAGATTTGGCACCCGTGTATTGGTTCAAAATAGTGGCGTCCTGCGACATCAGCCTCCGACTCGGCGAGTGTTTCAAACAGCAATGTGTCGACACACGCGAAGAAAAGTCCGGAGCTCGGAAGCTCATGTTATCTGTAAGGTGACTTAATGACGTCACATTGGCATAAATTTCGCCACAATTCTGCTCGATCCCATCGTGCGTGTCACACCTTGGGAAGGTCATCGCAGCCCCTCTTATCCACATTTGGCACTTTTTTTTTTTTTTTTTTTTTTTTTTTGACGCCCCTACGGTGAGAGTCAGACCCGCGACTCCTTGAAATCCCGCTGCTTTCTTGTAGGTGGCAAGGAAAACATTTCAGACACACTGCTGACCAGAATCGATACGAAAAGACCTCAGGGGGTGGCATATAGGGCGTAAATGAAACCACGTCTTCCCCTGGGGCGTCGATACGCTCACATTTTGCGGTCGAAAACGATATTTCGCAGCATGAAGAGCAACAGGACAACGTTCTTGACAACCTTTGACACTACTGACTCCTCCTCCTCTCCCACCTCCCGCCCCTCCCCCCCACCCCCCTCGCTGGACGATTCAACCCTCCTCCAAGAACGCCGTGACTACATTCCGTTGGAATGCAGCGCGACTGCAAATTCTGTTCTGGAGCACAGAGTGGGAAAACAAAGGACCGTTCAAAATCATTCGACGAAATCTGAAAGTGATCCGAAGCAGGTAAGAGTGCTTATGCTTTCTCAGTTCTCATGTCGTGCCTTCCACTGATGTGACCAAAGGGGGGTGGGGGGCACGGGGGAGAGGGGAGGAGGAGTTATGGCATTCAAACATGCTTGAAAAAACGGCGAATGGTACTGTAAGACCGCCAGTTGCGGCAACAGCCTCAGTAACACATGCCTACCTTTATTGGGTACTTTAAAAATGTACTTTGCAAAAACCAAGTGTGATGGCGTCATAGGCACCTGCAGGCGCGTTATAATGATGTAGAGCATCAGCAGGTGTGCAGTATTAGATGGGAGTCATGGGGTTGCCTGCCTGCAGGCGCTTAGGGCACTGGCACAGGCTGTCTCTGTACAGGTACATTTTGAAAGTGCTGAATAAAGGTGGAAAGATGGTACCGAGGGTGTTGCCGAAATGGGCGGTTATTATATCTCTTTAAAAAAGATAATGTAACTATTATTTAGAGGAAACACTCTCCTAGTAAATTTGTTTGTCCTTTGATTTATCGTGATCTGTTACTGATTTTTAATGAAGTTAGTTTTTACGTTTAGCTTTCAAAAAAATACAAAAGAGATATAATAAGCAAAATAATGAATTTCGTAGGTTGCCAATTACGTATTATATCTGTTTTTATCGAGCCCCAGGCTCCCTACAAATTACTGTAAATGCAATAGCGTAGTATTACTCAGTTCCAGTTTACTGATTTGAAATTATTACTATCACAGAAAATAGATAAGTTTTAATAAAATTATTTCACTGGATTCCTTCAATTAATCTCACTGAATATTTTTACATAATTTCTTCCGCTCCGGCTGTCAGACATTGTGCCGTGAAAATATATTTTTAAGTGTACCGCGTAATGGCGACTAATTGTTAACAGTCGGAGATCACTGTTACTCGCTCCGCAGCAGCTGGAAACATGCTAAATAATTTTCATTAAATATTATTTTCATAAGATAAATGTGGCGTAGGTTCTTGAAATAACACACGGAGATCACTTTATACTAACATATTCTTACTAGGACGCAGTTTACACCATTAAATATTTACAATTACGTTACGACGGAAACAAATGCTAGCGCAACACAATAGCTTGCGTACCTTATTCCAGCTAACACCAGAACGAACAGAACAAAACAGACTAGACAGAAGAGTGAGCATTGCATTGTGTTTTACACTCTTACAAAGATAATAATACTTTTAATTACTTACACATTATAATATCATACAATAAAAATAATGTCTTTTCTGCATCTATCGATCTATACTGTATATTTTTACAGTTAGTGCTATTACCTTTCGCAGATAAATCGATGTTTGCAGTTCATTTTGAGTCACATACAGTCATTTTTATTTATGTTTCACCTCGATAATGGTGAATATTGCAAAAGGGACACTACACTGTCTTAGAAGAAGCCGTTTTATTCATGTGCGTTTCAAAGGGTCACCCCCATCCCCCCCAAACCACACGCCTAAGGAGGGTGCGAAAAAAGGAGGGATGAAAAATCACAAACACCGTTTTCTGCTTCGGATCACGTCCATATATCTTCAGATGATTCTGAATGGTCCCTAGTGATTCCCCACAGCAGACTAAAGCAAAACTCGCAGTCACACTACACTCCAAAGGAGCGAGATCACAATAGGTGGGCCTGCAGCCCAGCGATGTCCTTAGAAAATGGTTGAATGGTTCAGGAGGTGTCAGCAGTGTCGTTTTCGACCACATAATATGTGGAAATCAACGTCCCATAGAACGAGTGGTTCTGCTGACACCCTCTGTGCCACTCCGTGCGGCCTTTTAGTGACGATTCTGAGCGGCGGTGTTTATGAAATGTTTTCCTCGGCTACTTATAATAAAACAGCATGATTTCAATGCTGGGCATTGCAAGTCTGACTTACTACGTAGATGCGTCGAAAGAAGGGATGAAATGTGTGTAAGAGAGGGTGTGACAACCATCCTATCGTCTGACACATCTTGGTGGACGTTGGGCAGAGTTGGAGTGAAATTTGGTGTAAATGTGGAATCATTAACTCACCTTACACCTCACGTGAACTTTTGAGCTGTGGCCTTTATTTCGCATGTGTCGACACCTCGCTGTTTGAAGCATTGTGAAGATAGATGGTGACGTCGCAAGGCGCCACCCTTTTGCTCAGTTACAGAGGATCGCAAAATTTCAAACTTCTGCGTCGCAATGGGAGTCAATTACAGGGTTTCGAAAAAGTGACCCTTTAACAGCGTGGCATTGCGTAGTTTACTTGTTACTTTTGGACAAATCATTTCACAATAAATTTACCGTATTTTTGCAATTTATTATTATTTTTTTATAATAATCCATACTACATTAATAACTCCAGGATAGGTTGTGGAGATGGCATTAACAGAAGGTGCTAGATTCCGACGTGACTAAAAGCTCGAGCATAGCCTGTAATTTCCCAAGCTGTGACGTAAACTGCTAGAGCTATTCTGGACATGCTTAAGTACCGCTCTACTATATGATACTTCAGTAGCACAGATAAGTAACTGATAACGTTCTTGGCCTATGTCTGCTCAAGTTTTCCAGTTTCTCTGTAGCTGTAGATATATCTCGTATGTCATCATCTGACGATAATGACAAATTAATATCAAAGTCTTACAAGGTTTATCAGCAAAGAGACATTTGATTAGCAGTTAAACGTAACTTCTATTATGGAGATGAAGCTACCAAAAGTTTTGTTTGCAACACATTTATTTAGGAGTTGTAACATCCTAGGCTGCCCGGATAGCCGTGCGTGTTAAAGCGCTGCTTCCGTGATGGTGACATGCATGCACCGTCCCCGGATCGGATTAACGACGAGGGACAGTGGGCTGGCCAACCTGCATGTTGTTTTTAGGTGGTTTATCACATTTTACTAAGTGAGTACCGGCCTGGTACCCACTTCCCGCCTAAGTTATACGATGATCATGTGCACTGAAAAGTTACTTTGCTCATGAGATAGCACCCATACGCTACGAAGAGAAGTTGCATAATAAGGTATCTAAGTAGAACTTTTCCAGTCAAGTGACATTATCACCTTCTCACGCCTCTCTGACAATAATGCTATACAGCTTCACATTGATTTCTGTCGATAAGAAACGGTGTCATTGTCTATAAGTAGTACCTGTTTCTTTTCATCTGCTCTAGGGCGTGTCAGTAAAAGACTTACCAACGAAAAGCTTACTGTCTTTACGGAGTTACTGCATTGGGAGATCATAATTATTCTGGGAATCGATTATGAATGTACCGACATTTCTTTCACCTTAACTTATTTTAAAAATTCAATTATCCTTACGATTAATTATTTTAGTTTGCCTTTTTTTAATTTTAAAGCTTGACTTACTGTCTGTAACTTGATGACGGAAAGACGTCCGATTGCCCCTGACACTTGAAGCGTAACATCGGCACAAGTCGTAACATTTCGTGTCGACTGTGTTCTACCTGCGATTGTTGCCAACCACAGCGATCTAACAGCAGTGGGTCACAGGTTTGTTTGAACATGAACGCCCCTGTATGTGATTTCACCAAACCTTGTTAGGCCTACTTTCATAGTAATTCATACCACAGCTGCTGATCGGTACGAGGCGCGCGAGTCCGTAAGTTGTCATTACTGGACTCAAAGAAGTAAGCATTCCTCCCTTCACATCCCTTCACCACACGGCGATTGTATAATTCTCCTGCTCCCTGATGTCTATGAGCTAGTCGAATTTCCATCCACAACCAAGGGCGTTCATACCCGGAGGCCCCCGCACCCCTCCCCCCTCCCCCCTCCCCCAACACTCACGAGAAAGGATAAAATTCAATGCAGCCAAGTGTTTTTCTTTGAAGAATGATTCTAAAGTGGGTATTTCGCAGGTTTGTAACAGGATCGGAACCCCATTCGTCTTCCAAAATATAAAAAATACTCCATATATTCAGGTCTAGGCCCTTGCCCTACGAACTATCGTATAGGCACCCTTGTCCACAACCAAGCCCTATTGTTGTGCCCACTGTCCAAGTCATTGTGTGTACATAAGCGCAAATTCAAATTATGGAACCAGACAAACGGAGACGAATAGTACGGAAATACTTTTAGAAAGATGACAAAAGTTTATGATCACTTTCAAAAAACTCTGATGCTTGTAACCACATTCACTACAGCAACTGTATTCCAAACAACGATTTTACAACGGTTAAATGGATACATCTTTCTGCTAAAAGTAAAAATTGTAATAATGTACTTCATAAAACAGAGCAACTACTCAACTATTATAAATTAAAAAAAGAGATCTATATGTGAAACAGTAGCGATTTATTGTTTGTAAAACGAACGTTTTTACCCCAAAAAAGCAATATTTTGTTGTAAAAAATAATTTCAGGGAATTACTTCATACACCTAAACATTAAGACGTGACATAACAGTTACCCGAAAAAACGATTGTTCGGATGCAGTTAATCGATGGGAATAGTCTACATCTACATCTACATGACTACTCTGCAATTCACATTTAAGTGCTTGGTAGAGGGTTCATCGAACCACAATCATACTGTCTCTCTACCATTCCACTCCCGAACAGCGCGCGGGAAAACGAACACCTAAACCTTTCTGTTCGAGCTCTGATTTCTCTTATTTTATTTTGATGATCATTCCTACCTGTGCAGGTTGGGCTCAACAAAATATTTTCGCATTCGGAAGAGAAAGTTGGTGACTGAAATTTCGTAAATAGATCTCGCCGCGACGAAAAACGTCTTTGCTGTAATGACTGCCATCCCAATTCGCGTATCACATCTGCCACACTCTCTCCCCTATTACGAGATAATACAAAACGAGCTGCCCTTTTTTG